>NC_086445.1:544741807-545422715 GCF_028390025.1 Pseudophryne corroboree
AAAATCGGCCCCGGGGAACCGGAGATATCCGACTTGAAAGCAGTGGTCCCAATTCAAGCCTGTTAATTGCTCTTCCCAGCCAGATATCTCGGGTTCTGTCTGACTTAATCCAAAAGCTGGGACTCTCCCCTTTTGGTGGATACTGGCAGCTTGTCTCTACTATGCCCAGAACCAGAGATATCAGCCTTCCAGCAGATGGTCCCTGCTCCAGCTCCACACACCTAATATGCAGTTTTAGATTTTCATTGGTGAATTGCTCTGGCTCCTGAACTCTGATCCCCAAGTCCCCAGAACCTTCTGAATGGTGGGACTCTCTCTAGGTTTTTATCCCATTCAAAGCTAAGAAATATATTTTCAGAAACTTGAGATATCTGCAGTCAAGCAAACTGCCCTCCCACCGGAAAATGATAAATATTAAGCCCACTCCGCTATCCACCCCTCCCCTACATTTTAAACACCCCCTACCACCCTGGAAGTCATGTACCAGGGCTTCTTCATTCAGCCCAATGCCCCCTTCTACAGTTTAGACCCATCTGTGCAGTAAAGGAGTGATTAGTAGAAATTAACTGCTCCAGGTCCTAAATGCTGAGCGGAAGATAGAACACCCCCTACCGCCCGCGCGACATCAAAGCTGCCGCTGATAGCACCCCCCACCCCTACCGCTGGAGGATGGGTAGGGGGCCCAGTGCATTGCTGTGCCCAGGGGCCTACACTGCTGTTAAGACAGCCCTGGCTGTAGTGCCACCTGGAGTGTTCTTTGGATGCTCCAGCCAGGCACCCTGCAGTCTGTGCAGCCGCTTGGAGCCTCCGCTGTGCGCTCCGGTCAGTGTACTGCAATTTGTTACAGATTTGATTGTAGTCCTCTTCTATGTCTTATTTCTATCACACACTAATATTACTTCTTTAATGTGAACAAATTTGTCCTTCTGGAAATACAGCCTCCAGGACTGTACACAGTATTCTAGATGAGACCATACCGATGACCGGGAGGTAATCAGGAGACCGCCTATCGGGATCCCAGCAGTCACAATGCCGACGCTGGAATCCTGACAGGCAGTGAAATGCTGCTGCTGGAATACCGGCGCCACAGGAACCTGTGACAAGTGCAGCGAGTCACAGTGCCCACAAGGGGCTTTCTAGCGCTCGCCCCGCTGCCGGCATACTGGTGGACGGCCGGTAAAACATATGTGTAGCCCCATAGTTTATATGATCAATGGGGTTAAGGTATTAGAGTTCTTAACAGGGATATACTTTACAATAGTTGTAAATATAGTGTAAAAATATGAGTTATATAGAGCATGTATGTAGTAAATAAATTGTGAATAAGCGTATTTATATATGTGGGTGCGGGATGGTGACCCTATCACCCGGGACAGTGGATTAGGGGATCAGATGGATTACACTGGCACCGGAGGGTATAGAGAGACTTTTCCAGAAGCCCTCGTGCCAAGAAAGTGAGTGCCCGCATGCTAGAAAGAATTCGAGTAGTGCACGAGGAAGGAGATGGTTACCCCCCTGGAAGAGGAGGAGGAAGGGTGACGCAGCAGAGAGAGACGCAGAGATCGGGCTGACGGGACGGACCCCTTCGCCGAGCAGCCGGGAGCACCAGTGATTGCGAGTGAGAGGAGACGGGAGGGATTCCCCGGCCCGGTGATTACCTGACTGGCGGTGGAGTGACCGCTGCGGGCAGACAGGCTCGGAGCCACGCGGAATAGAGGAGGCTCCCACCCGGGGGTGGTGGCAGTGTACAGTCCGGAGAGGCGGTCATCAGTGGCTTTCCCGATCAGCGCAGCGGAGGAGCGGGGACCTCTCTGACAGCATCTGGAGGAGGGGCCACCTCCCTCGGATAAAAGGAGGAGGAGTCGGGGGAGGACTAGAGAGAGCCTCCTGGAGTGTTTGGGCAATCATATACCATAAGTGTACTGATCCCATGCACTGCCCCTACACTCAGCAGGCGAGATCACAGTAAGGCAGATACGGCATAGGCAGTGCCTCAGAGGGTCAGCAAACAGCATCCTCGCTACCATTCTTTCTTCAATGGCTATCATTATATTGTTCAACTAATAAAAGCAAACTGGCCAAGTATACACCCCTATTGATTAGACGACCTCTCTTACACACGGGTGGTAAATCATTCAGCTATAGGTAGTGGACAATTAACCATCTGAAGGAAGATCAGAGTGCGTAGGCTTACTACGGGTGAGCAGGCCAGGATACAGTATTCAGAGGCATCACAGTAAATGAAAGCTGCAACATTCCTAGCAATTTATTTCACTACCTTACCTAACTGGATATGAGGCAGGAGATACTTGTGGATACTTAAATAGCCTCACTAATACTCACAGTAGTCACTGTAATTTGCAAGAGAATACCTGAAGTAACACAGCCCGGCACGGCTAATAGACTATTACCGTTACATCCACCACTAGGGTCACACTGTGACTAAATATCCTCTAATATCCTCTAAGAGAGAAGACCAGATAACATTGTATCCTATCTACAACCCTGTATCAAAACTCTCCCAGATCCTAAGTGGAGGGAAAATTATATACCTACTTACCCAATTAAAACAAAAGACTGACGCCCATTCACTCCATACTTTGAAAGGGAACTACCAGGACCCTGGAGCGTCCCTCAGAAAATAATTCCCAGCAGAACCCCTAAAGTGGATTAGGTACCCTACTCCTCTCTTGACTTTTCCAGGGGTATCAGACTGATAGTGAAGAAAGTCAAAGTACTATTCAATGGTTAGGCGGTTATTGGGTAGCTAGCTGATGGTGCACCATTGTATAATTGGTATGATATAAGCTATAAGTACCGTTTAGTGTAATTTTTACCAACCCGGGTCAATAGTCTTCTGGACTATTGAATGGTTAAGTTTTTTGTATTGCATGCAGTTATGTTCTGTATAGGAGATTATTAATGTGACGAACGACTCATCCTGATGACTACCTTCTAAGGAAATGAAAGGTATGATTTGTAACTTTTAATATATTTAGTTGATTGATAACAAGTAAACACCCATATACTTACCCGTGGGGTTGTCTTTCTTATTGGAGTTGGAACCTGAAAGGAAACATAAAAAAAACTCATTCCATTAGTCACCTGGTCACCCTACGTGGGTCCTTTAAGGGACATAAATATATTAGATAGAAAGGAGTGGGATTGACAACATATCTCCTTTTGAGGCGTTCCCAAGCTCGCCTGGAACTATACACATCCAAATAGCTCGGGTGGAGGCACACTCTGTTAGTTCACAGTAACCCATCCATTACACCAGGGTTACATATGCATACCTCCCAACTTTTCATTTTTCTAAAGCAGGACACATGCGTGGCTCCCGTAAAAATGGGTGTGGCCTAAGAAAAGGGGTGTGGTTTCGCGGAGGACCCACGATCGCTAGCCAGGCCCAGTTTTCGTCACTGAGGGGGCATGCCTTTGACTCAAGTGAATAGGCTCTGTGCTATTCAACGCTGCTCTGCTAAGCAGGGCAGCGAGTGCATGAGCCTCCCAATGCCCCCTCCCCCCCCCCCCCCCCGACCGCGGGACACTGCGGCCCACGGGTGGGACAGCGAGACAGTCCCCAAAAAACGGGACTGTCCCGCGAAAATCAGGACATATGGGAGGTATGCATATGTATTTGTAACGACCTATACAGTGGCATTATTACTTCTTTCTTTCTGCTGCTGATTCCTCTCCCTATGCAACTAAGCATTTGACAAGTCTTCCTCATTGCTTTGTTACATTGCTTACCTGCTTTTTTTTAAGTCACCTGAAATAGTGACTCCGAGATCCCTTTCCTCCTCAGTAGTTTTCATATAATGCCATTAATACCGGGGGTTAAAGTGGGCCGGAACGGGGCTGAACTGCGTTCCGTCAGTTGTATTGGGAGGCGGAACGAGTTCCGCCACCTCCAGCCCACTTATTGTCCGGCCACAGGACTCTGTGCAGGGCTAGGCAGTGCCATCTGATTGGTCCGAGCGTCGTCCCCAATGTGCTGCGCTGCGCCTCCTACGTTAATAGAGGAGGTGGACGGGTAAGCACAGTGTCTCCTTTAGCCCCGCCTCCGCTTGTCCCTCTCGCGCTGGCAGCAGGAATGAGACACGCAGGGCGTCCTCTCACATCCGTCTCTCCTGCCGTGTAAAGGGTAGGAGCTGCTGGCGCAATGTTCAAGACAAGGGCCCTCATTCCGAGTTGTTCGCTCGCAAGCGGATTTTAGCAGATTTGCTCACTACTGGGAGTGAATCTTAGCATCTTAAAATTGCGACCGATGTATTCGCAATATTGCGATTACACACCTCGTAGCAGTTTCTGAGTAGCTCCAGACTTACTCGGCATCTGCGATCAGTTCACTGCTTGTCGTTCCTGGTTTGACGTCACAAACACTCCCAGCGTTCGCCCAGACACTCCTCCGTTTCTCCGGCCACTCCTGCGTTTTTTCCGGAAACGGTAGCGTTTTTTCCCACACGCCCATAAAACGGCCTGTTTCCGCCCAGTAACACCCATTTCCTGTCAATCACATTACGATCGCCAGACCGATGAAAAAGCCGTGAGTAAAATTCCTAAGTGCATAGCAAATTTACTTGGCGCAGTCGCAGTGCGAACATTGCGCATGCGTATTAAGCGGAAAATCGCTGCGATGCGAAGATTTTTACCGAGCGAACAACTCGGAATGAGGGCCAAGGAGCGGAGGACCCATGCGGACACTGTTAGAGGCTATCAATGACTGGGCAAGTAGCGAAAGAGGTAGGAAAGACCTGCATGGGTGAGCCACATAAGGGGGAGCTGTGTCCGGGGTTACATGTGCTGTGGGGAAGGGGGGGGGGAGCTGTATGTGGGGTTACATGTGCTGGAGGAGGAGCTGTGTGTTGGGTTACATGTGCTTTGGGGGGGGGAGCTGTATGTGGGGTTACATGTGCTGGGGGGGCTGTGTGTGGGATTAAATGTTCTGGGGGGGAGCCGTGTCTGGGGTTACATGTGCTGGGGGGGGGCTGTATGTGGGGTTACATGTGCTGGGGGGGAGCTGAATGTGGGGTTACATGTGCTGGGGGGGAGCTGAATGTGGGGTTACATGTGCTGGGGGGAAGCTGTGTGCGGGGTTACATGTGCTGGGGGGAAGCTGTGTGCAGAATTACATGTGATGGGGGAAACTGTGTGGATTTACATGTGCTGGGGGGGAGCTGAATGTGGGGTTACATGTGCTGGGGGGAAGCTGTGTGCGGGGTTACATGTGCTGGGGGGAAGCTGTGTGCAGGATTACATGTGATGGGGGAAACTGTGTAGATTTACATGTGCTTGGGGGGGCTGTATGTGGCGTTACATGTGCTGTGGGGGGGAGCTGAATGTGGGGTTTCATGTGCTGGGGGGAAGCTGTGTGCGGGGTTACATGTGCTGGGGGGAAGCTGTGTACAGAATTACATGTGATGGGGGAAACTGTGTGGATTTACATGTGCTTGGGGGGCTGTATGTGGGGTTAGATGTGCTGTGGGGGGGAGCTGAATGTGGGGTTACATGTGCTGGGGGAAGCTGTGTGCAGGATTACATGTGCTCGGGGGAGCTGTGTGCAGAATTACATGTGCTGGGGGGAGCTGTGTGTGGGATTATATATGCTAGGGTGGGGGAGCTGTGTGTGAGATATGTGTTGTGGTGGGGGAGCTGTGTGTGAGATTATATATGTTGTGGTGGGGGAGCTGTGTGTGAGATTATATATGCTGTGTTGGGGAGCTGTGTGTGAGATTATATATGCTGGGTTGGAGATCTGTGTGTGAGATTATATGTGCTGGGGTGGGGGGAGCTGTGTGAGGGATTATATGTGCTGGGGTGGGGGAGCTATGTGAGGGATTATATATGCTGGGGAGGGGGAGCTGTTGGCCGGGTGCGTTGGGGGCACTCCCCCTGTTGCTTCAGCCTAGATCTGACCTCCACGTAAAAGAAGTCTAGCCAGATTCAGAGGTTTTTGGTGGGCTGTTACACAGCCTGTGGTCAGCAAGATGTGTGGAAAGAGAAAATATGAAAAGGTATATGTGGACTGTGTAGAAGGTAATTTGGGTAGAATAGTTTGTGGACGTTATGTTGGTGGCTCTGGAAAATGATAAACTGCCTGAAGATGTGAATTTTAGAACGCTTATAGGTTTGGAGACTAGAGGAAAGTCTTGTGAATGGAAGAGCATCACACAGAGTGGGTGGTGCATGAAAAAAATCCTTTAACTGCAACTGGGAGCAGGTAATGCTTGTGTGAGATACGCAGATCTTGTGCAGAACGGATGGGCGATTTGGGAGATAATGTGAGATAAGGGAAGAGATGTATGTTGGTGTAGTTCTGTTCATAGAATTGTTTCAGAAGTATTTTATATGGAAATTGGTAAACTACAGGCAGCCAATGGAGAGACTGAGGGCTGAAACACACTACCCGGTTTTCCCCGGATGGCAAAAAGACGGATAAACTTTGTCCGTCTTTTTGCCATCCGGCAGAGTCTTTCAAACACAACGGCTTTGAGTCGTGTGTAATGCTGAGCGCATGCGCAGCAGCAGACACGGCTTTAAAAAAACCCCGTTGTCTGTGAAAGCTCCCCTTCACACACACGGTCCACTGCCTACAAAGACGGCACGGCCCCGGCACGGCAGCCGGACCTTCCAGTGGATATTTCCGGCAGCCGGGCCGTGCAGTGTGAAAGGACCCTACCCCTCACACTGTTAACTACAATACCGGCACAGGAAAAAGCTATCCGGCTTTTTCCCGGCCGGCAAAAGCCGGCGTGTGTGTTTCAGCCCTCAGTGGAACAGCAGATTAAAGTTTTCCAAGGTGGGCAAGAAGGGGAGGGACTATGGGCGTGGCATCTGCTGGGTGGGAAAGAAGGGGAGGGGTTAGTGATGTAACAACCACAAGGGAGGGGCTGGGGGGGTGAGTACCACCACCTCTCTAAAGCTGGGTACACACTGGCAGATATATCTGCAGTACAATCGATCTGCAGATATATCTGCAGATGGTGGTTGTTCATACACACAGGAAGATGCACCAATTTATCTTAAAGATATATCTGCTGTTAAATCTATCTGCAGCTATATATGCAGATGGGGATTGTTCATACACACTGAAAGATGCACTAATATATCTGCAGATATATTGGTCATCTGCTGTGTCGCACAGTAGATGCAATATATCTGTGAAAGACGTCTTTCACAGACATATTGCTTGTACACACCTGCAGATCAGCAAAAGATATATTGGACAACCAACTGATTGGCCAATATATCTGCCAGTGTGTACCCAGCATAAGACCGCTTTAAGCACTGATTAATACAGGTTGAGTATCCCATATCCAAATATTCCGAAATACGGAATATTCCGAAATACGGACTTTTTTGAGGGAGAGTGAGATAGTGAAACCTTTGTTTTTTGATGGCTCAATGTACACAAACTTTGTTTAATACACAAAGTTATTAAAAATATTGTATTAAATGACCTTCAGGCTGTGTGTATATGAAACATAAATGAATTGTGTGAATGCAGACACACTTTGTTTAATGCACAAAGTTATAAAAAATATTGGCTAAAATTACCTTCAGGCTGTGTGTAGAAGGTGTATATGAAACATAAATGCATTCTGTGCTTAGATTTAGGTCCCATCACCATGATATCTCATTATGGTATGCAATTATTCCAAAATACGGAAAAATCCCATATCCAAAATACCTCTGGTCCCAAGCATTTTGGATAAGGGAGACTCAACCTGTACTATATGTAGTCTTTGGATTTTTGAGCTGCAACAATAGTTGTCACACTCTTGACCATTCCTCCAGTCTACCTAGTTCATCAATCAAATGACCACTGCTGACCAATGGAGAGCTAGGTATCATGTCCCTGGACCCTAGGGGCTGGAGAGCGGATAAAGGGGTTGGGATTATTGGAGGAGTTGGGCTGCTCTTCCCTCTGCTGGAGTATGTATGAGGAAAGGAGGGGAAGGGAAGGGAGGAGGGGGGGTTGGCGGCAGAGACCAGTACAGTTAGGAGCAGTCTAGAATGGTGCTATGTGAGCTTCCTGCAGTGAAGAGTGAACTTCTAGGCCTGCTTCACCTCTGGAGAGATTGTATTGGGAGTCAGTAGCTGTCTGCAAACTAAGGGGGACATTTACTAAGCAGTGATAAGGGCGGAGAAGTGAGCCAGTGGAGGAGTTGCCCATGGCAACCAATCAGCACTGAAGTAACATCTATAATTTGCATACTATAAAATTATACAGAGCTGCTGATTGGATGATGGCGCAACTTCTTTACTGGCTCACTTCTCCGCTCTTATCACTGTTTAGTAAATGTCCTCCTAAAGCAGGTAAAAACTAGTACACTGGTATTGTACTGTATAGCTCCACCTCTGCCCCCACATTGTAGACACTGCCACTGTAAGGCTCTACCCCCATGTACACTGACACTGTGCAGCCACCCACTGACCCCACTCTGTGTACACTGGTACTATGCAGACACCCTGCGCCCCCACCCGGTGTACACTGGTACTATGCAGCCCCACCTGTGCCCACTGACATAATGCATCCCCCTATGCCCTCACCCTGTGTACACTGGTACATACTTACCTACTTTTGATACCTCCTCTCCATGAGAAGCCCAGAGAGGAGATGCAGCAGGGAATGTCAGGGGGCGGGGCTTGGTGATTTGCATCATTTTAGCCCCTCTTCCACCCCACAGACCCAAGAATTCCAGAGATTATCTCTTCATCCTGCCCGCTTCATTAGTGTGCAGGCAAGATGCGGAAGATCTGCCTGCTCTTCCGAGGGTGCGGGGGGCTACCCCAAAATTCGGCAGCCTCCCATAACTTCCGGGAGAGTAGGCAAGTAAGCACTGGTACTATGCACCTGTGCCAATTTTACATGACTGTTTTTATTGAACCTAATTGTCAGTGATAGACACTCTGCTGCCATTTTGGGGTGGGGAGGGGTGGCAGCACCCTCAGTTTCAAATAATGGAGGTATATCACTGCTGTATAGGTGTAGAGAAGAGGCCAGAAATCTCTGCAAGCTGTCCAATGGGGAGTCAGTGATCCGATGCCTGCGTCTTAGTACAGAGGTTGGATCACTACTGCAGCAGGAGCAGTCTGCTTGTAATAGATGCCTCCTGCTGCATTACCATACAGCGCCAGCACTGCTGCTTCCAAAGAAGTGACAGCCACTCCATCCACATCGGAATTAGGCCTATTGTTTCCTATGTGTTATTAGAATAGTTTCTGTTTGTCACACAGGGCTGGTAGGAGATGTATTGTTCTTAGACATAATGATTTTTATGATATTTCACTACACATTTAAAGTGATTTCCCATTAGATAAACCACACCTGCAGTTTTTTTTAATCTGCCACATCCATTTTACCATTGCCATGCGCTGATAGAGAAGCTGGGGCCACTTAATTTAATTTGCTCCCGAGGCTAAATGTTGCTAGCCAGCCCCTGCTCCTGGTGTATTACCTTAGTTATCTTGTCTAAAAAGTCAGTAAGATTTGTGTGACATGTACTCTCCCCTTACCTTCCACCTCTGTGTGCTGCGCGGGATCCTGTAAATTGCTGGATTTAAGATATTCTGCAACTTTCTTTTAAGAGTGTTTTTTTCCATCACTTTCTCTGCTACTGAGGCATTTGCTCTTTTCCAGTCCTCTGGAATTATTCCTGTAGCTAGTGACTGGTCCAGTAATTTTCTCAATGGTGCTACCAGCACCCCTTTAGGATCTTTTAGTATTCTTGAATGTACACATTCTGGGTCCATTGATGTATTCACTTTCACGTTTGAGAGTTCAGTTAGGACTTTCTCCTCTGTAAATGTACTTGTATATACCTCATTTTTATGCATATACTTTAGAGATGAGTGGGTTCGGTTCCTCGTAATCCGAACCCCCCCTCCCCCCCCGAACTTCACCCATTTTACACGGGTCCGAGGCAGACTCGGATCCTCCCGCCTTGCTCGGTTAACCCGAGCGCGCCCGAACGTCATCATCCCGCTGTCGGATTTTCGCGAGATTCGTATTCTATATAAGGAGCCGCGCGTCGCCGCCATTTGCACTCATGCATTGGAGATGATAGGGAGAGGACGTGTGCAGCGTTCTCTCAGTTGTGTTCAGTGTGCTGCAAATATCTGTGCTCAGTGTGCTGCAAATATCTGTGCTCAGTGTGCTACAAATATCTGTGCTCAGTGTGCAGAAAATATCTGAAAAACGCTCCATATCTGTGCTCAGTGTGCTGCAAATATCTGTGCTCAGTGTGCTTTATTGTGGGGACTGGGGACCACCAGTATTATATAGTAGGAGGACAGTGCAGAGTTTTGCTGACCAGTGACCACCAGTATTATACGTTCTCTGCCTGAAAAACGCTCCATATCTGTGCTGCATTGTAGTATATAGTAGGAGGACAGTGCAGAATTTTCCTGACCAGTGACCACCAGTATTATATCAGTATGGTACAGTAGTCCACTGCTCTACCTACCTCTGTGTCGTCAAGTATACTATCCATCCATACCTGTGGTGCATTTTAGTTGTTGTGCGCAGTAGTAGGAGGACAATGCATAATTTTGCTGACCACCAGTATATAATATATAGCAGTACGGTACAGTAGTCCACTGCTCTACCTACCTCTGTGTCGTCAAGTATACTATCCATCCATACCTGTGGTGCATTTTAGTTGTTGTACGCAGTAGTAGGAGGACAGTGCATAATTTTGCTGACCACCAGTATATAATATATAGCAGTACGGTACAGTAGTCCACTGCTCTACCTACCTCTGTGTCGTCAAGTATACTATCCATCCATACCTGTGGTGCATTTTAGTTGTTGTACGCAGTAGTAGGAGGACAGTGCATAATTTTGCTGACCACCAGTATATAATATATAGCAGTACGGTACAGTAGTCCACTGCTCTACCTACCTCTGTGTCGTCAAGTATACTATCCATCCATACCTGTGGTGCATTTTAGTTGTTGTGCGCAGTAGTAGGAGGCCAGTGCATAATTTTGCTGACCACCAGTATATAATATATAGCAGTACGGTACAGTAGTCCACTGCTCTACCTACCTCTGTGTCATCAAGTATACTTTCCATCCATACCTGTGGTGCATTTTGGTTGTTGTGCGCAGTAGTAGGAGGCCAGTGCATAATTTTGCTGACCACCAGTATATAATATATAGCAGTACGGTACAGTAGGCCATTGCTTTTGATATATTACTGGCATATAATTCCACACATTAAAAAATGGAGAACAAAAATGTGGAGGGTAAAATAGGGAAAGATCAAGATCCACTTCCACCTCGTGCTGAAGCTGCTGCCACTAGTCATGGCCGAGACGATGAAATGCCATCAACGTCGTCTGCCAAGGCCGATGCCCAATGTCATAGTAGAGAGCATGTAAAATCCAAAAAACAAAAGTTCAGTAAAATGACCCAAAAATCTAAATTAAAAGCGTCTGAGGAGAAGCGTAAACTTGCCAATATGCCATTTACGACACGGAGTGGCAAGGAACGGCTGAGGCCCTGGCCTATGTTCATGGCTAGTGGTTCAGATTCACATGAGGATGGAAGCACTCATCCTCTCGCTAGAAAACTGCAGTGCCACTCCTAGATGGGCCAGGTGTTTGTGTCGGCCACTTGGGTCGCTTAGCTTAGTCACACAGCTACCTCATTGCACCTCTTTTTTCTTTGCATCATGTGCTGTTTGGGGACTATTTTTTAAATCTGCCATCCTGTCTGACACTGCAGTGCCACTCCTAGATGGGCCAGGTGTTTGTGTCGGCCACTTGGGTCGCTTAGCTTAGTCACACAGCTACCTCATTGCACCTCTTTTTTTCATTGCATCATGTGCTGTTTGGGGACTATTTTTTAAATCTGCCATCCTGTCTGACACTGCAGTGCCACTCCTAGATGGGCCAGGTGTTTGTGTCGGCCACTTGGGTCGCTTAGCTTAGTCACACAGCGACCTTGGTGCACCTCTTTTTTTCTTTGCATCATGTGCTGTTTGGGGACTATTTTTTGAAGTGCCATCCTGTCTGACACTGCAGTGCCACTCCTAGATGGGCCAGGTGTTTGTGTCGGCCACTTGTGTCGCTTAGCTTAGCTTAGTCATCCAGCAACCTCGGTGCAAATTTTAGGACTAAAAATAATTAGTGATGAGCACCGGAAATTTTTCGGGTTTTGTGTTTTGGTTTTGGGTTCGGTTCCGCGGCCGTGTTTTGGGTTCGAACGCGTTTTGGCAAAACCTCACCGAATTTTTTTTTGTCGGATTCGGGTGTGTTTTGGATTCGGGTGTTTTTTTCAAAAAACCCTAAAAAACGGCTTAAATGATAGAATTTGGTGGTCATTTTGATCCCAAAGTATTATTAACCTCAATAACCATAATTTCCACTCATTTTCAGTCTATTCTGAACACCTCACACCTCACAATATTATTTTTAGTCCTAAAATTTGCACCGAGGTCGCTGGATGACTAAGCTCAGCGACCCAAGTGGCCGACACAAACACCTGGCCCATCTAGGAGTGGCACTGCAGTGTCACGCAGGATGGCCCTTCAAAAAACTACTCCCCAAACAGCACATGACGCAAAGAAAAAAAGAGGTGCAATGAGGTAGCTGTGTGGCTAAGCTAAGCGACCCAAGTGGCCGACACAAACACCTGGCCCATCCAGGAGTGGCACTGCAGTGTCACGCAGGATGGCCCTTCCAAAAAACACCCCCCAAACAGCACATGACGCAAAGAAAAAAAGAGGCGCAATGAGGTAGCTGTGTGACTAAGCTAAGCGACCCTAGTGGCCGACACAAACACCTGGCCCATCTAGGAGTGGCACTGCAGTGTCACGCAGGATGGCCCTTCAAAAAACTACTCCCCAAACAGCACATGACGCAAAGAAGAAAAAAAAGATGCGCAATGAGGTAGCTGTGTGACTAAGATAAGCGACCCTAGTGGCCGACACAAACACCTGGCCCATCTAGGAGTGGCACTGCAGTGTCACGCAGGATGGCCCTTCCAAAAAACACCCCCCAAACAGCACATGACGCAAAGAAAAAAAGAGGCGCAATGAGGTAGCTGTGTGACTAAGATAAGCGACCCAAGTGGCCGACACAAACACCTGGCCCATCTAGGAGTGGCACTGCAGTGTCACGCAGGATGGCCCTTCCAAAAAACACCCCCCAAACAGCACATGACGCAAAGAAAAAAAGAGGCGCAATGAGGTAGCTGTGTGACTAAGCTAAGCGACCCTAGTGGCCGACACAAACACCTGGCCCATCTAGGAGTGGCACTGCAGTGTCACGCAGGATGGCCCTTCAAAAAACTACTCCCCAAACAGCACATGACGCAAAGAAGAAAAAAAAGATGCGCAATGAGGTAGCTGTGTGACTAAGATAAGCGACCCAAGTGGCCGACACAAACACCTGGCCCATCTAGGAGTGGCACTGCAGTGTCACGCAGGATGGCCCTTCCAAAAAACACCCCCCAAACAGCACATGACGCAAAGAAAAAAAGAGGCGCAATGAGGTAGCTGTGTGACTAAGCTAAGCGACCCTAGTGGCCGACACAAACACCTGGCCCATCTAGGAGTGGCACTGCAGTGTCACGCAGGATGGCCCTTCAAAAAACTACTCCCCAAACAGCACATGACGCAAAGAAGAAAAAAAAGATGCGCAATGAGGTAGCTGTGTGACTAAGATAAGCGACCCAAGTGGCCGACACAAACACCTGGCCCATCTAGGAGTGGCACTGCAGTGTCACGCAGGATGGCCCTTCCAAAAAACACCCCCCAAACAGCACATGACGCAAAGAAAAAAAGAGGCGCAATGAGGTAGCTGTGTGACTAAGATAAGCGACCCAAGTGGCCGACACAAACACCTGGCCCATCTAGGAGTGGCACTGCAGTGTCACGCAGGATGGCCCTTCCAAAAAACACCCCCCAAACAGCACATGACGCAAAGAAAAATGAAAGAAAAAAGAGGTGCAAGATGGAATTGTCCTTGGGCCCTCCCACCCACCCTTATGTTGTATAAACAGGACATGCACACTTTAACCAACCCATCATTTCAGTGACAGGGTCTGCCACACGACTGTGACTGAAATGACGGGTTGGTTTGGACCCCCACCAAAAAAGAAGCAATTAATCTCTCCTTGCACAAACTGGCTCTACAGAGGCAAGATGTCCACCTCATCATCATCCTCCGATATATCACCGTGTACATCCCCCTCCTCACAGATTATCAATTCGTCCCCACTGGAATCCACCATCTCAGCTCCCTGTGTACTTTGTGGAGGCAATTGATGCTGGTGAATGTCTCCACGGAGGAATTGATTATAATTCATTTTAATGAACATCATCTTCTCCACATTTTCTGGATGTAACCTCGTACGCCGATTGCTGACAAGGTGAGCGGCGGCACTAAACACTCTTTCGGAGTACACACTTGTGGGAGGGCAACTTAGGTAGAATAAAGCCAGTTTGTGCAAGGGCCTCCAAATTGCCTCTTTTTCCTGCCAGTATACGTACGGACTGTCTGACGTGCCTACTTGGATGCGGTCACTCATATAATCCTCCACCATTCTTTCAATGGGGAGAGAATCATATGCAGTGACAGTAGACGACATGTCCGTAATCGTTGTCAGGTCCTTCAGTCCGGACCAGATGTCAGCATCAGCAGTCGCTCCAGACTGCCCTGCATCACCGCCAGCGGGTGGGCTCGGAATTCTGAGCCTTTTCCTCGCACCCCCAGTTGCGGGAGAATGTGATGGAGGAGATGTTGACAGGTCGCGTTCCGCTTGACTTGACAATTTTGTCACCAGCAGTTCTTTGAACCCCAGCAGACTTGTGTCTGCCGGAAAGAGAGATCCAAGATTGGTTTTAAATCTAGGATCGAGCACGGTGGCCAAAATGTAGTGCTCTGATTTCAACAGATTGACCACCCGTGAATCCTTGTTAAGCGAATTAAGGGCTCCATCCACAAGTTCCACATGCCTAGCGGAATCGCTCTGTGTTAGCTCCTCCTTCAATGTCTCCAGCTTCTTCTGCAAAAGCCTGATGAGGGGAATGACCTGACTCAGGCTGGCAGTGTCTGAACTGACTTCACGTGTGGCAAGTTCAAAAGGTTGCAGAACCTTGCACAACGTTGAAATCATTCTCCACTGCGCTTGAGACAGGTGCATTCCACCTCCTATATCGTGCTCAGTTGTATAGGCTTGAATGGCCTTTTGCTGCTCCTCCAACCTCTGAAGCATATAGAGGGTTGAATTCCACCTCGTTACCACTTCTTGCTTCAGATGATGGCAGGGCAGGTTCAGGCGTTTTTGGTGGTGCTCCAGTCTTCTGTACGTGGTGCCTGTACGCCGAAAGTGTCCCGCAATTCTTCTGGCCACCGACAGCATCTCTTGCACGCCCCTCTCGTTTTTTAAATAATTCTGCACCACCAAATTCAAGGTATGTGCAAAACATGGGACGTGCTGGAATTTGCCCAGATTTAATGCACACACAATATTGCTGGCGTTGTCCGATGCCACAAATCCACAGGAGAGTCCAATTGGGGTAAGCCATTCCGCGATGATCTTCCTCAGTTGCCGTAAGAGGTTTTCAGCTGTGTGCGTATTCTGGAAAGCGGTGATACAAAGCGTAGCCTGCCTAGGAAAGAGTTGGCGTTTGCGAGATGCTGCTACTGGTGCCGCCGCTGCTGTTCTTGCGGCGGGAGTCCATACATCTACCCAGTGGGCTGTCACAGTCATATAGTCCTGAGCCTGCCCTGCTCCACTTGTCCACATGTCCGTGGTTAAGTGGACATTGGGTACAACTGCATTTTTTAGGACACTGGTGAGTCTTTTTCTGAGGTCTGTGTACATTTTCGGTATCGCCTGCCTAGAGAAATGGAACCTAGATGGTATTTGGTACCGGGGACACAGTACCTCCAACAAGTCTCTAGTTGGCTCTGCAGTAATGATGGATACCGGAACCACGTTTCTCACCGCCCAGGATGCCAAGGCCTCAGTTATCCGCTTTGCAGCAGGATGACTGCTGTGATATTTCATCTTCCTCGCAAAGGACTGTTGGACAGTCAATTGCTTGGTGGAAGTAGTAAAAGTGGTCTTACGACTTCCCCTCTGGGATGACCATCGACTTCCAGCAGCAACAACAGCAGCGCCAGCAGCAGTAGGCGTTACACGCAAGGATGCATCGGAGGAATCCCAGGCAGGAGAGGACTCTTCAGAATTGCCAGTGACATGGCCTGCAGGACTATTGGCATTCCTGGGGAAGGAGGAAATTGACACTGAGGGAGTTGGTGGGGTGGTTTGCGTGAGCTTGGTTACAAGAGGAAGGGATTTACTGGTCAGTGGACTGCTTCCGCTGTCGCCCAAAGTTTTTGAACTTGTCACTGACTTATGATGAATGCGCTGCAGGTGACGTATAAGGGAGGATGTTCCGAGGTGGTTAACGTCCTTACCCCTACTTATTACAGCTTGACAAAGGCAACACACGGCTTGACAAATGTTGTCCGCATTTCTGTTGAAATACTTCCACACCGAAGAGCTGATTTTTTTTGGTATTTTCACCAGGCATGTCAATGGCCCTATTCCTCCCACGGACAACAGGTGTCTCCCCGGGTGCCTGACTTAAACAAACCACCTCACCATCAGAATCCTCCTGGTCAATTTCCTCCCCAGCGCCAGCAACACCCATATCCTCCTCATCCTGGTGTACTTCAACACTGACATCTTCAATCTGACTATCAGGAACTGGACTGCGGGTGCTCCTTCCAGCACTTGCAGGGGGCGTGCAAATGGTGGAAGGCGCATGCTCTTCACGTCCAGTGTTGGGAAGGTCAGGCATCGCAAACGACACAATTGGACTCTCCTTGTGGATTTGTGATTTCAAAGAACGCACAGTTCTTTGCTGTGCTTTTGCCAGCTTGAGTCTTTTCATTTTTCTAGCGAGAGGCTGAGTGCTTCCATCCTCATGTGAAGCTGAACCACTAGCCATGAACATAGGCCAGGGCCTCAGCCGTTCCTTGCCACTCCGTGTGGTAAATGGCATATTGGCAAGTTTACGCTTCTCCTCCGACAATTTTATTTTAGATTTTTGAGTCCTTTTTTTACTGATATTTGGTGTTTTGGATTTTACATGCTCTGTACTATGACATTGGGCATCGGCCTTGGCAGACGACGTTGATGGCATTTCATCGTCTCGGCCATGACTAGTGGCAGCAGCTTCAGCACGAGGTGGAAGTCGATCTTGATCTTTCCCTATTTTTGGAACCTCAACATTTTTGTTCTCCATATTTTAATAGGCACAACTAAAAGGCACCTCAGGTAAACAATGGAGATGGATGGATACTAGTATACTTATGGATGGACGAGCAACTGCCGACACAGAGGTAGCTACAGCCGTGGACTACCGTACTACGTCTGCTGCTAATATAGACTGGATGATAATGATATAAAAAATATATATATATCACTACTGCAGCCGGACAGGTATATATTATATAATGACGGACCTGCTGGACACTGTCAGCACTGCAGACTCCTAAAGTAAGCTACTAGTATCAAGAAGATAGAAAAAAAAAAACCACAACAGGTAGGTGGTATACAATTATGGATGGACGAGCGACTGCCGACACAGAGGTAGCTACAGCCGTGGACTACCGTACTGCGTCTGCTGCTAATATAGACTGGATGATAATGATATAAAAAATATATATATATCACTACTGCAGCCGGACAGGTATATATTATATAATGACGGACCTGCTGGACACTGTCAGCAGAATGCGTTTATAGAATAAAAACACCACACGACGAGTGTTTAACTTTTTCAGGCAGACAATCACAATATACTGGTGGTCAGTGGTCACTGGTCAGTCACACTGGCAGTGGCACTCTGGCAGCAAAAGTGTGCACTGTTAATGTACTCCTGCTATAACTGCTCCCCAGTCTCCCCCACAATTAAGCTGTGTGAGCAGTGAGCACTCAGCACAGTCAGATATACATAGATGATGCAGCACACTGAGGCTGAGCACAGATATGGTATACTGTGTCACTGTGTATCGTTTTTTTTCAGGCAGAGAACGGATTATATTAAATAATAATAAAACTGCACTGGTGGTCACTGGTCAGTCACTAGTAAACTCTGCACTCTCTGAGTACTCCTAAGCTCCAGTAAATCAAGTGTCTCACTCTCACTCTCTATCTATTTCTATTCTAAACGGAGAGGACGCCAGCCACGTCCTCTCCCTATCAATCTCAATGCACGTGTGAAAATGGCGGCGACGCGCGGCTCCTTATATAGAATCCGAGTCTCGCGAGAATCCGACAGCGGGATGATGACGTTCGGGCGCGCTCGGGTTAACCGAGCAAGGCGGGAAGATCCGAGTCTGCCTCGGACCCGTGTAAAAAGGCTGAAGTTCGGGGGGGTTCGGATTCCGAGGAACCGAACCCGCTCATCACTAAAAGTAATATTGTGAGGTGTGAGGTGTTCAGAATAGACTGGAAATGAGTGGAAATTGTGGTTATTGAGGTTAATAATACTATGGGATAAAAATGACCCCCAAATTCTATGATTTAAGCTGTTTTTGAGTTTTTTTTGTAAAAAAACACCCAAATCCAAAACACACCCGAATCCGACAAAAAATTTTCAGGGAGGTTTTGCCAAAACGCGTCCGAATCCAAAACACGGCCGCGGAACCGAATCCAAAACCAAAACACAAAACCCGAAAAATGTCCGGTGCTTGCAACTTAACTATGGCCCCTTCCCCTCACTTTCAGTACTGAATACTGAGCAAAACTAATTATTAAGATGATCTGCTATTACCTTTTTTACTTCAACAATACTCTCACTCTCTTCCTTTATGAGCCCTACACACTGGTCGATACCAGTGAAAGATATGAACACTCTCGTTCATTAATGAATGAGATACCGTTCATATCTTTCAGTGTGTAGGCACCAGCGATGAATGATGCGTGTCCCCGCGCTCATTCATCGTTGGTGCCAGCTCGTTTAAACATGCAGGCCAATATGGACAATATCGTCCATATTAGCATGCATTGCTATGGAGCCGGGTGACGGGGGGAGTGAAGAAACTTCACTCCCCCCGCCACCCGGTTGCCGTATCGGCGGTCGGGCAGCTCAGCGGCGGGTCGTGGAGTCTGTAGGGCCCTTTAGTCATATTATAGATAGCTCCTTTTGTTGTTCTCCTTTGGGCACACTATGGGCGGGATGTACTAAAGCAAAAATGTGGTAAAACCCCCGAACACAGGGGTTTTACCGCATTTTCATATTTACTAACACCCTACCGCCGCGTTTTCGGCGTCCAGGGTATCACCATCTCTGGATGGCGATACCCTATAGAAGCCTATGGGCTTCTTTTCGCCGACCGCAGCAACCCGCTGACACCGCCGACACTCGCCAAAGACGCCAACCCCCCTCCCCCCTGGCATACCTTCCTCCAGGCAGCCCTGGACCCGGAAGGTAGTCTCCTCCTCCCCCTAGCAATGCAGCCGGACGTCCTTCCGGCTGCAGGGGGGAGGAGGAGGCGTCGGGGGCAGCCTGCTGCTGCTTCCCGGCGTCTAGCCAGTGTGGGGACCCCTGGGAGGTGACGGAGACCCCCCGCAGACCACCTAACAGGTATCGCAGGGGGCCTCCGTCACCGCATCGCGATGTTGATCGCATATGTTAGTACATATGCGATCCACATCGCTGCGGTAACCGGCGAGAAGCGGCGATGTATGTTAATACATCCCGCCCTATGTCACACAGTACCCCCAGTATGTAAATTACATCACACAGTACCCGCAGTATAAACATAGAGCCATAACTACGTGTTTGCCATGTGTGCCTGTCACACAGCAGTCGCCCTGAGGGCACAACTGCCCGCAAAGTCATCAGTGGCATTATAATGAGTCAAACTAACTCATTACAAGCCACCTGACTGGAGAGGAGCAGCAGCTCTGGAGGCAGGGCAGGGGAGAAAGAGCATGAGGGAGGGGGACTCGGGAGCCGCAGCAGCGCTATGTAATTGGTGGCGGTGCTACTGCAGCTGTCCCTCTCCTTCCGCATTGGCTGGCTGCCGCCGCAGTGAATGCTAGGATGAGGGATATTTCAAATAGTGGACGATGCCCCATGCCTTCTTCTCCGCATCACCACAGCCCATGTCCTCCTTATCGCCGCTGCTGCCCAGGACCTTCTCCGCACTGCCGCCAAGGGCCTTCCCCTCCCCATCGCCGACTACAGCCTCTGCACTGCCGCCGACCACAGGTACTGTTCCCTATGTCCCTCTTTCACTCTGTCCCTCTGTCACTGCTGTCCCTCTCCCTGTCACTCTGTCTGTCACTCTCCCTGTCCCTGCTGTCACTCTCTCTGTCACTGTCCCTGCTGTCACTCTCCCTGTCACTCTCCATATACATACATATAGAGACATACACACACCAGGCAAGGATACATAGAGATACACACACGTACACAGTCATGGGTCACACAAAGACACATGCACATACATACATAAAAATAAGGGGTTACATATAGACATAGATAGACATACACACAGACTGGTGTACCTCTTATCTCCAGAAGCAATTCCTTCCTCCTCCATGTTGCCAAGGCAGAAGTTGGATATGCTGGTATCGTCCCACCCCCTTTGCTCGAGTCAGTGGATCTTGTGCTGGGCTCCACTAATCATGTTTCAGCACATGTGTTTCACTGTAAAGGCACATGCTACTTTGTCCCTCCGGCCCAGCCGCATCTACCCCCGGATCTCCTCCCCACTCTCCGGGTACCTGGCTGCACTGCAGTCAAAATGGCTCAGGCAGGAGGAGAGTCGCTCCGAACTGATTTGCCATGTTCTATTTAGCAATTTCTACTGAATGGGTATCACTGGCGCTGACATGGTTTGTTTCTTGTAAGCAGCTGCTATATGGAGATAGTCAGTCTCCTACACAAATAGAATACAATAAACTGTAGCAGCGCTTAAGTGTGTATATTTATTTCTCAATTGTCATAAAAGATTTCAAGAAAATATTAAAATAGCAAAATAACAATCATTACATATTAAAATCAGTAATACATAATAGGAGTTCCTAAAATGAGCAGAGTTCTCACCCACTGGAGTTAAGTGGTATATTAACAGTCCTTCTAGCATACAGTATGTCCGTTCCTATGTTGCTTCCGGTTCCAAAAGGTTATTGTATAGCTTTATGCAATAGTCAGGACAGAGTTCTTGTCTATACCAATAAGTCTCTAATGGTAGATCCCTTTTAATGCTCACTGTCCGAGGAACGCTCTCCTACGCTAGGCGCAAAGGTATAGGCCGGAGTCCTCAATTATACTGCGGTCTGGGTCCTCAATACCATCTAGAGCAGGTAGTAAGTTCTGTCCAAATGAAGTGTATGCCTTTTAGAACAATGCCGGAGCTGGTTCAGACAAATTAAGGTAGGTGTAGATCCGGGCCATTTATCAGAGGCCATCTTCAGATGGGTAAGGTTCCTGAATGGCTATAAAACATTACAATATATTGCACCAGGATGGTGAGATATATAGTGATACTTTCCTTAGTCATTGCATTATTTTCATGAATAGAGCCCTTAGAGGTAAATTTACTAAATTGTGAGTTTTTCAGATGTGGAGATGTTGCCCATGGCAACCAATCAGATTCTACTTATCATTAATTTAGCACCTTCTAAAAAGTGATAGCTGGAATCTGATTGGTTGCCATGGGCAGCATCTCCACTTATAAAAAACTCAACACTTTAGTAATTTAACACTAAGTCTTTACATTGATATAGAGGTCAAATATGCAGAGACCTTTTGTATCTCTTGAGCTGGAGTGCTACCATAAACACTTGGAAAACAGTGCTTTGAACCTAATCATAAAAAGAATGTAAAATGGGTCATTAGTGTTGTAAATTTGGGTAATATATGATTGAAGTATTTTTGATAACCTATTATCATGACTATATATTTACAGGTTTAAGAATGGACAGCTTATTGAACTTAGATCATCACCACCTGGGAAATACCGAATCCATAACGAGTTTGGCATGCTTACTTTGGAGATACGCAGGTAAACACATCATGCCACATTTGTAAATCTTGCATGTCAATATTGTTTTCTCATACGTCCTAGAGGATGCTGGGGATGCTTCAAGAACCATGGGGTATAGACGGGATCCGCAGGAGACATGGGCACTTTAAGACTTTAAATGGGTGTGAACTGGCTCCTCCCTCTATGCCCCTCCTCCAGACTCCAGTTAGATTCTGTGCCCAGAGAGACTGGTCACACACTGAGGAGCTCTCCTGAGTTTCTCGGAAAAAGACTTTTGTTAGGTTTATTATTTTCAGGGAGACCTGCTGGCAACAGGCTCCCTGCATCGCGGGACTGAGGGGAGAGAAGCAGACCTACTTCTCTGAGTTCAAAGGCTCTGCTTCTTAGGCTACTGGACACCATTAGCTCCAGA
Organism: Pseudophryne corroboree; assembly: GCF_028390025.1. Lineage (NCBI taxonomy): Eukaryota > Metazoa > Chordata > Amphibia > Anura > Myobatrachidae > Pseudophryne > Pseudophryne corroboree. The sequence goes on from NC_086445.1 coordinate 544,764,254, forward strand.
GGGTTCGATCACTTGGTCCGCCTAGCTGCTTGTTCCCGGAGCCGCACCGTCACCCCCCTCACAGAGCCAGAAGACAGAAGCCGGGTGAGTATGAGAAGATCAGAAGACTTCAGTGACGGCAGAAGACACGTTTGAGGTACCGCGCAGCGGACGCGCTGTGCGCCATGCTCCCACACATAACACGGCACTGCAGGATGCAGGGCGCAGGGGTGGGGGCGCCCTGGGCAGCATGAAAACCTCAAACAGCAGTGGCATAAGATAAAACAGTGCCTAGGCACTAGTTAAGGGACCCCCGCCAGTATAAATATAGATTTAAGCGGGACTGAAGCGCGCCATGTAGTGGGCGGGGCTTTGCCCACACAGCTCTGACCAGCGCCATTTTCTCTTCACAGAAGCTGCAGAGACGCTGGCCCTGACCTCCACACTGCTGTGCAAGTAAAAGGGTGCAAAACGGTGGGGGAGGGGGGGGGGCACAAGTGATTTGGTGCTAATTGATATATATATATATATATATATATATAAAGCTCTAACAGGTCTGGGCAGTCTTTTTACTCGCTTCAGTACCGGAATAGGTGCTGGGTTGTGAGCGTGCAGAACTCCCTCTGTGTCTCTCTAACAGGCTTTGTTGTGGGTCTGTCTCCTATAGCCCCAGTGTGGTTGTGGGTGTCGGTACGTGTGTGTCGACATGTCTGAGGCTGAGTGCTCTTCCCAGGAGCAGGCTGGAGTGGGGACAGGAAAGACTGTGAGAGTGACCGTGTCGGCACCGCCGACAGATGATTGGGTAAATATGTTGAGTGTTTTGAATGCAAATGTGACTTGGTTGTCTAAGAGGTTTGATAAATCTGAGTCTAAGATCCAGACATGGAGAAAATCCATGGAGGATGCATTGTCACAAGCTCAGACCCCTTCGGGGTCACAGAAACGTGCTTTTACCCATATAGCAGATACAGATACCGACACGGACTCTGATTCCAGTGTCGACTATAGTGATGCCAGATTGAATCCAAAACTGGCTAAGAGCATTCAGTATATGATTGTGGCAATAAAAGAAGTGTTGCATATAACAGAGGACCCTGCTGTTCATGATACTAGGGTCTGTATGTATAAAGGAAAGAAACCTAAGTTAACGTTTCCTCCCTCTCATGAACTGAACGCTCTTTTTGAAAAGGCTTGGGAAAATCCTGACAAGAAGATACAGGTTCCCAAAAGAATTCCGTTTCCTTTTGGGGACAGGGTAGACAAAGCTTTATCGCGTCTATCCAAAAAGGTGGGTCTCCTGACACGGCAGCCCTAAAGGATCCTGCGGATCATAAGCAGGAAAATACACTAAAATCCATTTATGTCACTACGGGTCCGCTACTCAGGCCTGCCGTTGCTTCGGCATGGGTGAGTAGCGCTATTGAAAAGTGGGCAGATAACTTGTCATCTGAGATAGATACCCTAGACAGGGATAATGTGCTTTTGACTCTGGGTCATATCAGGGACGCTGCAGCATATTTAAAAGAAGCTGTAAGGGATATTGGCCTTTTGGGATCAAGGGCCAATGCCATGGCAGTCTCAGCAAGGAGAGCATTGTGGATTCATCAATGGAATGCTGATGCTGACGCTAAGAGGGCGATGGAGACGTTACCATTTAACGGTAGTGTCTTGTTTGGTGACGGCCTCACTGATCTGGTATCTACCGCTACCGCGGGTAAGTCGTCATTTTTACCTTATGTTCCTGCACAACAGAAGAAAACGCCCCACTATCAGATGCAGTCCTTTCGGCCCAATAAATACAAGAAAGGACGAGGGTCCTCCTTCCTTGCTGCGAGAGGAAGAGGAAGGGGAAAAAGGTCACCGGCTGTGGCAAGTTCCCAAGAGCAGAAGTCCTCTCCGGCTTCTACCAAATCCACCGCATGACGCTGGGGATCCTCTGCGGGAGTCCGCACCAGTGGGGGCACGTCTGAGGCTCTTCAGTCAGGTCTGGGTGCACTCGGACCTGGATTCTTGGATATTAGAAATAGTAGACCAAGGGTACAAATTAGAGTTTCAGGACATGCCCCCTCACCGATATTTCAAATCGGCCTTGCCAGTTTCTCTTCCAGAAAGAGAGGTTGTATGCGCTACAATACTTAAGATGTGTCAAAATCAAGTCATTGTCACGGTACCCCCGTCACAACAGGGGGAGAGTTTTTATTCGAGTCTGTTCGTGGTACCAAAGCCGGATGGCTCGTTCGGTTCGACTGATTCTGAACCTAAAATCTCTCAATTTCTTTCTAAAAAAATTCAAATTCAAGATGGAATCTCTCCGAGCAGTGATCTCCAGTCTGGAGGAGGGCAATTTTATGGTGTCGGTCGACATAAAGGATGCCTACTTACACGTTCCCATATATCCTCCACATCAGGCATACCTGAGGTTTGCTGTTCAGGATTGTCATTACCAATTCCAGACGTTGCCGTTTGGTCTGTCCATGGCTCCGAGGATTTTCGCCAAGGTTATGGCGGAATGTATGGTTCTCCTGCGCAAGCAGGGAGTCACAATTATCCCGTACTTGGACGATCTCCTGATAAAGGCGAGATCTAAGGAACAATTGCTGAAAAACGTAGCACTCTCTCTGACGATTCTGCAACAACATGGTTGGCTCCTAAACTTGCCAAAATCACAGTTGGTTCCGACGACACGGTTGTCGTTCCTGGGTATGATTCTGCATACAGAATTACAGAGAGTTTTTCTTCCAGTGGAAAAGGCTCTGGAAATACCGAACATGGTAAAACAGATTCTGAAACCGGCAAGAGTGTCGATTCTTCAATGCACTTGGTTGCTGGGGAAGATGGTGGCGGCCTACGAGGCCATTCAGTTTGGCAGGTTCCATGCCAGGGTATTTCAGTGGGACCTGTTGGACATGTGGTCCGGGTCTCACCTGTACATGCACCGGAAAATAATCCTATCTTCCAGGACCAGAATCTCTCTCCTGTGGTGGCTGGACAGTTCTCACCTCCTAGAGGGACGCAGGTTCGGGATTCAGGATTGGATCCTGGTGACCACAGATGCAAGTCTCCGAGGCTGGGAGCAGTCACACAGGGGAGAAATTTTCAGGGAAATTGGTCAAGCCAGGAAGCTTGTCTGCACATAAACATTCTGGAATTAAGGGCCATTTACAACGGCATTCTGCAAGCGGATCATCTTCTTCGCGGTCTGCCCGTCTTGATTCAGTCAGACAACATAACAGCAGTGGCGTATATAAACCGCCAGGGCAGAAAAAGAAGCAGAGCGGCAATGGCCGAGGCCACGAGAATTCTTCGCTGGGCGGAGAAACATGCAAGCGCTCTGTCAGCGGTCTTCATTCCAGGAGTGGACAACTGGGAAGCAGACTTCCTCAGCAGACACGATCTCCATCCAGGAGACTGGGGTCTTCATCAAGAGGTCTTTGCAGAAATGACAAGTCGTTGGGGAATTCCTCAAATAGACATGATGGCGTCCCGCCTCAACAAGAAACTTCAGAGATATTGTTCCAGGTCAAGAGAGCCTCAAGCGATGGCGGTGGACGCCCTAGTGACACCGTGGGTGTTTCCGTCGGTATATGTGTTCCCTCCACTTCCACTCACTCCAAAGGTGATAAAGATGATAAGAAGAACAAGGGTTCAGGCGATACTCATTGTTCCAGACTGGCCAAGGAGAGCATGGTATCCCGATCTTCAGGAATTACTCATAGAAGATCCCTGGCCTCTTCCTCTACGAGAGGACCTGTTGCAACAAGGACCGTGCGTGTATCAAGACTTACCGCGGCTGCGTTTGACATGCGGTTGAGCGCCAAATCCTAGCCCGGAAGGGTATTCCCAGTGAAGTCATTCCCACACTTCTTCAGGCTAGAAAAGAAGTAACGGCAAAGCATTACCACCGTATTTGGAGGAAATATGTGTCTTGGTGTGAATCCAAGAAGGCTCCTACGGAGGAATTTCAGCTGAGGCGTGTGCTCCATTTTTTGCAAGCTGGCGTGGACGTGGGCCTAAAGTTGGGCTCAATTAAAGTACAAATTTCGGCCTTATCGATTTTCTTTCAGAAAGAATTGGCCTCCCTTCCAGAAGTTCAGACCTTCGTGAAAGGCGTACTACACATCCAACCTCCCTTTGTGCCCCCAGTGGCGCCATGGGATCTGAATGTGGTGTTGCAGTTCCTGCAATCTCATTGGTTTGAACCTTTGCGTAAGGTTGAGTTAAAGTTCCTTACTTGGAAAGTAATTGGCGGCTTTGTCTCACACAAGCCCCTATTTAATCTTCCATGCTGATAGGGCGGAGTTGAGAACTCGTCAGCAATTTTTGCCAAAGGTGGTTTCATCATTTCACGTAAACCAGCCTATTGTGGTGCCTGTGGCTACTGACGCTTTGGCGGAATCGAAGTCTCTCGATGTGGTCAGAGCTTTGAAAATCTATGTCGCCAGAACAGCTCAAATTAGGAAAACAGAGGCTCTGTTTGTCCTGTGGGCTCCCAACAAGATTGGGGCTCCTGCTTCCAAGCAGACTATTACACGTTGGATCTGTAATACGATTCAGCAGGCTCACTCTACGGCAGGATTGCCGTTACCAAAATCTGTGAAGGTCCATTCTACCAGAAAGGTGGGCTCATCCTGGGCGGCTGCCCAAGGGGTCTCGGCATTACAGCTTTGCCGAGCGGCTACTTGGTCGGGATCAAACACCTTTGCGAAGTTTTACAAGTTTGATACCCTGGCTGAGGAGGACCTCTTGTTTGGTCAATCGATGTTGCAGAGTCATCCTCACTCTCCCGCCCGTTCTAGAGCTTTGGTATAAACCCCATGGTTCTTGAAGCATCCCCAGCATCCTCTAGGACGTATGAGAAAATAGGATTTTAATACCTACCGGTAAATCCTTTTCTCTTAGTCCGTAGAGGATGCTGGGCGCCCGTCCCAGTGCGGGCTGTATCTGCAGTTTGGTTGTAGTTACGCTCATGTTGAGTTAAGTTCAGTCAGTCTGTGACTGATATTGGTCATGCCGTTGCATGCGCTGTTGTCGAATGCCATGTTGTACGGCGTGTTTTGAGGTGTGAGCTGGTATGTATCTCACCTTAGTTTAAAAACGTTAAATAAATCTTTTTCCTCGAAATGTCCGTCTCCCTGGGCACAGTTCCTATAACTGGAGTCTGGAGGAGGGGCATAGAGGGAGGAGCCAGTTCACACCCATTTAAAGTCTTAAAGTGCCCATGTCTCCTGCGGATCCCGTCTATACCCCATGGTTCTTGAAGCATCCTCTGCATCCTCTACGGACTAAGAGAAAAGGATTTACCGGTAGGTATTAAAATCCTATTAATTGCATGTGAGCCGAGGGGTGTGTATGTGGGGGCTTATCTTGCTACATAACTGGCTACAAACTCAGACGCTTAATAGCTCACATTGGAGACTATATACTGAAGGAGAATCTGCACTTAGCATGTGGCAGTTTCAAGTTTCGATGGTGCGACTAATGGTTGCGTCTAAAGATGCAACAAGCGGTATTACTGTATCCAAAGATGCTCAATTGGGCGTCTCAGTCATTGCCCAATCAGTCGCATGCTTTTTCGCCAGGGGCAGGCCTGATAAAGTTGCATTAGCATAAAGTCGCAGGCGCAATTATGGCAAAAGAAACTAAAGCAGTTGCATATCTTTAAAAATCTACTTTTCCTTTTTCAGTAAAGTTTTCTTTCTAAATATTCAATAAATGTAAACTTGGCAACTATACATAAATGTACATACATTCCACAAAATAAAGGCAAGAATGAGTAAAATAGGGTGCCATTCTAGGTACTATGCAAGTCAAACACAGGACCACTGGGCAGTGATGGTTCCACCCCATCTGTCACGCACCTTGGGCTAACACTTACTGTACATCCAGTACAGTGTGTTGCAACAAAAGACTCTCTTCCTTCCTCTCTTGCTGGCTGCACATATGGGACATGCGAGGTTGAAGGAGAACAGTTGTGCAGAGGTGGTGTAAATCTCATCCAGGAATATTAAAAATTTCAATATGTACCCAGTAGCCATACAAAAAATACCTAAACGAGAAAATGATAAAGAAAATCTATAACATCTATAAAATGGTTATCTAATCTGAGCTAACCTGCATGTTAGAGTGCCTTCTAGGCTTGTATTGCAATTCTTGTATGATTGCCATCCTGCCAAAGCCCTATTTCTTGCTGTAAGAATGCCAGTCCGGTAAATAGCTGGAGAGTCTTAAGAATATGTTCTCTGGGCCTGAGCCAGAGGTGGATGCTAATACATTCGCAGCTGGGATCCCGTACGCAGATAATGTGCGAAAATATTCTAATGCTGTAGCCTCCTGGAAATGGATTGAGGCGCCACTCCCCATTACCTAATGTAAACGCTATATGACTGTTAATCACTTTGCAAATAAATCCTCACTGCGAGCGACATTGCTAAAGTGCCTTGACAAATGCGCAGTGCAGCTTAGACACATGCACTATTGGGTTTTAATTGATCAACTGCCAAAACATCAGCATTGCATACACCTCTGAATCAGGCCTTCAGAAATCAAGTGGCAGGCGGGTTTGGGGTTTGAATAAGAGTAATTAATCAGAGCTATGGGCAAATAAATTGATTATCTATTAATACTAATGCCAACCATACACTGTAAAATCAAACTCGTCATCAGCAGACCAATTATCTGACATTGCCATACACTGTTAGATAAGTGGTCTATCATGCATTTGTCTGAAAGATTTCTCATGCCTGAGAGAGTGATAATTGGTGCTCGGACGTGGCCATGCACTGTACAATTATACTGTAGGTCTAATCATCAGATAATCGGCTGATCAAGCTGATGATTGCACAGTGAATGGCCACCTCATGACATAAAAGCAAATGTTTTTGTAAACCTGCCTAACAATAATGTAGCAGTGTTAGTCACAAGAACAAGTTTTTGTTAGACACTGCCATCTGCAGGAAAATTCTTTATACGCAGAATAGCATTGTTTTAAAATTATTAATAATCTTCTTATTTTAATTTGTATTTAAAGCAGCAACTGTAATTTATCACATTGATTAGTTGGGAAAAAATATAAGAGTCATGAACAACATTCTATTGTATTGATGTTTTTTAAAGCGTTAGTACACATATAATAAATATTGGCTTGTAAAATAGCCACAAATTGTCATCATTGTATTCAGAAGTACTGTAGTATTATTATTTCAAATCTGCATATGAAACCATGCTTATTTATGATGTGTACACACAACTCAGCACAGCTTGCAGGTCTGTTAACACAAACTCACTTGCTTTGGCAATATGAGAAAGCACCATTAAACCAATTCTGTTGCAAGTGGAGATGCATACCACCCTGCATCAACCATAATTGTGTGCGCTAAATTCCAGAGCGTGCGTAGTGCAGATCCACATCCCCCGGGATTAACAAGCCTCCGGTCTGATCTTGTGATTTCCGGACTGTCCAGAGGAATCCTGGACAGGTGGTAACCCTGGTTGGGAGCTACATTACAAATACACGCAGGCTATACGTAATCTACTATAAAGTAAAATCATTTTGATCATTTCTATGTTTTTGTTTTTGTGGAAATAGAAGAATCACAGACACATAAAAAAGTATCTGTTCAATATGGATTTATAGCCATAAAGCAGAATAATCCAGATAATCATCCAGCAAAAAGCTAGTCAGTCCAGCACACTATTAAATACGGGTTGGGTGCGGGATGCTGGCGGTCAGAAGACAGCGGTATCCTGACGCGCAGAATCCAGACTACTGCTAGGTGAATATTCTAACCCTCTTCCTCTACGCCCCTAACCCTCTCTACCTGCAGCCTAACCCTCACCCCCCTACAGCCTTACCCTAACCTCCCTTAAGTGCCTAATCCCCCCCCACACACACACACACACACACACACACACACACACACACACACGCAGCCTATCCATACCCCTTTAGTGTCTAACCCTCTCTTTTCGTGCATAATCCTAACCAGCCCTGGCATACTTACGTTTGGGATGCCAACAGTCGGTATTCCTGTGTGGGCATTGTGAGCAGTGTCAGAGTTCCGGTGCCGGTCTTTTGACTAGTGTCGGGAGTCCAGCGATGGTATACCGACTGCCAGAATCCCAAACGCATCCCATTATATACAGTTTATATACGGCAAATATATTCAAGTCATATGTAAGCCATATTATGGAAAACATACACTTATCAGGTCATCTTTATTGAGTGACTGAGTGAAACTCATTTAAGCATCAGCTATCTTTATCAAGGGTTGACAGACAACACAGACAATATCAAGCAATATATAGGGATGCCAAAAAGCACCAAGCTACTCACATACCCAATATATTCATGAGCACTCATCTGAAAGGTGATGAATAAGTGGCCAGCAGCGAAATAAACAAAATGTATTTATTTCCTGAGGAGTGACATGGCTATATATGTTAACATTTTTATTATGCAATAATAATCATTTAGATCATATAAAGAAACTTGTGATAATCACACCTATTAGTTAATGTATATGGAGCTATTTGTCAGATAATGAGCTACTAGCAAAGCTTAATTCAGTGCTATCTATCTATCTGTCTATCTATCTATCTATCTATCTATCTATCTATCTATCTTTAAAAATAGGGGGGAGATTATTGCGCCACTTGTGTACAACACCAATAATCAAAGAACCACGTGTAGTTGAAATAAATGACACTCCCTAGGGGTTAATACAGGGCGTCAGCTGTCCCCCAAAAACACAGGGATGGTGGTTCCCTGAAGCAACGGAAAAAACACACAGGGGGGTTGGGGATATAGCGACCAACGGTGTCTTAAATTAATTCAATAAAAGTGGATCTAAAAGTATATATAAAATGAATAACGATGATCTGGTTATTCATTTTATATATACTTTTAGATCCACTTTTATTGAATTAATTTAAGACACCGTTGGTCGCTATATCCCCCACCCCCCTGTGTGTTCGTTCTATCTATCTATCTATCTATCTATCTATCTATCTATCTATCTATCTATCTATCTATCATCTACAGTATCTATAACTTTTTTAATAGCTCCACCCCCCAGGCCCGTAACTAACAATATTATTTATGACACAGTTAAGCAATAGGGACAGAACGGAAACCCATTTAAAATACAAAAACAATAAATGAACCCTTATATATAAAACAAAGCACAATTTATATAGCATTACCTAGTAGCAGTGGTGCAACAATAGCACAGTGTAATTGATTGTTCAATTAGCACAACTTTCTCAGGAAAACACTCTCCTTGATTTCTGAACAGATGCACCATGGAGGATTCGGCTGACTACAGCGTTGTGGCTACCAATAATTTTGGGCAGGCAACTTCTTTTGCTAATGTGCTAGTAAAAGGTAAGTAATTGTATATACCAGTATGAAGTGTTATCCTGCTTTAAGATAGATTGAGACATATAGGTGTCAATTTGTTAAAAGAGGATGTTTTAGCAGAATTATAGCAAAAGTAAGTAAGTTTTTTATATTTTAATTAGAGATGAGCGGGTCCGGTTCCTCGGGATCCGAACCCCCCTGAACTTCACCTATTTTACACGGGTCCGAGGCAGCCTCGGATTCTCCCGCCTTGCTCGGTTAACCAGAACGCGCCCGAACGTCATCATCCCGCTGTCGGATTCTCGCAAGATTCGTATTCCATATAAGGAGCCACGCGTCGCCGCCATTTTCACTCGTGCTTTGGAGATTGAACGGAGAGGACGTGGCTGCGTTCTCTCCCTGAAAAGCTCCGTAATCTGTGCTCAGTGTGCTGCAAATATCTGTGCTCAGTGTGCTGCAAATAATCTGTGCTCAGTGTGCTGCAAATAATCTGTGCTCAGTGTGCTGAAAATATCTACGTTCTCTGCCTGAAAACGCTCCATATCTGTGCTCAGTGTGCTGCAAATATCTGATCAGTGTGCTGCATTGTGGGGACTGGGGACCACTAATATATAATAATTATAGTAGTACAGTACAGTAGGCCATTGCTGTATCTTGCAGCTCTGTGTCACTGCAAGTATCCATTCCATATCTGTGCTGAATTTTTGTGAGCAGTATTATATAGTATTACAGTGCAGCATTTTGGTGACCCAACAGTATATAGTTGTGTACAGTAGGCCATTGCTGTATCTTGCAGCTCTGTGTCACTGCACGTATCCATTCCATATCTGTGCGGCATTTTTGTGAGCAGTATATATAGTATTACAGTGTAGCATTTTGGTGACCCAACAGTATATAGTTGTGTACAGTAGGCCATTGCTGTATCTTGCAGCTCTGTGTCACTGCACGTATCCATTCCATATCTGTGCGGCATTTTTGTGAGCAGTATATATAGTATTACAGTGCAGCATTTTGGTGACCAACAGTATACATATATATTACAGTACAGTAGGCCATTGCTATTGATATATTGCTGGCATATAATTACACACATTAAAAAATGGAGAACAAAAATGTGGAGGGTTAAATAGGGAAAGATCAAGATCCACTTCCACCTCGTGCTGAAGCTGCTGCCACTAGTCATGGCCGAGATGATGAAATGCCATCAACGTCGTCTGCCAAGGCCGATGCCCAATGTCATAGTAGAGAGCATGTAAAATCCAAAAAGCAAAAGTTCAGTAAAATGACCCAAAAATCTAAATTAAAAGCGCGTGAGGCGAAGCGTAAACTTGCCAATATGCCATTTACGACACGGAGTGGCAAGGAACGGCTGAGGCCCTGGCCTATGTTGATTGCTAGTGGTTCAGCTTCACATGAGGGTGGAAGCACTCATCCTCCCGCTAGAAAAATGAAAAGACTTAAGCTGGCAAAAGCACAGCAAAGAACTGTGCGTTCTCCTAAATCACAAATCCCCAAGGAGAGTCCAATTGTGTCGGTTGCGATGCCTGACCTTCCCAACACTGGACGGGAAGAGGTGGCGCCTTCCACCATTTGCACGCCCCCCGCAAGTGCTGGAAGGAGCACCCGCAGTCCAGTTCCTGACAGTCAAATTGAAGATGTCACTGTTGAAGTACACCAGGATGAGGATATGGGTGTTGCTGGCGCTGAGGAGGAAATTGACAAGGAGGATTCTGATGGTGAGGTGGTTTGTTTAAGTCAGGCACCCGGGGAGACACCTGTTGTCCGTGGGACGAATATGGCCATTGACATACCTGGTCAAATTACAAAAAAAATCACCTCTTCGGTGTGGAATTATTTTAACAGAAATGCGGACAACGGGTGTCAAGCCATATGTTGCCTTTGTCAAGCTGTAATAAGTAGGGGTAAGGACGTTAACCACCTTTGAACATCCTCCCTTATACGTCACCTGGAGCGCATTCATCAGAAGTCATTGACAAGTTCAAAAACTTTGGGTGACAGCGGAAGCAGTCCACTGCCAACTAAATCCCTTCCTCTTGTAACCAAGCTCCTGCAAACCACACCACCAACTCCCTCAGTGTCAATTTCCTCATTAGACAGGAAAACCAATAGTCCTGCAGGCCATGTCACTGGCAAGTCTGACGAGTCCTCTCCTGCCTGGGATTCCTCCGATGCATCCTTGAGTGTAACGCCTACTGCTGCTGGTGCTGCTGTTGTTGCTGCTGGGAGTCGATCATCATCCCAGAGGGGAAGTCGGAAGACCACTTGTACTACTTCCAGTAAGCAATTGACTGTCCAACAGTCCTTTGCGTGGAAGATGAAATATCACAGCAGTCATCCTGCTGCAAAGCGGATAACTCAGGTCTTGACAGCTGCGTTGGTGTTAAATGTGTGTCCGGTATCCACCGTTAATTCACAGGGAATTAGAGAATTGATTGAGGTACTGTGTCCCCGGTACCAAATACCATCTAGGTTCCATTTCTCTAGGCAAGCGATACCGAGAATGTACACAGACGTCAGAAAAAGAGTCACCAGTGTCCTAAAAAAATGCAGTTGTACCCAATGTCCACTTAACCACGGACATGTGGACAAGTGGAGCAGGGCAGACTCAGGACTATATGACTGTGACAGCCCACTGGGTAGATGTATTGCCTCCCGCAGCAAGAACAGCAGCGGCGGCACCAGTAGCAGCATCTCGCAAACGCCAAATCGTTCCTAGGCAGGCTACACTTTGTATCGCCGTTTTTCATAAGAGGCACACAGCTGACAACCTCTTACGGAAACTGTGGAACATTATCGCAGAATGGCTTACCCCAATTGGACTCTCCTGGGGATTTGTGACATCGGACAACACCATCAATATTGTGCGTGCATTACCAGGGCCGGCTCCAGGACTACTAGCACCCTGAGCGAGAAGATTTAAGAGCCACCCCCCCCCCCCACGCTCCTGGAAAAGTGGGTGTGGCCTCCTGGAAAAGTGGGCGTGGTCTCATAACATCATATAATCAAACTATAAATAAATATATTTTCACACACCCTCTACGCACACAGTTAGCAGCCTTACACATAACAGCCACAGTAGTGTACCTTACACGCAATGTCTCCAGTATAGTGCCAGCTACACATGACATGCCCTGCAGCAGTGCCAGCTACACATGACATGCCCCCCAGCAGTGCCAGCTACACATGACATGCCCCCCAGCAGTACCAGCTACACATGACATGCCCTCAGCAGTGCCAGCTACACATGACATGCCCCACAGTGCCATATACATAAATGCCCCCACAGTGCCAGATACATAAATGCCCTCACAGTGCCAGATACATAAATGCCCCCACAGTGCCAGATACTTAAATGCCCCCACAGTGCAGATATGTCCCCACAGTGCCAGATACATAAATGCCCCCACAGTGCCAGATACATAAATGCCCCCACAGTGCAGATATGCCCCCACAGTGCCAGATACATAAACGCCCCCACAGTGCAGATATGCCCCCACAGTGCCATATACATAAATGCCCCCACAGTGCCAGATAAATAAATGCCCCCACAGTGCCAGATACATAAATGCCCCCACAGTGCCAGATAAATAAATGCCCCCACAGTGCCAGATACATAAATGCCCCCACAGTGCCAGATACATAAATGCCCCCACAGTGCCAGATACATAAATGCCCCCACAGTGCAGATATGCCCCCACAGTGCCAGATACATAAATTCCCCCACAGTGCAGATATGCCCCCACAGTGCCAGATACATAAATGCCCCCACAGTGCCAGATACATAAATGCCCCCACAGTGTAGATATGCCCCCACAGTGCCAGATACATAAATGCCCCCACAGTTCAGATATGCCCCCCACAGTGCCAGATACATAAATGCCCCCACAGTGCCAGATACATAAATGCCCCCACAGTGCCAGATACATAAATGCCCCCACAGTGCAGATACATTAATGCCCTCACAGTGCAGATATACCCCCACAGCGCCAGATACATAAATGCCCCCACAGTGCAGATATGCCCCCACAGTGCCAGATACATTAATGCCCCCAAAGTGCAGATATGCCCCCACAGTGCCAGATACATAAATGCCCCCACAGTGCTAGATACATAAAATGCCCCCACAGTGCAGATATACCCCCACAGCGCCAGATACATAAATGCCCCCACAGTGCAGATATGCCCCCACAGTGCCAGATACATAAATGCCCCCACAGTGCTAGATACATAAAATGCCCCCACAGTGCAGATATGCCCCCACAGTTCCAGATACATAAATGCCCCCACAGTTCCAGATACATAAATGCCCCCACAGTGCCAATATGCCCCTAGAGTGCCAGATACATAAAATGCCCCCACAGTGCAGATATGCCCCCACAGTGCCAGATACATAAATGCCCCCACAGTGCAGATATGCCCCCACAGTGCCAGATACATAAATGCCCCCACAGTGCAGATATGCCCCCACAGTGCCAGATACATTAATGCCCTCACAGTGCAGATATACCCCCACAGTGCCAGATACATAAATGCCCCCACAATGCCAGATACATAAATGCCCCCACAGTGCCTGATACATAAATGCCCCCACAGTGCCTGATACATAAATGCCCCCACAGTGCCAGATACATAAATGCCCCCACAGTGCCAGATACATAAATGCCCCCACAGTGCCAGGTACATAAATGCCCCCACAGTGCCAGATAGATAAATACCCCCACAGTGCAGATATGCCCCCACAGTGCCAGATACATTAATGCCCTCACAGTGCAGATATACCCCCACAGCGCCAGATACATAAATGCCCCACAGTGCAGATATTGCCCCACAGTGCCAGATACATTAATGCCCCCAAAGTGCAGATATGCCCCCACAGTGCCAGATACATAAATGCCCCCACAGTGCTAGATACATAAAATGCCCCCACAGTGCAGATATGCCCCCACAGTTCCAGATACATAAATGCCCCCACAGTTCCAGATACATAAATGCCCCCAGAGTGCCAATATGCCCCCAGAGTGCCAGATACATAAAATGCCCCCACAGTGCAGATATGCCCCCACAGTGCCAGATACATAAATGCCCCCACAGTGCAGATATGCCCCCACAGTGCCAGATACATAAATGCCCCCCACAGTGCAGATATGCCCCCACAGTGCCAGATACATAAATGCCCCCACAGTGCAGATATGCCCCCACAGTGCCAGATACATAAATGCCCCCACAATGCCAGATACATAAATGCCCCCACAGTGCCTGATACATAAATGCCCCCACAGTGCCTGATACATAAATGCCCCCACAGTGCCAGATACATAAATGCCCCAACAGTGAAAGATATACCCCCACAGTGCAGACATGCCCCCACATTTCCAGATACATAATTGCCCCCACAGTGAAAGATATGCCCCCACAGTGCCCCCACACAGAGCCCGATCCATATACTGCTTCACGATACCTGCAGTGGTGGCGGGAAGGGGAGTGCCGCTGAGGACGCGGGCGGCTCTTCTAAAACTCTTGTGTGCGCGGCTGCCCGGTGACGGCGTCTAACATTAGACGCCGGCGCCGCACAGCTGCATACACAACAGTTTAAGTTTAGGCCAGGGAGCACTGCAGGCTGGCTCCAGGCACAAAGATGGCGGCGCCAGCGTGCGGCGCCCATTAAGGGTGGCGCCCCGCACGGCCGCTCTATTCGAACGTGCCTGGAGCCGGCCCTGTGCATTACATGTGGGCAAATTCCAGCACGTCCCATGTTTTGCACATACATTGAACTTGGTTGTGCAGAATTTTTTTTAAAACGACAGGGGCGTGCAAGAGATGTTGTCGGTGGCCCGAAGAATTGCGGGCCACTTTCGGCATTCAGCCACCGCGTGCCAAAGACTGGAGCACCAGCAAACACTCCTGAACATGCCCCGCCATCAGCTGAAGCAAGAGGTGGTAACGAGGTGTAATTCAACCCTCTATATGCTTCAGAGGATGGAGGAGCAGCAATAGGCCATTCAAGCCTATACATCTACCTACGATATAGGCAAAGGAGGGGGAATGCACCTGAGTCAAGCGCAGTGGAGAATGATTTCAACGTTGTGCAAGTTTCTGCAACCCTTTGAACTTGCCACACATGAAGTCAGTTCAGACACTGCCAGCCTGAGTCAGGTCATTCCCCTCATCAGGCTTTTGCAGAAGAAGCTGGAGAGATTGAAAGAGGAGCTAAAACAGAGCGATTCCGCTAGGCATGTGGGACTTGTGGATGGAGCCCTTAATTCGCTTAACCAGTATTCACGGGTGGTCAATCTGTTGAAATTAGAGCACTACATTTTGGCCACTGTGCTCGATCCTAGGTTTAAAGCCTACGTTGTATCTCTCCGGCAGACACAAGTCTGCAGATGTTCAAAGACCTGCTGGTGAGACACTTGTCAAGTCAAGCGGAACGTGACCCGTCAACAGCTCCTCCTTCACATTCTCCCGCAACTGGGGCTGCGAGGAAAACGCTAAGAATTCCAAGCCCACCCGCTGGCGGTGATGCAGGGCAGTCTGGAACGAGTGCTGACATCTGGTCCGGACAGAAGGACCTGCCAACGATTACTGACATGTCGTCTACTGTCACTGCATATGATTCTGTCACCATTGAAAGAATGGTGGAGGATTATATGAGTGACCGCATCCAAGTAGGCACGTCAGACAGTCCGTACGTATACTGGCAGGAAAAAGAGGCAATTTGGAAGCTCTTGCACAAACTGGCTTTATTTTACGTAAGTTGCCCCCCCCTCCAGTGTGTACTCCGAAAGAGTGTTTAGTGCAGCCGCTCACCTTGTCAGCAATCGGCGTACGAGGTTACTTCCAGAAAATGTGGAGAAGATGATGGTCATCAAAATGAATTATAATCAATTCCTCCGTGGAGACATTCACCAGCAATTGCCTCCAGAAAGTACACAGGGACCTGATATGGTGGATTCCAGTGGGGACGAATTAATAATCTGTGAGGAGGGGGATGTACACAGTGAAAGGGGTGAGGAATCGGACGATGAGGAGGAGGTGGACATCTTGCCTCTGTAGAGCCAGTTTGTGCAAGGAGAGATTGATTGCTTCTTTTTTGGTGCGGGCCCAAACCAACCAATCATTTCAGCCACAGTCGTGTGGCAGACCCTGTCACTGAAATGATGGGTTTGTTAAAGTGTGCATGTCCTGTTTATACAACATAAGGGTGGGTGGGAGGGCCCAAGGACAATTCCATCTTGCACCTCTTTTTTCTTTAATTTATCTTTGCATCATGTGATGTATGGGGACAATTTTTTTAAGTGCCATCCTGTCTGACACTGCAGTGCCACTCCCAGATGGGCTAGGTGTTTGTGTCGGCCACTTGGGTCGCTTAGCTTAGTCATCCAGCGACATTGGTGCAAATTTTAGGACTAAAAATAATATTGTGAGGTGTGAGGTGGTCAGAATAGACTGGAAATGAGTGGAAATTATGGTTATTGAGGTTAATAATACTATGGGATCAAAATTACCCCCAAATTCTATGATTTAAGCTGTTATTGAGGGGTTTTTGAAAAAAAACACCCGAATCCAAAACACACCCAAATCCGACTAAAAATTTTCAGGGAGGTTTTACCAAAACATGTCCGAATCCAAAACACGGCAGCGGAACCGAATCCAAAACCAAAACACAAAACCCGAAAAATGTCCGGTGCACATCTCTAATTTTAATGCAATCACACCAAAGACATCTGTTTACTATTCTTCTGATTACTACCTACATCTCCATAGTTCTCTATGATGACAGTGATAAGGGTTAATATAATAAGTAGAGATGAGCGGGTTCAGTTTTACTCGGATTTACCCGAATCTCCTTATTGGCTTACGGACGTCACGTGTTTTGGTTAGCCAATAAGAAAAATCCAGAAAAAAAGAACTTGCGATAGTTCTGGCATTAAGAACCGAGTAAATCCGAACCAGCTCATCTCTAGTAATAAGCTCAGAAAAGCATAGCGCCCCTCATTCCCCTCTTCACAAAAATATTTTGATGTGCTGTGTCGGTCTGATAGTGATACAATAATACTATTTTCTTTTAAGGTGCATGTACACGTGAGATTTTGACTAAGTGCCAATTTTGACTATGTGATTTCACTTGAACTCCCCGGAGCCCAGAACCACCAATTTTGACTATATTTACTTGCAATTTTGACTATATATAATTTTGACTATACTAGAAACTAGATTGTACACAATATAGTCAAAATTGCCCTGCCTTCACAGTCTATTGGGGCAGATGTATTAACCTGGAGAAGGCATAAGGAAGTGATAAACCAGTGATAAAGCAGTTTTAAGTGCAAGGTGATAATGCACCAGCCAATCAGCTCCTAACTGTTGATGTACATATTGGAGCTGATTGGCTGGTGTGTTTATCACCTTGCATTTATCACTGGTTTATCACTTCCTTATGCCTTCTCCAGGTTAATACATCTGCCCCATTGTTTCTTGTGATACCGACTCCACGGGAGCACGCATCGGCATCCCAAACTGTGTACACACCAGTGACGTGCGGTGGGGTGAGGCAGAGCCTTTCCTGTCATACTAACGTTTGTGCCAATGTTTTGACTGTATAAAGTATATGGAAAATACAAAGAATTTTTTTGAAATATCTTCTTCGCATTATTCTAATAATTTTTATAGCCAAAACTCTGAAGTAAAAAGTCTATGGCAGGTGAGGCAGTGCCTCGCCTGCTTATCTTTTCAGCAAATCTCTGATTAACACTAACCAAATTTCCAGGAGTTTATACTGCTGCACCTGTGTATATCGCCCAGATGTACCCTTTGGCTCATATATTGCATGTAAATCTGGCTCTGGTGCCAGCCAGTGGCTCCTAAGCCATTTAGCTCACCGCACATCCCTGGTACACACGGTGTGATATGTGCTAACTTTTCTTACGATTTTGACTATTTAGTCAAAATCATAAGCAAACATTGCACTGTGTGTATGCACCTTTAGTAATGATAGCATCTGCTCTTTATTTTTATGATGCCCTAACTGGAGAGTCTTTATAAAAGCTTTATCTCATCTTCATAAGAGATGATACTTTACAGTGAAAAATATTACAGCAATAAAAATGCCCCTTAACACTTTGGGGGGAATTCAAATGTGTGAAAAGTCGGTTGGGTGTCTGTTTTTTCCTGTCTATTAGATAGGAAAAAACAGACACCCAACTGACTTTTCAAACAATTGAATATCCCCATTTAAGTGCTGTAGGTTTTTTTTTTTGCTTTAATTTAAAGCGGTTCAAAATACTAAAATGCAAACATAGTATATGTACTAATAGTTACTTACTATCGCATTAGCATTGCACTTATAAATGACATTACCTATTTCCTAGTAAATCCCTTTTTCTTTATATTCTGCAGTCAGCAGAGTCCCCTATTAAAATTTTACAGGTTCCGCTACAGACTAAGTACTTTTTTTTGTTTCCTCAGTCACAAAAACATGCAGTGGTTCTCTCCCTCATCCCCACTCACTTTAATGAAAACAGTCTTTTGGTGACTCTGATTGGGCAGGACTAAGTGAATAAATGACTGTGCTTCCTTCCAAATCTCATATGCAGTTGTACATACTGATACATATAGGATTGGTTTACTACCGATAAATGTTAGACAATGACAGGTTGTTACCTGTTTACCCTAAAGAGTTATCCCTGTTTTTATTTATGATTGCAACAATGCCAGCTGCACTTATCTGCATCACCTGACTGTCAGAGTAGTAATCACACACTATGAATTAGGGGGGTGGGGGGATTGTAGTAAAAACCATATAAAGTCTATTTGTATCTTGTAACTCGTAACCTAGAATCACTTTTCTATACATTTTTTTCCAGAATACCAAGGGTTAAAAGCAGGCTGGGATTCTGTTACCTATCCATGTAAGTAAACTAAGAGTACCAATTCTGGGATGTTTATAAAACACAGATGAAAATGATGATTTGCTGATAAAATCAGTGGAAGTCTTCATCTGCTATTTGGAGGAGGGCATGTGGACAGCCGCCGGGACTTTCTAGAAGTGCTGTCAGCTTGCGCATGCTGATGACCCTAATCTCTATAAAAAATGTAAAAAAATTATAAGTGTGTGTGTGTGTGTGTGTGTGTGTGTGTGTGTGTGTGTGTGTGTGTGTGTTTGGTGGTGGTGGTGGGCGGGGGGTTTCCCGGTACCGTTCCCCTCTTTCAATTGTTGTGGCCCCCTACTAGTTATTGTCTGGTGATCACAAGTGAATGTGTGGGCACCCATATGTGACCTGTGATCACCGGTCAATATTAACCTGTACTATAGGTGATGCTATAAGAATTTTTCTAAAAATCTTGTATGTTATTTTATCAAGAATAAAAATATTTTTGATATCAACTAATCTTTGGCCATTTGGCCCTTGTTTTAGGGTGATTTGGTGGAATGCTATATTTGCAGGATTGCAATATCACGTGACACTGGTTCAATAAGAAACTGCACACTTCATTCACAGATGATCATTTAATAATTTATAGTTGTGAATACTTAATTTAACGTTTTTCACCCTCTGTTTTTTTTCTGTGTATCTGTATTTCTTGATCCTTGCTAACAGGGGATCCACTATGAGGTGCGGCCCTATTTTTATTAGAGCGAGACAAGGGCTATATTCTTTATTATGATATGTACACATACCAATCTACTCCCATAAAATCAATGTGTGTGCAGCTGCATTATCTACAATACCACATCCATGGCCAGGGGCCTAACCAGAACTTTGTGGGCCCCATATTGAAAATGTAATGTCACACAATTCATGCTGGGCAGTGGATCAGACCCAGTTGCTTAGCAGACAAATCTGGGAAATTGGTATTCAACTTTATAACCTGAGACCAGGCCCCCCATAAACCTCTGGGCCCCATAGCAGTGGCACCCCTTGAACCCACTATGTACTCCCATGCCCCCAGCCCTCTAATCTAAACGTTCTAAAGCTTTTAAGGTATTTATAACTATATTAAAACATCACCGATATTTAAAAAATATATATAACCCTGTTTTCAATTTCATTATAATTTATAATTTTTGTAGTATTAACCATTTATTGCTGACGTGAACATCACTGCTATTATTTACTACATAAGATCACCTCTTCCCAGGAGCCTTAACCCACCTTTATATTGTTTTTGTAAAGCTTTGTTGCCAGACTATGAAGGTGAATTTACCAGTGTCTTGGAGCCAGTGTTTACCAGAGAGAAAGAATCCTTTGTCCTGTCCTGTTCTGTTTCCTCCAGCCTTGAGAGACATAAGCCGAGTGTCGAGTGGTATAGAGATGGTATGTAAATTGTTCTGTTTCATATATAACAACATACAGTATGCAGCATTGCACAAAGGCATCAACAAACTGCAGGGAATAAAAGGCTCTATCTAAATTGTTTCCAGAACTGACTCCCGTTCTGCAGATTGGACATTTATAGAAGGTGGCGCCTCTATTATCTCCCAGTAGACTTATTATCAGATGTTAAATATGGCGGTCACACAATCCTGTGTATTTCCATTCATAGGCCCTGGACATATTTACTCTGAAAATGGTATCATTAGCAACTATCACAAATGTTATATTGCGATGCAGTCAGGATCCCAACAGAATACCGACAGCTGGATCCCAACGGATCCCAAAGGTGTAGTAACTAGTACAGGGATTAGGCACAAGGGGTAGGGTTGGACTGATCGGGGGGTTGTGGAGGAGATTAGGATTAGGCTGCAGGAGGGATAGGGGGTTCCTGCAACGTAACTGTGATGACATGCAAAAGTACACATACGTTGTATCAGTAAAATTGTAAAAGCTATATAAATGAATACAGTTGCACTAAGTGTGTGAAAATCTTTGGAAGAATCATTAAAAAGGTACATTTATTTTATCAATTTTACCCTAGTTAGGACTCGTAAAATAAAAAAACTATTGGTTAGAATATGCTGCTAAAATATAAATTCATATCTCTCCTGAAAAACATCTGATTTTTTTCCATTAATAACACCTTTACAATACTTTTGAAAATGCTTTATTATACCCCATCATTGACTAACAAAGAGTCCATTTGTACTTCGGGAGTCCTAGACAAGTAAGTACAATTGAGTGTGGAAGGTGGCACTGTACATATGCGGCTCGGAACAACACAGTGACTGAGAGCCTGATTCTGATTTGGAAAATCAAAAACAAGCACGTAACTTTGTATCTGGAACAAACAATGTTGCCATGCAAGGGGCAAGTACATTTATATTTTTTTCTCTGCAGGGTACATACTGCCAGCTTGTGCATGCAGCCCACAAATGTTAGGCAGCTTTATTTTTACACTGCAATTTAAGTTTCAGTTTGGACACACCCCACCCAATTCTAAATCTCTCTTCACATGTTACATCTGTCCCACCAATAGCACAACATGGTTTTGTCCAGGTACACAGTACCTTGCTTTTCTATTTTCATTACCTCCAAATCAGAATCAGACCCTGAGTGATTAACTTGTGAAAATAAATCTGGGCAGAGCTGTGCCTCCAGCACTGCTGCCTCTGCATTTCTCCACTCTCTTCCCATCTAAACAACTTAGAGTGCTTCAAAGTAACTAGTAGGCAGCAGTGGAGGGGCGGTTCTCCTCCTAGAACTGCAATAGCTAAGAGTGTTTTCCATGGGAAGCCACTCCCTTGCTAATATGCATGCCCTTTCTGGCTTTTATGGGCTGCAGCTGATGCAGTCCGTAGCAGCCAGGCTGTTTCCCAGCAGTGCTATGGATTCCAGCTGCCCATGGATTTAAACCCTGCCCATGCATATTCCAGACTTAAGCCCTGCCTTCTGGTGATACCAGTCATCAGTCTACGGGAGGACAGGGAGCCAGCAGACAGATCCCCTCAGATAGCCGCCACTAGTATCATAACAGGCTTGACAGCTTTAGGAACCTCTCATGGGTAAATAGTGGGAGGAATCAGAGTTTCAAATTATAAAAAGAAATCCCAATCTGGGCCATACAAGTGTAAAAAAAAAAATCAGGCAACAGCAGCCTCAAATAAAATACCTTCTAGTATTGCATTTGCTTTAATCAGCACCTATTTGGGTCCATAACTGAAAGCAAACGTTACACATTTATTTGCTAACAACATGGCTCCGAGTTGCTGCCTCTGAATTGCTTAACAATGTGGCCATGTATCATTCATAAACATGGAGGGGGTATTGTTGTGCATATAGACAGTATGTGGTCTGTATAGCATGTTATTTTTATTTTCAACAGGAACATTACTGCAAGAGTCAGAGGGCAAGAAGATAAGCTGTGAGGCTTGTGATGTCTCTTACAGTGGGCCTACTGCTTTCAAAGAAGATGAAGGATTCTATACAGTCTGCGTGCCCGCTCCATCTGGGCATCAGGAACAAACTGCATATATGTTTGTGAAAGGTAAGTAGAATCAAATCTGGTTCTCAATGTTTTCTCCATGTCCAACCTTAATCTAGAGATGATTTTGTTCTTATCTACTAAAAAACGAATCTTTATATAAACCAGAGACCATATAATGTTAATTCTTCCCATCACTGAATTGTACTGAGGCGAGTGGTGCCAGGAGATACATGTCCACCTGGTCTGGACGCACTCAAACTGTTCTTCTGAGCATGTGTGTCTGCATTTTTCAACATGGCTTGGGCATATGTGAGAGACAGCACATTCATGGTAAGGCCCCATTTGGGCTTTCAGTACTAAGCTGAGAGCCCATAAAGGGATTTACTCACTGGATATGCGTCAGCCCCCACGCATGCTCAGAAGAGCAGAGTGGAGACCCCCAGAGAAGACATCCACCACAACCTTCTCACCTGACACACACACTCATATACCCTGAAAGTACCTGTCAGCTGAATTGTTATAGATTTAAATATATAAAATGAAAGTAATAAATATAGTATGCTACCCCCTAAGTGTGCAGCCAACCCAATCACAGACCACCTTCCTCTATCAATAGTAAATACAGCATTGCTATACATAAAGAAGATTAAAAAAAAAAATCTGTAATCTTAAAGAGCATGTTCTAGGTTGACATGACATAAGGTCGATATGAGTTTTTCACATTTTTTTTTTGTCATTTTTAGAACTTTTTCATACTTTACGATCCACGTGGATTACAATTGGGAACGGTAACCTGTGCCGAGTGCAACGGTGGCAGAGCGAGGTACCTTGCCCGAAGCATGGCGAGTGAAGCGATCCATGCGAGGGGACACAGTGCACTAATTGGGGTTGCCGGTCACTGGAGGACATTCCGAGTTGATCGCTCGCTAGCAATTTTTTGCAGCGCTGCGATCAGATAGTTGCCGCCTATGGGGGAGTGTATTTTCGCTTTGCAAGTGTGCAAACGCCTTTGCAGCCGAGCGGTACAAAAATAGTTTGTGCAGTTTCTGAGTAGCTCTGGACTTACTCAGCTGCTGCGATCACTTCAGTCTTTTTGGTCCCGGAATTGACGTCAGACACCCGCCCTGCAAATGCTTGGACACGCCTGTGTTTTCCCAAACACTCACAGAAAACGGTCAGTTGACACCCATAAACGCCTTCTTCCTGTCAATCTCCTTGCGATCGACTGTGCGAATGGATTCTTCGTTAAATCCATCACCCAGCATCGATCCTCTTTGTACCCATACGACACACCTGCGCATTGCGGTGCATACGCATGCGCAGTTTTGCCGAGTTTGAACCTGATTGCAGCGCTGCAAAAAGTTGCTAGCGAGTGATCAACTCGGAATGATCTCCACTGTACGGAGAAAACGACACCAAAAAAAAGTAAAAAAAACTCATGTCGACCTAGAGTCTCTGTCGACCTAGAAACCATGTCAACCTACTTACTGTCGACCAGTAGTGGTCGACTTAGACACTGTCAACCTAAGTCTTATCTACCTAACATACCACACCCGTAGAAAATATACCATAGTGTATGTATAGAGGAGAGGGTGGACCCTCTGGAAGTGGGGCCCACCATGGGCTTCCCCTGTACCACAGTGAGGCAGTCGGCCCCTGTCCAGGGGGTCCCATGTTCCGAACTTGAACCAAAAAAAGATTGCATGGAGATAATCTGACAGCTGTTATTACATTTAAAAAAAAAACCTGCTACTGATTCAAATTTCAGGAACAAACCCTATATTAATTTTTGCTTAGCACATGTATGATTGTACTGCTATGTATTGAATCATTAGTGTGATATAGTGGATTTTACTAAGAGAATGTACTAAGGGAAGATTAGATCTAATTTAAAGTAAGTTTTAATCGGATGAACTGCAATACAAACTGTATTCTGTAATTATCAAGGACTTCATTGCTGAAAATGTGATTATACAGTATAGCAGCTTATAAAATAAACCATCAACCAACCAGTATTCTGCTGTAGATTTTGAGCCACTAGAGGGTTAAGTCCCGTAATGTTCTGCTGACTTTAGTACACTAGAACTCCAGTCTAGCAAAGACACTCTGTTACCTTTTTACCTCTTTACCGAGAGGTTTATGAACCCAACATGAAATAGTCTTATCTTATGTAACCGCACAAGATAGGTCACAATACAGATAATACCTCTAGAGACAGCACACAGAATTGTACAAAAATGGACTTATTCAGATTCATGGCTTTGCCTGCTTTCATAGTCATTAACTGTTCCTAATTTCTAGAAACCGGCTTAGCTGCAAATTTCTCCTGGAAACTATTTAAAAAACGTTGGCAGATATGTTGCATTACTTATTATAACTCATCATAACAGCCCACAGCAGATGACGTACGTTTATCACATGTGCTCTATAGTTTACAACTTAAAAGTTTTCAACATTTCCAGTTATATTATACAGTTTTATTCATGACATTAGCATACCTCCCAACTGTCCCGTTTTTGGCGGGACAGTCCAGTTTTCCAAGGACTGTTCCGCTGTGCCACTTGCTGGCCGCAGTAGGGCCAGACTGCACATCTGACACTTTGGGCCAGAAGGGTCGATGCTCTGGTGGAGTGGTCCCCGTCACACTGGGAAACCGTCCCGTCACACCGGGAAAGTTGCGCGGCTTCCGTCTCTCCGCTTTCTCATTCCCCCACCCTCCCAAATTGTCTGGTTTAAAGAAATATGGGGGCGTGCTGTGAGTCCATGCCCCAGGGCAGTACGGATGGTGTAATGGTTAGCATTACTGCCTCACAACACTGAGGTCATGGGTTCGATTGCCACCATGGCCCTAACTGTGTGGAGTTTGTATATTCTCCCCATACTTGTGTGGGTTTCCTCTGGGTACTCCGATTTCCTCACACAATCCAAAAATATACTGGTAGGTTAATTGGCTCCCAACAAAATTAACCCTAGTATGAATGTGTGTGCGTGTACATGTGGTAGGGAATATAGATTGTAAGCTCTACTGGAGCAGGGACTGATGTGAATGGCCAAATATTCTCTGTAATCCGCTGCGGAATATGTGTGCGCTACATAAATAACTGGTAATAATAATAATAATAATTATGACTCGCAGCACGCCCAGTGAATGGTGCCAACCTTGCACAATAACGTCCCTGTGGGGGTGGGAGTTGCGAGACCCTTTCTTACTTGCTCTTGTGTGGCGAATAGCTGCTGTGTGCATGTGCACAGCGTCTAGACACCGGGAGAGAGGGGGACACAGAGCGCTGGGCAAACCTCCACAGTGACAAAAATAGGTATGTGGCTCGCGATCGCGATCGCTGCACTTCCCACAAGGCCACAACGTGAAACAACACACCCTAAAAGTTCAGATACTTGCAATAAAACTATTACACCAACAAAATTGCACTTTAAATGTCACATGCATCATTTTCTAAATATCCTGGTTAAAGCACATCAATCTATATTATCCATTGCATTCATTATATATGCAGATTGCAGATGTTTTATTTGAATACAGAATTGGTGACATGACCTTAAAATATAAATAAAACTATTCTAATGCAGATGCGGAGCCAGAAAATGCCGGGGTTCCTGGGTCTCCGCTCTGTGTGCAGTGCCATGATGTGCTGACAGACTGTCTAGTTTTATCCTGGATTCCCCCGAGTGAGGAGAGAGGAAGCCCTGTATGTGGTTACTACATTGAGAGGTGAGTGAAGAAATAAAATGGTTCATTACATAAGAGAATAATTTATTATGCCTCACACACACATAAAAAGGTGCAGGAATGTACTATAAATATGCTCAGTTTAAATACTGTAATAAGACTTCCAATAACCTCTTATCAACTGAGTAAGTATTACATATTTTGATTTACACAGAGGTTTTTAGGTAGCCCACAACTTGGGATCCAATGTAGAAGTCAAGGAGTAGTAGCTATAAGTATACTAATATTCAGGCAGCTGCAACATCTAAATACCTCAGCCACAGAATAGACCATGGTTACCTTTACATATATCCTCTCCCGCCTAAAGGGAAATAAGGCAAAACAGGGACAATGGGGTCAATCCATTCACCCGGCCAAATCAGCATGACAATAGCTGCTCTGTACACGAACCTGATCTTGCACAAAAGTGTTCGCTGCCCCATAGGGAATATGTGAATATGGCATTCGACCGGCCAGGCGAAGGGTGCGAGATGGGGTGCTGTTGCCAGCGTTTAAGTGTAGCAGCAATGGCAATTCAGACCCTTGAATTCCCCCCATTGTCTTGCCTTTTCACAAACTCATGATAGGCACTATGTTAGGTTTGCAACAGAAATGACGAGGTGTGCGTGAAGAAAAAATAACAGTATTTATTGACGTATTAAATGTAGCACAAAGGGATAAATCTAGAATGTCAATATTCTGAATGGATACCCAGCACTTCAGATGTAGGTAGGCATGAACAGAATATATATGAAGAATAGAAAAAAGCTGAACGTCACTTGTAGAGCTTTCAGTATGAAATACCGGCGGTCAGTATACCTACAGAAGGATCACGGCCACCAGTATGCCGAGCGGAGCAAGCACTACACAGCTCCTTGCGGGCTCGCTGAGCATGCCACGCTGCGGGCATGGTGGTTCGCTGCGCTCGCCACAGGTTATCTTCTCCCTCTGTGGGTGTCGTGGACACCACTAGTCAGGATTCCAGCATCAGAATTGTGACCACCGGGATCCCAACTAGCGATATTGTAACCACTTCCCCTTGCAGAGTATAATGTCGATAATTGAAGGTCCCAACACATTGCAGGAATACACACCTTAATTAGACAGTCCTGGTAAACGTAGAGAGTCACAATATAATATCAGCACAAACAGAGTCCAGATAAATCCAATGACTGAGGCAGGCCCAGATCCTCTCAGTGTATCCGGCAAGAGAACCCAAGGTAAGCCTGGCACAGTTTTTGACTCTCTAAGTGAATGCTGGTATGTGAGCTCAGTGTTGGATACATTTAGCATCTGGCGGTCGGGATGTCGGGCAACGCCGGAATCCCAACACCACTCAGGAGACTAGTGCCGGAACAATGACAGCTGATATCACGGAGGTAAGTATCGGGGTTCAGGTTATGGTTAGGGTTGGCTGGAGTGTATGGGGGAGGGGGGGTTAGGGTTAGGCACTAGGGAGGGTTAGGTTTAGGCACTAAGAGGGGGGGAAGGGGGGTTAGCCTTGGCCACCACCCTCGGAGGGCTAGGGTAGGGTAAAAATACTTAAACTTTTGATGTCGGGATCTTCATTGTCGGGATGTCACTGTTGTTCATGTGACTGCCGGTTTCCGGACTTCCGGGATGTCATACCAAACCCGTGAGTGCAGATGGTGATCATAATGTAGTCCAGACTGGATGTAGGTTCGCTTCAAATCAGAGCAGTGTACCAAAGGATATACCACCAGATATCAGCCAATTGAGTAAGTAAACATGAAGGTAAATAGCTCTGCAGACATGGCAATAACACCTCCTGCTAAGCCAGGAATGGACGTTGAGTACCTGGAAGCCGGGCTGGAAACGGGAACATGGATACGTGGACAGGAGCTAGACCTAAGTCCTTGCTAGGCCCTGCCACAAAGCAGAACTAGGAATGGTAGTAAATTGTAATCAGGAATTGATCCAGGAAATGTAGCAGCTGCTTCAGTAGACTGAACCAATGCATATATCACAGGAACCAGGAATCGTATTAGCCATATCAGGAGACTGAATCAGAGCATATAGCACATGAACCATTAAACATAAAAGCTGAATCTGGAGGCAAGAAATATACAGCACAAGAACCACAACACTAAGATGGGAGCATTCGCTGGCAGAGGTGAGGTGTCAGGACATAGCCAATCAGCACTACTAGGCAGCAACACTAGAAACTGACATTCTCACACTTGTGAATGCACACACACAAAAAAACAGTGACTGACATCAGGGGCGTTAGAACGTTTTTAGGTTGGGGGGGGCAAGATATAATCTAATTTTGGCACCCCTAAATTGCTGAATCGTTAAAGGCCAGATCCACCTGAAATACATTGAGAAGGCCAGATCCACACTAAGGGGGTCATTCAGATCTGATCGCTGCTGTATGTTTACGCACAGCGGGCAATCAGGTATTAACTGCGCATTGGACAGCAACAAAGGGCATCTCTGGTCAAGGAAAGGATGATGCGAAAAATCCATTGGCACAGGTGTTCGCAAGGTGATTGACAGAAAGAGGCCGTTTGTGGGTGGTAACTGATCGATTACTGGGAGGGTCCGGACAATCGCAGGTGTCCCCAAGCGTTTTTAGGGAGGGTGTCTGACGTTAGCTCCGGCCTCGATCAGCCTGATATGATCGCACTGTAGGAGTAAGTCCTGGGCTGCTCACAGACTGCACACAGTGGATTTTAGTGGATTTTAGCAGCAAATATACACTCCCCTTGGAGGTGGCGACTATTTGAACACAGAACAGCAAAATTAGCACTTCAGCTCTCCCATGTCACTCTAGTTTCCCACCACGTGCCCCATGTAGCAGGGAGAGTAGGTCAAGCACTAGCAGTGCTGGCGTCAAGGTGACTTTTAGTAGTGGCCCTGGGAGTTACAGGGAGAGTGAGGGCAGGGATGCTGAGAGGGAGTTACAGGTAGGGGGAGGGCAGGGATGCTGAGAGGGAGTTACAGGTAGGGTGAGGGCAGGGATGCTGAGGGGGGAGTTACAGAAAGGGTGAGGGCAGGTATGCTGAGGGGGAGTTACAGGGAGGGTGAGGGAAGGGATGCTGAGGGGGGAGTTACAGGGAGGCTGAGGGCAGGGATGCTGACAGGGAGTTAGAAGGAGTGTGAGGAGCACTGAGGGTGGAGTTAGAGGGAGGATGAGGGCTGGGACACTGAGGGGGGCGTTACCGGGAGGGTGCGGGCAGGGACACTGACGGGGAGTTACAGGGAGGGTGAAGGCAGGGGCACTGAGGGAGAGTTACAGGGAGGGTGAGAGTAGGAATGCTGAGGGGGGAGTTACAGGGAGGGTGAGGGCAGGGACGCCGAGGGTGGACTTACAAGGAGAGTGAGGAAAGGGGCCTATAAAAATAGCTTTATTAGAGGTGAGCCATCCCCCCCCCCCCCCAACTGTCGATTTCCATATATTTGGAGTGTAAAGGTGGGTACACACTATTAGATATATCTGCAGATCAATTGATCTGCAGATATATCTATGTACGGATCGGGCAGTGTGCCCGCCCAGTTCACCTGTCAATCACCGCCGGCCGCCGCAGCATGTGTACGGGCGGTCGGACGACCGCCCCGTACACACACAGCGACGCGCCAATATATCGTTAGATATATTGGCTGTCGGCTGTGCTGCGCGGCCGACACGATACGTCTGTGAACGACGGAGTTCACAGACGTATCGCCCGTACACACTGGCCGACGGTCCCGCGATGTATCGGCCGTTCAAGAGAACGGCCGATACATCGACCAGTGTGTATGGGGCTTAAGTGCCTCCTCACTTCTTTAGGAAAAGGCAGCAGCCTGTCACACGTGGGTTTCTGTCTGTGTGCTGCGGAGATCCCTTTGATTTAGAGCAGCCCACTGGGGAGGCGGAGCTCGGGACTCAGAGACCTGGGCGGGGGGGCGGCACATCTCTTCATGCCGCCGGCTCCGCTGCTGAGCTGCCTGTGGTAAGTGAGACAGGCTCTGGCAGCAGCGACAGCAACAGGCAGGACAGTGCGGCTCCCTCAGTAAGGAGGCAGAGAGGGGGGAGCTGCTTTTCATGCTGCCGGAGCAGCTGCTGCCTGTCTCAGTGACAAGTGCTGGCAGCCGGCAGCAACAGCAGCACTTCTCAGCAAGGAGGTGTGACAGGGAGACAGAAAGTGTCAGGGAAATAGTGGGTGACAGAAAGACATTGGGTGACATAAAAATAGTGGGTGACATGGTGAGGGAGACGGAGGTACTAGGTGATGGAGATAGTGGGTGAAAGGGAGAGAGAGTGACAGGGAGATAGAGGGTGACATGGTGAGGGTGACAGGTGGATAGTGGGTGACATGGTGAGGGTGACGGGTGGATAGCGGGTGACATGGTGAGGGTGACGGGGGGATAGCGGGTGACATGGTGAGAGTGACAGGTGGATAGTGGGTGACATGGTGAGGGTGACGGGGGGATAGCGGGTGACATGGTGAGGGTGACGGGGGATAGCGGGTGACATGGTGAGGGTGACGGGGGATAGCGGGTGACATGGCGAGGGTGACAGGGGTATAGTGAATGATAGGGCACAGTCAACCTCCTAACCCCCCCCCTCCCACTGCACGATGACAGGGGCAGGGGATGCCTCCCAGCAGCATAGACAGCCTCCTCTCCGCTTTATCCCCCCATCACAGGGGATGATTCCAGTGTCACAGGCAGCTTCCTCCCCCTCCCCCGCTGTCACAGAAGATGATGCCTCCAGCCGCCTCTCCCCTCTCTCCTCCACGCTGTCCCCGGGGATGCCTCCAGCCGCACAGTCCACAGCCAGCCGCACAGTCCCGCTCACCTTTCTGGCTCCAGGCTCTGTAGATCCGCCGCCTGCATCCATCGCGCGGGGAGAGATCCTCCTCCCTCATGCTGACGGCCGGATAGCACGCACCTCACAGAGCAGAGCCCAAGGTGGCGGAGCTCCTCTGGCTGCAGTCATGCTGCTCCTGCTGCTGCTGTGTGACTAGCAGCGCAGCGGCAGCAATAACAATAAAACAAAAAGGCCTAAAAATGACGGGGGAGGGGCCGCACCGGACCTGGGACGCTCACTGCACGGAGCGGAGGATGTAATGTGCGGTCTTTCACGTGACCGCACATCGCTCTTCCGCTCCTCCTGTATCTTGATCGGCGCCTCTCTATGTTTGGGGGGGGGGGGCGTGCTGCCCCCTTGCCCCCCCCAGTTCCAACGCCTATGACTGACATAACAACAAGGCAGAATTCTAACACACTGCTTTCTAATATATGACCTTTAAGAACAAGACAACAGTGCTTAAAAAAGTAGCGTGGTCTTTAATTATTTTTAACTTTACTCAACAGGTCTCAGGCAGAAAATGAACAGGCAAATCAGTGGGAGCTGGTGACAAAAATATTTATTAGACAAAAGAGCACATGAGTAATTATGGGATGCACTGATCAGTATTGATTCTCTACCTTTTAATAAAACATAACCAGTGGCATGTCTATAATGGTTAAAGGGTGTGAGGTACATACAGGATGATGATTCAGGGGGAGCCTTGCATCAGCCACCCTGCTCCAAGAGCAGAGGGTTGCAATATAAAGAGCTGTAGCCTCATCTGTCCCATACCTGCTGTATAGTGGCACCAACTTTCCGGTGATGTCTTTGGAAAGATGGCATAAGCTAGAAGATAGGAAAGACTCTTGCCCTGTGCTAAAGTCCTCAATATATTATGTGCATGCTCAATCTTTCCAGAGACATCACTGGAAAGATGGCATGGTACCCGCAGCTGCAGGTATGGGGAGAGGGGGTTTAGCTGCACAGGGGATCTTGCACGCCATCCCCCTTATGAGGGGTGTGTGATAAGTTTCCGGGAGCATTGCGTAGGTAGAGTAGACATAATCTGACTTTATTGTTGTGAACTGTTATCTCTGACTAAAGCTCTTGTGAAATGTCAAGGCACAGAACTGTATATAGGGGGTTATTCCAAGTTGATTGCACGTAGCAACTTTTTGCAGCTCGTGCGATCAACTTGACGCCACCTATGGGGGAGTGTATTATAGAATAGCAGGGCTGTGATCGCTTGCGCAGCCGTGCTATGCTAAAAAAGTTTCCTGCAAAACAAGGCCAGAATGAGACTTACTTACCCTGTGCGATGGATCCAGCGACGTAGGTCCCGAAATTGACGTCAGACATCCGCCCTCCAAATGCATGGACGCGCCTGCTTTCACCTCACCACGCCTTGAAAACGGTCAGTTGACGCCCTGGAATGTCTCCCGTCTGTCAGTCTTCTTGGGATCACCGCTGCGATCACATTTTCCGCTGGCGGTGTCGCTGCCCGGCGGCGGCCGTCGCCGGGCAATGACGCATGTACGCATTGCGGGCGTCGTGCAGCCGCAGTCCCGACCAGTTCGCACCGCAGCGATGAACCGCTGCGTGCGAACGGGTCGGAATGACCCCCATAAGCAGCACTGCACTCCGAAGAAGTCTGCATGTTCACTTAATTTATAAACTCGTTATGGAGCTCAACAGAGGCCACTGGAGAACCATGATCTTCTACAACTACACAAGTGGTCTGCGACAGCAGGAAACTTTTGACCGAGTGCAAGCTGCTTTTGGGGAGGAAGCACCATCCCGAACCACTGCGTTTCAGGACAGGACACGATCCCTGGAAGGCAGGGAATGCTGCGGATGACCTGTGTCTGCTATCACAGAGGACAAGGTTGCTGCCATGCAGGCCATAGTTTAGGTGGACACCAGGGTGACCATGGCCCAGTTAGAGAAGGATATAGGCATCTCATCAGGATCCATTCGCTTGATACTCCATGAAAAGCTTGGCCTAAGCAAGGTTTCTGCACGCTGGGTACCCCATCAGCTGACTCAAGAGCAGAAGGAGGCTTGGGAGACTTGGTGCAACAACATGCTGGCCAGGATCAACAGTTTTGATCCCGAGATCAAACAACAGTCAGCCTAGTGGACCCCAGTCAGAGGTGTGCTGCCATTGAAGTTCTGATATGAGCACAGAGTGGCAAAGCAGATGGTGGCTGTTTTTTGTGGCCAAGACTGGTCATGTACCACTCGTGCAGCAGTGCACCATCACTGGTGACTGGTATGCCCATCAATGCCTGCCGCTAGTGCTGGAAGGCATTTTCAGGTGATGTCCAAGAACTTGCACTCGTGGTGCCCTTTGCCATCACGACAATGTGCCTGCTCACAAGTCCAGGAAAGTGGTGGATTTTCTGGCCCATGCATACATCCAGGAGCTTGGTCATTTGCTATACAGTCCAGACCTGGCCCAATTTGACTTCATCATGTTCCCACAAATGAAGTGCAAAATGCATGGGATTTGTTCTGAGTCACCGGAAGCTGCAGTGGAGACCTTCATCCAGCATGTAGAAGACATACTTCTACTGCTACTGTACCTGCTTTAGACTGGTCCAGCTGCTTCCCCAAGTGGTTTGTGCGCATGCAACTTTGCATAGACGCCTCTGGTAAATAATTTGTAAATATAATACTGTTTGTGCATCTGGAAACTTATTGCACACCTTTTGTATGTCTTGAAACACCCCTGAATGTAACATTTATTGTTATTCAGTAAAAATTTGTAAAAGTAATTGTGTAGCTAAACATTAAAAACTTCAAGATAGTGAAAATACAGAAACAAATGATTAATAAATTTTAGAGATCTTCAGTATTTCATCATGATTTAATATTCACACTCGTCGTGTACACACGGACACCCAGGTGGATGGAGAGAAACTTCCAACTCAGAATCGCCTGGAGATTTGCAAAGATGTGTTTGTTCACTATGGCATATGCGCAGTCTGCTAAAATTTCTTAGTGAATCAGAATCAGGCCCAATAGGTTCATATGCTCCTTATACAGAGTTTAGTTTGTTATATGTATTACTTAAAATTAAGTTTATATTGAGTTCAGTAATCGATGATTGTATATAGGGCCTAATTCAGACCTGATCGCAGTAGCAAAATATTTCTCTTATGGGCAAAACCATGTGCACTGCAGGGGTAGGGGGGCAGATATAACGTGCAGAGAGAGTTATAGGCCCTACACACTCGGCGATGTGCAGCCGAGCTGCCCGACCGCTGATATGGTTTACCCAGCACAGAAACAATATAACCCACCCAAATCTAACTCTCTCTGTACATGGTATATCTGCCACACCTGTACTGCACATGCTTTTGCCCATTACAGAAAGAGTTTGCTGCTGCAATCAAGTCTGAATTAGGCCCATAGTTGTATTTAGCTGGAGACTAGCTTTCTCCTTATAAAGATTCTGGGCAGATTGGATGCTTTAAGATCAGAATTTGTACTGGCAGGGTTGAGGCACGGAGTCTAATGGACCCTCTAATCTTCGCCAAGAACCTCCGCAAGGCGAGATGGGCTTCTTTGACGGAAGGCAACAGGTCACAGGCCTCTAGTTTTTGACGGTGTGGTAGTACAACAGATGGAGGTACAGAATCAGCAACCAAAAAGAGTAGTCTGGGTCACAGACAAAGTAGCAGTATGGTGAGACAAGTATGGTGCACAGGCATGTTTTAATACATTGAGACAAGCTGAGGTCTGGGGCACAGACAGAGATTCATAGTTAGGAGAAGGAAAGTTACAAGCAATGCTGAGGCAAAGTAAGTGACCCAGTTCTCTGGCACTGAATAGTGCTCAGAGTCTGTCTTAAAAATGCTGCCTTGATGAAGTTGGTGCCAATGTGACTTGCCTTTAAGGACGGGGGAGAGCCGCTGAGTCGAATCCCACCCGCACCATGGAAAGGTGGACGCTGGGCAGTCTGCTAAGCTGGAGAGTGGTATACCCAAAGACGCTGCCAGTGGACAATGAAAGCTGAGCAACATGCTCAGCAGGAGGCTGGTATGCCCAGTGGCACTGACAGAGGACTAAGTACCAAATAGTGATACTCCCCTATATAACATGGTCAATGAATGCTTTAATGGTCCAGTAATATATTCCCAGGACCGCTTGGACATGGATAGCAGGTGGAATAGTGAAACACTGCACGAAAACATTTTTTCTATAAGGTCTGGTTATGGACTGTTTCCCTCCTTGGTATTCCCTCTTGTCTAGTTCACCAGGTAGTTAAGATGTCAATTCCTCTCCCTGTGAACAAATTCACTTCTTATTCACCAACTGTCATTGGACTGTTGCATACTTTGGGAGATGAACCTGATTCCCTGATGGGAAGCAGAATTGTGTATCCTGTAAAAATCCATTTTTTAGGTTTTGGATGGAATAATTCATGAATAGTAGTTACTATTACTAGAGATGAGCGGGTTCGGATTTACTCGGTTCTTTATGCCAGAATTATTGCCATTTCTTATTTTCTGGATTTTCCTTATTGGTTAACCAAAACACGTGATGTCCGATAGCCAGTAAGGAGATTCAGGTAAATCCGAGTAAAACCGAACCCGCTCATCTATAACTATTACTGCCTCACAGAATTGAAGTCATGAGTTTAATTACCAACAATTGAACTATATATGTGGAGTTCATGTGTCCTACCTTTGTTTGCGTGGGTTTTGTCTGGGTTCTCTGGTGTCCTCCCACACACCAAAATATACTGGTTGGTTAATTGGATTCTGCACTTGTGTAGAGAATTCACAAATGGAGCGATCGTCAAACGACTGCGCATGCGCGTGGGGTAATAGTGACAGAAAATGCGTACAGATCGTAAATACAATGCAGCTGTTGTTTGACTGACAGGAAGCCGGCGTTTCTGGGCGGAAACCTGCTGTTTTCTGGGTGTGTCAGAAAAAACACAGGTGTGCCCAGACATTTTTGGGGAGAGTCTCTGGCGTCAGCGCAGACCACTTCCAACCCGTCTCAGTCACAGATTAGTGTCAGCCTCAGACCTACTGTACTCACATTTGCTCAGACGGCCAAGACTCTTCAGTGTTCCGGGATTTGTGTATGCATCTGCCTGTGTATAGCAATCCTCGATGCATTCGCAAATTTGCATGGGGTGTTTTTTTCTTTCTGTCAAGACGGTGCCTTTTTACTCGCAGACAAATGCAATTTCTCAGATTAACGATCCATGCTGAATTATGCCCATTAAACGGTAAGCTCCTGTGAAGCATGGACTGATGTGAATGACATATATTTTCTGCACAAAAATTGGTTGCACTATGGCGGTCATTCTGAGTTAATCGCTAGCTGCTTTCATTCGCTGTGCAGCGATCAGGCAAAAAAATCGGCACTTCTGCGCATGCGTATGCGGCGCAATGCACACGCGCGTCGTACTATTACAATGAACGATGTAGTTTTACACAAGGTCTGGCGAAGCTTTTCAGTCGCACTGCTTGGCCGCAGAGTGATTGACAGGAAGAGGGCGTTTCTGGGTGTCAACAGACCGTTTTCAGGGAGTGTTCGGAAAAATGTAAAAATATTTTGTAGCCGCTCTGCGATTCTTTCGTTCGCACTTCTGCTAAGCTAAAATACACTTCCAGTGGGAGGCAGCTTAGCGTTTGCACGGCTGCTAAAAAACTGCTAGCAAACGAACAACTCGGAATGACCCCCTATATAAATAAACAATAGAAATTGATCTTGATCCCTGCAAATGTATTCTGAATAAAGCCAACACAATATTTAAACTAAAAGGAGAATGTATTTAAAAGAGTTTACTGAGGTTAGCTTGGTAATCAACAGTTGATTCTACACTATAACAAAGCTCTTTCTGTCTCCACTAAGGTTGGATACGTCAACAGATCAGTGGATCAGGTACAATGAAATACCATCAAAGATCTGCAGACTTCCTATATCTGGTCTCATTGTAGGAAACACTTACCAGTTCAGAGTAAGAGCCCTCAACCAAGCTGGCATAAGTCACCCATCAAAGCCTAGTAAGCCAGTCACCATGAGAGATTTAACTCGGGAGGAAAAAACAATAGGTTTGTACCAAGTCTTTAGCCTATTTTATTGTGGCATGTTAACCCTGTATAACTGAAATATGTTTAAATACAAGCATAAGTTTTGTGTTCTGCATTATATATATGTTTATATTTTTGATGGCAAACAAAAATAAACACTTGTCAGTAGCAAGAACTATGGAGCCGCAATGCTTTTTGAGCTGTATAGCTGGTCCTATTTCTCTAACGTCCTAGTGGATGCTGGGGACTCCGTAAGGACCATGGGGAATAGACGGGCTCCGCAGGAGACTGGGCACTCTAAGAAAGAATTAGTACTAATGGTGTGCACTGGCTCCTCCCTCTATGCCCCTCCTCCAGACCTCAGTTAGAATCTGTGCCCGGACAGAGCTGGGTGCTTGCTGATAAGAAAGTATTTTAGTTAGGTTTTTTTATTTTCAGAGAGATTCTGCTGGCAACAGACTCTCTGCTACGGGGGACTGAGGGGAGAGAAGCAAACCTACTAACTGCGGCTAGGTTGCGCTTCTTAGGCTACTGGACACCATTAGCTCCAGAGGGTTCGAACACAGGATCTTAACCTTGGTCGTCCGTTCCCGGAGCCGCGCCGCCGTCCCCCTCTCAGAGCCAGAAGACAGAAGCCGGCAGAAGCAAGAAGACATCGAAATCGGCGGCAGAAGACTCCTGTCTTCACATGAGGTAGCGCACAGCACTGCAGCTGTG
Organism: Pseudophryne corroboree; assembly: GCF_028390025.1. Classification (NCBI taxonomy): domain Eukaryota; kingdom Metazoa; phylum Chordata; class Amphibia; order Anura; family Myobatrachidae; genus Pseudophryne; species Pseudophryne corroboree. The sequence continues at coordinate 544,802,272 of NC_086445.1, forward strand.
CGCCATTGCTCCCACACTACCCACACACGCCGGTCACTGTAGGGTGCAGGGCGCAGGGGGGGGGCGCCCTGGGCAGCAATTATGATACCTCTTGGCAAAAGTCACATATATACAGCTGGGCACTGTATATATGTATGAGCCCCCGCCATTATTTTTACACAGAAAGCGGGACAGAAGCCTGCCGCTGAGGGGGCGGGGCTTCTTCCCCAGCACTCACCAGCGCCATTTTCTCTCCACAGCTCCGCTGAGAGGAAGCTCCCCAGGCTCTCCCCTGCAGTCTCCAGGTAGAAAGAGGGTAAAAAGAGACGGGGGGGCACATAAATTTAGGCGCATAATCAGTTATACAGCAGCTACTGGGTAAACACTAAGTTACTGTGTAATCCCTGGGTTATATAGCGCTGGGGTGTGTGCTGGCATACTCTCTCTCTGTCTCCCCAAAAGGCCTTGTGGGGGTCCTGTCCTCAATTAGAGCATCCCCTGTGTGTGTGCGGTGTGTCGGTACGATTGTGTCGACATGTTTGACGAGGAAGGCTACGTGGAGGCAGAACAGGTGCAGATGAATGTGGTGTCTCCGCCGACGGCGCCGACACCTGATTGGATGGATATGTGGAAGGTGTTAAATGATAATGTAAACTCCTTGCATAAAAGGTTGGATAAAGCTGAAGCCTTGGGACAGTCAGGGTCTCAACCCATGCCTGATCCTACAGCTCAGAGGCCGGCAGGGTCTCAAAAGCGCCCACTATCCCAAATTGTTGACAGATATCGACACGGATTCTGACTCCAGTGTCGATGGCGATGAGGCAAAATTGCAGCCTAAAATGGCTAAAGCCATCCGCTACATGATTATAGCAATGAAGGATGTGTTGCATATATCAGAGGAAAACCCTGTCCCTGACAAGAGGGTTTATATGTTTGGGGAGAAAAAGCAAGAGGTGACTTTTCCCCCTTCACATGAATTAAATGAATTATGTGAAAAAGCGTGGGATTCTCCTGATAGGAAAGTGCTGATTTCCAAAAGATTACTTATGGCGTATCCTTTCCCGCCAACGGACAGGTTACGCTGGGAATCCTCCCCTAGGGTAGACAAAGCGTTGACGCGCTTATCCAAGAAGGTGGCCCTGCCGTCACAGGATACGGCCGCCCTAAAGGATCCTGCGGATAGGAAGCTGGAAGGTATCCTGAAGTCTGTTTATGCACATTCCGGTACTCTACTGAGGCCAGCAATTGCTTCGGCCTGGATATGTAGTGCTGTAGCAGCATGGACAGATACTCTCTAGAATAAACGCAATGTCGATTTCTGCCAGAAGGGTCCTGTGGACTCGGCAATGGACAGGTGATGCCGACTCTAGAAAACACATGGAGGTTTTACCTTATAAGGGTGAGGAATTGTTTGGGGACGGTCTCTCGGACCTAGTTTCCACAGCTACGGCTGGGAAGTCAAATTTTTTGCCATATATTCCCTCACAGCCTAAGAAAGCACCGTATTACCAAATGCAGTCCTTTCGTTCACAAAAAAGCAAGAAAGTCAGAGGTGCATCCTTTCTTGCCAAAGGCAGGGGTAGAGGAAAGAATCTGCACCATACAGCTAGTTCCCAGGAACAGAAGTCCTCCCCGGCTTCCACTAAATCCACCGCATGACGCTGGGGCTCCACAGGTGGAGCCGGGAACGGTGGGGGCGCGTCTCCGAAATTTCAGCCACCAGTGGGTTCGTTCACAGGTGGATCCCTGGGCTATACAGATTGTGTCTCAGGGATACAAGCTGGAATTCGAAGTGATGCCCCCTCACCGTTACCTAAAATCGGCCCTGCCAGCTTCCCCCAGGGAAAGGGAGGTAGTGTTAGCGGCAATTCACAAGTTATATCTCCAGCAGGTGGTGGTAAAGGTTCCCCTCCTTCAACAGGGAAGGGGTTACTATTCCACAATGTTTGTGGTACCGAAACCGGATGGTTCGGTCAGACCCATTTTGAATTTAAAATCCCTGAACATTTATCTGAAGAAATTCAAGTTCAAAATGGAATCGCTCAGAGCGGTCATTGCAAGCCTGGAAGAGGGGGATTTTATGGTGTCTCTGGACATCAAGGATGCTTACTTGCATGTCCCCATTTATCCACCTCATCAGGAGTACCTCAGGTTTGTGGTACAGGACTGTCATTACCAATTCCAGACGTTGCCGTTTGGCCTGTCCACGGCATCGAGAATATTTACCAGGGTAATGGCGGAAATGATGGTGCTCCTTCGAAAGCAAGGAGTTACAATTATCCCATACTTGGACGATCTCCTCATAAAGGCGAGGTCCAGGGAGCAGTTGCTGATCAGCGTAGCACACTCTCAGGAAGTGTTGCAACAGCACGGCTGGATTCTGAATATTCCAAAGTTGCAGCTGATTCCTACGACGCGTCTGCCCTTCCTGGGCATGATTCTGGACACAGACCAGAAGAAGGTGTTTCTCCCGGCGGAGAAGGCTCAGGAGCTCGTGACTCTGGTCAGAGACCTCCTAAAACCAAAACAGGTGTCGGTGCATCACTGCACGCGAGTCCTGGGAAAGATGGTGGCGTCATACGAAGCCATTCCCTTCGGCAGGTTCCATGCGAGGATCTTTCAGTGGGACATGTTGGACAAGTGGTCCGGATCGCATCTTCAGATGCATCGGCTGCTCACCCTATCCCCCAGGGCCAGGGTGTCTCTTCTGTGGTGGCTGCAGAGTGCTCACCTTCTCGAGGGCCGCAGGTTCGGCATACAGGACTGGGTCCTGGTGACCACGGATGCAAGCCTCCGAGGATGGGGGGCAGTCACTCAGGGAAGAAACTTCCAAGGGCTGTGGTCAAGTCAGGAGGCTTGTCTGCACATCAATATCCTGGAACTAAGGGCCATATACAACGCCCTGAGTCAAGCGGGGCCTCTGCTTCGGAACCAACCGGTGCTGATTCAGTCAGACAACATCACCGCAGTGGCCCATGTAAACCGCCAGGGCGGCACAAGAAGCAGGGTGGCAATGGCGGAAGCCACCAGGATTCTTCGTTGGGCGGAGAATCACGTGCAAGCACTGTCAGCAGTGTTCATTCCGGGAGTGGACAACTGGGAAGCAGACTTCCTCAGCAGGCACGACCTCCACCCGGGAGAGTAGGGACTTCATCAAGAAGTCTTCACGCAGATTGCAAATCGATGGGAACTGCCACAGGTGGACATGATGGCGTCCCGCCTCAACAAAAAGCTAAAAATGTATTGCGCCAGGTCAAGGGACCCTCAGGCGATAGCTGTGGATGCACTAGTAACACCGTGGGTGTTCCAGTCGGTCTATGTGTTTCCTCCTCTTCCTCTCATACCCAAGGTGCTTAGAATCGTAAGAAAAAGAGGAGTGAGAACAATACTCATTGTTCCGGATTGGCCAAGAAGGACTTGGTACCCGGAACTGCAAGAAATGCTCACAGAGGACCCATGGCCTCTGCCTCTCAGACAGGACCTGTTGCAACAGGGACCCTGTCTGTTCCAAGACTTACCGCGGCTGCGTTTGACGGCATGGGCGGTTGAACGCCGGATCCTAGCAGGAAAAGGCATTCCGGATGAAGTTATTCCTACGCTAATAAAGGCTAGGAAGGACGTGACAGCAAAGCACTATCACCGTATATGGCGAAAATATGTTGCTTGGTGTGAGGCCAGGAAGGCCCCTACAGAGGAATTCCAGCTGGGCCGGTTCCTGCACTTCCTACAGTCAGTAGTGACTATGGGCTTAAAATTGGGGTCCATAAAGGTCCAGATTTCAGCCCTATCCATTTTCTTTCAAAAAGAACTGGCTTCTCTTCCTGAGTTTCAGACGTTTGTTAAGGGAGTGCTACATATTCAACCCCCTTTTGTGCCACCAGTGGCACCTTGGGATCTCAACGTGGTGTTGGGTTTCCTGAAATCCCATTGGTTTGAGCCTCTTAAGACCGTGGAGCTAAAGTATCTCACGTGGAAAGTGGTCATGCTATTGGCCTTAGCTTCGGCTAGGCGTGTCAGAATTGGCGGCTTTGTCATGTAAAAGCCCCTATCTGGTTTTCCATATGGACAAGGCAGAATTACGGACTCGTCCGCAGTTTCTGCCGAGGGTGGTGTCATCCTTTCATTTGAACCAACCTATTGTGGTGCCTGCAGCTACTCGTGACTTGGAGGATTCCAAGTTGCTTGATGTAGTCAGGGCTTTGAAGATTTATGTAGCCAAAACGGCTGGAGTCAGAAAAACTGACTCGCTGTTTATCCTGTATGCATCCAACAAGCTGGGTGCTCCTGCTTCAAAGTAGACTATTGCTCGCTGGATTTGTAACACGATCCAGCAGGCTCATTCTGCGGCTGGCTTGCCGCATCCAAAATCAGTAAAAGCCCATTCCACAAGGAAAGTGGGCTCTTCTTGGGCGGCTGCCCGAGGGGTCTCGGCATTACAACTTTGCCGAGCTGCTACTTGGTCGGGTTCAAACACCTTTGCAAAATTCTATAAGTTTGATACCCTGGCTGAGGAGGACCTTGTGTTTGCCCATTCGGTGCTGCAGAGTCATCTGCACTCTCCCGCCCGTTTGGGAGCTTTGGTATAATCCCCATGGTCCTTACGGAGTCCCCAGCATCCACTAGGACGTTAGAGAAAATAAGATTTTACTCACCGGTAAATCTATTTCTTGTAGTCCGTAGTGGATGCTGGACGCCCGTCCCAAGTGCGGACTTTCTGCAATACATGTATATAGTTATTGCTTAATAAAGGGTTATGTTATGTGGCATCCGTTGAGTGATGCTCGTTTGTTGTTCATACTGTTAACTGGATGTGTTATCACAAGTTGTACGGTGTGATTGGTGTGGCTGGTATGAGTCTTACCCTGGATTCCAAAATCCTTTCCTTGTAATGTCAGCTCTTCCGGGCACAATTTCCTTAACTGAGGCCTGGAGGAGGGGCATAGAGGGAGGAGCCAGTGCACACCATTAGTACAGTAGTACAGTTAGTACAGTTAAAACGTTTGAAGTCCCAGGATGCTCCGGTCTCTCCTCCCCTATACCCCGCACCCAGCCAAGGCTAGCCAGTTTTGCTTTGGTGCTGCCAGGAGCTGGATGCACCGTTGCCTTTATGCAGCCCCAAGCTTTTTCTTTTATGATTTCTTTTCTTTTTCTTACTCAAAACAAGCAACGTTATGCAGTCCTGTAGGACACCTTCTCTGATGCTCCTCCAACCTCCCGCTCGTGAGGAACCACGTCTTTGTGCAGCCTTTCCCAACTAGTACACCAGGGCACATATGCTAGCACTGGGAAATTATAGAGGCAAATGGCCCCAGAGGTTAATGTCAGCATGGGGAAGTCAGATCTCCCCCGGTGGCCCTTCCGCTAACTCAGAGTGCGATTCCACTGCGGGTCCCATTTCTAAGCTGCTCCTTTCACCTCTGAGCTGCTCCTCCTTCACCCTACTCCCTCTGTGAGATACTCAGCAGCCATTTTCTTAACTGTGCTGGAGCTACAGGTCTCCGGGAATGCCGTGTCCAGTCTCCCTGTATAGCTCTCCCAAGGGCCAGGTTACACTGATCCTACGAGCCACTGCGGTCTAAGTAGTTGTTTTAAGTGCCCATTGCAACTGTATATTTTATATGAATTGTATGTGACTTGTGCTAGCTCTGCTGTCTAACTTTTTTTGTCAGTTTTACCTATCTGTTCTGTTTTTCTATCCCTAAAAAACAGGTGTATAGGGGCCCGGGAGGGAGAGGGAATTCTGTGCCAGAGTCTTTGCTCTCTAGTAACCAGTGTCATCTTCCCAAATATGACTGGGAAGATGGCGCTGGCTGGGGAGGAGGGACCCACTTCCAGATTAAATTAGGTAGGAAGCGGGGGCCAGTATTTAAACGCTAGAAGGTTGTAAATGCTGAATTTCCTAAATCAAATCAGGTCACTGACATCATGCGTGAAGCATGGACTACCCCTTGTAGGAAGTTTCAGATACCAACAAGTCTAGCTTATTTTTACCCTCTCCTGCCTGGAGAATGTGCCAAGTGGGAGGTTTCCCCTACAGTGGATTCTCACGTAGCGCGCCTGGTTCGAAGCTCTACTTAGCCTATACTATCTGCGTCTTTCCTGAAGGAAGCTACAGATAGAAAAATTTAAACTTGCCTCAAGTCTGTCTATTCTCTTACAGAAGCTATTACATGACCGGCAATGGCCTCAGCCTGTGTGGCTAAGGCTATTGAAGGCTGGGCAGATGCCGTAGAAGACCGTCTCCCCTCTGACTCTACCAGGGAACAACTGCCCCACATCTCCCATATCAGGGAAGCGGTGTCTTATCTAGGGTGAAGCAGCCTTAGATACTGGTCTCCTGGCTTCCAAGGTACATGCTTCCTCTGTAGTCGCCCGCCAGGTCACCTGGCTATGCTCCTGGAAAGCGGATACTGACTCCAAGAATGCCCTCGAATCTCTGTCCGTCACTGGGGACATTCTGTTTGGTGCAAAATTGGACAAGATAGTGGCTACTCTGGCAGCATCTAAATCTGCTTTTTTGCTCTCAGCAACTACCCCAAAGCCTAGGACATCTTCCTTTCGGTCCTTTTGCCCCCCAGAGTAAAGCTAGAAGACAATTCTTTCCTCGGCAGTCTACCTCCAACAAGGTTTTCAAGCCCTGTGCCAAACAGGCTGGGGCTGACAGATGTCCAGCCACCAAGTCTGATGAAACCCCCCTGCCTGATGGTGCGGACCTCTTCGGTTCGCTGAGTCCTGGCGTCAGACCACCACAGACGCCTGGGTATGAGAACTGGTCTCTCATGGGTACGCTCTCACTTTCCTGAGGTGCCCCCCAGCAGTTGTTTTGTACTATTCCTCCAACAGACCCGATCAAAGCCCTGGCTCTCCAGAAAGCCATTCAGTCTCTACCATGCGGTACAGTTAGGGACAGGTTTTTATTTTGCCCTCTTCTTGGTTCAGAAACCCAGTGGGTCTCATTGACCTATCCTCAATCTTCAGTCACTGAACAAGATTATCTGAGTACCCAGGTTTTGTATGGAAACCCTCCGCTCCATTGTTCTGGCATTGGCTCGGAGACTTTCTGGTGTCTCTGGACATTCAGGATGCCTACCTGCATGTACCTATTACCCCAACTCATCAACGGTTTCTCTGGTTTGCTGTCCTTCAGCAACATTACCAATTTCGGGCACTGCCTTTTGGTCTTTTTACAGCTCTTTGGGTCTGTACCAAAATTGTGGCAGTTAAGGAGGCCCAGCTCCGTCGTCAGGGGGTCGAAGAACCTGATAATTCTAGCACACTCCTTGGAGGTTCTTCACTTCCATCTTCAGCTGACCATTGCCTTCCTACAAACCCACAGCTGGCACTTCAACTGGAAGAAGTCCTCCCTGGCTCCTTCTCAAAGGCTGTTGCATCTGGGAGCTCTTCTGCATTCTCAGGTACAGAGGATTTTCCTGCCAGCAGAAAAAATTGCGGCACTGCAAACGCGAGTACGCAAGTTACTTCACAGTCACTAAGTGTCTCTCCTTTCAGCAATGCAGGTCTTGGGGTCCATGGTCTCCACCTTCGACGTAGTGGCATATGCCTAATTCCACTCTAGGCTAATCAACACCTGATCCTCTCCAGATGGAATGGACAACATCATCTGATCAGGTCCCAGACGATGGTCCTCTCTCTGGAAAATTCATCTGTCCCTCTCCTGGTGGCTACAGATGTCCCACTTGGACATGGGTTACCTCTTCTGGATCCCTGATTGGGTGCTCCTCACCAGGCTGTCCTCCGAACATGGGCTGTGTACATCCCCCAGTGTCATGTCCAGGTTCCATCTTAACAAAGAAATTGTGGTTCCGGACTTCCAATCCCCAGACCTTTCGGAAGGGGAAGCCTCCTTGGATGTGGTCCTTGCTCTCTGAATTTATATGGATCATGCCAGCTACATCAGAAAAATGGATTCCCTCTTTGTCCTATATGGGTTCCACAAGGGAGGCTGGCCAGCTAACAAACAGACTCTTGTTAGATGGCTTCGCATGACTATCTCACTGGCTTACACGTATGCTGATCTCCCTGTACCGGATACAGTTTTTGCCAATTCTACTCGCTCTGTGGGTCCTTTGTGGGCAGTCCACCGTGACGATTCTGCTGAACAACTGTGCAAGGCAGCCATGTGGTCTCCTGTCCATACCTTTCTTAGGTTCTATGCCTTTGAAACCTTTACCTCTCATGATGCTTCCTTTGGGCTCCAGATTCTCCTCTTTGCTCAGGAGTGTCCCCTTCCTTAACCAAACTGCTTTGGGACATCCCCAATGTCATCCCTGTGGATGCCTATGGACCCTGAAGAAGAAAATAAGAGTTATGATGGTAGACTTACCATAATTAACTCTTTTTCTTCGAGGTTCATAGGATCCACAGGGCGCCAACCCTGACGCACCAGGATTCTATGCGGTTTTCCTCTTGGTCACTGGTTCTCTTCTCTATTGTGTGTAAGAGTGTTTCTTGTGTGTACCAGTCTTCATTCTCTCCTCTCCTGCGCCTGCCTTGGGCTTGTTTACAAAACTGGCTAGCCTTGGAAGGGGGCAGGGTATAGGGGACGAGGGACCAGAGCATCCTGGGACTTCAAAAGCTTTCGCTGTTTGGTGCCCGGTCTTCTCCAACCACCTACACCCCATTATCATCCCTGTGGATCCTATGGACCTCGAAGAATAAGCGTTAACCATGGTAAGTCTACCATAACTCTTATTTTTTATTTTCTCTCCTAAAATATTATTTACTTTAATTTATGTCTCTAGTTATGAGATTAGGGGACATTAGGATTTCAATACCCAGAGCCGGCCTTAGCTATAGGCAGGCTAGGCATTTGCCTAGGGCATCCAAGCATGTCTAGGGGCATCCAAGCATGTCCCTGCAGTATCTCATGCTGGGAGGGACAGTCCGCAAACTAACTGTTACTTTCCAAATGTATTCAATCAGTACTTGTATACACTGCTGTTTACATTTGTAAAAAAAAATGCACACTGTGCCTTAAACTTCCTCTGACATGCTTGAATGCCCCTGACTTGTGAGACCTCAGACAGACAGCAGAAGCCCAGTAAATGCAATTCCTGGACCTGTGACATTTTCACTGACTATATAAGGTTATTACTGGATGGCTTCTATAACACATGTGTATTTTGGAAGACTGCTTCACAGAAACCTGACATCACCTATACTGCTTGTGCACATAGGGGAGGGGGACCCTGTTATCCTGTGTCCCTTATCCCTGTGCAATTCCCAGGTGTCTGCAGGGACATAACATGGGCAATGTTCTCCCTACACTTTATTTCCTAGTCAGTCCATACCGTAAAATTCCCCTGCCATCTAGCACTGTAACGTGGTCAGTAAGTTGCGTTGTGCTATTTCTATATGAAACATCAGTGCAGCGTGACTTTCGGACACATCAGACTGGAGGGCAGAGCATATCACTCCCACAGTATAAAGTAAAGGGCATGCAGTAACAGACACCAGCAAACACACTGAATAGTGAAGAGAATGGACAGTTTCTACATGTTTGATACTGGTCTTTTTGTATAACCAGCAAGTGTGGCAGTATCTGTGGCAGTATATGTGTATTATGGGCATTACTAATGTGGGGCATATGTGTAAGGTGCATTACTGTGTGGCATTATGTGTATTATGGGCATTACTAATGTGGGGCATATGTGTAACGTTCCTTTACTGTGTGGAAGTATATGTATTATGGTCATTACTGTGTGGCATTGTGCAGAGTTGAACTGGCCCACAGGATAACCCCCCGGTGGGCCCCACTACCTGAGCGTTGCAGGTACAGATGCAGAACTAGCGGCGGAGCTAGGGGGCACCAGACAAAATTTTGCCTAGGGCATCAAATTGGCTAGGGCCGGCTCTGTCAATACCTATGTTAGTTCAATGCCTGTATAATAAAATCTTGTTTCTAACATGTAATTTGCATTTCCCCCCTCAAATCCATGTGTTTACTCATAAACCACTGTGCTTTTATGCAGTGGTATGTGCCATCGTAAAAGAGCAGTTTTAGTGCAGTTTCATGTTTTGTATGGTTTATAAATAACCCTTCTAGTATACAGTACTTCAAATATGTACAGGTTATACCTACCCCAGGGCCAGCATTATGACTAATCAAATCTGGGCGGTTACCTAGGGCACTACGGTGTAGCCTTTCAGGAATGGTGCCCATAGCAACCAATGAGCTATCCTTTATTTAGCACAGTCTATAAAATGACAGTAGTTGATTGCTATGGGCAGTTTCTCCATTTTATCTCTTTCAAAGGTGTAATACATCTACCCCTGAGTTAGTGTCTTGATTGTTGCATAAATGCCCTCTATGCATCTATATTTTTATAATGGGGGAGTGTGGTGCTAGGCTATGCTGTAATAGATCAGCACCCAATTCCCCCTCAAAACATATGCTGCCCCCCCTCCACCCCACAATAGGCAAAAAGTAGGGGCATTTAGGGCATCCAGAACTCACTGCTCCTGGAACCATCAATCTTCAGCATTGCAAGCTTTACAGTCTCTTAGCTGTATTTGTTATAAAGTAACAATAATAATGTTTTTTTTAGCATCATGAAGAGCACTTGTTTTTGCAATCTGCTATAAGAATTTCACCATGGCAGCTGAGCGATACCCAGCAATACTGACTGGCAGCTCTAGGGCTGAACTTACCACTTTTTTGGTCAGTTTAGAATGCATATACACATGTGTTAACCAGCTCTGACCAATAAAATAAAGGTTAAAAAATATATATATATATTTTAATCATAATAATTATAATTAAAAAAGATTCCTCAATCTGAATATGGCGATGAAGAAAAAAGCTTTGTTTACATAAAAATAACTTTTTGACGGTACATGTTCTGACATGATCCTTCTTTAATCCAGAGAAAACTGGCAAATATATTTTCTGGACGCGTTTGCTGGTAGCTAGCAGTAACCATTTAGTTATAAGGAAAAGCCCTAGCTCAGGCAAAAAGCATCCATTTCCATCAGAGAAATTGATAAGGAGACCCATAACCTGAATGCAGCCTTTATAAGGCCCTGACTCCTACCAAGCTTTGGTGCTTCAGTCTTCAGTCAGACTTTTTAGTTGCCTGTTCATTGGCTTTAGCTTCATCTATCACAATTCTGCAGTCTTCAACCAAATGACTTATGCTTTGTCCCTCACAAACTGTCCTTCCACGACTAAATAGCTTAGTTGGACGTAGTATGTTTCTGCTAAGTTTTCATTGCCAAGTGATTTTCTTCTGGTAGCCACCATCACTGTGACATCATGTTGTACAATTGGGTTGGATCTGTTTCCTACTTCCAGTCAGACAAGAGCAAAGGATGCATCTTGTCTTTGACAGAAATACATCTAAATATGAAGTGTACAGTATACTGGAACTGCAGAAAATGCACTTGATATCAATCAACGTGAATCAGTTCTAACTACGTGTAGCTAATGATAACAGTGCACTGCAATGGCTGTATCTCAAGAAGTTTTTTTTTCCATCTTCAGAAATTCCATATGATGAAGGAAGAAAGATTATACTCAACAAAGATGAGCTAGTGGGTAAGTGTTCCCATAAAGGAGATGTGAAAGATGGAATGACTTGTGTATGTTGTAAAGGAAGAGTGCATTATCAAAACAGTATGTTTTCTTGTGCTTTGATGTGTGGTTCTACCAGGAGCAAAACTATTGCATATATTTCTACTGGGGACACTACTATAACATTTTTGGTGGGGACATAAGAATTGGATTATGATGAGCACTCCAGTTATTAGTTCCTTATTGTGTACAGTATGCATGTTCACCCAAGTGCATACCACAAGAGGTTCCATTATATTTTGACACTTTTGCGATGGCATGGGGTACGAGCAGGAACTCAGCATTTAGACAACATTCTATAAGTGCAGGGATCTGCTCATTTTTTTTTGATACACCAAAAGACTGGGCCCAATAACTTTTTATTTTATTTTATTTTACATTAATATAAGTGAGCCTGGTGGGATGATGGCTCCTGCCCAGCCTGACCATTGATTGGTGATAATCAAGCGTTGGACTGAAATCACGCCTTGTCCTACAGTGGTTTATACAACGTTGGTCTCCCTGCAGTCCTGTAATTTGCTTACTCAATACTGATCTAGTAGGAGACACAATGGGGGTAATTCAGACCTGATCGATGCTGTGCATTTTCGCACAGCGGGCGATCAGGTCCAAACTGCGTATGCACCGCAATGCGCAGGCACGTCACACGGGTACAAAGCGGATCGCCATTCAGCGATGGGTCTGTGCGACGGATCCATTCACACGGGTGACCGTAAGGAGATTGACAGGAAGAAGGCGTTTGTGGGTGTCAACTGACTGTTTTCAGGAAGTGTCTGGAAAAACGCTGGCGTGTTCATGCGTTTGCAGGGAGGGTTCCTGACGTCAATTCCAGTCCCGGACAGGCTGATGTGATCGCAGCGGCTGAGTAAGTCCTAGGCTGTGCAGAGACTGCACAAAATCTGTTTGTACAGCTCTGCTACACATGCATTCACACACTTGCACAGCTAAAATACACTCCCCCTGTAGGCGATGACTATCTGATTGCAGCAGTGCAAAAATCGCTGCCTAGCGATCACATCTGAATTAGGCCCAATGTGCTGCTAACATGGTGCAGATCAATTTGGAATCAATATATTATATTTGACAGATGATATAATGTGCTCACCCTCAATTGCATGTACGGGTTGGGTACGGAATACCGGCAGTGAGGGGATGCTGACGGTCAGAATACCGTCACCAGCATTCAGACTACCAAAATCCCGACAGGTGGGACAAACCCCCTGCAGCCTAGCCCTGACCCTCCCTTCTTGCAGTCTAACTCTTATCCCCCCTACCCTCAGCTTAACACTAACCCTCCCCCTGCAGCCTAACCCTAACCCTCCCCAGCATACTTACGTTCAGGATTCCGGCTGTCGGGATTCCAGTGCCAGAATGCTCACAGGTTTCTGGATTCTGACATTGGTCTTCTGACTGCCGGCATATCGTTCATCGGGATGGCAACTACACCCTGCATGTACATGCGCCTTGGACATTAATTTATTAACCAGATGTCTGTCGATATTTAGAGTGATCTGAAAATGTTATTTGGATCAATGAATGAACACCAAAGAATTACATGTTATAAAAAATGGTCCCTTTATTGTAATAAAAATAAGAGGATATTGGTACTTACCGATAAATACCTTTTTCGGAATCCATAGGGGACACTGGCACAACTTCAAGACCGTGGGGTGATGATGGTGGCTTACAGGGAGCTGGCACTTTAAATAATTTAAGAAGTGAAACAAGTTCCTCCCCCTCTATCCCCCATCATCCCTCAGTTCTGAATTAGCCGAGAGGAGACGGGAACAAGAGAACAGAACTATACGAGGGAAGAGAGCACCTAATCAAACAGAACAGAACAACAATGAAGGCAAGAGAACAGCAACGGGTGGGCGGCCAGTGTCCCCTATGGCTTCCGAAAAAGGGATGTATCGGTGAGTACAAACAGCCTCCTTTTACTGTCAGCCACTAGGGGACACTGGCACAACTTCAAGACTGTGGGGACATCCCAAAGTTTCCAGCCTGGGCGGGAGATCGCTGAGGAACTTGCAAAACAAGATGGCCAAACCGTGAAGATGAAGCAGCAAAAGTATCAAACTTGTAGAACTTGGCAAACATATAAATACTGGACCAAGTGGCTGCTCTACAGAGTTGAGACATGGCAGCCCCCCCACCCCCCACCCCCCCCCTACTAGCAGCCCAGGAAGACCCAACTGAGCATGTAGAGTGGGCCGCAATGGATAATGGAGGTCACGCAGATTGGTGTAGATAGGCTTGATGAATAGTCAACTGAATCCAGCGGGCCAAGGTCTGCTTAGTAGCAGGCCACCCTCGTCGCGGAAGATCATAAAGCACGAATAAGGCATCAGTCTTTCGGAATGGTGCTGTCCGTTTCACATAGATCTTCAACGTTCTCACTATATCCAGAGAAGAAGGTGTCCCAGTGTCCTCCTGTAAGGATGGTACCACAATCGGCTGATTGATATGAAAAACCAACACGAGCTTGGGAAGAAAGGAAGCATGTGTTCTCAACTCAGCCCTATCAGGCTGAAAAATCAAGAAGTCAGTCATACAAGATAAGGCACTCAATTAAGATGATGAATAGTCAACCGAATCCAGTGGGCCAAGGTCTGCTTAGTAGCAGGCCACCCTCGTCGCGGAAGATCATAAAGCACGAATAAAGCATCAGTCTTTCATAATGGTGCTGTCCGTTCCACGTAGATCTTCAACGTTCTCACTATATCCAGAGAAGAAGGTGTCCCAGAGTCCTCCTGTAAGGATGGTACCACAATCGGCTGATATGAAAAGCCAACACGACCTTGGGAAGAAAGGAAGCATGTGTTCTCAAATCAGCCCTATTAGGCTGAAAAATCAAGTAGGGAGGCATACAAGATAAGGCACTCAATTAAGGTACCCTCCGGGCTGAAGCTATGGCTAATAGAAAAACAGTCTTCCAAGTAAGATAGTTAATATCTGCATCTTCCAAGGGTTCAAAACAGAGTGACTGCAGATAATCTGCACCAGATTCAAGTCCCAAGGCTCTGTAGGGAGAACAAACTGGGGTTGTACCCGAAGGACCCCTTGTAGGAAAATTTGCACATCCGGTAGGAGCGCTAGGCATCTCTGAAAGAAAATTGATGAGGCAGATACCTGAACTTTCAGGGATCCTAGATGAAGTCCGGAATCTAAACCTGCCTGAAGAAAGAGCAAGAACCATGAGAGACAAAAATAATCTGATTGAAACTCTTTTCTGTCACACCAAGAGATATAAGAACGCCAGATGCGATGGGAATGGCCTGCCGTAACAGGTTTCCATGCACGCAACATCTTGGGAATCACACATTCCGGAATCTCTTTGCGTTTTAGGATGTCAAGAGCCATCCCATTAAACGTAGTTGTGGTAAAAGTGGATACACGAAGGGCCCTTGTTGGAGTAGATTCGTTCGCAGAGGTAGAGGCAAAGATCGTCCGCTAGCAAAAGACGCAGGTCTGAAAACCAAGCTCTCCAAGGCCAATCTGGTGCCACCAATATCACCGTGATTGACTCCCATTTGATTCTCTTGAGAATTCGTGACAATAGAGAAAACGGTGGAAACACGTATACTAGGTTGTACGACCAGAACGTCTACAGCTTCCGCCTGAGGATCCCATGTTCTGGAGATGTATCATGGAAGCTGATGATTGAGACGGGATGAGACTTGGGGGGTCATTCCGAGTTGTTCGCACGCAAGCTGCTTTTAGCAGCTTTGCACACGCTAAGCCGCCGCCTACTGGGAGTGAATCTTAGCTTATCAAAATTGCGAACGAAAGATTAGCAGAATTGCGAATAGACACTTCTTAGCAGTTTCTGAGTAGCTCCAGACTTACTCGGCATCTGCGATCAGTTCAGTGCTTGTCGTTCCTGGTTTGACGTCACAAACACACCCAGCGTTCGCCCAGACACTCCTCCGTTTCTCCAGCCACTCCCGCGTTTTTCCCAGAAACGGTAGCGTTTTTTCACACACACCCATAAAATGGCCAGTTTCCGCCCAGAAACACCCACTTCCTGTCAATCACATTACGATCACCAGAACGAAGAAAAAACCTCGTAATGCCGTGAGTAAAATACCTAACTGCATAGCAAATTTACTTGGCGCAGTCGCACTGCGGACATTGCGCATGCGCATTAGCGACTAATCGCTCCGTTGCGATAAAAAAATAACGAGTGAACAACTCAGAATGACCTCCTTGGATCGAAGAACTTGGGCAGCTTTTACCAGCGCATTGTATATCGCTTTCAGTTCCAACACATTTATTGGCAACAGTAATTCCTGTGGAGACCAATGGCCCTGAAGATGGAAGTCCAACACAACTGCGCCCCATTCCCTGAGGCTGGTGTCTGTCGTTAGGCGTGTCCAGTTCCATACACTGAACCGCCTGCCCGCAGTGAGATTGTGCAGTTGCAGCCACCAAAGAAGCAAAAGTCGCATCTCTGGAGTCAGTCAAACTAACTGTTGAAGCTGTAGATACGACCCCGACCATTGATGTAACAGATCCAGCTGAAAAGGATGTGAATGAAAACGTCCGAACTCCAGAGTTTCGAAAGTTGCTACCATTTTCCCAAGCAAACGAATGCATAAATGGACTGATACCATCCTTGGCTTGAGGACAGCTTGGGCCAGTTTCTGTATACCCAGAGCTTTGTCTTGTAGCAGAAAAACTTTCTGTATGTTGGTGTCCAGGATCACACCGAGAAACTGGATACACCGTGACGGCTGAAGGTTGGATTTCCGAAAATTGATTGATTATCTATCCATGTTCCACTAAAACATTGTATGTTAATAGAGCATGCTCCTGGAGAATGAGATCTGATGGAGCTTTGAGGAGGAGGTCGTCTAGGTATGGCATTATTGTGACTCCCAATAATCTGAGGTCAATCATCACTGACATGACCTTGGTAAACACCCTGGGGGCTGTGGACAGACCGAATGGTAAGGCTCTGAACTGAAAATGATCCAGTTGAATCACGAACCTGAGAAACGCTTGGTGTGGTTCCCACATCGGAATGTGGAGATATGCATCCTTGATGTCCAGAGATATCATAAATTCCTTGGGTTCCAGGCTCGAGATCATTGAGTTGAGTGAATCCATCTTGAACCGGTAATAAGACGGAAACTGATTTAACAATTTCAGATTCAGAATTGGTCGTACAGTACAGTCTGATTTTGGTACTACAAAAAGATTGGAATAGTAACCCTTCTTTCGTTGAAGCAGTGGTACCGGCATTAACACAGCCGATTCTGTATTGCACCTTGAAGTGCCAAACCTTTGTCCAGAAGAAGTGGAAGACTTGTCTTAGAATATTTCTTTGGCGGTAAAACTTCAAAATCTAACTTGTACCTTTGGGAGATGATATTGCGAATCCACGCATTGTCGGATATCTTCAGCCAGGCATCCTGAAAGTCTCGAAGCCACGCTCCCACCATACTTGCGCCCCGGTGGGAGGGGAGACCGTCATGCCATGTTTATTTCTGCAGACTTTGGGTCTTGACGACGAGCAGCGACTGGTTGCTTGCCACGACCTCTACCTTGCAAGGGGAAGCTCTTCCGCGTCCTCTAAAAGGCTGAGTGGAACAAAATTACCGAAAGGAAATTCCAGTATAAGAGCGCTTAGGTGGTGGTGGAAGTTTTGGTAAAAAGGTAGATTTACCACCCGTAGCCTGAGAAATTAACCAGTCTAGTTCTTTTCCAAAAAGAATGTCATCTGTAAACGGAAGTGCTTCTGCCGGTTTTTTTGACTCAGCGTCAACTTGCCATGACCGAAGCCAAAGAACCCTTCTGGCTGCAATAGTTGCTGCTGAGATTCTCAAGTTAACCTGTCCGATATCTCTAGCCGCTTCTCCTAGGTATATAGTTGATTCCTTAATATGTTCCGCTAAGATCAATACTTCTTCTAACGGAAAGCCCTCTTGTAAGTCCTTTATCAATTTAGTGGCCCAATGCTCCACTGCCTTGTTCACCCAGGGACTTACCAAGCTTGGTCTAAGTGAGACACCTGCGGCCGAATAGATGTACTTTAACATGGTGTCCAGCTTCCAGTCAGACGGTTCTTTCAACGAAGTTGCTCCCAGAACAGGTAATGCAGTCTTTTTGGACAACCCTGGATAGAGAGGAGTCCACTCGAGGTAACATCTCCCATTTATCCGTCATAGCTGATGGAAATGGATAAATACTTAGAAAACTTTTAGGCATCTGAAACCTCTTGTCCAGGTGTTTCCAAGCTTCCGTCAGATGATCATCCAGTTTCATGGAAAAAGGATGTGACCGATGAACGCTGCTTTCTACCAAATAAAGCAGTATATGGTGAATGCGATTTCAAAACGTATAGCTAAAATGAGAGGTTCAACCCCCTGTAAGGTTCCTGTGGAACTTCATCTGGGTCAGTAATTTCGCCCAACTCACGATCGTCCTCTTCAGCTTTGTCCTGAGAGAGAAGACCTGCCACCCAGGGTGGTTCTGTTGCAATAGAAAGTACATCATTTTGAGGAATCTCCTTAACCGTCTTTCGTTAAGTATACACCTCATTATGTAATTGTGAGATGATTCCTTTGAGTGCTACCGCCCAGGGGGGATAATTTGCATCTTGGGATGGATTAACGTAACCTCTGAAGCACATGCTTCACACAGGAAGGAATCATCTGTGTGAGCTTTTTTTTTTTTACACTTAGCACAGATAAATAGTTTTTGTGATGCTTTATTAGTTGGTCTCTTGTCTGCCAGTGTGACGGATAGAGAGGAGACACATACAATTCACACCAGCACTCTCAATAATACAGAGAGAGAGAGAGAGAGAGAGAGAGAGAAATATCAGAAGGATTGAGGGAGGTATAATATTTGTACTACTCCCCTCTTACAACTCCCTCTGCAACCAGCCTGTATTTTATGTGCAGGCTTTCAGGTTTCTGGCACTCTTAAGGAATGTGCAGCTGTCTCTGCTAACAGTGCTGATTCCTGAGGAGAGAAGAAACATTGTTGCTATTCATGAGCTGCCTAGCTGAGGATGGCGCCTTTTTTCTCTCTGTCCCCTATGAACAGGGCCGTCTTTTCGTATGGGCTCTATGTGCACTTGCCCAAGGGCCCCAGGTGTGTAAGGGCTCTAAATTGATAGCTGAGGTTCCCCTATTTTCAGGGGTACCAGATTTTTGAAAATCGGCCCTGGGGAACCGGAGATATCCGACTTCAAGGCAGTGGTCCCCATCCAAGCCTGTTAATTGCTTTTCTTAGCCAGATATTTTCGGTTCTGTCTGACTTAGAGTGTTTATGAGGGTATACTCCAAAAGCTGGGACTCTCCCCTTTCGGTGGGCGCTGGCAGCTTGTCCCTACTATGCCCAGAACCAGAGATATCAGTCTTCAAGCAGCTGGTCCCTGCTCCAGCTCCACACTCCTAATATGCTGTATTATACTTTTGTATTCTCCCTCCCGTCCAATCTGTGCAGTAAAGGAGTAGTTAGAAGAATTTACTGCTCCAGGTCCAGTGGAAGATAGTACCCCCCACCCCTACTGCTGGAGGATGGGTAGGGGGCCCAGTGCATTGCTATGCCCAGGGGCCTACACTGCTGTTAAGATGGCCCTGCCTATGCACAGGCACCCATCTCAACCAGTGTCACAACTGAGGGCCTGAGCTGACGGAAGGCAGCCTCAGTTGTAGGGGCTGAGATGTACTGGAACCTGGGAGGTTGTATCAGACCCCTGGACATGTAAGTAACATGAAGAGAAACCGCCCGAAGGCGTGACCACGACAACTTGAGTAAAAGTCAATGATATTTATTTATGACAAACTCCATGCATCACAGTAGCAGTAAAAAGTAACATAAAAATCAGCAGAGAAATAATAATACAGTTCCTGGGTACTACAGGGTGGCAGGGGCCACAGAGCTCTGGTGGTATGAGACAGTTCTTATTATCTGCAAGTTGGAAAGTCCTTACCAGGCTCAACTGTAGCAATGAGGAAAGCCCAGGGTCGTACCAGCTGGTGTTCCAGGGAAAGCTGGACTGCTGTAGATAAAATGCTGCTGTGGGTACTGGTTGGAACCAGACAGGTGTTGGCACGGAGTGGATACTGGCTGGAACCAGTTAAATAATAAATAAAGCTTGAGAGCAATGCAATGTAGATGAAATGTAGAATTTGAGAGAGGAGAAATAATAATACCGGTGGAGAGTGGTAAACTGCAGAAAGGACACCGGCCCTTTAAGAGAAGCTGTACACTGCTGGAAGCTGAGCTGGAAGCAGGTGATGTTGTAGCTGGAAACAGGTGAGTCCAGTATGGATCGGAGAGTCAGGCTACACCGCAGATGGAATGCTGGTGCGGTCTCTATAGCAGAAGTCTGGAAACAGGAGCTGGAACCTGGAAGACATTCACAGAAGAGAGACAAACTGGAACTAGGTTTGACAACCAAAGCACTGACGCCTTCCTTGCTCAGGCACAACCTATTTATACCTGCAGCAAGGAAGGCATTGGCTAGGCAATTATGCAAATTAATAATACTGACAACGGATTGGTGGGAAAGATCAGCTGACAGAATCCAAGATGGCTGCGCCCATGCAGACACTTGGAGGGAAGTTTGGATTGTAATCCATGTGGTCTGGAAAACAGTAATGGCGGCGCCGGCCACCGGAGACAGGAGACGCCAGGCTGACAGATGCACATCCAACCACGCGGACACAGCGGAGGCCGCGGCTGACGTAATCGCCACTCTGAATGCAGAAGCTCAGGGACGGCGGCGGAGGCCGCGGGAGACGCCATGCCAGATGTATAAGGCGTTACTGTGACTGCGTCCAGAGAGACAGGCGAGGATGCGGGAATGTGCACATCAGGATGACAGATGGGATCCGGTCCTGGAGCGCTGAGCCAGCCTTAGGAGGCATCTGATAGGTAAGAAATGGCGTCCAGATACCCGGATCGTGACAACCAGGTCCCTACGCACCATTATGAGTGGGTGCCTTACACAATTACTTACACAATTCAAATCAGCCTTTGGCTGCTCCCAACTCACAAGGTGCTCCAGATGCTGTCTGCCTTCTAGTTAAATGCCCTGTGCCTTAGCCCCCAAATCCACTGCTTACCGCGGATCCGCTCCACTATCCTCCGCTGTATACTCCCTCTGCCCTGCACTGAGTGGGCAATGTTGTCGCACTGTGTACTGTCAACGCGGCAGTGCAATGGAGACAACGCCGCGACCACTCATGCACAGTGCCCCACACAAGGAGGCTCGCTCACCCACACTGCTGTGCTGTGTACTGTCAGCACGGCAGTGTAGTGGAGACTGCGCTGCTGCCGCGGCCAGTCATAGCCAGCGGGGAGAGGAGGGGAGGGAACGTGGGGGACGCCGCTGCGCTGGACGCAGGAGCCGCACAGTGCCTCACACAAGGAGGCTCACTCACCCAATCCGAGCCTCAGGATGTGGCTGTCTCTGGAGGAACAGTGCCTCTCAGGTTAATCGCTGTTCTCCTTGCTGTCTCGGGAGGAACAGTGCCTCTCAGGTTAAGCGCTGTTCTCCTTGTGCAGCTTGATGCTGCTAGTGTGTAAAGTACTGTACATAGTACTAGTACATAATACTGCTTCTCTCATATAAGTGGCGAAGGGTTCCTGAGGCTGAGGGGACTAAGTCCCATGAATAAAAAAGTTAAATAAATTAATTAAATGAAAGTAAATATAAACTGAGCTGGAGCTCAGTCAGCAGTGACCGGCTCCCTCAGCACAAATTCAAAACTGAGGGATGATGGGGTATAGAGGGGGAGGAGCCTGTTTCACTTCTTAGATTATTTAATGTGCCAGCTCCCTGTAAGCCACCATCATCACCCCACGGTCTTGAAGTTGTGCCAGTGTCCCCTAGTGGCTGACAGAAGAAAATAAAATTATATACATATATATATATATATATATATATATATATATATAAAACCACAAAAACACCACAAAAATTATGTTAAAAAAAATACAAGAGGTACTATATAAAGAAGGGATAAGTAGATAATAAAGAATCATGTTTAACAGAACCTATGTCTGCTACCTCAGGCTGAGGAAGCAGGCGGTTCTGCGAAACATGCTCCAGTATGATTTCTGACCAACACTTGTTTACCACTACTTGAATTTGAGTTGATTTATTTGCATTTACAGTACAGGCTATCTGAATATCATTATGGTACACGTTTGTTACAGTTTGTTTGCACATACTGTATTTCGGAATACTCATTTGGAGAAATACTTAAATCATTCAAAGGCAAGAGAGTAAAGGTGTGTACACACTGGGCGAAATATCTCTTGAACGGCCGATATATCGCGGGTCCGTCGGTCAGTGTGTACGGCCGATACGTCTGTGAACTCCGTCATGCTGCGACGGCCGGCGGTGATTGACAGCTGAACTGCGCGGGCGTGTATACACGCCCGCCCAGTTCATGACGTCAGTCCCCGATGGATCAGGTAGTGTGTATGCTCAACACACTGCCCAATCCGTCCATAGATATATCTGCCGATCAATTGATCAGCAGATATATCTACCAGTGTGTACCCACCTTAAGAAGTATCTGGTACCAGCCACTCACATTCAGTTTTGTTTTTTTTAGATAGTAATTTTTATTGAGAATGATCAATAATCAAAGCAATATTGTACATACACAGGTACAGGTCAAAATAATGAACTAGCAGATGAGAATTTGTCCACATAGCGTTATAGAATTATAACATAAAGACATTGATAGCAACATTCAGCCTGTGGAAATTGAAACGTGTGTGTGATCATTCTCTTTTTTTTTTTTTTCAATTATAGTATATAAACTATACCAAAACTGAGAAAAAACTTGGTAGAAATAAAAATAAAAAGGATAAGGAAAGTAAAAGAAAGAGAAAAAGTGTAAGAGCAAAAGGGGAAAGTTGAGATAGTCACAGATAAGGAAACAGGAGGTTGGCTGTAAGTCTAAGCAAAGATAATAACAGAGGGAGTAGTAGAGGTATTAGCAGTATGAGCATTAGCAGAGTCCGGGGATGAGTAAAGAACGCGTGAGGTACCACGGGGACCAAACGTTGTGGAATTGGGCCACTGTGTTATTCCTTAAGCTAGTAATATATTCCATATTGGCTATATAATTAATCTTAGTCACCAATAATGCCTTGGAGGGTGGTTTGTGATCCTTCCAGCATTTAGCAATCAGACATTTAGCCGCCATGCAGAATTGCATAACAAGCCTATCTTGGGATTTGGGTAGTGACGGTATGGGGGCTTGAAGTAAAGCAATTTCAGGAGAGAAATCAATGTTATGCCCGCAAGATTGAGCTATGAGCGCTCCAACTGTATCCCAGAAGGGGCGAATAGAGGGTCAGGTCCACCATATGTGGAAAAAGGTGCCCTCCTCTCCACAAAGTCTCCAGCATAAATTTGAGGTCGCAGGGAAAATGGAATGAAGTCTGGAGGGGACTAGGTACCATCTGGTATAGACTTTGTAACATGTCTCCCTAAGTGCCACACTAATGGAGGCTTTAGTAGTGCGCAATCTAATTTCTTCCCATTGTTCGTCTTCTAATGAATGGGAAAGATCTGATTCCCAGGCTAATTCGTGGGGTTCACGGGGAGGAGGATCTGGAGCCAAAACAGAGTTATAAATTGTGGAGATATTCCCCTTTTTGCCAATTGAAAGCAGACACATATGTTCGAAGGCGGTGGGCGATCTCAAAAGAGTAGTTTTAAGTTGTGATTTAAGGAAGCTAAGAATTTGAATATAATGGTAATGACACGAGGATGGAATAACTAGGCGTTCTTGAAAATCTCCAAAAGAGGCCGGTGCAGAGTGACCTTTAACATGGATAAATCTCGTGACACCTTGGGATTGCCATGGGGCTGCCATGTGTCGGTCACTGCCTGGAGGGAAGGCGGGGTGACCCCAGATAGGTGACAGAGGTGAGGGGTATGAAGAAAGATTATAAGTGATGCAGAGTTTGTCCCACAATCCGAGGGTGAATTTAACCGTGGGGACTGAATAGGCCGAGGCTGGTCTGCAGGACCCGGGTAGCCACAGTAGGGAGTCCAGGGGGATACCCTGAAATCCTATCCGTTTAGTAGATAGACAGTGTCTAGTTAGACAGTCAATAGATAGACACCATATATTAGACAGACATTAGGTCGACAGGGTCAAAAGGTCGACAGGGTCAAAAGGTCGACATGGAAAAGGTCGACAGGTCAAAAGGTCGACAGGTCGACATGGAAAAGGTCGACGTGTCAAAAGGTCAACAGGTCAAAAGGTCGACATGGTCAAAAGGTCGACAGGGTCAAAAGGTCGACATGATAATGGTCAACATAAAAAAGATAAACAAATGTTTTTTTTTAATTTAACATGTTTTTGGATTATTTCATACTTTCTCTATCCATGTCGGCATAGAGTTGGTTATAAACCTTGTGGCGAGCGCAGCGAGCCACCGTGCCCGAAGCGTGGCGAGCGAAGCGAGCCCCGCGAGGGTATGCCTTTCTGCAATTGGGGTGCCAGATGACAAAACTATCCACACAAAGCACAAAAATGCAAAAAACATGGTGTCTACCTTTTTCATGTCGACCATTTTCATGTCGACCTTTTGACCCTGTCGACATTTTGATCATGTCGACCTTTTGACCTGTCGACCTTTTCCATGTCGACCTGTCGACCTTTTCCATGTCGACCTTTTGACCCTGTCGACCTTTTGACCCTGTCGACCTAATGTCTGTCTAACATATAGTGTCTATCTATTGACTGTCTAACTAGACACTATCTATCTTTCATACCGGAACCCCCTGAAATATAGAGTTCTCAATATCAACCCATTTTCTGATCCCTCGGGGGGAATGCCAGGACACTATGTGGTTAAGTTGACAGGCGTTAAAATAAGCCTGAAAATTAGGATATCCCAAACCGCCTGAGGTTGCACTCTTGCTCAATATGCTTCTTCTTAAACGAGGTTTACGATGAGCCCAAATGAATTTGTGACACATTGTTTGCAGGGAAGCCAATGTTACTCGGGACACCATTGTCGGGACAGTTTGGAACAGATAAAGGATACGAGGGAGGAAATTCATTTTTAGGGCGTTAATCCGTCCAATCCATGAGATGTACAACCGATCCCATTTATCTAAGTCATGCTTAAGCGTTTTAATTATAGGAACATAGTTAGCCTGATAGAGGCTAGTATAGGATTTAGTGATATATATGCCAAGGTATTTGATGGCCGAGGGCCTCCAAAGAAAAGGGAAAGAAGAGGTCAAGGTCAAGCTAGTATGAGAAGAAACATTAAACGCGAGGGCCTCTGATTTGGTATGATTGATTTTATAACCAGAGAGGGAACCGTACAAAGTAGTTATATCTGTAGGTTAGGAAGAGAAATCAAAGGGTTAGAAAGAGTTACGAGCACGTCATCTGCAAACAGAGATATTTTATACGAGCCCTGCCCCACAGTAATACCCTCGATGTCAGCATTGAGTCTAATACAGGCTGCAAGAGGTTCAATACATAAAGCGAAAAGTAGGGGTGAGAGAGGGCATCCCTGGCGAGTTCCGTTCTTTAAACTAAAGCGGGGTGAGCTTAATCCATTAGTCAGGACTGTGGATGAGGGGTTACAATAGAGGGCCGCTACTGCAGTGATTAAATGACCATGAAGACCAAATGTGGATAATGTAGAAAACAAAAAGGGCCAGGAGATGCGATCAAATGCCTTCTCGGCGTCAAGCGCCAGAGCAATCGCTGGAGTTTTCGTTGAGTTAATATGGTGAATTAAGTTAACAATACGTCTGGTGTTATCTGAGGCCTGGCGGCCGGGAATAAATCCCACTTGATCAGGGTCTATTAATGACGTCAACACAGTATTCAGACGAGACGCCAATATCTTGGCAAAAAGCTTGAGAGCGGTGTTTATTAAAGAGATGGGTCTATAATTTGTGCAATATGAGGGGTCCTTACCGGGTTTCGGTATAACTATAATACGAGAGGTCGTGGAATCAGTGTGAAAAGGGGTGCCCTGCATTATCTTATTAAATAAAGAGACCATATGAGGGATAAGCTGAGGAGCGAAAGTTTTGTAATACACCATCGGGTAGCCGTCTGGGCCAGGGGCCTTAGAAGGTTTTTGGGTTTTCAATGCCGCTTCAATCTCCTCAGCAGAAATATCAGCTTTGAGAGCAGAGTTAGCTGCATCATCTAACCGAGGAAGAGCGCATGAATCTAAATATTGTTGAACCTGATCGGCGAGCGCCGAGGGGTCGGTCGGGGGGTCAAGATTATAGAGTGCTCTATAATAATCAGAGAAAATACCATTAATTTTCTTAGGGTCATAGGTAGCGCTACCCGAGAGTTCCCTAATAGTATGAATGGCCTGATTAGCTTTCTTGGCGCGTAGGCGATTAGCCAACAAAGTATAAGCCTTGTTGCTTTTGTCGTAAAACGATTGATTAGCCCAGCGAAGTGAGCGCTCAATGTTCTCCGCCAAAAGAGATTGTAGATCATCACGGGCCTTAGAAAGGTCGGCTAGTATTTTCTTAGACTGTGTGCGTTTGTGTTCCCTATCTAGTTGTGCAATGGTGCCAGTTAATAAAGCAATTTGAGTTTCCTGATTTCTCCTACGGCGGGACGCAAATTGGATTATGGATCCTCTAATCACCGCCTTATGGGCCTCCCATATTGTGGCTAAACTGCAGTCGCCCTCCACATTGACATCGAAATATTCCTGAATCCCAGTTTTAATTAAGTCCTGAAATTTAGGAATCTTCAATAGGGTTTCGTTAAGTCTCCATGTCGGTCTGCCGTCAGGGATATCAAATATATCAAAAGTCGCTACCAAAGCCGCGTGGTCAGTCCAAGTAAGCGGGACTATCGAGGAAGCACGTGCTGTCTGGGAGAGAGGTGCACAACTCAGGAACATGTCAATGCGAGAATACACATCATGCGGATTGGAATAAAAAGTGTAGTCCCTAGTGGTCGGATTAAGAAAGCGCCAGACATCAAACAGACCAGCCTCGGCCATGCCTCTGTGTAGTACAGAAGAGTGTGGGGTTCGTCCACTGCGCAAGGGGCCGGACCTATCCATGTATGTGAGAGCCATATTGAAATCTCCACCAACAAGTGTCTTACCCCGTCTATATAAGTAGAGGTCTTGGAAGAACTTGCGAAAAAATTTGGATTGGGCCGTATTTGGAGAGTACAGATTAGCCAATGTAACCTCCTCGTGTCCAATTTTACCTCTCACCATTACATAACGGCCTTCAGTGTCGCATTTACAGTCTAGGAACTGGAAAGGAACGGATCCTCTGATTAAAATAGCAACCCCATTTCTTTTCGCTGCATTATTGGAGTACCAGGCCATGGGAAATTGTTTAGACATCAGTGAGGGATGGGAGGCCGATTTCAAATGTGTCTCCTGTAGAAAAATCACGTCACCTTTCAAAGTTTTGAGAGACCTGTGGAGGTGAGAGCGTTTCTGGGGGGTATTCAACCCCTTAACATTGATGGACAGACATGTTAGCGGCATGGCTAAAGAGAGAGAAGGGGGCAATCCACAGGAAACCGATGGGGCCCCGAACTCTGCTAAAATAAGTGAGAGAGAGAAAAAAAAAAAAGAGAATAAAAATAAAAAATAATAGAAATGTATAATCCTATACATAAACAGCAATATAAGATATATAGATCTATCTATCTATAGATGCAGGTATATCAACGTACACACGAACTATAACAAGAACCTAGAAGAGGAGAGAAAGAAAAGACAAAAAAGTAGACGTAGTATCCAAAAGGCAGGATACCCGACTACTAAGATTGAGCTCTAAAAAAAAGAAAGAGCTCACTGGTGGGATACAAATGCAATGAAATAGAGGAGGGTATTAACCCAATATTCTTGGGTATATCTCTAATCCCTAGAGACTGGGGGAGGAAGTGTCAAGCCAAGGCACTGACACCCCCCACCCAAAACTAATCGTAAATAGAGAGAATGGGCCGTCCAGCACCATAGAAGAACCCATAGCAGAGGCAGGACAGTCCAATACACAGAAAACAAAATTAAATGAAAGATAATCAGATATTAGACATAAGACAGTATCAAAGTAGTAATAATATCAGATCAATGGCAGTGTCGCTGAGCTGACCGGTAACTAGAGACAGGTCCCTGGGTATCGGGGCAGGGATCAATCTTAAGGCCCAGTTATAGGGCAGTGTATCCGGTCCACCGGTCAGGACTGCGAGATAAAAATACAACAACACAAAAAGTACATATATCCAGCCAATAAGAACTGTTCGGAAGTTAAGTAAAGGAGCAGTCATACCTGAAACAGCATCTAAAATGGAGGCAACACAACAATTGAGTAAGAATAAGAAAAAGATTAGTTAAACTATACGTCACATTCAGTTTTTATTAAGCCTGTCAAATTAGGCACAGCACACATTGTATATATATAGTTTTTCCGCACAATTTGGCCACATGCGCTTTAGGCATTTGTAACATGTCTAAAATAAGGGCTACTACAGTGCGGTGTAATGTGACTTACAGACACTGCTATATGGTATATTCTGTGTCCACTCTATTTTGAATATGGGGGGATGGGGCACCAATTCTTTTTCTGGCACAGGGCACCAAAATGTCTTACGGCTCTACTGCTGGGTATGTATTTTGTTGGTATACGGACAACTTATTTTGTCTACTACATAACTCTACCTGCATTTATTTACCAACCACAATCCACAGCCTTCTCAATCACTTTGTATTCTGATTGAATAACATCTGATGGAAAGCATACAATATATTTTTATGTTTTGCTCATCCCTCCCTTCTAACTGAAATAGAAGATGTCAAGATTCCCACACCGCCAACAAATGTTCATGCTTCAGAGGTCAGCGAGGACTATATTGTACTTTGCTGGAATGAACCTGATCCATATGGCAAAGAGCCTTTGACATACCACATAGAAAAGGTAATCATTTTATCTAACACATCTTGGCTGGAAAATTTTTGTAATCAGAACGACAAACTCCCACTTCAGGAACATGTGTCCCAAAATTATATATAAAAACTATTTTATATTGTGTGCATTTCTACTGTACAAGTTATTAATGAATAACTTAATGTGAGGACTGTCTACATGACCTAAAGATCTTCAAGTTTATGTCTCTGTGAAAGGAGCATGTATGAATTTACAGTACTATTTCATCTAGTGCATTGCAGGAAGCAACAGATGGGAGAGGATAAAATTGGACACAACTATCAATTCACCAAGCCTTTCTCTTTTGGATCTGGATAAAGGCAAATCTTACTGTTTCCGAGTACGAGCTGTGAACAAGTACGGAGTCAGTGATCCATCAGCACCAAGCGCACCTATCTCTCTCAGAGCAACATTAGGTGACTGCTACTTTTCACCTAAAATTAATTTAGACTTGTGTTTGAGAGAGCTGTCATAGCTTCAGCCACGCATTATATATATATATCGTCATTAACTTCACAGGTAACACTTTTTTTGGCTAAAATACATAAATGTGTTTGATCAACAGGTTTGCAAAGTGCACCTGATGTGTATTTACAATCTGCGGAAAATAAGAACTCACAAGTGTAGTGTCATATGCATTTGAGCTTGCAGTCTGAGCGCACACACATATTTTTTTACAAATGAGGCTTGCTGACATTACTCTAGAACAAGGACTCATAGTAAAGTTTCAGGTTCTTTTTCCAGGGCCCACTGATTATCACATATGCTGTATATTCAGGTTGGGTATGGCTTACCGACGCTGGGGATTCCGGCGCCGGTAAGCCATGCCCATCCAATCATTGCGCTCGCCACACTGCGGACTTGGTGGCAAGCTGTGCTCGCCACAGGTTCTATTCCCGCTCTATGGGTGTCGTGAACACCCACGAGTGGGAATAGTCCCTGCTAGGTGGAATGCCGACTGTCGGGATTTAGAGGGGGGCGGCATGTAGCCGTCGATATTGTGACCGGTGGTCTGCTGACTGCCGGTCACATAACTACATCCCATATATTCAATATTCCCGCAATATTACTGCACTAGAGTGTCACCTGGTACTATCAACTATATCAAGTTTAAACCAAAAGAAACAGCAAAAAGCTAAACATGTACAGTGACAGAAATAACACAAATCATACATCACTTAAGGAGAGACAAAGTGGTTAAAGCAGAACAGAGACGCCTTGACACTACCTAGTGGCATAAACATCTTTCTGCAAATATATGTAAACAGAGATCTCTGTATTTCTGTTATCATGTTGTATTCAAATCTCATTGAAGGTCCTTTGCTGTGTGCTGGGGGAATGTTTTTCTTCTTTTTCTTGTCAAAATGCAAAGAAGCAAGAAGTAAATGTAACTTAATCTATATTTATACCAAAGACAATAACCATCTCTAATAATCATTTGTCACTGCAGAACCTTAAAAGCTGTAACTCTATGCTCTTTAATCCCTTTTTGCAACTAAGACTATGTTAATAATTACAGAAAACACTTTGATTAAATGCAAATGGTCTAAATAAGGAGGATGATTTCATGCAATTCAGATGCATTAGCTAATCTGCTCTGAAAACTTTTATCAGCTTCTCATAGCTTCTATATGGGCAAATAACATTCAGTTAAAGTCAGCTGAAGTATCTTTTTCTGATACACTTTATCGAGGATTTATAGGTTCCTAAATGCTTCCGGCAGAGCACAAATGTAATATGGGAATATTTGACAGGAAATGTGATTTCATGTGGATGACATGACACAAAAAATACTTAAAACAAACTAAAAACTGCTTGCAGTATTCTTTTTGTGACCATTTTGAGAACAGTCTAGCTGTGATTTACATCTCATCTGTCAACTGCGCTTCTCCTACAGCTGTGCCACCAGCTCCTGGATACATCTCAGCCCTCAGAGACACAAAGACGTCTGCAGTCGTGCAGTGGGGAAAGGTTGAGTATACTCCTGAGATCCTTGGGTATTACGTGTACTGCCGCCTTTTAGGGGAGGAAGATTGGCAGCCAGTAAACAGCAAGCCTCTGCAGTGTACAAGGTAAATTAGTATGTTAATTGGAAATATACCTTTTACATTCTGGTGACCAAATTGTTAATAAAAGAGTAATAAACCTGACTGTAAATTTTAGTCTACCAGCTCAGTATGTTTCTATAATGTGAGTACCATCAATATTACTTTCATAGGAACTGTCAGTTGAACACAAGCACACATGGAGGAGAAACTCATCTGACAGTATGTGTACTTCGAGAACAGGATAGCCTGCCCCAATTTATGATCTTTCTAGAAAATCTATGCCATCCTATCACCTCTGTGATTTCCTTGCAGCGCAGTCCTGTACTCAGCCAAGACCCTGCCCTAAACCTAAAACAAATCAACCAAAAGATGTACAATGGATAAGTAAAAAGGAGTGATTACTGAAGACCAAATTGTGTGTAGATTAATGAGTATTCCTGTGACAAACACTGAAGAAACTGATAAGGCCAACTATTTTGTGAAGACACCGTGGGAGTCAATAATGTAGTATGTTGACTTTGGTGTGCATACAATCATTAAGCAAGCCACAGTGTTTTGCTCTAGCTTGCACCCAGAGGCATAGGCATAGGCATAGGCAAACTAGGCAAATGACTGGGGCATTTGGAATTCCTAGGGGCACAATCAGATTCTGCTGATTAAAATGATATGTGGCATGCCTATATACTGTGTGTGAAATCACTGTAATGTAGCATTTCATATGCAGATACAGCCACAGTCACACACAGAATATAGGCATGCTAATTATCATTATAATCAGCAGACGCTGCTTGTGCATCTTAGTCACATAGCAATGAAACTAAGATGACTTTTCTGAAAAAAAAGGCGCCCAGCGTTAGCAGAGCTGGAGGGAAGGTGCATGGTATATTGAGGTAAGATGTATGAGGACACATCTGTATCCAAGCAGAGGCAGAGGTCACATTGTTAGTGGCCGTGTGAGTGCTGTGTGTGGGTAGGTTGGTTGTGCAATAGTGTTCGACATATGTGTAAGGGGCATTATGTGTGTCATTATGTGTATAAGGGCATTAATAATGTGCGGCATATGTGTAAGGGGCATTATGTGTGTCATTGTGTGTATAAGGGCATTACTAAAGGTTGGCATAATGTGTAAGTTGCATTATGTTTATAAGGACATTAATGTGTGTCATATGTGTAATGGGCATTACTGTGTGGTATTATGTGTATAAAGGCATTACTAATGTGTAACATTATGTGTATAAGGTGCTCTACTGTGTGGCGTAATGTATAGAAAGAGCACTATTGTGTGGTCTAATGTGAATAAAGAGCAATATGGTGTGATGTCATGTAAATAAGGAGCACTACCGTGGTTAGTAATGTATATACAGTAAAGTGGTACTACTGTGTGGTATAACGTGAAGAAAGGACACTATAGTATGATATAATGTGAATACTACTGTGTGGCGTAATTTGAATTGGGGATACTATTGTGTGGCCATGACCATTCTCAAAAGAACATGCCCCTTTTTGGGTTGTGCAACGAATGTGCGCACTGTTCCTATTTAAAATATAGGGGGTAGGAAGACTAAAATGAGGACTGCTATGACTGAGGTGTGATGGTAATGGGAAAGGGGTGCAGGGTCAGAGGCGGAACTAGCAGCAGTGCTGGTGTGCACCAGCTAATATTTTTCCTAGTGCATCATATTGATTAGGGCCGGCTCTGGTTGCACCCAAGGGTCTCTAGGCTTCAGTTCTGCAATAGGTACTACAGGAAACAACTGTTTACAACGATAGATGGCCAACCTGAAGAGAGGAATGCACTCTAGCCCTGTTGCCATCCTACCAAAGGAATACTTACCTTTTACCAGTGGCCGGGATCCCAGCCACCTGTATGCCGGAAGCGGGGCAATCGCTAGAAAGCCTTTTGGGGGCTCGCTGTGCTCGCCACAGGATCTATTCTCCCTCTATGGGTGTCATGAACGCCCATACAGGGAAAAAAGCCTGTGCCACCGGAATTCCAGCGGTGACATTTCACCACCTGCCAGGATTCCGGCGTCGGCATCCCGACAGGCGGTCTGGTGATTGCCTCCCCTTCCAGGCTGTTCTAATCCACTAACT
This sequence comes from Pseudophryne corroboree, assembly GCF_028390025.1. Taxonomy (NCBI): domain Eukaryota; kingdom Metazoa; phylum Chordata; class Amphibia; order Anura; family Myobatrachidae; genus Pseudophryne; species Pseudophryne corroboree. Next base: position 544,834,928 of record NC_086445.1, read on the forward strand.
GGCTGTGGCAAAGATAGTGGTTGGTGCTACTAACAGTGTGGACATCTACTGCATAGCCTGCACTTGCCTTGTGCTATAATATTAACTATGACCAATTATCTGCTTATTCACATAATTGGAATATTGTGGTTTATTGAGCGATACTGTCACTCATTTACTTGTCTTATTATTTTGTGGTTTTGCTACTTGTACAGTTTATTTGAAGTTTTTTTATATTGAACCAGCGTTTGCCCACGGCTTTGCTCGTGTGATGCCGTATTGTTCAATGGAACTAAGTAATGCCATCTAATATTGTGATGTATATTTTATATTGTAAACATCGATCACAAAATTTATTTGTAAACAATATTTTCTGCTTTCCTTCATGGATTAATCCAAAAAGATGATTGGAGCTACTAACTCATGAGCAAGTCATGTAAAGCTGTACATGGGAGAAGCAGCTGGTCCTGAGATCTACGCCTGCAGCCCTGAGTGTTTGCCCCTGGGACTTGATGATCGTCATAGCGAAGCAGATGCATACAGAAACTGCTGGCGCTTGACTTTAAAAGGAAATTGTTGGGGATAAGGGGTATACATGGTATTAACAATCTCACTTGCACCACATCCTGTTAGAATTCTTGCCTCAGTTCAGTTCCTCTGCAGAGCAGCCACTTTACATCGGGTTCTGTTGTATAACTTGAGTGGAGTGAAGTTCCACAGAAGCATAATCACAAAATCAACTTTCAGTGCTCCAAGTGTCAAGCATCTGTTTTTTCCTTTATTGCTCCTTGCCCTGATGTCACATTGAGATCATACAAACCGCAGTTTTTTTCTAAGTCACTAAGCTATACAATAGTGAAAATGCAATCCAAATTCATCCAGGAGTTTTTGCGTGTGCCAGAACGAACATCCAGACAAAAAACTTTTACTGTAATTTCCCTCATACATTGCTAGCACCAAAGGATAATAATAATAATAATTATTATTATTATTATTATTATTATTGTTATGCTTTTACAATGTGAAAATGGTTGTCCCATACTTATTTGAAGCCAGGTAGATGGAGAACTTCCCCATCCCTAAACCCTATGATTATACATTAGTGTAGGGTTAATGTCTGAGGATCACACTTATCATCCGGCATTAACTTTAAATGGTGCACTTAGTTTGAAACGGCACTGCGCGGTCTTGATGTATATACGGAAGAAAAGCCCCACTCATCCTCCATAACAAAGCGGATAATATTTGGTAGAACAACTTTGATCTGCATTTACATTAGTGTAGATAAAGGTGTATCTGGGTAAGTCTCTACGAGCTTAGCACATCGAGTTAATGCAATTTCTTTGCACTATTGCTCTTTTTCCTATAGGTTAGATGGAGATCGTTGATGAACAGAACTTTTTGGAATCATTTCAGATTATTAATAGGATTTGTCTGGGCTTTCATTGGGACTTCCAGGATATTGCTGTTTTGGGATTTAAGCCACTTCAACGGGTGTGGTATGGAGGGTCGACAAGAGTTAGGTCGACAGTGTCTAGGTCGACCACTATTGGTCGACAGTAAGTAGGTCGACAGGAACTCTAGGTCGACATGTACTAGGTCAACATGACATAAGGTCGACATGAGTTTTTTCACTTTTTTTGGTGTCATTTTCTCCATACAGTGACGGGGAACCCCAATTAGTGCACCATGTCCCCTCGCCATGCTTCGGGCAAGGTGCCTTGCTCCGCTACCGCTGCGCTCGGCACAGGTTACCGTTCCCAATTGTTGTCCACGTGGATCGTAAAGTATGAAAAAGTTCAAAAACGGGGAAAAAAGTGAAAAACTCATGTCAACCTTTTGTCATGTCGACCTAGAAACCATGTCGACCTACTTACTGTCGACCACTAGTGGTCGACCTAGAGACCAGATACCATATCAACATAGCTCTTAGTGTATTCCCTGGGTCCTCCTATAAATCTTCTCCCGAATCCTAAGTCTCTTGCAGACTGCACAGGTTCACCGAAGGTGAAATCTCTGGTGAATTTCTTTCAGCTATGGTTTTCTTTTTGTGAAACTGCTATAACGATTTGAGAAGTGCCCAGTTCTCATATGCAAGAGCGTTACTCGGTCAGAGGCATCATAGGTCACCTTGTAACCTCCCTAACAACTACATATGTATAGATGAGTGTGTGTGTGTAAATGTATGTGTGATTAGAGGCCAGTGACAGTATTAACCAATTATATTAACTAGTCCATGCACTAAGAGTTTTAATTTATAACTATTAGTAAATTCTTACCATAGTACTTTACAATAAAAAAAAAGTTTTCAACAATGCATTTAAATCTGTGCAGGTTTAATGTCCCGAAGTTACAGACTGGGAAAGATTATGAATTCTGTGTGAGAGCAGTAAATGAAGCTGGGCTAAGTGAAAGGTCACCTGTATCCGACCCCTTGAACATAAACGAGGCCATTTGTAAGTATGTTGAAAAGTAATGGAAGATTCTCCCTGCTGATTTCTCTATTGAATAGTTTCCAGCGAATGGCCGATATATCCCTAGCGGGTCAGTTTGTGTAGGCAAACAATATGTCTGTGAACGACATAATTCATAGACATATCGCTTCGGCTATGCAGTAAGATATATTGGCAAATGTGGCTGAGTGTACAGGCGGTCCGCAGACAGCCTGTACACTTGCTTGCAGGGGCTGACGTCACAGCTGAGTGGGCAAATTGAAATGCCCGTCCGGCTTTGATGCGAGACCGACACCTCGAGCAGCCAATCGTTAATTGCATATGCTTACCAGGATTGGCTGATCTGTCAGCACAATGGCAGGTCTGCCGTTAAGTCATGGCGGTGTGTACCCAGTCTTATAAAGCCCACCCAGTGCTGAAGAGGATATTGTGCCCTGTGTCGGCCATGCCCCACAACACATGATGTCACATCAGGGGTCCTGGGCCTCTAGATGCTCTGGTTACTCCGAACAGTGGTACAGTCTGCAGGGTACGTGCCAGGAACGTCCAAAAGACACTCTGGCCAGCTCTGCAACAGCAATAATGGCTGTGGGTTGCCTTTCCAGGCAGCAGTGGGGCTCGCACACCCCTAGTTATAACCCTAAGCCCACCACCTTCTACTCCTTAACTCAAAAACTTTACTTTTATCTTACGTCCTAGAGGATTCTGGGGACTCCGTAAGGACCATGGGGATAGACGGGCTCCGCAGGAGACATGGGTACTTTAAGAAAGAACTTTAGGAATGGGTGTGCACTGGCTCCTCCCTCTATGCCCCTCCTCCAGACCTCAGTTTACTACTGTGCCCAGAGGAGACTTGGTGCATTACAGGGAGCTCTCCTGAGTTTCCTGAAAGAAAGTATATTTGTTAGGTTTTTTATTTTCAGGGAGCCTGCTGGCAACAGACTTCCTGCATCGAGGGACTGAGGGGAGAGAAACAGACCTGCTTTAATGTTAGGCTCTGTTTCTTAGGCTACTGGACACCATTAGCTCCAGAGGGATCGGTACGCAGGTCTCATCCTCGCCGTCCGTCCCAGAGACGCGCCGCCGTCCTCCTCGCAGAGCCGGAAGATAGAAGCCGGGTGAGTATGAGAAGAAAGAAGACTTCAGAGGTGGCAGAAGACTTCAGATCTTCACTGAGGTAACGCACAGCAGTAAAGCTGTGCGCCATTGCTCCCACACAGCACACACAAACGGCAGTCACTGTAAGGGTGCAGGGCGCAGGGGGGGCGCCCTGGGCAGCAATAAAACCTCTTTTTCTGGCAAATGTGTATATATACAGCTGGGCACTCTATATATAAAGAGCCCAAGCCAGGTTTTTCGATATTTGAGCGCAACAGAAGCACGCCGCCGAGGGGGCGGGGCTTCTTCCTCAGCACTCACCAGCGCCATTTTTTCCACAGCACAGCGCTGAGAGGAAGCTCCCCGGACTCTCCCCTGCTTATCCACGGTGAAAGAGGGTTTTAAAGAAGGGGGGGAGCACATAATTGGCGCAATATACAGACTACAGTGCTATCTGGGTAAACATATTGGTGGTCATTCCGAGTTGTTCGCTCGTTATTTTTTTTTCGCAACAGAGCGATTAGTCGCTAATGCGCATGCGCAATGTCCGCAGTGCGACTGCGCCAAGTAAATTTGCTATGCAGTTAGGTATTTTACTCACGGCATTACAAGGTTTTTTCTTCGTTCTGGTGATCGTAATGTGATTGACAGGAAGTGGGTGTTTCTGGGCGGAAACAGGCCGTTTTATGGGAGTGTTTGAAAAAACGCTACCGTTTCTGGGAAAAACGCGGGAGTGGCTGGAGAAACGGAGGAGTGTCTGGGCGAACGCTGGGTGTGTTTGTGACGTCAAACCAGGAACGACAAGCACAGAACTGATCGCACTGGAAGAGTAAGTCTCGAGCTACTCAGAAACTGCACAGAGAAGTCTTTTCGCAATATTGCGAATCTTTCGTTCGCAATTTTGATAAGCTAAGATTCACTCCCAGTAGGAGGCGGCTTAGCGTGTGCAAAGCTGCTAAAAGCAGCTTGCGAGCGAACAACTCGGAATGAGGGCCATTGTGTGTTTTTTCCTGGGTCATTGGCGCTGGGTGTGTGCTGGCATACTCTCTCTCTGTCTCTCCAAAGGGCCTTGTGGGGGAACTGTCTTCAGATAAGAGGATTCCCTGTGTGTGTGGTGTGTCGGTATGCGTGTGTCGACATGTCTGAGGTAGAAGGCTCTCCTAGGGAGGAGGTGGAGCAAATGAATGTGGTGTCTCCGTCGACTACGCCGACACCTGACTGGATGGATATGTGGAATGTTTTAAGTGCTAATATGAATTTATTGCACAAAAGATTAGACAAAGCTGTGGCTAGGGAACAGCCAGGGAGTCAACCCATGTCTGTCCCTATGTCGCAGGGACCTTCGGGGTCTCAAAAGCGCCCACTATCCCAAATAGTAGACACTGATACCGACACGGATTCTGACTCCAGTGTCGACTACGGTGATGCAAAGTTACAGCTAAAACTGGCTAAATGTATTCGATATATGATTATTGCAATAAAAGATGTTTTGCATATCACAGAGGAACCCCCTGTCCCTGACACGAGGGTACACATGTATAAGGGAAAGAAACCTGAGGTAACCTTTCCCCCTTCTCATGAGCTGAACGGGTTGTGTGAAAAAGCGTAGGAATCTCCAGACAAAAAACTGCAGATTCCCAAAAGGATTCTTATGACGTATCCTTTCCCGGCAAAGGACAGAATACGGTGGGAATCCTCCCCTAGGGTGGACAAAGCGTTGACACGCTTATCCAAAAAGGTAGCGCTGCCATCCCAAGATACGGCTACCCTAAGGGATCCTGCGGATCGCAAGCAGGAGGTTACTTTGAAGTCCATTTACACACATTCTGGTACTTTACTCAGACCGGCTATTGCGTCGACTTGGGTTTGTAGCGCGGTAGCAGCGTGGACAGATACCTTATCAGCGGAGATTGAGACCCTGGATAAGGATACCATCTTATTGACCCTAGGACATATAAAAGATGCTGTCTTATATATGAGAGATGCTCAAAGAGACATTGGTTTACTGGGTTCTAGAGTCAACGCTAGTCAATTTCTGCTAGACGAGTCCTATGGACCCGGCAATGGACAGGTGATGCCGACTCAAAAAGGCATATGGAGGTTTTACCTTACAAAGGTGAGGAATTGTTTGGAGAAGGTCTCTCGGACCTGGTCTCCACAGCTACAGCTGGTGAATCCAATTTTTTGCCTTATATTCCCTCACAGCCTAAGAAAGCGCCACATTATCAAATGCAGTCCTTTCGGTCACAGAGAAACAAGAAAGTACGAGGTGCGTCCTTTCTTGCCAGAGGTAAGGGCAGAGGGAAAAAGCTGCACAACACAGCTAGTTCCCAGGAACAGAAGTCCTCCCCGGCCTCTACAAAATCCACCGCATGACGCTGGGGCTCCGCTAAGGGAGTCCGCCCCAGTGGGGGCACGTCTTCGACTTTTCAGCCACATCTGGGTTCACTCACAGGTGGATCCCTGGGCAATAGAAATTGTTTCTCAGGGTTACAAGCTGGAATTCGAAGAGGTGCCTCCTCGCCGGTTTTTCAAATCGGCCCTGCCGGCTTCTCCCCCAGAAAGGGAGTTAGTTTTAAATGCAATTCACAAATTGTATCTTCAACAGGTGGTGGTCAAGGTTCCCCTACTTCAACAAGGGAGGGGATATTACTCAACCCTGTTTGTAGTCCAGAAACCGGACGGTTCGGTAAGACCCATTTTAAATTTAAAATCCCGGAACCTATACTTAAAAAGGTTCAAGTTCAACATGGAATCGCTCAGAGTGGTCATTGCCAGCTTGGAAGGGGGGGATTTTATGGTATCCCTGGACATAAAGGATGCATACCTTCATGTTCCCATATATCCAGTTATCCACCTCATCAGGCGTACCTGAGATTTGCGGTACAGGATTGTCATTACCAATTTCAGACACGGCCCAGAGAATTTTCACCAAGGTAATGGCGGAAATGATGGTGCTCCTGCGCAAGCAGGGTGTCACAATTATCCCGTACTTGGACGATCTCCTCATAAAAGCAAGATCAAGAGAGCAGTTGCTGAGCAGCGTGTCACATTCACTGAAAGTGTTACAGCAACACGGCTGGATTCTCAATATCCCGAAGTCGCAGTTGGTTCCTACGACTCGTCTGACCTTCTTGGGCATGATTCTGGATACGGACCAGAAAAGGGTTTATCTTCCGATAGAAAAGGCTCAGGAACTCATGACCCTGGTCAGGAACCTATTGAAGCCAAAACAGGTGTCAGTGCATCACTGCACTCGAGTCCTGGGAAAGATGGTGGCATCGTACGAGGCCATTCCCTTCGGCAGGTTCAATGCGAGTACCTTCCAATGGGACCTACTGGACAAGTGGTCCGGGTCACATCTACAGATTCATCAGTTGATCGCCCTGTCCCCCAGGGCCAGGGTATCTCTCCTGTGGTGGCTACAGAGTGCTCACCTTCTAGAGGGCCGCAGGTTCGGCATTCAGGACTGGGTTCTGGTGACCACGGACGCGAGCCTCCGAGGTTGGGGAGCAGTCACACAGGGAAGAAACTTCCAAGGACTTTGGACAAGTCAAGAGACTTGTCTTCACATCAACGTCCTGGAGCTGAGGGCCATATACAACGCCCTTCGTCAAGCGGAGACCTTACTTCGCGACCTACCAGTTCTGATTCAGTCAGACAACATCACCGCAGTGGCTCATGTAAACCGCCAAGGCGGCACAAGGAGCAGAGTGGCAATGGCGGAAGCCACCAGGATTCTTCGCTGGGCGGAAAATCATGTAAGCGCACTGGCAGCAGTGTTCATTCCGGGAGTGGACAACTGGGAAGCAGACTTCCTCAGCAGGCACGACCTGCATCCAGGAGAGTGGGGACTTCATCAGGAAGTCTTCGCACAGATTGCAAGTCAGTGGGGACTGCCCCAGATAGACATGATGGCGTCCCGCCTCAATAAAAAGCTGCAGAGGTATTGCGCCAGGTCAAGAGACCCTCAGGCGATAGCTGTGGACGCCCTAGTGACACCGTGGGTGTTCCAGTCGGTTTATGTTTTTCCTCCTCTTCCTCTCATCCCAAAGGTGTTGAGAATAATAAGAAAAAGAGGAGTACAGACAATTCTCATTGTTCCAGATTGGCAAGACTTACCGCGGCTGCGTTTGACGGCATGGCGGTTGAACGCCGGATCCTAGCGGAAAAGGGCATTCCGGATGAGGTCATTCCTACTCTAATAAAGGCTAGGAAGGACGTGACAGCTAAACATTATCACCGTATATGGCGAAAGTATGTTTCTTGGTGTGAGGCCAGGAATGCTCCTACGGAAGAATTCCATCTGGGCCGTTTCCTTCACTTCCTACAAACTGGAGTGAATTTGGGCCTAAAGTTAGGCTCCATTAAGGTTCAGATTTCGGCCTTATCCATTTTCTTTCAGAAAGAATTAGCTTCTCTCCCAGAAGTACAGACTTTTGTGAAGGGAGTGCTGCATATTCAGCCTCCTTTTTTACCTCCGGTGGCGCCTTGGGACCTTAATGTGGTGTTGAGTTTCCTTAAGTCGCACTGGTTTGCACTTAAAACGGTGGAGTTAAAATATCTCACATGGAAGGTGGTCATGTTGTTAGCCTTGGCTACGGCTAGGCGAGTGTCGGAATTGGCGGCTTTGTCTCACAAAAGCCCCTATCTGGTTTTCCATATGGATAGAGCGGAATTGCGGACCCGTCCTCATTTTTGCCTAAGGTGGTGTCATCTTTTCACATAAACCAACCTATTGTGGTGCCTGTGGCTACGCGAGACTTGGAGGATTCCGAGTCCCTTGATGTGGTCAGGGCTTTGAAAATTTACGTGGCCAGAACGGCTAGAGTCAGAAAAACAGAAGCACTGTTTGTCCTGTATGCAGCCAACAAGGTTGGCGCTCCTGCTTCAAAGCAGACTATTGCTCGCTGGATCTGTAACACGATTCAGCAGGCTCATTCTACGGCTGGATTGCCATTATCAAAATCGGTCAAGGCCCATTCCACTAGGAAGGTGGGCTATTCTTGGGCGGCTGCCCGAGGCGTCTCGGCTGTCTCGGCACTACAGCTGTACCGAGCTGCTACTTGGTCGGGTTCAAACACCTTTGCAAAGTTCTATAAGTTTGATACCCTGGCTGAGGAGGACCTCCTGTTTGCTCAATCGTTGCTGCAGAGTCATCCGCACTCTCCCGCCCGTTTGGGAGCTTTGGTATAATCCCCATGGTCCTTACGGAGTCCCCAGCATCCTCTAGGACGTAAGAGAAAATAAGATTTTAAACCTACCGGTAAATCTTTTTCTCGTAGTCCGTAGAGGATGCTGGGCGCCCGTCCCAAGTGCGGACTACTTCTGCAAGACTTGTATATAGTTTTGCTTACTAAAGGGTTATGTTATAGTTTCATCGGTCTCGCACTGATGCTATGTTGCTTTCATACGGTTAACTGGTTAGTATTTCACTAGTTATATGGTGTGAATGGTGTGGCTGGTATGAATCTTGCCCTTGGATTAACAAAAATCCTTTCCTCGTACTGTCCGTCTCCTCTGGGCACAGTTTCTCTAACTGAGGTCTGGAGGAGGGGCATAGAGGGAGGAGCCAGTGCACACCCATACCTAAAGTTCTTTCTTAAAGTGCCCATGTCTCCTGTGGAGCCCATCTATCCCCATGGTCCTTACGGAGTCCCCAGCATCCTCTACGGACTACGAGAAAAAGATTTACCGGTAGGTTTAAAATCTTATTATTTCTATGCACAACAGAATTTGAAATCTTGTGATTAAGTTTGTGATATTTCATCCATACTACTAGAATACTTCATACTGAAGCAAAATAAAAAGCATGGTTGTGGGATCAGCTAAAATCCTCAGAACACTCCTACACTTGCACACAAACATCTAATATTACAGCTGATGAAAAAGATTGATGTTAATGCTTAGGATAAAATTGCCCACTCTGCTGAGATCACTTACAGTGTCATTGACATCTTTCATCAGGGTCAGATCCTGGCTATTAACCATTCACTACAAATAAGCCACTAGTTGGTTCTTGTTGCTATACAATGACATTTCCTACTAACAGATCTGTCTGGTTATATCATCATTGAGATACAGTATTGTAACTTTAAGAGTTTCAAAGTATTCCTTATCCATCATTACTTTATAGACTGTCCATCTGCTCCTTATGATTTTGCCCTCTTGAGCTGTGGGAAAGAGGAAATGACCATTTGTTGGAAGGCTCCAAAGTGCACAGCAGGGAGAGAAGTACTTGGATATTTTCTTGATCAGCATGATCCGTCAGATGTTGCCTGGCGAGAGATTAACAGTGAACCAATCCCAGAGAGAGTATATAAGGTACCATGTCATTGCCTATATCAGTCAGAGCACATTATTACCCCTAAAGGATACTGTATCAAACAATGCTATATCACTTTTCCCAAGGTAAACATAATGTCAAGTTTATCACATCCACATTTCAGATAACCTATTCCATGTAGCCATATCATTTAATTATGATATTTTCTTAACAGGTAACAGGTCTGACTGATGGGCATTTTTATGAGTTTCGTGCTCGAGCCTTGAATTCAGCTGGGGTTGGGAAAATGTCAGAGCCAAGTGACCTGTTTAAGTGTGAGGAGTGGACAATGCCTGAACCAGGTAATGACACAAAGTACAGGTACATTTTATGTTCCAACCAATTGTTCTGAGATGTGTGATCAAGCTTCAAGTCATGTGTGCAACTCCGGAATGTCCCGGTTATCCCAAGAGAGGTTCCTATGTTTTCCACTAGAAATTTTTAACTTGTAATGCATGTTTATTCCAGGCATCCAGATTCCTCATACCCCCATATTAATAGGATACATGGTTACATAGTTTTAATTTTCTTCGCAACTTAAAAGCAAGTGTGGAATGGATATATGACTTGAGCAAGTGGTATGTCACATAGATGCCCCATTCTTTCATTTTTTTTTAGTTACATGATCCCTGATCATGTGATCAATCAGAATTATTTGGATATGTATAGTATTATTACCTACTGATAGGAACAAAATTAGACAGTTGGTCATTTACTCATTTTAACAAACCCCAACTCTTGAAGACTTTTGTAGTTTGAGTTGTGATTATTGTGGTGCTTTAAAGTATAATCTGCTCACAGGGTGCTCATGGACAGGGCTGACGCTAGAGTGTTTGGCACTCCCTGCAAGTGATAACTTTGCACCAACCCTCTCATATGTAATAAAGGGACACAAAAAATGGATGTGGTCTCACAAGGAAGGAGCTAGGCCACACAATAGTACCCCCAATTCAAATTACGCCACATAGTAGCACAATGTTGTTCACATTCCACCACATGTATTGCCTCTGATTCATATTGCACCACATAGTAGTACCCCTTATTCACATTATGCTATACAGCAGTACCCATTACCCGCTTTATGCTTCACAGAAGTGCCCCTTACACATAATGGCCACAGTAGTAGTGCCACACATAATGCCTACATTAGTAGTGTCCCCTATAGACATAGTATCTACAGTACTAGTGCCCCTTATACACATAATGCCTACAGTAGTAGTGCCACACATAATGCCCACAGTAGTAGTGTCCCTTATACACATAACGCCCACAGTAGTAGTGCCCCTCACACATAATGCTCTCAGTAGTAGTGCCACACATAATGCCCACAGTAATAGCGCCCCTTATACAAGTAATGACCACAGCAGTGTCCCTTATACACATAACATCCACAGTAGTAGTGACCCTTCCACATAACACCCACAGTAGTAGTGCCCTTAAACAAAGTGCCCACAGTAGTAGTGCCACATATAATGGCCACAGTAGTGTCCCTAATATATATAACATCCACAGTAGTAGTGCCCCTTCCACATATCTCCCACAGTAGTAGTGCCACACATAGCACCCACAGTAGTAGCACCACCTATAATGCCCACAGTAGTAGTGACCCTTACCCATAACACCCACAATATTAGTGCCACATCAAATTCCCACACTTATAGTGCCCCTTACACTTAACGCCCACAGTATTAGTGCCACACGTAATGCCCACAGTAGTAGTGCCACACATAACGTGCACAGTGGTAGTGCCAGACATAACACCCACAGTAGTAGTGCTCCTTACATATAATATCACATAGAAACAGTACTGCACTTACTTACCTGAAGCCCCACTCCTCCTCTAGCCACCATCAGACAGCTCCTTGCACTCGGCAACACACAGCAGCCCAGCATGTAGAAGACTTTCCCCACAGATTAATTCTCTCCACCACCCCCACCCGCCTTCCGATCACTGTGGCAAAAACAATCTTTCTCTCCACCCCCCACCAACCCCTGATCACAGCAACAATCTTTACCACCACTCAAGGCCCCCTCCGATCACAGAGCGAGCAGTCTGCACAGACAAAAGTGGGCCCAGCAGGTCCCTGTTCAGGAGGAACGCTGCCAGCGCCACTGCCTGTCATACAATTTGACAGGAAGCAATGGACAGCAGCAGGCTAGAAGAGCTTCCCTGCGTTGCATCGCTTCGCTGAATAGATTGTGCTGGCCCTGCTCATGGATAAGGAGAGAAACAATGTAGTGTACAATGGGCTTAATTCAAGGTTGATTGCAAGACAACATTTTCCTCTAATAGGCAAAACCATGTACACTGCAGGTGGGGCAGATATAACATGTGCAGAGAGAGTTCGATTTGGTTGGGCTGTTTCTGTGCAGGGTACATACTGGCTGCTTTATTTTTACACTGCAATTTAGATTTCAGTTTGGACACACCCCACCCAAATCTAACTCTTAGCACGTTATATCTGCCCCACCTGCAGTGCACATGGTTTTGCCCATTCAAGGAAAATGTTGTTTTGCAATCAACCTTGAATTAGGCCCAATGTGTATTGTGAGGCAAAGCTTAACTCTTATAAATTTACTCACAAAAAGTGACAAAGGAGCATTTATTTTATCATAGATGAGATTTCCATACAACTTATCTTTTTATTAAAGTGCAAGATGACACAAAATATATAGTGTATTAGTTTATTGATATAACACAAGAAAGCTAATTAAATCTTACAAAAGTAAGACAGGAGAAGTAGATGAAATGCTGTGATTAGCAGGTGACTAGAATCCTGAATTAGTTGAAAAAAAAATAATACAATTTAGGTAAGGATTTCATGTGGAAAATTGGAACCTGGTAACATCATTCCCTGGATAATGCCCATGTTGTGACACAATTTGTACATTCCCAGGGCCACCGTATGATGTCAGATGCAGAGAGGTACGCAATAACACACTGATGCTACACTGGGAGTGCCCTGTGTATACTGGGAACAGCTCTATCACTGGTTACTTGGTAGAGGCATGTGAGGAAGGCTCTACGGAGTGGAAGAGGATTATTGAGAAGCCAACACCTGAAACACATATGAGGGTACAGTATGTAACAGAATACACTAACTGCTGACAAAGAGCTTGTATTCAGATCCTGGCTTTCTTTTGGTGGTCTGTCAACGCTATAAGTGCAAACGTTATATAGCTATGTACCCATAAACTTTCTATTGGCTGAGGTGTGTCATTGGTGCATACAATCAATTACAATAACTCTTGTAAAATAAGACACTGAGACGTAGATTTGGCAGAGAAACTGTTAGCAAAATTATTTAAAACATTGAATTAATCTTTGTATTAGAGCTGTATTACAGATGTATGGTGGCAAAGAAAGGTCTGCAATGCTCAGACCTCAACAACAGAACAAGCATTGCACGCGTAGATCGCCCAGTGTGCCCATATAACAAACAGTACAATCAAACAAGAAGGTATTGACTCAGCCTCGACTGAACTACCCAGCTGTCAGGTGGTGATACTGCCCCCCGTCAGGGTGGTACAGCTAACTACTAGCCAGGAGGGGAGCGCACCTCAAATAACCAATTGCACACGGACTGGTTCTTTCTGCCACAATGGAGATACACAAACCTAAACTAAGGGTAGGGTGGGTGAGAAATCCCAGGACAAAGAGAATTTGACCCCACACAAACAGCTCCTTAGATACCTTTTCCTTGCTAACACACCCCCTGCCGACCATAGGCTAACACCTTGATGGACAAGCACCACTGCCAGCCCCCTAACCTAGACGTTAAGGCACACCTCCCTTCTCATGTAATCGCTCGGTTCTCATACTTTTAGACCCTAATATACAGTATGTATGTTGATGCTTTCATATAGAATATAATGACTAGAAAGTATACCAGATTTGTCATCTCTTTCCTTAGATCTCTGATTTAGAAACAAAGAAAAGTTACCAGTTTCGTGTCCTTGCTGTAAACACATCTGGAGCTGGAATTCCATCTCTGCCATGTGATCCTGTGGTTCCTGCAAGCAAGCCAGGTTTGGGCATTGTAAAGTATGGCTGCTGCAAGTCTGGTGTAGAGGCATATTTATCAATTACCAGATCCTAGACCGGATAATTATAATTTCTTCTTTGATTTCCATAGGGCTCCACGGGGAATACCATAGGGTTGCAGGTGGTGAGGACCTGGGTACCAAACAGTTAAGCTTTTGGACTCCCATGATGCTCCGGTCCTACCCCGCCTCCATGCTCAGGCATCCTCAGTTTTGTTTGGTGTCCAGCAGGAGCCGCACATCTGAACAGTGGGAGCTGCTTTTAAGGAGCCCCAAGCTTTTTACTGAAAACATTTTTTTATTTTTGTATATTATTTACATCTGAGCAGCAGCGCTAGGCTGTCCTATGGATGCCAGTGCTGCTCCTCTAACAACCCCCGCCGGCGGTCGAAACTCCTGCTAGCCAGGTACTTCCGGCTGTGCACGGGGAGTACAGCTAGGACCATTACCTCCGGAGACCCAGAACTGCATGCCAGCACCGGGGGGCAGGTAAGGTGTGTTCCTGCTCACGGGACCTGTGTCTATTGCGGGTCCACTAAACCACCAGGGCAAATTATACTGAGGCAGGCTATATTATGGAAGGCAGGGGTACCTGGTGGGTAATGCTGGCATAGGGGAGGATAGCCCTTGCCTGTGGCCCCTCTTCCAGCTCAGGACGCCATTCCACTGCTGTCTTCCCGCCGCTGAGCTGCTTATCCTTCCCCTCCTCCCCTTCTGAGACTAGAGGAAGCCATTTTCAGTGCAGTGCGGCCAGTGGGACTCCAGGAATGCTGGGTCCAGTGTACCTCTACAAGGAGCCAGGTTATACAACACTTTTATCCTACCTTCTATTTAAGCTGGGTAATTGATTGTAGTGCCCATTGCAGTATACTTAAATTGTGTGTGTGTGTGTGTGTGTGTGTGTGTGTGTGTGTGTGTGTGTGTGTGTGTATATATATATATATACTCAGGGACCGTCACATACACGGCACATGTCGTGTATGTGGCGGTCACTGAGCACACTTGGCTCTTAGCTCTGTGCATTCCTCCCATAGCCTAGGGGGCAGCAGCAGCTTATCATCACACGGGATGTGGTCAAGATCCTGCCGGACGGAATCCTGGCGGTCGGAATACCGACACCGGAATCTCGACCGGCACAATCCCGACATATTCTCCCTCTGTAGGTGTTGCACTCGCCCCCCTATCGGGATTGTGCCAGTCGGGATTCCGGTGTCGGTATTCCGACCGCCGGGATCCCGTCTGGCGGGATTTCATACTGATCCCCATCACACATTGGGGGTCATTCCGAGTTGTTCGCTCGTTATTTTTTTCTCGCAACGGAGCGATTAGTCGCTAATGCGCATGCGCAATGTCCGCAGTGCGACTGCGCCAAGTAAATTTGCTATGCAGTTAGGAATTTTACTCACGGCATTACGAGGTTTTTTCTTCGTTCTGGTGATCGTAATGTGATTGACAGGAAGTGGGTGTTTCTGGGTGGAAACTGGCCGTTTTATGGGAGTGTGTGAAAAAACGCTACCGTTTCTGGGAAAAACGCGGGAGTGGCTGTAGAAACGGAGGAGTGTCTGGGCGAACGCTGGGTGTGTTTGTGACGTCAAACCAGGAATGAAACTGACTGAACTGATCGCACTGGAAGAGTAAGTCCCGAGCTACTCAGAAACTGCTAAGAAGTGTCTATTCGCAATTCTGCTAATCTTTCGTTCGCAATTTTGATAAGCTAAGATTCACTCCCAGTGGGCGGCGGCTTAGCGTGTGCAAAGCTGCTAAAAGCAGCTTGCGAGCGAACAACTCGGAATGACCCCCATTGTGCATCCCTGACAGAGAGCTGTGTGTACTAGCCCATGCTGGTACCATATACTGATTATGAAGCAATGGACTGATACAATTTATTACAAGTCACAAACTGGTACGGAATTCTATTATTGGTGTATTGTCTGTGCACCCTGGAAAGAAATACTACACCATAGGCGCTTGTTCTTCTCTCTTGTTTACAGATCTTTTGGCTATATATACCTAGTGGTGTTCTGAGGAACTGAGCAGCCACCCAAAGAAGTGGAGTGTGTAAAAGCGAGGCTATAAAGCTCACATTGGACTTTGTGATACCCTGTGGACCATATATTGGAATACAGAAATATTGGACTAGGAGAAGCTTACTGATCTATATGTTTTTGAACTTTGTGCATATATATATATATTCTCCAAATCGGAAGCACTCACGGAACTTTGAAAAGAAGAGTCAAAGACGGCACGGTCTAATTCAAATATATATATATATATATATATATATATATATACAGTTGGATATACTGCTGGATATCCGGGTAGACCCTGTGTTTGGTCTTATGTTCTGATGGAATTATTACATACTGCCTCCTGAGGAAGGCCCTCTGTGGGCCGAAAGCGCTTGAGGACATATCAAGGAATACCATTCGAGTGTATTGTGTAACGTATAAATAAATTCACCTTTTTGCATCTTTATGAATTCTGGAGAGTGCCTCTACTGTCTGTTCTATAATTTGAATGCCTTTGCATTCTGGAGTGATCACCCCAGTCGTTGTCTCCTTTGAAGATGTGAGTGCGACCATTTTTTGGATATATATATATATATATATATATATACAGTTGTGCTCATAAGTTTACATACCCTAGCAGAATTTGTGATTTTCTGGCCATTTGTCAGAGAATATGAATGATAACTCACAAACTTTTCTTTCACTCATGGTTAGTGGTTGGGTGAAGCCATTTATTGTCAAACAACTGTTTACTCTTTTTAAATCATAATGACAATAGAAACTACCCAAATGACCCTGATCAAAAGTTTACATACCCCAGTTCTTAATACCGTTTATTGCCCCCTTTAATATCATTGTCAGCTTGAAGTCTTTTGTGGTAGTTGTGGATGAGGCTCTTTCTTTTCTCAGATGGTAAAGCTGCCCATTCTTCTTGGCAAAAAGCCTCCAGTTCCTGTAAATTCTTGGGCTGTCTTGCATGAACTGCACGTTTGAGATTTCCCCAGAGTGGCTCAATGATATTGAGGTCAGGAGACTGAGATGGCCACTCCAGAACCTTCACTTTATTCTGCTGTAGCCAATGACAGGTCTACTTGGCCTTGTGTTTTGGATCATTGTCAAGTTTTGAGGCTTGTCTCTGTGCTGTTTGGAGTATTGTAAGCGGGATGCTTTGTGGCATTTCCGTAGTAATATATATATACACAACCAGTATGTGTAATCCATGAGCGTCGCAGGAAAAAGGGATAATATGGTCACTCTAGTTATTGGGTAATATGGGATAATATGGTTACTCTAATTATGGGGTCAGATAGCTGTCCATCTGGCAACCCCTGCAGTTACTCCCCCTGTGGGAATTCCTCGGCAGGTACACACGGCTGTATCAGTCCCCATGACTCCGGATATATTAATCTCTACCTTGATACAGTGCCTGACTGAAGAAGAAGTGGCTAGTGTCTCTCTCACGGAGTTCCTCTCAGAAGGGGAGGACGGTCACTCGACGGCATGTGACGGCACTTGTACTAGCTGTCAAATCTATCCTGATGGAGGATGATGAGCCTGTTCCTGAATCAAAACACTCACACTTCTATAAGCGCTGAAAGGTACTACGACAAAGAGGAGTTTCTTCAGTCTGAGCATCTTATGGATCTTTCAGACGAGTGGCTTGGAATACTCCAGGAAAGAAGTTTTCACTACCTAAGCGTTTAACTTCTTTTTACCTGGTGCCAGCAATTGACTGTACAACATGGGAAGCTCCTTCACCGGTGAACTCTCATGTAGCATGCTTGGTGAAATCATCCCCCTTGCCTATTCCTTCTACATCCTCATTAAAGGAGACTACAGCTAGGAGGATGTAAACTTGTCTCAAGTCTATATACTCCCTTACAGGGGCTATCACCAGGACTAGGGTGGCAGCCTCCAGGGTGCCTAAAGCGATTGAGCACTGGGATGACGCTTTAAGAGATGGACTCCTCTCAGACATTTCACGGGAAAGTCTATCACATATTGCCCATATTAGGGAGGATGCCTCTTATTTAGGCAAGGCAACTTTGGACGCTGGTATCCTGGCTTTCAAGGCATTGGCTACTTTCTAGTGGCTAAATGTATTATCTGCTCCGCTCGTGGAAAGCAGACATGGATTCTAAGAAAGGGGATATTCTGCTGAACTGGATAAAATAGTTGCCACACAGACAGCCTTTCTGCTCTCAGTCCCGGGCCTCCAAGTTTTGTGGCACTCGCCCACAAGGTAAAGCATTCAGCCTGATCTTCCCTATACAAACAACGTTTACTGAAGCCTCAAAGCCCATGTCCAAGCAGGCATGGGCTGCAAGACAGCCACCAGCCAGATGTGATGACAAACCTGCAGCCTGACGGGGCGAGCCTCCTCCTAGGGAACCCCTGGCTGGGAGGCCAACTTCTTTAGTTTGCACAAGCCTGGCGCCTAACTACAGCTGACGCTTGATTGCAAGCAGTTGTCTCTCATGGGTACACTGTCTCTTTCAAGAGACGTCTCCCTCAACAATTTTTTGCACAGGCCCTAGTTTAGACCCCAGCAAAGCTTTAGCCCTACAAAAGGTCATTCAATTCCTCTTGCAATAAGGAGTAATAGTACCAGTTCCTTGCTCGCAACACATGACAGGGTTCTATTCAACACCAATTCTGGTGCAGAAACCCAGTGGGTCTCATCAGCCTATCCTAAACCTCAAATCTCTCAACAAGTTTGTCAGAGTATCCAAGTTCCGGGTGGAAACACTACGCTCCATAATTCTAGTAATGGAGCCGGGAGATTTCATGGTGTCTCTTGACATTCAGGATGCTTACCTGCATGTTCCCATAGCACCTTCACATGAGAGATTCCTACGGTTTGCTATTCTTCAGCAACATTACCAATTTAAGGCATTACTTTTTGGACTCTCCGCTGTGCCCAAAGTCTTCACCAAAATTCTGCCTGTTGTGGCATCTCAACTATGTCATCAGGGAGTCAGAATACTTCCTTATCTGGACAACCTGCTCCTCCTGGCGCATTCTCTGGAGGTGCTAAACCATCATCTCCGGTTAACTATTGCCTTCCTACAAATAACACGGATGGCTCATCAACTGGAAGAAGTCATCCCTCATACCTTTACAGCGTATGATACATCTGGGAGCTTACCTGGAATCTCAAGTTGAGAGACTTTTCCTGGCCCTGGCAAAAATATCCAGATTACAGAAGCAGATTGCCACTTGCTCAGCAGTCGTTGCCTGTCCATACACTCGGCCATGCAAGTACTGGGGTCCATGGTACCCACCTTTGACATGGTGGAGTATGCCCAGTTCCTGATGGAACGGACAACCTCATCTGCTCCGGTCCCAGATGAGGGTTCGACTGTCACTAGCCTGGTGGTTCCAGATGGAGCATCTGGAAAGGGGGAGACCCTTCTGGATCCCGGATTGGGTAATGCTTACCACAGATGCAAGTCTCCGCGGATGGGGAGCAGTAACCGGACAACTCACCTTTTTAGAGCCGTTGGACTCCAGCAGGAGCCTTCTAACCGTTCAACGTCTTGCAGTTACATGCAGTCTACAGAGCACTTATTCTGGCACAGAAAGTTCTTCAGGGCAAACCTGTGCAGATCCAGTCTCACAGTGCCACAACAGTAGCCTACCAAAGTCATCTGCGAGGCACCTGTAGTCAGTTGGCAATGAAGGAAGTGGCTCACATTCTGCAGTGGCCCAAATGTCACATCCCAGCCATCTCGGTGGCCTTCATCCCAGGAGTACTAAACTGGGAAGCAGACTTTCTCAATCATCACAATGTGCACAACGGGGAGTGGTCACTACACCCGGAGGTTTTCCAGCTCCTGGTACACAAGTGTGCCAGCCAGATGAGGACCTTTTGGCATCCAGACACAACAAGGTGCCTGTATACGGGTCCAAGACAAAAGATACCGAAGCAGCCTTTGTGGATGTGCTGGCACTGCAATGGACTTTCAATCTGTTGTATGTTTTCCCTTTGGTTTCTCTTCCTCCGAAGGTCCTTCGGAAGTTCAAATAGAAAGGAGGCAACTTTATAGTGGTAGCGCTGCAATGGTCCAGACATCATTGGCTCTTATATCTACAGAACCTGTCCATAGACATTCCCTTGTTACTTCCTCAGAGCCAAGACCTGTTGTCTCAGCGTCCCTGCAGATATCTGGACCTAGCTCGGCTATCCTTGACAGAGTGGCTCTTGAGTCATCCATCTTAAGAGCAAAAGGTTTCTCACGGTCGGTTGTACAGACCATGTTTAAAGCAAGAATGCCAGCATCTGCCCATATTTATTATTTGGTGTGACATACATACCTACAGTGGTGTTCTACGAGGCGCTATGCACACAGGTATTTTGAGTATCTAAGATTCTCGTCTTTCTCCAAGCTGGATTGACTTTATGACTTTGCTTATCAACCTTGCAAGTGCACTTTTCAGTGCTGTCCATTTGGCTCTAAAGAAAAATTGCTCCACTACCGGATGTTCTTACCTTCTTCCAGGGTGTACTTTGTGTTCAACCGCCATATGTACCTCCGGTAACACTGTGGGATCTATCAGTGTTCCTCAAAACCCTTCAGGAACCTCCTTTTGATCCTCTGGAATCAATGGATTTTAAGTGGTTAGCGGCAAAAAAACGTATTTCTGCTAGCCATTGCCTCGGCCCCCAGGGTATCAGATTTGTTGGCGCTTTCTTGTCACTCACCCTTTCTCGTTTCTCATAGGGACAGGGCTGTCCACGAACTAGGCCCAATTACCTTCTTGAGGTAATGTCCCGGTTCCATCTTACCAAGGAAATTGTGTTACTGACCTTCATTTCTCCAAACCTTTCGACTGGGGAGGCCTCCCTTGCTGTGGTCCACGCTCTATGGATCTACGTGGACTGTACCATTTCCATTCGGAAATTAAACTCTCTCTTTGTCCTTTATGGTTTTTACAAGAGGGTTTGGCCAGCAGATAATCTCTGGCCAGTTGGATTCACATGACCATTTCCCAAGGCTGATCTTCCTGTACCAACCACAGTCACAAGTCATTCTACTCACTCATGGGCAGCATGCCGTGGAGCGTCTGCAGAACAATTGTGCAAGGCGGCTACATGGTCCTCTGTTCACACCTTTCTTAGGTTCTACGCCTTTGATACATTCACTTCTCAAGATGCTACATTTGGATGCCAGATTCTTCTATCCGCTCAGGAGCATCCTCTCCCTTAAATAACTGCTTTGTGACATCCCCATGGTATTCTTTGTGGAGCCTTATGAAACCTGAAAAAGAAAATGAGAGTTATGGTAAAACGTACCTTTGTTAACTCTTTCTTCGAGGTCCATTAGACCCACAGGGTGCCCACCATGACGCACCTGGCTATATTGGTTACTCTTATTGTTCACCAGTTCCATACTCCTCTCAGAGAGTGTGTGTGTTCTTGTGTGTGCCACCATCTTTGTTCTTTCCTGTCCTTGTCCTGACTTGGGCTTGTTGACAAAACTGAGAATGCCTGAGCATGGAGTCGGCGTATAGGGGAGTAGGACTGCAACATCATGGGAGTCCAAAAGCTTAACTGTTTGTCGCCCAAGGTCCTCAACACCTGCAACTCCATGGTATTCCCTGTGGACCCTATGGAACTCTAATTTTCTTATCACCATCTACCGGTATATTTTGCGATCTAGAGCCTATAGACTACAATGGCTGATGACATTAACTTAGTTAGCTTTGTATTCTGGAGCTTGGTAATTTTAGTTAACAAAGCAGTCCCATAGAGATCTATGGAGACTGATTTTGCAATTGAAAAGAGGAGACTGCAGTAGTCCCCTGTATACACATTCTGGAGATCAGAGGCATCACTAGGGGGTTGCAAGGTGTGCGGACCGCACCAAGGGGTATATTTACTAAAAGTCGATTTGGGTCAATGTTGATGAATTTATGGTCAAAGTTGGGTCGATTTTTTTATAAATTTTGTAGGGTCTAAATTACACAATTACTAACAGATGTTTTTTGACATGCTTTAAAAAAAATATTAAAAAAAATTTCTGTTAGTAAATGTGGGATTTAGGGGTATATTTACTAAAAATCGTTCTGGGTCGATTTTTGGTCGATGTTTGGTCGATTTTGGATTTCAGGGTCTAAATTCTACATTAACTAAACAGAATTTTTTACTTTTTTTTTTAAACAATGTCAAAATTCATCTGTAAGTGAATCTGTGATATAGACCCTTAATCCCAAAATCGATCAAAAATCGACCATAATTGACTAGTAAATATACCCCTGAGTGTCACCCTCCACCCCCTCAGTAACTGGGAGCCAGGTGCTGCACTGTGACATATCATACAGCACCGGCTCCTGTCACTGATGATGAAACGGCAATAAAGGGAGAGTCTCTATGGGTAGCCCAGCATCTCCAGGAAAGCTGGGTATTCCAACAGAGTGGTTAAAATGAGCAATGCCCCCTTGCTGGGGAGGAGGGGTAATTGGCTACCTAATTGATGCCACTGCTGGGTATACTTATTATTATTATTATATGCAGGTACTCCTGGAAAATGGTTGTTTTCAGGGCATATACTGTAATTAATTATTGATAAGTGCGCCCCTTAGTATTGATTAGTAAATGACACAATTGACAACAAACAAAGATAGCAGCGCTGTGTGTTATAAAGAATTCGGCAGTTATAATCATTAACTATGGTGGAGATAGGAATACGTGGAGCTGAATGGATTAGGTGAAAAAAGATAATAATTTATTAAAATACATGTAATGTATAGATAAAATTAATAACAAATGAAAATGATAAAATTGCAGCAGAACAGAATCACCATGGAGCTACCTTAATTACACTTATCCGTATTTCTTAATTTATGTGGACTTATTGTTGATATTGGAATTAGGTAAACTTTTTAGCACAGTCCTGATGGCTGCAATGCCACAGTATATTACCGCTGGAGGAGGGGGTTCTCTGGATAGCGTCCCTTTTAGTGGGTAGAACCAAAACACTCTTATATCCTCACCAGTGTGCGGAGTCCTCAATGCTGAGTAGTAGGGCTGTGTTACCAATTGGCAAGTTGTTCACCTGTTCCTTTTGACGTAGTTCGTATAAGTCCACTTTGAGAAAGCTGCAGGTTCTGCAGCGAAACGCGTCAGATGTTTTGAATTCTGGATCACCTTCATCAACTGGGAGCTACACTTACCATATCCGGATCTTTAGTGGACTTATACGAACTACGTCAAAAGGAACAGGTGAACAACTTGCCAATTGGTAACACAGCCCTACTACTCAGCATTGAGGACTCCGCACACTGGTGAGGATATAAGAGTGTTTTGGTTCTACCCACTAAAAGGGACGCTATCCAGAGAACCCCCTCCTCCAGCGGTAATATACTGTGGCATTGCAGCCATCAGGACTGTGCTAAAAAGTTTACCTAATTCCAATATCAACAATAAGTCCACATAAATTAAGAAATACGGATAAGTGTAATTAAGGTAGCTCCATGGTGATTCTGTTCTGCTGCAATTTTATCATTTTCATTTGTTATTAATTTTATCTATACATTACATGTATTTTAATAAATTATTATCTTTTTTCACCTAATCCATTCAGCTCCACGTATTCCTATCTCCACCATAGTTAATGATTATAACTGCCGAATTCTTTATAACACACAGCGCTGCTATCTTTGTTTGTTGTCTATCGTCTACAGTGTTCACAGGATTGACTATACCTGTTATATAGCAGCTGCTACAATTAGAACACCAGCCCAACTTGCGCCCGATTCTTTAACTTCGGTTAAAGTTTTCCCATTTCTAAATGACACAATTGTCTGTTCCTAAGTGAGTTGTAGAAATCAATTTTTGCATAAAATATTATTGCTCTAATACAGTACATGTACTATACCAGGCATGTCCAAACTGCAGCCCTCCAGCTTTTGAGAAACTACACATCCCAGCATGCCCTGACACAGCTTTAGCATTCCCTGACAGCAAAACTGTGTCAGGGCATGCTGGGATATGTAGTTTCACAACAGCTGGAGGGCCATGCCTGTACTATACAAACCACAGTGGGCTTCAGAAATTCAATAATTCTTCATTTCTCTTTCATCCACTAGGGGACACTGGAGTTCCTTATACATTAGGGGTGTGAAGCTTGCAAACCGGAGGTGTGGCACAATCTAATCAGAATTGTCTGCACAGCTGGTTCCTCCCCCTTCACATCCCTCCTCCCTCAGTTTTGAAAATTGTGCTAGGAGGTAGCACACGGAGCTTTGAGCTCCTGACAGAATAAATTCAAAGAACTTGAGCTGCGTCAACCTAACAAAAGGGGGACAAGGCTGTTTGGTTGGAGAGACAAAGATCCCTTTTGAAGGGACCTGCATCTCTCATCAAAGAGGTAGAACTTGAGCTGCGTCAACCTAACAAAAGGGGGGACAAGGCTGTTTGGTTGGAGAGACAAAGATCCCTTTTGAAGGGACCTGCATCTCATCAGGAAGGTCCTTTACATTGGTGGTCGTTACACAAGGCACAGTGAGTACTGGTTGTGTAATAAGGGCCACTTTAGGTTATTATTATTTATTTATTATTTATTTTTATTATATTATTTGCTCCCTAGAACAAACGGGCGCCGCTGCGGGTAATAGGATCAGCGCGGGCCGGAAGCCGCGCCGGGGGGACAGACACTCTCTGCTGACGGGTGCCGCTGCGGGACTTAGAGAGAGAGGGTCCCGTAGCGCGTACACCGCTAGGCAGGAGAGCCTCTGGCGAGCGCTGCGGCGGGTCTCTCACACAGCCCCGGATTAAAGAAGTAGACGCTCTCGGCTGATGGGCGCCGCTGCGGGACTTAAAGAGAGAGGGTCCCGTAGCGCGTACACCGCTGGGCAAGAGAGCCTCTGGGGAGCACTGCGGCGGGTCTCTCAGAGAGCCGGACAAAAGTAAGATAGTTAACGCGGGGGGATCTAACAGCACTATTAGACAGCGCTGGCTATCATATCTAATGAAGTGCCTGAAAAAATTTAAATGTCGTCCATTTTAACTGCCCTATACTGGCGCTTTTTCTGAGGGGAGGATATTAACCCTCCCCCACGCATAGGCTAACATGTACATTGCTATAACTGGGAGACAGGTATAGTGACTATAGCGCCCTCTGCTGGGGAATATACATATATAGATATATATATGTTTTTGAATACGGACTTCCTGAACAAGTAATTCTACCTTGTTATTATTATTATTATTATTATCTTTATATTTTCAAGGGACATCTCTGCAAAGATCCTAAGGAAAATACTGGGAAGCACGAGGACAACCCCACTATCGTAGCTGATTTACAGTTGGGTCTGTGGGCGTTGCAATCCGGCTGGAAATTTTTTTTTATTTTTTTTTTCTTCCTTTTCTACAAATAGAAGGGAATGGTCTGTCAAGCCGGATCCAATACCGTCGCTTCCGTCATCCCTCAGTCTTTCCCTTCCTTGTTTAAAGGGTGAAAGCGCTGCGTAATACCCTAATACGGGGTTTAGATAGCATGTCTAAAGCACCAACCAAGACTTCCAAGACCTGCTATGTTTGTAAAGAGCGAAATGGGCTGAGGATTCTTTAAGAAGGAATTTCTCATCAAGTTAACGCCGCGAGCACATGCAGAAATGAATGTGCGCAAGGCAGTTAAGAGACCTATTCCTATCATAACAGACACAGACGAGGAAGGAGATCCTCTCATTGAGGAAGGCGAGTTAATTGAATCTACCCTGGACGCCGATTTTCCAGAAGTAGACACGGCAATCTCGGGTATTGAGTCCTTGATTGAGGCGGTAAAAGAGATCCTAGACTTCAAGGCGGAAGAAGTCAAGGAACCAGAAGAATTTGATTTATTCAAATCACAAAAGCCGCGTTCTGCTGTGTTTCCCATTCCTAAATCCCTCCAATCTCAGAGGGAGGAGGCTTAGAAACAGCCGGACAAACGCTTTCAATTTCCAAAGAGGTTTTAAGCGACTTAACCCCTACCCAAGGGTGTAATGGATAAGTGGGAGACTCCACCTGTAGTGGATGCTTCCCTAGGAAGGTTATCGAAGAACAATATTGCCGATACCTAATGTGACGACTTTAAAGGATGCGTCAGATCGGAAGGTGGACACGACTTTAAAGTCTATATTCATGGCAGCAGGTGCAGCACAGAGACCTGCGATCGTATGTGCTTGGGTCAACAAGGCCAGGGGCGCATGGTCTGAGCGTATTGTACAAGCTATTGCGGAGGAAAATAGCTTGGAAGAGATTACGCAACTGGCGGACCACATTCGAGAATCTGCTTCATACTTGTGTCAAGCCTCACAGGATCTTAGCGGAATAGCTTTGCGCATCTCCGCTTCGGCCATATCAGCTAGACGGATTTTATGGCTCAGAAAATGGCAAGGCGGCTCTGACACCAAGAAGGCGGTTGAATCCATCCCCTTTGGGGGAGAGATGCTTTTCGGTGCTGAGTTGGATAAGTGGATTTCGCAGGCTACAGCAGGGAAATCTACCTTGCTGCCTACTCCATATACGAGAGTCGATCCACAGGCTAGAAGAGGATATTCGGAACCGACGTTTAATTCATTTAGATCGCGGTCCTTTCGAGGACGAGGTTTTGGTACACAAGTCCGTGGAGGCAGAGGTAGAGGCCGCGCACAGGCAGCAGCCAGACAACAGGATAAACCTGTTGACAAGACCGTGGCATGACGGTCTTCCAGCCCACCTGGAATCCCCCTTGGTGGGCGCCCGTCTGGAAGGTTTTCGGGACATATGGACAGTCACCTCTCCAGATCCTTGGATCAACGACATAATCTCCCAGGAGTACAGACTGGATTTTCAACAGAGACCTCACAGTCAGTTTTTTTACAACGGGTCTGCCTCAATGCCCTCAGAAGGCAGAAGCACTACTGACAGCCATTCAAAAATTATTACGGTCAGCGGTCATTACTACAGTTCCCGCCTCTCAGAGAGGAATGGGTTTTTATTCCAGTCTTTTTGTTGTGCCAAAGCTAGACATAACGGTCAGGCCGATACTCAATTTAAAAGTTTTAAACCAGTTTCTAAAGATATACAGATTCAAGATGGAATCAATCCAGTCGGTCATTGCAGGTCTGGAACAGGGCGAATTCAGGGTGTCCATGGACATAAAAGATGCGTACCTGCATATTCCAATTTGGGCTCCCCACCAAGCTTACCTAAGGTTTGCACTGGTGAAGGATCATTACCAATTCAGAGCCCTGCCATTTGGTCTATCATCAGCGCCGAGGATCTTCACAAAGATAATGGCAATCATGGTTGCGGGGTTGAGAAGGTTGAGAGTCACGATCATACCCTATCTAGACGATCTTCCGATCAAGGCCTCCTTTCAAGAGAAGCCGATCAAAGATGTTCAGACGTCTCACCTATTTCTCATTCAACACGGATGGATTGTGAGCTCCCAGAAATCCAACCTCACTCCGACTCACCAGATTCAATTCCTTGGTCTCATCTTTGACACGGTACAGTTAAAGATTTTTCTGCCAGAATCCAAGATCAAGGATATACAGAGGTTAGTAGATCAAGTACTAAGGACACCGTCAGTGTCTCTGCGCCTCTGTGTACAACTTCTCGGAAAAATGGTGGCGTCGTTCGAAGCTCTCCAGTACGGCAGGCTTCATTCACGACCGTTCCAGATGAACCTCCTTGCTCAGGGAGCCGGTTCTCACTGGCTTCTTCATCGTCTAATCCGACTTCACAAGAATCTCGCAGCAGGGAAGAGATTCGGAATATGGAATTGGAGAATCCTGACAACGGACGCCAGCCTCAGGGGTTGGGGTGCCGTCTTCAAGGACCATCAGTTTCAGGGACGATGGACGTTACAGGAGAGCAAATTGCCCATCAACATTCTCGAACTGAGAGCAGTTTACAATGCACTTCTCCTCACGAAGACTTAGTCAGAAATCACTACGTGAGGGTACAGTCGGACAATGTCACAACGACGGCTTACATAAACCGTCAGGGAGGAACAAGGAGCAGAATGGCGTTAAGGGAAGCCACAAAGATATTGGTATGGGCGGAAAGACGAAACGTCATACTCTCGGCGGTGTTCATTCCAGGTGTGGAGAACTGGGAAGCAGATTATCTCAGTCGACAGGGCATGCACCCGGGAGAGTGGTACCTGCATCCATGGATTTTCGACATGGTGGTGAGGAGATGGGGTCTTCCTCAAGTGGACCTCATGGCGTCTCGGCAGAACCGTCAGCTGCCCCGTTATGTGTCCAGAACCAGGGATCCGGCAGCAGAAGGAGTAGACGCATTGACACTTCCTTGGGAGTACGAAAAGGTTTACATCTTTCCACCGTTTCCACTCATTCCCAGGGTTCTGAAGAGGCTGAAACGAGAGTGAGTGTGGGCGATTCTAATGGCACCAGATTGGCCACGCAGGAGTTGGTACTCAGATCTACAAGGCTTGTTAGCGGACAAACCGTGGCGGTTACCTCAGAGAGAGGACCTGCTATCTCAAGGCCCGTTTCTACATCCGGACCTGAACAGGCTCCGTTTAACGGCGTGGCTATTGAGACCAGGATCTTAAGGAACAGAGGGATAACTAGAACGGCTATTCCTACGTTGATTGCAGCTCGAAAACCGGTCACGGCCGGGTATTACTACAGAATTTGGAAAGAGTACATCGACTGGTGTAAGGAACATGGATGGAATTCGACGACCTTCCACTTATCCATACTTTTACTTTTCCTTCAAGCCGGACTAGACTTAGGTCTGCGCCTGGGATCTCTGAAGGTTCAAGTGTCGGCTCTTTCCATCCTTTTTCAACAGCGGTTGGCAGCCTTACCAGAGATTCAGACCTTTTTACAGGGGGTTCTGAGAATACAGACCCTGTTTCGTCCTCCCACTGCACAGTGGGATCTCAAATTGGTATTAGGTTTTTTTTTTTTTTTAAATCACCACTCTTTGAACCGTTACCGAGAACAGACCTGAAACATCTCTCTTGGAAGGTAATGTTGTTGCTAGCCTTGGCTTCGGCTAGGGGGTTTCTGAGTTAGGAGCCTTATCGTGTAAGAGTCCTTTTTTTATTTTTCATGAGGACCGGGCGGAACTCCGTACAAAAGCGGATTTCCTTCCGAAAGTTGTTTCGGGGTTTCAAGTAAACCAGCCGATTGTGGCCCCATCTTTCCAGTGTCTGGTAGATGGGGATGTATCCTTGGATGTTGTCCGAGCGTTGCGGGTGTACGTACACATTACGTCGTCCTTTAGGAAGTCCGACCATTTATTTGTCCTGTATGATGGGCCAAAGAAGGGTTGGCCGGCTTCTAAGCAATCTCTGTCCAGATGGATTAGTCTTGCCATTCGGCAAGCTTATGTTTCCTGTGGTAAACAGGTTCCTGTACAGACGGGTGCTCATACTACCCGGTCGGTGGGTGCCTCCTGGGCGGCTGCTAGAGGTGCTTCCACGACTCAACTTTGCAGAGCGGCGACGTGGTCCTCAGCCCACACGTTCGCTAAATTTTATAAGTTTGATACCTTTGCGTCCGAGGATTCTAAGTTCGGACGTTTGGTTTTACGGGCAACAGACAGCACTCCCTCCCTAGGGGATAACTTTGGGACGTCCCCTAATGTCTAAGGAACTCCAGTGTCCCCTAGTGGATGAAAGAGAAAAGAGGATTTTGGTACTTACCGATAAATCCATTTCTCTGAATCCTCTAGGGGACACTGGACGCCCGCCTCGGTGCTGTCAGCCTGCTGTGTTTGTGTTATTGTTCAATCAGTTCGTACAAACGGTGTTAGTTTCGGTTAAAGAAGTTCTTGGATGCTGTTTGTTATGTTGTACGGTTCAGTTCCTCGCCAGGTGCGGTAGTCCTATTCTCTCAGTCACATTTTCAAAACTGAGGGAGGAGGGATGTGAAGGGGGAGGAACCGGCTGTGCAGACAATTCTGATTAGATTGTCCACACCTCCAGTTTGCAAGCTTCACACCCCTAATGTCTAAGGAACTCCAGTGTCCCCTAGAGGATTCAGAGAAATGGATTTATCGGTAAGTACCAAAATCCTCTTTTTTGTCATTATTCGTGTGTGATTTAATCCACACACAAACAAAATCCCCTGATGTGCCAATTAATTGCATTAGACTACAGAGCTCACAGTGGGCCTCTAATACTATAGCTAGATTTACTGACACGTGTTAGAATTATGGTGGTCATTCTGAGTTGTTCGCTCGTTGCCGATTTTCGCTATATTGCGATTAGTCGCTTACTGCGCATGCGCAAGGTTCGCAGAGCGCATGCGCATAGTTATTTTACACAAATGTTAGGTATTTTACTCACGTCATAACGAGGATTTTTCATCGTTCTGGTGATCGTAGTGTGATTGACAGGAAGTGGGTGTTTCTGGGCGGAAACTGGCCGTTTTGTGGGCGTGTGCGAAAAAACGCTGGCGTTTCTGGGAAAAACGCGGGAGTGTCTGAAGAAACGGGGGAGTGTCTGGGCGAACGCTGGGTGTGTTTGTGACGTCAAACCAGGAACTAAACTGACTGAACTGATCGCAATGGCTGAGTAAGTCTGGAGCTACTCAGAAACTGCTAAGAAATTTCTATTCGCAATTCTGCAAATCTTTCGTTCGCAATTCTGCTAAGCTAAGATACACTCCCAGAGGGCGGTGGCTTAGCGTGTGCAATGCTGCTAAAAGCAGCTAGCGAGCGAACAACTCGGAATGAGGGCCCATATGTACACTCCTATGCGGTGCAAACATTACGCTGTCTCATGCTGTTGTCTACAATGCCTTATCCTTGTTTAATCATAGGCTATAATTTATGACATTAGTGCTATTACATAAGGTAATACACTTAGCTAGCTAGTGTAAATAAACCTAGTTAGTATAAATATGAGAACATATGTTTTCTCGACACTAATGTGGGCTATGTTTATTGCTATATGATTTCATGTTTTATACTTCTCTTATAGTACAAACCTGTAGTTTATACAGGGCTGTTATGACATATGCTGGCGCCAGGTAATAAGGAGGTGTGACAATGCCCCCTCCCCAAAAGAAATGATAAATACTATGCACACCACCACAAAATAGGACATTTGTCCTCCTCAACAGCTGTCCTGGTCCTCTGACGGACCCTCGGACAAGGCTGGCCCGTGTAATTCGTATCCACTCCCCTTCCTCTCAGATTTTAATTTGATGGCAGTTCTATTATTTGTCTTTTTCTATGACTTATACTCCTTGATGGCTTTTCTTCCTTTTGGATCTTCCCATTATATAATTAAATCCTTGAAGGTAAGTGACATTGACAGCAGCATGGTTTATTCAGCTAGCTGTATCATCTCTTTCAACCTACAGGCACAAATGAAATAGAGGTTGGTGTGGACGATGAAGGATTAATTTACCTTTCTTTTGAGAATCCAGAGCCAATCGATTCCCCACAGTTCCTCTGGTCCAAAGACTACAAGGGAGCTCCAGATCCTGATAAAACAGATATCTCCACAGAAGGAAATAAGTAATTACTATATCAATACAGTAATTGTGGAGTGCATGCTTCTCATCTACATAGTATGTAACGGAAAATATGTATTCCATGTGAGGGAGGGTAATAATAGGCATTTAGTGGTATATCCATGACGACGAGTGTACCTGTTCACATATCTGTTGTCCAGCTGTTGTAGTTGTTCTGCACTGTCATGAAATCTAAAAAATCTACATATTACTAGTCATAGACATTCTAGAACTGTATATTAAGAGATTACATTTTGATAATGGAGGTACTTGGTGGGTTGTTTTTACTTTTTTTTTGTTAGGTCCAAGGTAATCCTGACAAACCCATCTAATGAAGATGCAGGCATCTATTCTGTGGAGGTCCCAAATACAGATGGTGTGTCCGCTAGTCACACACTAACAGAAGAGGGTATGAGAAATGTTTAGCCTATGGGCCTATATAATATTATCCAGGGCATTCCTGCAAGTATGCTTTCTTTTGTCTTGGCAACATCACTTATTGGGGGCTATTCAAATGTTTGAGAGTTGGGAAATACTAATGGGCGTCTATCAGAGCTATTCAAATGTTGCTTCTATTACACGGCCATTAGCTGCAGCGGTCACATTTCAGCTCGCAGCCCCGGATGTTTGGGCGACCAAACAGGATTTTTGCCGATCTACGTGGCTAAACCCTGTCTAAATGGACGAGCCAAGTGCGATAATTACAGGGCACACAGAACAATTCAGTAGCAACAATAGGCGCCCTTTAGTTATCGCCAAAGAACGTACATTTGAACAGACCCCATTGTCTGTATTAAAAGGATTTACTGCAGCTTGCTGGCTCCCACATATGGAATGGAACTTAAAGCACTGATTATATATAAAAAAAATAAATTGTTTATTTTAACTTCGTGTATGTATTGTGAAATTTATTTTAATAATGAACTTATTTTTATTAAAACATTATTGCATAACAATTATTTATTCATAAGGTGGGTACACACTAGGTGATGTGTTCTATGAGCGATATCACAGTGTGTTCCCTTCCCTGCCGGTGCGGTCATCGGTAGTGCGTACACACTAAGCGATATGCAAACGATATCGCTCGGTGACACCACGCTGCGGCTTTTGGAGCTGCATGCACGGGCGACAGTGAGGGTCGATATGATAAATGACATCGCTCAAGAAGGGCAAAATGAGCAACGTTGTTTGCTTTATCGGTAAGTGTGTATGCACCTTAAGACTAAAGCATTTATGTAATGCATATTTTCTGTGAAACCAGTGAAAGATAAAGTAACTCACAGCTGGTAGGGTTACCAACGAAAGGGCTCCCCCAGCACAGGACAACAGTTCTGCTAAACCATTCACTTAGAGGAATTAATAACAAATAGGCTCAATTGCAGTAATCACTATTACATAAACAAATTATTTAAAAAAATTTATGGAAAGAACTAAGTGATGTTAACCTGCCCCAGCGATTCTGACGCAGTTGTATGAATACAGCTAGGCTTCATTTTATGGGGTCAGTGCACTATACTCAGGTATGTGTTAGTGTGGCAAAAGTTGCACTATACAGTAGCCTGAACTCGCACAAAACAGCTTGTAGCCCCATGTGCAAATAGGGGCTGAGAGCAAGCTGCAAGGGTTATGAGATGCGGTGCTGGAGTTTCAACGCCGCTGCAATGGCAACTTTGCGGATAATTGGATTGACCCCTATATGTTTACAAAAACCAAAACATTAAAAGGAAAACTACAAAAACACACCCTTAAACTACAGACAAGTTCAACATAATATATTATACACAAGTACATACTTTTAAAAATCTTATTTTATTTATATTACTAATTCAATTAATATAGTTTTAAATAATACTGCATTCTATAAATAAAGCATTTATTAAATGTTTTTCATTGTTAACAGCAATGCAATATTTTTTCAACAGGCTTTCCCATATAAAGACTTTGATTCATAGGGTGATGCATTAATAACCCCGTCTGAAAAGGGCAATTCTATATAAACATATAAAGCTACTGTGTGCTTACTCTGATAGTATAAGACAAGCTTACCCCAATTTTGTTTTCCTCTTAGAATTATCTGATTTGCTCCGGAAAAGCCACGATGTCCAACACCCATGTAAGTGATCTGTAAAGTTACTGTGTCATTTTGGAATCATAATGAGGGTTGTCGTTCTTCCTCTTCTATGCTATTATAAGACTTTATGAAGCAGTCGTTGCTTAGAAGAGATTAATGATGACTGATGTGCAGAAAAGTCATTGGAAGCTCTGTGCAGGACCCAGCTGCTGTAGATTTGTAAAATGTGGAAATTCAGACATTGGAGCTGATTCTTATAGGCCCTACACACTGGCCGATCCGCCGCCGAGCTGCCCGACGGCGGATACGGCCGACCCGGCGGCG
Source organism: Pseudophryne corroboree (assembly GCF_028390025.1). Lineage (NCBI taxonomy): Eukaryota > Metazoa > Chordata > Amphibia > Anura > Myobatrachidae > Pseudophryne > Pseudophryne corroboree. Next base: position 544,868,702 of record NC_086445.1, read on the forward strand.
GAAGGGCAGTGACGGGGGGAGTGAAGTTTCTTCACTCCCCCCATCACCCGACTGCATTGAAGTGCAGGCAAATATAGACAAGATCGTCCATATTGGCCTGCACGTACAGCCGACGGGGGACCAGCGATGAACGAGCGCGGGGCCGCGCATCGTTCATCGCTGGAGCTTCCACACTGCACAATATGAACGTTATCTCGTTCATTAATGAACGAGATCGTTCATATCGTGCAGTCATGTCGGCCAGTGTGTAGGGCCCTTTTGTCCCACGCAAAGTGGCTGTAGTTGCATAAGCCACATTTTCTACCTAAGGTTAATGTGAGATTCCATTAAACTAATGCAGGGGTTCCTGTGTCTGCAAGCAGGAAGCCGCACGGCTAAGGTTGCCAGATCATCCCTTTAATCCTGGAGACCTGTGATTTACACAGGTTTTGTGGCTGATTAAAACCAGGTGGAATTCAGGCTTGAATTTAATCAGCCACAGAACCTGTATTATTCATAGGTCTACAGTATTAAAGGGATGAGGTGGCAACCCTATGTCCCGCCCACTAATTTTATGCCAGTTGCCGCAACTGTCATCATTATTATCAGCACCTGTGTCAGCCTCATGCTAGATGCAAGAGATCCGTCAGTAACAGGCATCCCTTCTCCATACGCATGACTCAGAATAGCACGGAACTTCAAATACATGTCCATGACAATCCCACAATTCAGACTGATTGCTGCCCGGATCCCATCCTGAAAATCCAATTTCCCTGAAAGACAGGTCCGGCCAAGTTCTGGATGTACGGGTAAAAGTGTAAATTTGCATCTTAACCATACTTGCCTACTCTCCCGGAATGGCCGGGAGGCTCCCGAAAAACGGGTGACCCTCCCGGCCCCTCAGAAGAGCAGGCAAGTCTCCCGATTTCCAGGGGTCACCCCCTGCCCGCCGCCCACTTAGCGAGTAAAGTGGGCGGTCCGGGCAGGCGATGACGCGATTCTTGTTGAATCACGTCATTGTAACCACGCCCCCTGCTGTATAATGCCGGTAATCGCGGCATTACACAGCGGGGCGGGGCTTAAGTGACGCGATCCAGAGGCCACGCCCTGTTCTGCCTCTGACCCGCCCCCGTTCCGCCTCTGGTCCGCCCCCCTGTCACGTCACCTCACTGCCCGCCCCCCCTGCTGAGCCGACCGGCTGCTCTCTCCCGGAGAGAGCAGCCCAGAAGTGGGCAACTATGATCTTAACCTGCACTGTATGCACAGAGATCCGTCTGAATCCACTCCATTGTGCAGTAAACAATAATTATAGATCAGTGAGGGCATTATTCTGCTTTTTAAATTCCTGTGACCTAGAAAACATTGTAGTTTAAATTCACTAATGTAACTTCCATTTAAAGATTAAGGGTTTTTTTCAGAGTTGTTAGCAAACCAAAAAATGTAGCCATTCGGCTAAACCATGTTGCACTGCAGGGGAGGCAGATGTAACATGTGCAGAAAGAGTTAGATTTGGGTGGGGTGTGTTCACACTGAAATCTAAATTGTAGTATAAAAAAAAAGAAGCCAATATTTACCATGCACAGAAACAGTATAACCCACCCAAATCTAAATCTCTCTGCACATGTTACATCTGCATCACCTGCAGTGCAACATGGTTTTGCCCAATTGCTATCTTTTTTGGTTTGCTAACAACTCTGAATAACCCCCTAAGTCCACCTTTTCGATATTCATATATATTTAATATAAATAGCATTGTGCATTAGTACTATGGTGGTCATTCCGAGTTGTTCGCTCGCAAGCTGCTTTTAGCAGCTTTGCACACGCTAAGCCGCCGCCTACTGGGAGTGAATCTTAGCTTATCAAAATTGCGTACGAAAGATTAGCAGAATTGCGAATAGACACTTCTTAGCAGTTTCTGAGTAGCTCCACACTTACTCGGCAACTGCGATCAGTTCAGTCAGTTTCGTTCCTGGTTTGACGTCACAAACACACCCAGCGTTCGGCCAGACACTCCTCCGTTTCTCCAGCCACTCCCGCGTTTTTTCCCAGAAACGGTAGCGTTTTTTCGCACACACCCATAAAACGGCCAGTTTCCGCCCAGAAACACCCACTTCCTGTCAATCACATTACGATCACCAGAACGAAGAAAAAACCTCGTAATGCCGTGAGTAAAATACCTAACTGCATAGCAAATTTACTTGGCGCAGTCGCACTGCGGACATTGCGCATGCGCATTAGCGACTAATCGCTCCGTTGCGAGAAAAAAATAACGAGCGAACAACTCGGAATGACCCCCTATATGTGCATTACTTTGTATCTCTGTAGTATTCAGTGCAGTAGAAGCTAAATGCTCATAAGGAATGCTTGGAAGAATTACTGTACTTTTCAAAATATTGTGGCTCAAAGCATAAGAAAAAGTCGTTTCAAGATTGTTGTCTGAGAACAGCAGGCCTGATTCTGGGTGGAGTAAGGGGAAAAAAGTAAGCAACTTTGTATCTGGAACAATCCAAGTTGTAATGCAAGGGGTGCAAATACATTTATATTTTCTGCATGCAGGTTAAATATTGTCTGATTTTGCATGTAGTCGACACACAGGGCCGTCAAGCGCTCTGATGCGCCCAGGTACTGTGTTGGGTGTGTGGAAAAATTCGGAAAGATGTGACCACACCTCCTGACAAAAAAAACCTGAATAAAGTACTACATGTGGTGGCATTGCCCGCCCAGAACAACAAGGGGGTGGCTTCAGGGGAGATGGACATGTAGTCCAGCGGCAGTAGGCAGAGGACACCCACTCTGCCTACTGCCGCTGGCCATGCCAGTATAGAAGTGCAGCCCAGCGACGCGTATGATAGTGAGAGGAGACTGCTGCACCTGACTGCCTATTGTGCTACTCAGCTCGCTGCTACAGGCTCAGCCATCAGTAGTGGTCAGAACAGTGGGAGAGAATGGAGATCGTAGATCCTGGCCCCCTCTGGGCTCCTTATCCTACCCCGGGCCTAAATAAATAGTACCCACGCCCCCCTCTGCACCACAGCTCACACATGCTGGACAGCATTTGTTTTACCTCAGTTTTGATTTGAGTTTGGACACACGCCTCTCAAATCTAAATCTCTCTGCACATTTTATATCTGCCTCTCTTGCAGTGCAGCATGATTTTGCAAAGGTGCAAAGTTACTCGCTGTTTTTTGCTTTGCTTCCAAGGGGTATTATTCAATAAGTGTCGGAAGCTGCCTTCTTGTCGGAAAGACAAGACAAAGTCGGGTTCCGACCTATTCAATAGGGGGACGTTTTTTCTGACAAGTCAGGAATTCCCAATTTGTTGGAAAGCTGTCGGAATACACAGGGATTGATGTCTTCAGCCGCTGAGACGCGTGTATTGTCGGAAGCGCGGCCAAACCCGACAGGTTTTAGCCCCGTTTCCGACAATGCCAATCCGACTTTTAAAAAAGTCAGATCGACACTGTCAGGAACGGGCCAAACCCAGGGCAGCCATCAGGGGGGGACTGTGGGGAATGGTTTCCCGGGCCCATACAGAGAAGGGGGCCCACCCCTTGCTCCTACCGCCAATACCTGTAGAGCTGCACCAGTCTGTAAATCAACAGCAGTCTGATGCACAGTGAGGACTTCTTAAATCAAGCCTTATCTGCGCATCAGCTCTCTGCGAATCATTCCTGTAGGTCCACAAGACTCCACCTATATGTAACGTCACAATGTATGACATCATATAGGGGTGGAGCAGTGCAGCAGAATCTTTTTTTGGGAGGGAGGGGCCCTGTCTATTTTGTCAGTCCCGGGCCCCACAATTTCTGATGGCAGCCCTGGCCAAACCTGTCGGGTTTGGCACGGCATTGAATATAGTGCTGTCGGGTCCATTCAGTCGAAAAGGACACGACAGCAATTGAATATACCCCCAAGTCAGAATCAAGCCCAGAGTATAAAACAGTGATATGAAGAATTGCTTTACTGACCTGCATGCTGATTTTACCTTCAGCAGACAAAAGATGCAAATACTATACAGCAAGGAATGGTAGATAAATACATTTACAGCTATTATTCATTTTAAAGGATCATAGAGAATGATATATCATAACTGGGCTCCACATAACATTATATTTCTATGTCTTTATTTATAGTAATACAGAGAATATCAGGCTGGAATGTGGAAGTGTTGGAGACTGGGGATGTGCACCTCTGGTTACAGGTGGAGAAACTGTCTCCTGCTGCAGAGTTAGAGATGATTCTTAATGACAAAGTCATCGAAAATACACCAGTATGTCTGTTTTTCACATATGCTATACTTGTACCATGTTGTAGTATAATTAAATCAATACAAATGTATCCTCTTGGCTAAAAGCTGCGGCACAGTATGGCGTACAGACGCTCAAGCCAGCAGAAAAAAGTAATGAGCGGGGGGAGCTGAATACAGTAGCGGTGCTCCCACTACCCGATCATAGTGGGGGCCAGCACAGGGAAGTGTGCGTGCTGTGGTAGCGGGAGCTTGTACTCCTGCTACCTATTACTATAGCAGGGGGAAGGAGGTAGAGGCGCTAATAGCTGCAGACAATGGGCACTCTATGGCTGCGGGAGGCTGTATGGCAGCAATGCCCCAGCAATGTACAGTATAAGGACACATCTGTAAATCTTGCTCCACATACAGATACACACACAAACACACACCACACCACACACACACACACACACACACACACACACACACACACACACATATATGCACACACACATACATATATTATACACACAGCTAGTTAATTTAACACATATAATCTCAGTTGCACTTTCATCCATTCATGTTTTGAATTCATGGATCACCATGATTTATCATTATGTGCGCATCTACAGATGCACTATCTGCACTAACCAACGGGCACACGGACCACAATGGTATCACCAAATTGTTTTATGTGCTCTAACAGACATCTATCCTTCTTGATCCTCATTAATGTTTTATGTCTCTGAGACCTTCCTCTATTACTGTAAATCAAAACCATTTTTCCATTGTTGGAGACAATACATATAGCATTGGAACAATCAAAACAAATGTGAAACAATTTTCTCTGACGTCCTAGTGGATGCTGGGTACTCCGTAAGGACCATGGGAATAGACGGGCTCCGCAGGAGACTGGGCACTCTAAAAGAAAGATTAGGTACTATCTGGTGTGCACTGGCTCCTCCTTCTATGCCCCTCCTCCAGACCTCAGTTAGAATCTGTGCCCGACTCGAGCTGGTTGCACACTAGGGGCTCTCCTGAGCTTCTAGTAAAGAAAGTATTTGTTAGGTTTTTTATTTTCAGTGAGATCTGCTGGCAACAGACTCACTGCTACGAGGGACTTAGGGGAGAGAAGCGAACCAACCTGCTTGCAGCTAGCTTGGGCTTCTAGGCTACTGGACACCATTAGCTCCAGAGGGATCGAACACAGGCCCAGCCTCGGTCGTTCGGTCCCGGAGCCGCGCCGCCGTCCCCCTTGCAGAGCCAGAAGCAAGAAGAACATCCTGGAAATCGGCGGCTGAAGACTCCGGTCTTCATTAAGGTAGCGCACAGCACTGCAGCTGTGCGCCATTGCTCCCTATGCACACCACATACTCCGGTCACTGATGGGTGCAGGGCGCTGGGGGGGGGGGGCGCCCTGGGCTGCAATTAGAGTACCTTACATTGGCAAACAGCACATAATATAGTCTAAAAAACTATATATGTGCAAAAATCCCCTGCCATAATATTAATATAAGAGCGGGAGAAGTCCGCCGTGAAGGGGGCGGGGCTATCTCCCTCAGCACACTGGCGCCATTTTCTCTTCACAGCTCCGCTGGAAGACAGCTCCCCAGGCTCTCCCCTGCAGTTTCCAGGCTCAAAGGGTAAAAAAGAGAGAGGGGGCACTAAATTTAGGCGCAAACTGTACATGTAAAGCAGCTAAAGGGAAAAATCACTTTGTGTTAGTGTAAATCCCTGATTATATAGCGCTGTGGTGTGTGCTGGCATACTCTCTCTCTGTCTCCCCAAAGGACTTTGTGGGGTCCTGTCCTCAGTCAGAGCATTCCCTGTGTGTGTGCGGTGTGTCGGTACGGCTGTGTCGACATGTTTGATGAGGAGGGTTATGTGGAGGCGGAGCAGGTGCCGATAAGTGTGATGTCACCCCCTGCGGGGTCGACACCTGAGTGGATGGATATGTGGAAGGTATTAACCGACAGTGTCAACTCCTTACATAAAAGGTTCGATGACGCAGCTTTGGGACAGCCGGCATCTCAGCCCGCGCCTGCCCAGGCATCTCAGAGGCCGTCAGGGGCTCAAAAACGCCCGCTACCTCAGATGGCTGACACAGATGTCGACACGGAGTCTGACTCCAGTGTCGACGAGGATGAGTCAAATATACAATCCACTAGGGCCATCCGATGTATGATTACGGCAATGAAAAATGTGTTGCACATTTCTGACATTAACCCGGTTACCACAAAAAAGGGTATTATGTTTGGGGAGAAAAAGCAGCCAGTGACTTTTCCCCCATCTGATGAGTTAAACGAATTGTGTGAAGAAGCATAGGGTTCCCCAGATAAGAAACTAGTAATTTCTAAGCGGTTACTAATGGCGTACCCTTTACCGCCAACGGATAGGTTACGCTGGGAGACATCCCCTAAGGTGGACAAAGCGCTCACACGCTTATCAAAAAAGGTGGCACTGCCGTCTCAGGATATGGCCGCCTTAAAGGAGCCTACAGATAGAAAGCAGGAGGCTATCCTGAAGTCTGTGTATACACACTCAGGTACTATACTGAGACCTGCTATTGCTTCAGCATGGATGTGTAGTGCTGCAGCAACATGGTCTGATTCCCTGTCAGATAACATTGATTCCCTTGACAGGGACGCTATTTTGCTAACTATAGAGCATATTAAAGACGTAGTCTTATATATGAGAGATGCACAGGGGGACATTTGCCGGCTGGCATCTAGAATTAATGCAATGTCCATTTCTGCCAGAAGAGTATTATGGACTCGGCAGTGGACAGGTGATGCTGATTCTAAAAGGCACATGGAAGTTTTGCCTTATAAGGGTGAGGAATTGTTTGGGAACGGTCTCTTGGACCTTGTGTCCACAGCAACAGCTGGGAAGTCGACCTTTTTACCTCAGGTCCCCTCACAGCCTAAGAAAGCACCGTATTATCAAGTACAGTCCTTTCGGCCTCAGAAAGGCAAGCGGGTCAGAGGCGCCTCCTTTCTGCACAGAGGCAGGGGTAGAGGGAAAAAGCTGCACCAGACAGCCAGTTCCCAGGAACAAATATCCTCCCCTGCTTCCACTAAGTCCACCGCATGACGCTGGGGCTCCACAGGTGGAGCCAGGTGCGGTGGGGGCCCGTCTCCGGAACTTCAGCGACCAGTGGGTTCGCTCACGGGTGGATCTCTGGGTTCTACAAGTGGTATCTCAGGGATACAAGCTGGAGTACGAGACGTCTCCCCCTCGCCGTTACCTCAAATCAGCCTTGCCTGCTACTCCCAAGGAAAGGGAGGTAGTACTGGCGGCAATTCACAAGCTGTACCTCCAGCAGGTGATAATCAAAGTTCCTCTCCTTCAACAGGGACGAGGTTACTATTCCACAATGTGTGTGATACCGAAACCAGACGGTTCGGTGAGACCCATTCTAAATTTGAAATCCTTGAACACTTATATAAGGAAGTTCAAGTTCAAAATAGAATCGCTCAGGGCGGTTATTGCAAGCCTGGAAGAGGGGGATATTATGGTGTCACTGGACATCATGGATGCTTACCTACATGTCAGTGGCGTGCGGTGAGGTTAGTGGCTGGTGAGGCACTACAGCCATAATGCCCGCCGAATCCTGCCGATGACCCCTACCGCCACCGAGCCAATGCCCACTACTGCCCCTGAGCCGATGCCCGCTGCCACCGCCAATGGCTTATAAACTTGCCCACAATCAACTGACCCAGCCCTCCGCCACTAATTTGCATCTCAGTCCGATGCCGCCAATGCCCGCTGCCTGCCTGCTCATCATACTTGAGATATATTGTACATTTTTATAGAAATTTTTTTTTGTGTTTGGGAAGGGAGTGGGAGGAGAACATAAATGCAATTCTGTTGTCCAGGGCTTCCATTAACTTAATGGAGAAGGGGCTGAATGGGTTAAAAAATGTAAAAAAAAATTGTGTGGGGTCCCTCCTAAGTATAACCAGTCCAGGTTGTTTAAATACTGGGAAAAAAATTGGACAGGGGTTCCCCGTATTTAGACAACCAGCACCGGGCTCTTAGTCCGGTTCTGGTTCCAAAAATACGGGGGACAAAAGACGTAGGGGTCACCCGTATTTTTAAAACTAGCACCGGGCTCCACTAGCCAGAGACATAATGCCACAGCCGGGGGACACATTTATGTAGGTCCCTGCGGCCGTGGCATTACCCCCCCAACTAGTCACCCCTGGCCGGGGTTCCCTGGAGGAGTGGGGACCCCTTAGATGAAGGGGTCCCCTCCTCCAAGCACCCAAGGGCCAGGGGTGAAGCCCAAGGCTGTCCCCCCCATCCGTGGGCGGTGGATGGGAGGCTGATAGCCATAAGAGTGTTAAAAAAAAGAATATTGTTTTTTGTTGTGGAACTACAAGGCCCAGCAAGCCTCCCCTGCTTGCTGGTACTTGGAGAACCTCAAGTACCAGCATGCAGGGAAATAATGGGCCCGCTGGTACCTGTAGTTCTACAACAACAAAAATACCCAAATAAAAACACAACACACACCGTGACAGTAAAAATTTATTACATCACACTTACACACTCACACATACTTACCTACATCCCACGCCGGTCACGTCCACTTGTCCAGTAGAATCCAATAGGGCCGATACCTGTAAAAATGAGAGACAGATTACTTACCTACATCCCACGCCGGTCACGTCCACTTGTCCAGTAGAATCCAATAGGGCCGATACCTGTAAAAATGAGAGACAGATTACTTACCTACATCCCACGCTGGTCACGTCCACTTGTCCAGTAGAATCCAATAGGGCCGATACCTGTAAAAATGAGAGACATATTACTTACCTACATCCCACGCCGGTCACGTCCACTTGTCCAGTAGAATCCAATAGGGCCGATACCTGTAAAAATGAGAGACAGATTACTTACCTACATCCCACGCTGGTCACGTCCACTTGTCCAGTAGAATCCAATAGGGCCGATACCTGTAAAAATGAGAGACAGATTACTTACCTACATCCCACGCCGGTCACGTCCACTTGTCCAGTAGAATCCAATAGGGCCGATACCTGTAAAAATGAGAGACAGATTACTTACCTACATCCCACGCTGGTCACGTCCACTTGTCCAGTAGAATCCAATAGGGCCGATACCTGTAAAAATGAGAGACAGATTACTTACCTACATCCCACGCCGGTCACGTCCACTTGTCCAGTAGAATCCAATAGGGCCAATACCTGTAAAAATGAGAGACAGATTACTTACCTACATCCCACGCCGGTCACGTCCACTTGTCCAGTAGAATCCAATAGGGCCGATACCTGTAAAAATGAGAGACAGATTACTTACCTACATCCCACGCCGGTCACGTCCACTTGTCCAGTAGAATCCAATAGGGCCGATACCTGTAAAAATGAGAGACAGATTACTTACCTACATCCCACGCCGGTCACGTCCACTTGTCCAGTAGAATCCAATAGGGCCGATACCTGTAAAAATGAGAGACAGATTACTTACCTACATCCCACGCCGGTCACGTCCACTTGTCCAGTAGAATCCAATAGGGCCGATACCTGTAAAAATGAGAGACAGATTACTTACCTACATCCCACGCCGGTCACGTCCACTTGTCCAGTAGAATCCAATAAGGCCGGTACCTGTAAAAAAATTAACATTAAACTTCAATGCACAGGAGGGGGGAAAAGAGGAGAGAGAGAGAGAGAGAGAGAGAGAGAGAGAGAAAGAGAGAGAGAGAGAGAAGAGAGAGAGAGACTCTCTGACTAACCTGCTGCTGGCTGTGAGTGGGAGGAGGTCGGGGGTGAGCCGCAAACCGCTGCTGACAGCGGGAGGGCGGAGGAGGACGAAGGGAGAGACGGGGGGAGGACGGAGCCAGCCGGAGCCAATGGAGAAGGACGGGGGGAGAAGCGTACACCGCTGCTGTCAGCGGGAGGAGGTCGGATGAGAGCCGCAAACCGCGCTGACAGCGGGAGGGCGGTAGAGGACGGAGGAGGACGAAGGGAGAGATGGGCCGGACGGAGCCAGCCGAGGAGGGACGGGGGGAGAGCCGCACACCGCTGCTGTCAGCGGGAGGAGGACGTGGAGAGCCGCACACACTCACCGCTGGGACCCGCCGCGTCTGGGTGATTGGACAAGCGGATCCAGCACTGGATCCACTGTCCAATCACAGGTGCCTCGCTGACATGGGGGTGGTGTCCCTGTCAGCGAGGCACTTTTTTCAGTGCCGCTTTTACGCTTTTTTTGAATGGGCTTTTAAAGCCCAGTGCTTGGCCCCGCCCCCCGCTCTGTTCCGTCTGCATTGTGTTTGGGAGGCACTGCTATCAGTGCCTCCCAAACACATATAAGCACAGAAAATTATTAGAATTAAATAAAGAACATACTTATGACACAGAATATGTGTCATAAGTATCTTCTTTATATTATTTTAGTAATTAATCACAGGGGAGGCACTGCCTCCCCTGCCTCCCCTGACTGCACGTCCCTGCGTACATGTCCCCATTTACCCACCTCACCAGGAGTACCTCAAGGTTGTGGTACAGAACTGCCATTACCAATTCCAGACGTTGCCGTTTGGTCTGTCCACGGCACCGAGGGTGTGTTCCAAGGTAATGGCCAAAATGATGATACTCCTTCGAAAGAAGGGAGTTATAATTATCCCGTACTTGGACGATCTCCTTATAAAGGCGAGGTCCAAGGAGCAGTCGTTGATCGGAGTAGCACTATCTCAGGAAGTGCTACAACAGCACGGCTGGATTCTGAATATCCCAAAGTCGCAGCTGGTTACTACGACGCGTCTGCTGATATTGGGCATGTTTCTGGACACAGAACAGTAGAAGGTGTTTCTCCCGGGGGAGAAGGCCAAGGAGTTGTCATCTCTGGTCAGAGACCTCCTGCAACCAAAACAGGTGTCGGTGCATCATTGCACGCGAATCCTGGAAAAGATGGTAGCTTCTTTCGAAGCAATTCCCTTCGGCGGGTTCCTTGCAAGGAACTTTCAGTGGGACCTGTTAGACAAGTGAGGATCGCATCTTCAGATGCATCGGCTGATCACCCTGTCCCCGGGGGCCAGGGTGTCTCTGCTGTGGTGGCTGCAGAGTGCTCATCTTCTCGAGGGCCGCAGATTCGGCATTCAGGACTGGGTCCTGGTGACCACGGATGCAAGCCTCCGAGGTTGGGAAGCAGTCACTCAGGGAAGAAACTTCCAAGGACAATGGTCGAGTCAGGAGACTTCCCTACACATAAATATTCTGGACCTAAGGGCCATTTACAATGCCCTAAGGCAAGCAGAACCCCTGCTTCAAAACCAGCCGGTGCTGATTCAGTCAGACAACATCACGGCGGTCGCCCATGTAAACCGACAAGGCGGCACAAGAAGCAGGATGGCGTTGGCAGAAGCCACAAGGATTCTCCGATGGGCGGAGTATCACGTGCTAACACTGTCAGCAGTGTTCATTCCGGGTGTGGAAAATTAGGAAGCAGACTTCCTCAGCAGGCACGACCTCCACCCGGGAGAGTGGGGACTTCATCCAGAAGTCTTCACGCAGATTGTGAACCGTTGGGAATGGCCACAGGTGGACATGATGGCGTCCCGCCTCAACAAAAGCTAAAATAGTATTGCGCCAGGTCAAGAGACCCTCAGGCGATAGCTGTGGACGCACTAGTGACACCGTGGGTGTACCAGTCGGTTTATGTGTTCCCTCCTCTTCCTCTCATACCCAAGGTACTAAGGATAGTAAGTAAGAGAGGAGTAAGAACTATACTCGTAGTTCCGGATTGGCCTAGAAGAACTTGGTACCCGGAACTACAAGAAATGATCTCGGAGGACCCATGGCCTCTGTCTCTCAGACAGGACCTGTTACTGCAGGGGCCCTGTCTGTTCCAAGACTTACCGCGGCGGCGTTTGAAGGCTTGGCGGTTGAACGCCTGATCCTACCAGAAAAGGGCGTTCCAGATGAAGTGATTCCTACGCTGTTCAAGGCTAGGAAAGACGCTGCCTGAAGTTCAGACGTTGTTAAGGGAGTGCTGCATATTCAGCCCCTTTTTTGTGCCTCCAGTGGCACCTTGGGATCTCAACGTAGTGTTGGATTTCCTAAAATCACATTGTTTTGAGCCACTTCAGAACGTGGAGTTGAAGTATCTCACGTGGAAAGTGGTCATATATATATTTGGCCTTGGCTTCGGCTAGGCGTGTGTCAGAATTGGCGGCTTTGTCGTGTGAAACCCTTATCTGATCTTCCATAGGGACAGGGCAGAATTAAGGACTCGTCCCCAATTTCTCCCTAAGGTGGTATCAGCGTTTCATTTGAACCAACCTATTGTGGTGCCTGCGGCTACTCGGGACTTGGAGGCTTCCAAGTTGCTGGATGTAGTCCGGGCCCTGAAAATCTATGTTTCCAGGACGGCTAGAGTCCGAAAATACTGACTCGCTGTTCTCCTGCATGCACCCAACAAGCTGGGTGCTCCTGCTTCTAAGCAGACTATTGCTCGCTGGATCTGTAGCACGATTCACCTTGCACATTCTGCGGCTGGACTGCCGCATCCTAAATCAGTAAAAGCCCATTCCACGAGGAAGGCGGCTCTTCTTGGGCGGCTGCCCAAGGGGTCTCGGCATTACAACTTTGCCGAGCTGCTACCTGGTCGGGGTCAAACACGTTTGCAAAATTCTACAAGTTTGATACCCTGGCTGAGGAGGACCTTGAGTTTGCTCATTCGGTGCTGCAGAGTCATCCGCACTCTCCCGCCCGTTTGGGAGCTTTGGTATAATCCCCATGGTCCTTACGGAGTACCCAGCATCCACTAGGACGTCAGAGAAAATAAGAATTTACTCACCGGTAATTCTATTTCTCGTAGTCCGTAGTGGATGCTGGGAGCCCGTCCCAAGTGCGGATTGTCTGCAATACTTGTATATAGTTATTGCTTAACTAAAGGGTTATTGTTATGAGCCATCTGTTCAGTGAGGCTCAGTTGTTATTCATACTGTTAACTGGGTATGGTTATCACAAGTTGTACAGTGTGATTGGTGTGGCTGGTATGAGTCTTACCCTGGATTCCAAATCCTTTCCTTGTAGTGTCAGCTCTTCCGGGCACAGTTTCCCTAACTGAGGTCTGGAGGAGGGGCAAAGAGGGTGGAGCCATTGCAAACCAGATAGTACCTAATCTTTCTTTTAGCGTGCCCAGTCTCCTGCGGAGCCCGTCTATTCCCATGGTCCTTACGGAGTACCCAGCATCCACTACGGACTACGAGAAATAGAATTACCGGTGAGTAAATTCTTATTTTTTTCTCATTGCAGAAACGGAAAATAAAGTTTGACAAAGAGAATGGTCTCATTGAAATCATTAAGGAAGACTTTGGAGAAGAAGATAAAGGAACTTATACTGCCAAAGTGGTAGATGGAAAAGCATCAAACCAATTCACTGTTACTCTTACTGGAGAAGGTCAGCAACTATCTCCTACAGTATGTCATGTTTGTACACTGGGGATATCAGCATACTATGGGCCTAATTCAGGTCTGATCGCAGCAGCAAATTTGTTAGCTAATACGCAAAACCATGTGCACTGCAGGAGGGAGGGGGGCAGATATAACATGTAAAGAGAGAGATACCCCTTTTCCACTACTGATGCAGGTCGCAGCCGGGAGCCTGCCACGGGAGCTACGCGGCTGCGACCCGCATCAGAGCCCTCTTTCCCACTGCACTCACCCAACACGGCATATTGCCGGGTTGGTGTCGCGGCAGGGGCGGCGCTGGGAGATCACATGATCTCCCAGCGCCGCCCTTCCATACAATGTAAACGGGAGCCGTGTCGCATCGACACTGCTTCCGTTTACACTACAACCCTACCCGAATTATTCCCGTGTCCTACCCAGGTAGGATTCACGGGTCACTTGATCCGGGTTTTTGCAGAGGGACCCTTTTCCACTAGCACAAAACACGGGTAAATGCGCACCCCCGTGCATTTACCTGTGTTTTTTAGCTACTGGAAAAGGGGTATGAGATTTGGGTGCGGTGTGTTCAAACTGAAATCTAAATTGCCGTGTAAAAATAAAGCAGCCAGTATTTACCCTGCACAGAAACAATATAACCCACCCAAATCTAACTCTCTCTGCACATGCTATATCTGAACACCCCTTCCCCCCCTGCAGTGCACATGGTTTTGCCCATTAGCTTACAAATTTGCTGCTGCGATCAGATCTGAATTAGGCCCTATATATCCTTTTCAGTGGATTTCAGTGATAGAGCATGTATTCATTTGACTGTTTATTTATAATTGCAAAAAGGTGCAATTGTAAAACTGGGGTGTTATAAGGGTTTCAGTATAATATCGTTTTTTCAGCGGTCGTCCGAATTCCGGCGTCGGTATCCTGACAGCCGGGATCTCGACAACCGTCAAACTGAATGCCTTGTTTTACGCATTATTCTTCATGAAGTCCGGCATGTATCTTATCTCATTACACAATTCTCTTTCTCATGCACTGAAGTTTGTCCTGTGGGGATGACACTTTAATCTGGTAATTCATAAACCTCCGCTATTCAAAAAGCTATCAGAAAGGCTTGGGGAGACCAAAAGTGGTTCATTGTTTTACTGATTTCATAGTCTTACATACTGAGTTTGTTTACACAGTTCTGCATCTAGAAGTTTTCAGAAAATCACTGGTTCTTGGAACACGCGATAACAAAGTGACCTGTCAAATATTACAGATAACTAACAATGATCTAAAGACAACCAGTCACTTTTAAGCTAAATTGATTTTTCCAATGCCATTGCACTCTGCAACTATAAATAAAAATCAGCTTTTCTAAGTTACCTCTGCCTTATATGCAGGTAGTCTTCTACATGAGGGGGAGATGTAAGACGCAGTAAAAAGAGTGGAGAAGTGAGCCAGTGAAGACGTTGCCCATGGTAACCAATCAGCTGCTACCTATTATTTGTCAGAATGCGCTTGATAAATGTTACCTCTGAGGTGATTGGTTGCTATGGCCAACTTCTTCACTGGTCCACTTCTCCGCTCTTTTTCCTGCTTCATACATCTCCCACTCAGTTCCCCTGCACAACAAGTGCTTGTGGGGCAAGGTAGCTGTAATGGAGCTCCAGGAGAGAGCATAGATCAGCATGTATAGCAATCACAATGACAGGTCCCTTTTACATGGCATGCATTGTTTTTGCATGCTGTCTGCCAGCTGGTGGTTAGTCATAGGTAGTGAAAGTATAGAAAAACACTGATTCCACTAGACCATACTTGCCAACTTTGAGTTTCTCTTCTCCAGAAGACCAGAGAGGAGATGCAGGCCAACTGCTCTGGGGGCGGGTCAGTGACATTACATCATTAGGCTACGCTTCGCGGGTCCCTGTGGAAGGGGCAGGGTTAAATTACATACATTACATAATTTTAGCCCCACCCCCTCCCTACAAACCAGATGTCCCTGGTATTATCTGTCCATCCTGCCCACTTCACAAGGAAGAGAGTGTGATGCTGGAGAGACTATCCCAAGAAACGTTGGTTCCGGGAGAGTAGGAAAGTATGCACTACACACTATGGTGGTCATACCGAGTTGTTCGCTCTGTAAATTTTTTCGCATCGCAGCGATTTTCCGCTTAGTGCGCATGCGCAATGTCCGCACTGCGACTGCGCCAAGTAAATTTGCTATGCAGTTAGGTATTTTACTCACGGTTTTTTCTTCGGTCTGGTGATCGTAATGTGATTGACAGGAAGTGGGTGTTTCTGGGCGGAAACTGGCCGTTTTATGGGTGTGTGCGAAAAAACGCTACCGTTTCTGGGAAAAACGCGGGAGTGGCTGGAGAAACGGAGGAGTGTCTGGCCGAACGCTGGGTGTGTTTGTGACGTCAAACCAGGAACGACAAGCACTGAACTGATCGCAGATGCCGAGTAAGTCTGGAGCTACTCAGAAACTGCTAAGAGGTGTGTGGTCGCAATTTTGAGAATCTTTCGTTCGCAATTTTAAGAAGCTAAGATTCACTCCCAGTAGGCGCCGGCTTAGCGTGTGTAAAGCTGCTAAAAGCAGCTTGCGAGCGAACAACTCGGAATGAGGGCCTATGGGAGTACTTCTGAGTTGATTGCAGCAGGAACTTTGTTAGCAGTTGGGCAAAACCATGTGCACTGCAGGGGAGGCAGATGTAACATGTGCAGAGAGAGTTAGATTTGGGTGTGGTGTGTTCAATCTGCAATCTAAATTGCAGTGTAAAAATAAAGCAGCCAGTATTTACCCTGCACAGAAACAAAATAACCCACCCAAATTTAACTCTCTCTGCACATGTTATATCTGCCCCCCCTGCAGTGCACATGGTTTTGCCCAACTGCTAACAAAGTTCCTGCTGCGATCAACTCAGAATTACCCCCTATTATGGGTATGATTCTGAGTAAGGAGTAAGGAAGGCGGGCGAGTTTGGCTGCCATTGCTGGCAATTCTATGTTTTTGCAACAGAAACTTGCCCTCCTCGCAGGGCCGGTTCTTGCCCTTGTGGCGCCCCGGGCAAAACGTTCGGGGTGTGGCTTAATACGGGGGCATGGTCAGTTACGCCCCCATTTTTAGCGCCGCAGAAAGAAAAGTAAAAAAAAAAAAAGTATACTTACATCCCCGCTCCTGATTCCAGACCGCTGCAGACCTCCGCCAGCGCCGCTCCTCTCCTCGAAAGCATAGACACTAGAGGTCAATTATGACCCCTAGCGTCTGTGCCACAATGCTGTGCGGTGCGCGATGATGTCATCGCGCACCGCACAGCAAAGGTCCTCTCCACGAAGGGAAACTAGACGCGTAGCGTCTGGTTTCCTTCACAGCGGGGGACCAGCAGGGGGGGGGGGGGGGGGCACTGCAGGGGGCACAGTGGCGGATCTTGCTATGGTGCGGCGCCCTCCGGAAGGCGGCGCCCCAGGCAAAAGTCCTGCTTGCCCGTGGCAAGATCCGCTACTGCCTCCTCGCATGTAATTGAATTGAGCCCATGGTGTCAAGTCAGAGATTTTCTCTACAAGGATATTATTGATTTTGCGGCAAGACCTATATGTTCAGCTTACTTTTGCTTTGCTGTATATTTTATTAAGAGATTTTCAAACACCTTCTCAGGCCAAGTCCTTTATTTTTGTTTGCTGTACTGTATTTTGCATTGATACTGTTATTTTTATCCTCAAAGGAAATACATTCCTGTGTCAGACTGTAACAGACTGATGCTTCTCATAGACAGTGACACATTTTCCATTTAAATTTTTTCAAGTATTTTCTATTTTCAGACTTTGATAAAGTTCTTGATGAGTCCAATAAAAAACGAAAACAGTGGAAAAAGAAGAATGGTAAAGTATATTTCCTTACTGCATTACTCCCCATGTACGTAGTTTGTGCAGCACATTTTGCATTGTAATAATGGGGGTAATTCTGAGTTGATCGCAGCAGTAAGTTTGTTAGCAATTGGGAAAAACCATGTGCACTGCAGGGGAGGCAGATATAACATGTGCAGAGAGAGATAGATTTGGGTGTGGTGAGTTCAATCTGCAATCTAAATTGCAGTGTAACAATAAAGCAGCCAGTATTTACCATGCACAGAAACAAAATAACCCACCCAAATCTAACTCTCTCTGCAAATGTTATATCTGCCCCCCTGCAGTGTACATGGTTTTGCCCAACTGCTAAAAAATGTCCTGCTGCGATCAACTTGGAATTACCCCCAATATTGCTGGAATTATATGATGCTGTAGGAATGGGAAAATTGACAGTAATTTAACACAATAATGCTACAATATTAAAATGTCATATAATCAATTGATAATTTATAAGCATGAAATAGTCAGTGGCACCACTTGTGTGGGTGACACCCAGTACGTGACTGTGAGGACTACCTGCGCAATGCCACGCTCCCTTGTGTGGTTTTTTGATGGCATGTCACGCGGGATACGGTCATTATGTCGACAACACTTAGGTTGACAGTCATTAGGTCGACCACTATTGGTCGACATGCATTAGGTCGACGTGGTCACTGGGTCGACGTGGTAAAAGGTCGACATGAGTTCTTCACATTTTTTTTTCTCTTAATTTTTTGAACTTTTTCATACTTTCCGATTCACAGCAGCAGTAGTGGAGTGAGGCATCTTGCCCGAAGCATGGCGAGCGAAGCGAGCCATGCGAGGGGACACAGTGCACTAATTGGGGTTCCCCATCACTGTACAAAGAAAAGGACACCCAAAAAAGTAAAAAAAACTCATGTCGACCCAGCATGCTGACCGCCACCTCCCCCCCTTTATCAAGAAGAAATTGCGATCGCATCGCAATTTCTGCTTGATAGCAGAAATTAAGGTTGCCTCCTGCTGGCGCAGTTTAGTTGCGCCTGTAGGAGGCCCTCCGCCATCTTTTTGATCATGCCCCCATTTGTGCCCCTACGCTCCCGATTTCAGGCCACGCCCCTGCAACACGGAAACGCACCGTTGCCGCCCCACCCCGCGAAGGCAGAGGTGATCGCATTTTCTGCGGTCCCCCTGCAGAAAATGCGGGCGCATACACAGGACGGGCGCTGCACATGTGCCCGCATCCTTTTTGTAATTTTTGCGGTTGGATCACGTTCTACGATCCAACCAGAATCAGCCCCTGTATACCATAATTGGGCTGTGTTGCAGAATTTTCAAAATGCATAAATCCCTTTTGGTTGAAATATGAATAAATGTTTATGAAAAAACTGAAAATATCATCTACAGCATTATATAACATTTAAAGCAAAAGCTTTTTATCACAATCATGTGCAACAAGAAGAAAGAAGTTAACAGAACATGAATACTGGAAAGGCCATTACAAGTATCAAACTTCATACAAGTGAAGCTGCTAACATTTTTATCCTTAATAGATCTTGTAGGGAACCATGTTAACAATCACTGACAGAAGTTAATTTATTCATGACAGGGCCCCATTTTGTGGAGCAGTTGCAGTGGAAGGTTACAGAAGACTGTCATGTTTTAATAATATGCAAAGTAAGTTCTCTTACATTTATTATATTACTGTTATATGATGAGGCAATTCATCATAGAACCATGGGGTTCCGAGTTGATCGCTCGTTGCCGATTTTCGCAACGGAGCGATTAAGGCAAAAATGCGCATGCGCTAAGTATTTTAGCACAAAACTTAGTAGATTTACTCACGTCCGAACGAAAAATTTTCATCGTTGAAGTGATCGGAGTGTGATTGACAGGAAGTGGGTGTTTCTGGGCGGAAACTGGCCGTTTTCCGGGAGTGTGCGGAAAAACGCAGGCATGCCAGGATAAAACGCGGGAGTGTCTGGAGAAACGGGGGAGTGGCTGGCCGAACGCAGGGCGTGTTTATGACGTCAAACCAGGAACGAAACGGGCTGAGCTGATCGCAGTGTAGGAGTAAGTCTCGAGCTACTCAGAAACTGCTAAGAAATTTGTATTCGCAATTCTGCTAAGCGAAGATACACTCCCAGAGGGCGGCGGCCTAGCGTGTGCAATGCTGCTAAAATCTGCTAGCGAGCGAACAACTCGGAATGACCCCCCATATCACATGATGGAAAACAAAGAAATGAAAGGTAATGAGAGATCTAACAAAATGAAATTAAAATCTAGGAGACATGCCAATGCAATAAAACATAGGGGGTCATTCCGAGTTGATCACTCGCTGCCGTTTTTCGCAGCGCAGCGATCAGGTCACTACTACGCATGCATATGCACCACAATGCGCAGGCCATCATACGGGTACAAAGCGGATCGTAGCTGGGCAATGGATTTAATGAAGAATCCATTCACACAGCCGATCGCAAGGAGATTGACAGGAAGAAGGCGTTTGTGGGTGTCAACTGACTGTTTTCTGGGAGTGTTTGGAAAAATGCAGGCATGTCCAAGCGTTTGCAGGGTGGTTATCTGACGTCAATTCCAGGTCCAAAAAGACTGAAGTGATCGCAAGGGCTGAGTAAGTCCAGAGCTACTCAGAAACTGCAAAAAACGTTTTCATCCCGCACGGATGCACACGCGTTCGCACACTTGCAAAGCGAAAATGCACTCCCCTATAGGCGGTGACTATCTGATCGCAGCGCTGCAAAAAATAGCTAGCGAGCAATCAACTCGGAATGAGGGCCATTAGGCATTGTCTGGAGAAGGTGTCGGGCTCATACAAATAGGTGTTTAGTAATATTCCCTTTTGCTTGCTAACAGCATGGTGATCAGTGTGGAAAGGATCAGTGGGCCTAATTCAGACCTGATCGCTAGCAAGCGATTTTTGCACTGCTGTGATCAGATAGTCATCGCCTACAGGGGGAGTGTATTTTAGCTGTGCAAGTGTGTGAACGCATGTGTAGCAGAGCTGTACAAATAGATTTTGTGCAGTCTCTGAGCAGCCCAGGACTTACTCAGCCGCTGCGATCACTTCAGTCTGTCTGGGACCGGAACTGACGTCAGGATCCCTCCCTGCAAATGCATGAACACGCCTGTGTTTTTCCAACCACTCCCAGGAAACGTTTAGTTGACACCCACAAACGCCTTCTTCCTGTCAATCTCCTTGTGAACGCCCATGCGAATGGATCCTTCACACAAACCCATCGCTGAGCGGCGATCCGCTTTGTACCTGTGCGATGCACCTGCGCATTGCGGTGCATATGCATGCGCAGTTTAGACCTGATTGCCCGCTGTATGAAAACGCAGCCTAGCGATCAGGTCTGAATTACCCCCAATAATCCCTTTGTTGCAATGGGTGATGTAACATTTGACTACACAAATGACAGAACACAAACACTGCATGTTATCTGATCAGGAAAACATATATACAGTAGATACAAATCTTCAAGTGTGTCATACGTTCGGAATGTCAACACCAGAATGTGGTCATGGTATGATTTCAGGCTTACATTTAGTCTGCGTTTAGGATTAGGTTTAGGGTATACTTGCTGATATTGCTGCCCCCTCTTCCAGGAGGGGGAAGCCTGGTCGGCGAATAGGGGGGCGTGTCTGGTAGTGAGGGGCTGTGG
Source organism: Pseudophryne corroboree (assembly GCF_028390025.1). NCBI lineage: Eukaryota > Metazoa > Chordata > Amphibia > Anura > Myobatrachidae > Pseudophryne > Pseudophryne corroboree. Next base: position 544,889,866 of record NC_086445.1, read on the forward strand.
CAGCAGAAAACCGCCATTGTGCTTCGCCCCGCGCTATCCAGTGGCGAGGAAACAGCGCGGGAGGGGGGGTTTGCGGAGCTACGATGAGCGTGAATCGCGTCATTGGGTCCCCCTCGGCCGCCCACTGGTGCTCCGTTGTGGGCGGCCAATGGAGTGGGGTGCAGGAGCTGGCGGCGGATGCATCCTGAGAGGTTAGGCAAGTATGGTTTAGGGTTACTTTCTGCGTCAATACAAAAACACATTGTTAATGTCGACATTTGATATGTTGACCTCCTGTCCATGTCGAAATTCTGAATGTCAAGTTTCAAAACATGCTGACATCGTGATTGGCGACATATTGTATCACACCCGTTCTGAGACCTGTCTAATTGGTCATCTCAGCTATTGAATAAGACCTATTTTTGTCACCCTTTAATCATTCCAATTTATTTTGTAAAATACCATGTAATCCATAATAACATTAATATGCGTAATCCGTGCAGAATACATAGTAACTAGGACTTTTTGGAGCAATGTAATTATGACAGATTAGCAATCAATTTAATTTCATCCCATCATCGTCCGTCCTGTTACACGTTAGCTTCTACATGTTTATAGTAATGGGCCCATTCATTATTAGGGGCCCAAATTTAATATTTTCTGCATTTGCCTGAGTAAACCTAGACCGCCTTTAGATGGCGTTGGTACTGATGCTCCGCTCCTTCCTACAGATAGGAGGTCTGGGTTGTGTAAAGTTCCACCGTTAATAATTAGGGGGCAGTAGACAGCGGTAGGGATTGCAGAGACAGCACAGCTGTCTCCATACCGTAATAATATTGAATTGCTATGGTAATATGGTATCCAACGTCGCAATTAGCAGCAACTCAGCTACCCAGTATTGGGGCACCTTAGGGGTATATTGATGTATTTTTTTATGGGACCAAATAAAATTAGTTTAGTAGAGAAGCATTTGTACATAATCCCTCCATGTGATTTTGCTAGCTGTACTGGATATGTGAAAATACAATATTTTCTTGAACTTGCCTAAAAATGCATATTCCCAACAGGTGACAAATACCAACAAAGAGACCACTCTTAAATGGTCTTTTGACAGGAAACCACTTTCTAATGTGCAATATGATGAAGAAAGTGGATCAGGAAAACTGGTAATCAAAAAGGTAAGTACAGGGGAGAACATTTCCTGCACTGCATCAATATCCCTAATTGTTCACCTCCAACAAGCCAATACATCTACAACAGCCTCTAATCAAGTCAAGTGCAATCTGTTTGCCATTTTGTGACTGGACAGCACTATAGACACTGTTGCTTAAAAGCAATCAGTAAATAGATCAGTCTTTGTCGTTAATACAGCCTTTCACACTTGCAGAGGTCTTTGTCAGCCATATTACTTTTAAGTGTGGCTAGCAAGAGATGACCAGCATTGCTATGTATGTGCCTATGCAGACCGTCATGTTAATTCTTTAATTACTGTATAAGAAGTAGTTTTCTAAAATTACTCAGGGTGGATATTCTATGTGACAGGTTACTATGTCACGTAGAATATCCACCCTGAGTACTTTTATAAAAGTACTCAGGGTGACCCCTAAGGTGCCCCAAATGGAATTCAGCAACTCTGAGGTCATACAGAAAATCAAAGTAGACATTTTATATGCTATTTAAGAATTATATACTCTCTCAATAGTTCACAAATGAAGAGAAAGGACATTACAAAGCCATGGTGAAGGACAGCAGAGGAGATGACATTAGTGACTTGGACCTTACCAAAGAAGGTAGATAAGAACATTGTTCTCCAAGGGGGTGCGTGGGGAGCTTTGCGTGCCTGTAAGGATTGCCTCTTCTCACAACACTTACAGTGTTTGTAACTGATAAAACGATGAATCCTTCAAATGTCTTTCTAAACTTTAAAATACACAATAATTAATTGTAATAAATCTACAAACATACAGTTAATTTATAATACACAAGTCATCAAATGCTTTCAGTATAATGTATTATTTAATTTCAACACTGAGTCCAGTGATTCTTTACAATACACAGTAGGAAATAATAGGCCTGAAAATGGGATATTTCTTCTTCGGGTTCCATAGGGCTCCAAATGGAGACATTGGGGGTGTAGGTGGTGGTTAAGGACTGGGCACCAAACAGTTAAAGCTCTAGGCATCCACGGATGCTCCGGTCCTCCTCCTCTGTACCCCGCCCACAGCTCAGGCACTTCATTTTCGTTTTTGGTGCTGGCAGGAGCCAGTTCACCGTCTAAAACAGTGGGGCTGCTTTAATTCTTTATTGTTTTTTGATTATTTTTCCTTTCTGTGGAATTGTGCAGCATCACTAGGCAGTCCTCTGGACGCCAGCGCTACTGCTCCATTACCCCGGCAGCTAGCACGGCTCCCATGGAGGACCCCGGGATTGCAAGCTGGCAACTGGGGGGACAGGTAAGGCGGGTTCCCGTCTTGTACCAGCCCTCCCTCCAGTCTCAGGACGCCATTAGACCACCAGGGCTAAAAGACTGGCGCATGATCTATATACAGGGGCCAGGGTATTGGTGGTTTAAGCCAGCACGGGGAGGGCAGTCCTCTTCCTGCGGCCCCTACCCCAGCTTGGGGCACCATTCCACTGCAGTCTTCCCGCTGCTGAGCTGCTGCTCCTGCTCCAGGAATGCTGGGTCCAGTCTCCCTGTATACCTCTCCTAGGAGCCAGGTTACACAATGCTATATGCTACCAGCCACTGTGGTCTGTGTAGTTGATTTAGTGCCCATTGCAGTGTATTTGATTGTATTCTGCATTGTCTGTGACTTGTGCTAGCTCTGCTGTCTGTTTTCTTTCTACTGTCAGCTTATAACTTTCCCTTTTTTTCTTGCATGTTTTGCAAGGAGACTGCTGCTCCTCCGTTGATCTCATGCAGGTCCTGTTTCGCAGGTTTATCCTCTCAGGACATTGTACAAGATGGGTTACGTGCTTCTTGCTATATCCCACCTCAGCAGCCAGCTCCTCCAGCCCCTGTGCAGGATCCCCCCAGGGCTTCCTTTTCACAGTCACTGGGTCAGATAGCTGACCGCCCTGGAAACCTCTGCAGTTGCTCCCTCTATGGGATTCCCTCAACAAGGACATCCTGCTATACCAGTCCCAGCCATGCTCCCCCCATCCCCCCTGGGTACATGTGCTATCTACCTCCACACAGAGCCTGGCACATACCTTCACTGCTTTTCAACAGATGTTACAGGGTGAAAGACCCTTGCCCACTAAAGCCACCAGGTGAACTGTGCCCTATTCTCAATCTATGCAGCATTCAGATTCTGAGGCATCATCTGGGGAGGCAGATGTCTCTCTCACGGAGTCCCCCTCAGGGGAGGAGGAGTGTCAGTCTAACTTAGATGTATCTGCGCTTGTAAGAGCTGTGAAATCTATCTTTCAAATAGAAGAGGAGGAGCCTGCTCCTGAACCAAAATAGTCCCAGCTATTTAAGCACCAAAAGGTAGTTACAGATGAATTTCCTCAGTCTGAGCATTTTAAGGAGCTCATGCGTGAAGCTTGGAATACTCCTGGAAAAAAATTCAGCTGCCTAAGTGACTAGCTTCATTCTACCCTGTTTCAGCAGCCAATTGTACTAAGTGGGAGGTTCCCCAAGTGGTTGATTCTCATGTAGCCCGTCTGGTTAAAACCTCTACTTTACCTGCTCCTAGAACTTCTTCCCTAAAAGAGACCAAGGATAGAAGGATTGAAGCTTGTCTCAAATCTGTCTATTCCCTTACTGGTGCTATTACTAAACCTAGATGGAGACTGCCTGGGTGGCCAAGGCCATTGAAAGCTGGGTAGAGGCTCTGGAGGAAAGCCTTCCCTTGGATATTTCCCAGGAACATCTGTCTCACCTCTCTCATATCAGGGAGACTGCCTTTTACCCAGGGGAAGCGATTCTGGATGCTGGTCTCCTGGCTTCCAGGGCATCCGCCGCATCCTCTGGCTCCGTTCGTGAAAAATGGGCACAGATTCCAAGAAGGCCTTGGAATTGCTGCCTTACACTGGGGATATCCTGTTTGAAGCAGAGTTGGACAAAATCGTGGCTACACTAGCAGCCACCAAGACGGCTTTCTTGCCCTCAGCCTCTACTCCACGGTCTCGGACATACACCTTTGCAGGCCTAGGCTGCAAGACGTCCAAATACCAAGGCTGATATCAAGCCCTCAGCCTGACGGGGCGGATCTCCTCCTGGGGGATTCCAGGGTGGGAGGCCGACTTCTTCAGTTCACACACTCCTGGCGTCAGACCACCACAGACGTCTGGGTGCAAGAAGTAGTCTTTCATGAGTACGCTGTGTAATTCCGGGAAAGACCCCCTCAACAATTCTTTTGCACAGGCCTTCCATCGGAAACCAAGCAAGCCTCTGGCCCTCTAGATGGTCATTCAGTCCCTCCTGCAATCAGGAGTAATAGTGCCAGCCCTTCGTTCACAACACGGGACCGGTTTCTACTGTACCCTGTTCCTGGTTCAGAAACCCAATGTGTCTAATCGACCTACTGTATACTCAATCTCAAATTTTCAACAGATTTGTTAGGGTACCTAGGTTATGTATAGAAACCCTTCGCTCTATTGTCATAGCTATGGTGCCTGGGGGCTTTATGGTGTCCCTGGAAATTCAGGATGCTTATCTGCATGTCCCTATATTACCCTCTCATCAGCATTGTCAAATTTCGGGCACTGTCCTTTAGGCTTTCTACTGCTCCCAGGTCCTTTTCCAAGATTATGGCTGTTATGGTGGCACAGCTGCATAAGGAAGTCAGAATACTCTCCTACCTGGATGACTTGCTGATCCTCGCGCATTCCCTGGTGGTCCTGCACCGCCATCACCAGCTTACTATTGCCTTCCTGCAGCAACATGGCAGTTTCATCATCTGGAAAAAGTCATCCCCCACGCCTTCACTATGTATGCTACATCTGGGAGCTCTCTTGGAGTATCAGGTCCAGAGGCTTTTCCTACCTGCAGACAAAATTTCAGCACTACAGCAACAGGTATGTAAGTTGCTGCACAGTCGCCAAGTCTCCATCCACTTGGCCATGCAAGTCATGTGATACATGGTCTCCACCTTCAACATGGTGGAGTACACCCAGTTCCCTCCCTGCAACACCTGATCCTGTTTGGATGGAACGAACAACCACTTCTGATGAGGTCCCAGACAATGGTCCTCTCTCTGGAGGTTTGAGTGTATCTAACCTGGTGGCACCAGACAGCGCACTTGGATAAGGGGCAACCCTTCTGGATTCCGGATTGGGTACTTCTTACCATGGATGCCAGTCTCCACGGATGGGGTGCAGTGACAGGACAACACTCCTTTTAGGGCCGTTGGACTCCCGCAGAAAGTTGCTTACCAGTCAATGTCCTGGAGCTAAGAGCTGTCTACAGAGCCCTCACTCTAGCATGGGACCTGCTCCGGGGCAGACTGGTCCAGATCCAGTCTGACAACGCCACTGCAGTGGCCTACCTCAACTATTAGGGAGGTACTCACAGATGGTTGGCAATACAGGAAGTGGTTCACATTCTCCGACGGGCCAAATGCCATCTCGCAGTCATCTCGGCTGTGTTCATCCCAGGGATCCTTAACTGGCAGGCAGACTTCCTCAGCCGTCATGAGGTGCACGCCGGTGAGTAGGTTCTGCATGCAGAGGTCTTCCAGCTTCTAGTGGACAAATGGGGCCAGCCAGACGAGGACCTCATGGCCTCACGACACAACCACAAGGTTCCTGTGTGCGGGTCCAGGAAAAGAGATCCCGAAGCAGGTTTCGTGGACACCCTGACAGTGAGGTGGACCTTCCATCTGCCATATGTCTTCCCTCCAGTCTTCTTTCTTCTGCGGGTTCTTTGGAAGTTCAAGCAAGAATAGGCACCGTCCTGTTGGTAGCTCCGGCCTGGCCCAGCCCCCATTGTTTCTCAGATCTCCACAGTCTCTCCATAGATGCTCCCGTTGCACTTCCATTATGACCAGACCTGTTGTCTCAAGGTCCCTGTCTACACCCGGACCTAGCCCGTGTATCTTTTATGGCATGGCTCTTCAGTCATTCACCCTAAGGTCCAAAGGTTTCTCTCACTCTATGGTCCACACCATTTTAAGAGCACGGAAGCTGACCTCCATCCATATCTATTACCGTGTGAGGCATATTTACTTCCAGTGGTGCGCTGCATGACACTATGACCCTCTGGTTTTTAGAGTTTCACGGAACCTTGCTTTTCTTCAACCCAGATTGGAGCTAGGACTCCGTCTGGCCTCCCTGAAAGTGCACGTCTCTGCTCTCTCCATATGGTTTCAGCGCATAATTGCTCCACTGCTGGATGTCCGCACCTTTCTTCAGTGCGTTCTCCGTATTCAACCTCTCTTTGTCCCTCTGGTGGCACCGTGGGATTTGTCAGTGGTTCTACAAGCGCTTTAGGAGCCTCCGTTTGAACCCTTGGACTCAGTGGAACTCAAATTACCTCAGGTTACCTTCCCAAGGTAGTGTGCAGTTTCCACCTAAATTAAGACATTGTGATACCGGCCTTCCTCTCTCTGGAGCTCTCTGCAGGGGAGGCCTCCCTGGACGTGCTCCGGGCTCTCTGGATCTACGTTGATCATACCAGTTCCCTAAGGAAATCGGATTCCCTCTTTGTCCTCTACGGATTTCACAAGAGGGGCTGGCCCGCTGACAAACAGACTCTGGCCAGATGGTTTCGCATCTACAGACTCTGCTCATTCTACTCACTGTTTGGGTCCTTCATGGGCAGCCCGCCGTAGCACGTCTGCTGAACAACTGTGCAAGGCAGCCATGTCGTCTTCTGTCCACACCTTTTTCAGGTTCTTTACCTTTGATGAATACATTTGCCTCTCAGGATGCTTTATTTGGATGCCGGATTCTCCTATACGCTCAGAAGTGCCGCCTCCCATGAACAACTGCTTTGGTTACGTCCCCATTGTCTCCCTGTGGAGCCCTATGGAACCCGAAGAAGAAAAGGAGAGCTATGGTAGACTTACCTTTGTTAACTCTCCTTCTTTGAGGTCCATAGGGTTCACAGAGTACCCACCCTGACGCACTTGGCTTCTATGGGTTACTTTCCTGGACACCAGTTCCCTTTTTCTCCGTGAGAGTGTGTTCTTGTGTGTACCAACTCTTCCTTCTCTCCTATCCTGTTCCTGCCTTGGGCTTGTTGACAAAACTGAAGTACCTGAGCTGTGAGCAGGGTATAGGGGAGGAGGACCGGAGCATGCTGGGATGCCTAAAGATTTAACTGTTTGGTGCCCGGTCCTTAACCACCACCTACACCCCCATTGTCTACCTGAGGGCCCTATGGACCTCAAAGAAAGAGAGTTAACAATTGCAAGTCTACCATAACGCTACTTTTACCAATCTTTCTGACATGCATTCAGCTTTCATACAGTACATAGTATATAGCAGTTTTTACATTTTAATTCTCTTTGTACTAAAACAGCTTTCTCTAACGTCCTAGTGGATGCTGGGGACTCCGTAAGGACCATGGGGAATAGACGGGCTCCGCAGGAGACTGGGCACTCTAAGAAAGATTTAGTACTACTGGTGTGCACTGGCTCCTCCCTCTATGCCCCTCCTCCAGACCTCAGTTAGAATCTGTGCCCGGACAGAGCTGGGTGCATTTTAGTGAGCTCTCCTGAGCTTGCTAATAAGAAAGTATTTTAGTTAGGTTTTTTATTTTCAGAGAGCTTCTGCTGGCAACAGACTCTCTGCTACGTGGGACTGAGGGGAGAGAAGCAAACCTACTAACTGCGGCTAGGTTGCGCTTCTTAGGCTACTGGACACCATTAGCTCCAGAGGGATCGAACACAGGACCTGACCTTGTCGTCCGTTCCCGGAGCCGCGCCGCCGTCCCCCTCGCAGAGCCAGAAGTCAGAAGCCGGCGGGTTGAAGCAAGAAGACGTCAAAATCGGCGGCAGAAGACTCCTGTCTTCATATGAGGTAGCGCACAGCACTGCAGCTGTGCGCCATTGCGCCCACACTAACCCACACACTCCGGTCACTGTAGGGTGCAGGGCGCAGGGGGGGGCGCCCTGGGCAGCAATTGATTACCTCCTGGCAAAAAGCAGCATATATACAGTTGGACACTGTTATATGCATGAGCCCCCGCCATTAATTTTACACAAGAAGCCCGCCGCTGAGGGGGCAGGGCCTTCTTCCTCAGCACTCACCAGCACCATTTTCTCTCCACAGCTCCGCTGAGAGGAAGCTCCCCAGGCTCTCCCCTGCAAGATAGAGAGGGTGAAAAAGAGAGGTGGGGCACATAAATTTGGCGTAAAAACAATATATACAGCAGCTACTGGGTTAACACTAAGTTACTGTGTGATTCCTGGGTCATATAGCGCTGGGGTGTGTGCTGGCATACTCTCTCTCTGTCTCTCCAAAGGGCCTTGTGGGGGAACTGTCTTCAAATAGAGCATCCCCTGTGTGTGTGGTGTGTCGGTACGTGTGTGTCGACATGTATGAGGTAAAAGGCTCCCCTAAGGAGGAGATAGAGCAAATATGTGTGTGAGAGGGTGTCTCCGTCGACAACGCCGACACCTGTTTGGATATGTGTAAGTGCTGAGGTGAATTTATTGCACAAAAGATTAGAGAACAGACAGGAAATCTACCCATGTCTGTCCCTATGTCACAGAGACCTTCAGAGTCTCACAATGCTCACTATCCAAAATAATAAACACTGATATCGACACGGAGTTTGACTCCTGTGTCGACTACGATAATGCAAAGTTACAGCCAAAATGGCTAAAAGGTATTCAATATATGATTATTGTAATAAAAGATGATTTGCATATCACTGATGACTCATTTGTCCCTGACACAAGGGTACACATGTTAAGGGGAAGAAAGCTGAGGTAAATTTCCCTCCTCTCATGAGGAAAAAGAGCGGGAATCTCCAGACAAGAGACTGCAGCTTCCCACAAAAAATTCTCAGGCAGTATCCTTTCCCCACTAGGGCCAGGATGTGATGGGAATCTTCCCCTAGGGTGTTACGTTTGCACAGAAGGTAGCACTAGCTATTCTCAGGGATCCTGCAGATAGCGTGCACATTCTAGTACACTACTCAGACCGGCGATTGTGTCTGCATGGGTTTATAGCGCTGTGGCAGCGTGGACAGGTACCTTATCAGCAGAGATTGAGACCCTAGTATGCATATAGATATATATATGTATATATAGAGATATATATATATTAAAGATGCTGTCTTAAGAGATAGGTATATATATATAAAACATGCCCAAAGAGACATGAGTATACTGGGTCCTAGAGTCAAAGCTATGTCGATTTCTGCTTGACGTGTCCTGTAGAATGTGCAATGGACAGATGATGCCAACTTAAGAGGCATATGGAAGGCTGAGGATTGGGTGGAGAAGGGTTCTCGGACCTGGTCTCCACAGCTATAGCTGGTAATTCTGATATTTTGCCTTATATTCCTGCACAGCCTAGGAAAGCACGACATTATCAAATGCAGCTTTTCAAATAAAGAAACAAGAAAGTCCGAGGTGCGTCCTTTCTTGCCAGAGGCGGGGGCAGAGGAAAGAAGCTGCACAACACAGCTAGTTCCCAGGAACAGAAGTCCTCCCCGGCCTCTACAAAGATCCACCGCATGTCGCTGGGGCTCCACAGGCGGAGCTAGGCCCGGTGGGGGCACGCCTTCGTAAGTTCAGCCACAAGTGGGTTCACTCCCTGTTAGATCCCTGGGCAATAGATATTGTGTCTCAGGGATACAAGCTGGACTTTGAGAAGATGCCCCCTTACCGACGGCCCTGCCGGCTTCCCCCCACGAGAGGGAAACAGTGTTAACTGCAATTCACAAATTGTATCTTCAACAGGTGGTGGTCAAGGTTCCCCTCCTTCAACAAGAAGGGGGTTATTATTCGACCATGTTATAGTCCCGAAACCAGACGGTTCGGTCAGACCCATATTGAATTTAAAATCCCTGAACATATACCTGAAAAGGTTCAAATTCAAGATGGAATCGCTAAGAGCGGTTATTGCAAGCCTGAAAGGGGGAGATTTTATGGTGACTCGGGACATAAGGGATGCATACCTTCATGTCCCCATTTATCCACCTCATCAGGCGTACCTCAGAATTGCGGTACGGGATTGTCATTACCAATTTCAGACGTTGCCGTTTGGTCTCTCCACAGCCTTGAGAATATTCACCAGGGTAATGGCGGAAATGATGGTGCTCCTGCGGAAGCAAGGTGTCACTATTATCATGTACTTGGACGATCTCCTCATAAAAGCGAGATCAAGAGAGCAGTTGCTGAACAGCGTATCACTTTCTCTGGAAGTGTAACGGCAACACGGCTGGATTCTATATATTCCAAAGTCGCAGTTGGTTCTTACAGCTCATCTGCCTCTCCTAGGTATGATCCTAGACACAGACCAGAAAAGGGTTTATCTCCCGATAGAGGGAACTCAGGAGCTCGTGACACTGGTCAGGACTCTATTAAAACCAAAACAGGTGTCAGTGCATCACTGCACTCGGGTCCTGGGAAGGAGGGTGGCATCATACGAGGCCATTCCCTTCGGCAGGTTCCATACGAGGACCTTCCAATGGGACTTACTGGACAAGTGGTCCGGATCACATCTTCAGATGCATCGGTTAATCACCCTATCCCCCAGAGCCAGGGTGTCTCTCCTGTGGTGGCTGCAGAGTGCTCACCTTCTCGAAGGTCGCAGATTCGGCATTCAGGACTGGGTCCTGGTGACCACGGATGCAAGCCTCCGAGGGTGGGGGGCAGTCACACAGGGAAGAAATTTCCAAGGGCTGTGGTCAAGGCAGGAAACTTGCCTTCACATCAATACCCTGGAACTAAGGGCCATATACAACGCCCTAAGTCAAGCGGAGACCCTGCTTCGCGACTAACCGGTTCTGATTCAGTCAGAAAATATCACCGCAGTGATATTTTGTAAACCGCCTAGGCGGCACAAGGAGCAGGGTGGCGATGGTAGAAGCCACCAGAATTCTTCGCTGGACGGAGAATCACGTAAGCGCACTGTCAGCAGTGTTTATTCCGGGAGTGGACAACTGGGAAGCAGACTTCCTTAGCAGGCACGACCTCCACCCGGGAGAGTGGGGACTTCATCAAGAAGTCTTCGCGCAGCTTGTAGGTCGGTGGGAACTGCCACAGGTGGACATGATGGCATCCCGCCTCAACAAAAAGCTACAGAGGTATTGCGCCAGGTCAAGAGACTCTCAGGCGATAGCTGTAGACGCACTGGTGACACCGTGGATGTTCCAGTCGGTTTATGTGTTTCCTCCTTTTCCTCTCTGACCCAAGGTGCTGAGAATCATAAGGAAAAGAGGAGTGAGAACAATACTCATTGTTCCGGATTGGCCAAGAAGGACTTGGTATCCAGAGCTGCAAGAAAGGCTCACAGAGGACCCATGGCCTCTGCCTCTAGGGCAGGATCTGTTGCAGCAGGGACCTTGTATGTTCCAAGACTTACCGCAGCTGCGTTTGACGGCATGGCGGTTGGACGCCGGATCCTAGTAGAAAAGAGGGATTCCGGATGAGGTTATTCCTACGCTGATAAGGGCTAGGAAGGACGTGACGGCTAAACATTATCACCGTATACGGCGAAAATATGTTGCTGGGTGTGAGGCCAGGAATGCCTCTACAGAGGAAGTCCAGCTGGGCCGTTTCCTTCACTTCCTACAGTCGGGAGTGACTTTGGGCCTAGAATTGGGGTCCATTAAGGTCCAGATTTCGGCCCGATCCATTTTCTTCATACAAAAACTAGCTTCTCTACCTGAAGTTCAGACGTTTGTAAAGGGAGTGCTGCATATTCAGCCCCTTTTTTGTGCCACCAGTGGCACCTTGGGATCTTAACGTGGTGTTGAGTTTCCTGAAATCTCACTGGTTTGAGCCGCTTAAGACCGTGGAGTTAAAATATCTCACGTGGAAAGTGGTCAAAAATTGGCGTCTTTGTCATGTAAAAGCCCCTATCTGGTTTTCCATATGGACAGGGCAGAATTACGGACTCGTCCGCAATTTCTGCCAAAGGTGGTGTCATCTTTTCATGTGAACCAACCTATTGTGGTGCCTGCGGCTACTCGTGACTTGGAGGATTCCAAGTTACTAGATGTAGTCAGGGCTTTGAAGATTTATGTAGCCAGATCGGCTGGAGTCAGGAAACCTGACTCGCTGTTTATCCTGTATGCATCCAACAAGCTGGGTGCTCCTGCTTCAAAGTAAACTATTGCTTGCTGGATCTGTAACACGATTCAGCAGGCTCATTCTGCGGCTGGCTTGCCGCCTCCAAAATCAGTAGAAGCCCATTCCACAAGGAAGGTGGGCTCTTCTTGGGCGGCTGCCCGAGGGGTCTCGGCATTACAACTTTGCCGAGCAGCTACTTGGTCGGGTTCAAACACTTTTGCAAAGTTCTACAAGTTTGATACCCTGGCTGAGGAGGACCTTGTGTTTGCTCATTCGGTGCTGCAGAGTCATCCGCACTCTCCCGCCCGTTTGGGAGCTTTGGTATAATCCCCATGGTCCTTACGAAGTCCCCAGCATCCACTAGGACGTTAGAGAAAATAAGATTTTACTCACCGGTAAATCTATTTCTCGTAGTCCGTAGTGGATGCTGGGCGCCCGTCCCAAGTGCGGACTTCTTTTGCAATACTTGTATATAGTTATTGCTTACATAAGGGTTATGTTATGGCTGCATCAGGTTTGTCTGATGCTCTGTTGTTGTTCATACTGTTGACTGGGTATGTTATCACAAGTTATACGGTGTGATTGGTGTGGCTGGTATGAGTCTTACCCTGGATTCTAAAATCCTTTCTTTGTAATGTCAGCTCTTCCGGGCACAGTTTCCTTAACTGAGGTCTGGAGGAGGGGCATAGAGGGAGGAGCCAGTGCACACCAGTAGTACTAAATCTTTCTTAGAGTGCCCAGTCTTCTGCGGAGTGCGTCTATTCCCCATGGTCCTTACGGAGTCCCCAGCATCCACTACGGACTACGAGAAATAGATTTACCGGTGAGTAAAATCTTATTTTTACACAATTTCTCTGTTTTATCCCTTACCTGCTTTTTTCCAGTACCTTTCATCAATATATCAGCATATAAGTGCATAGGTCACAAACTATTTACATCAGAATTTAAGATCGTCACATTGAACAAATTGTCCATTCATTATTATACTGCATCCCAATAACTACAGTATTGTAACAATCGCAATCTCCATTTGTTATATATGACAGAAATTCCTCATTGCTATTTCTTCATTATGTTATATGGGGGTAATTCCAAGATGATCGCAGCAGGAAATTTTTTAGCAGTTGGGCAAAACCATGGCCCTCATTCCGAGTTGTTCGCTCGGTAAAAATCTTCGCATCGCAGCGATTTTCCGCTTAATGCGCATGCGCAATGTTCGCACTGCGACTGCGCCAAGTAAATTTGCTATGCAGTTAGGAATTTTACTCACGGCTTTTTCATCGTTCTGGCGATCGCTCGGTATTTTTTTCTCGCAACGGAGCGATTAGTCGCTAATGCGCATGCGCAATGTCCGCAGTGCGACTGCGCCAAGTAAATTTGCTATGCAGTTAGGTATTTTACTCACGGCATTACGAGGTTTTTTCTTCGTTCTGGTGATCGTAATGTGATTGACAGGAAGTGGGTGTTTCTGGGCGGAAACTGGCCGTTTTATGGGTGTGTGCGAAAAAACGCTACCGTTTCTGGGAAAAACGCGGGAGTGGCTGGAGAAACGGAGGAGTGTCTGGGCGAACGCTGGGTGTGTTTGTGACGTCAAACCAGGAACGACAAGCACTGAACTGATCGCAGATGCCGAGTAAGTCTGAAGCTACTCTGAAACTGCTAAGTAGTTTGTACTCGCAATATTGCGAATACATCGGTCGCAATTTTAAGAAGCTAAGATTCACTCCCAGTAGGCGGCGGCTTAGCGTGTGTAACTCTGCTAAAATCGCCTTGCGAGCGATCAACTCGGAATGAGGGCCCATGTGCACTGCAGGTGTGGCAGATATAACATTTGCAGAGAGAGTTAGATTTGGGTGGGTTATTTTATTTCTGTGCTGGGTAAATACTGGCTGCTATATTTTTACACTGCAAATTAGATTGCAGATTGAACACACCACACCCAAATCTAACTCTCTCTGCACATGTTATATCTGCCTCCCCTGCAGTGCACATGGTTTTGCCCAATTGCTAACAGAATTCCTGCTGCGTTCAACTTGGAATTACCCCCTATACCTCTTCCCTCAACTACCATACATACAGCAACTCTACTACAGTACATTCCAGCAGGTCCCACATGTATCTTTCATTTTCCATTATTGTAGTTGTCTTATACCCCAGAGACCAATCTCAGGACTTTAGTTATTTATTAACTGTTAATTATATAGCACACTTTTCTGAGAATATTTGGTCATTCACAACAGCTCCTGCACTAGTGGAGCTTACAGTCTATGGGCCTAATTCCAGGGCCGGTGAGAGGGGGGTATGGGGGGTCAAAGGGGACACCTGTACTGGGCCCCAAGAATATGCCACTTAGTGCACAAAATGCATGTGAGCCGTTTTGTCCAAATAGGGCAGTAGTCGATGTGGGTACAGCCTCAGAGTGACTGGATCCTCTCACACACAGCGACTGAGAGGGCACCAGAAATATCACTATACCGGGCCCCAATATTTCTGTTGACAGCCCTGACTAATTCAGACCTGAACGTAGCAGCAAATTTGTTAGCAGATGGGCAAAACCATGTGCACTGCAGAGGGGGCAGATATAACGTGCAGAGAGAGTTACATTTGGGTGGTTTATATTGTTTCTGTGCAGGGTAAATACTGGCTGCTTTATTTTTACACTGCAATTTAGATTTCAGTTGGAACACACCACGCCCAAATCTAACTCTCTCTGCACATGTTATATCTGCCCCCCCTGCAGTGCACATGGTTTTGCCCATCTGCTAACAAATTTGCTACTACGTTCAGGTCTGAATTAGGGGGGTCATTCCGAGTTGTTCGCTCGCAAGCTGCTTTTAGCAGCTTTGCACACGCTAAGCCGCCGCCTACTGGGAGTGAATCTTAGCTTATCAAAATTGCGAACGAAAGATTAGCATAATTGCGAATAGACACTTCTTAGCAGTTTCTGAGTAGCTCCAGACTTACTCGGCATCTGCGATCAGTTCAGTCAGTTTCGTTCCTGGTTTGACGTCACAAACATACCCAGCGTTCGCCCAGACACTCCTCCGTTTCTCCAGCCACTCCCGCGTTTTTCCCAGAAACGGTAGCGTTTTTTCGCACACACCCATAAAACGGACAGTTTCCGCCCAGAAACACCCACTTCCTGTCAATCACATTACGATCACCAGAACGAAGAAAAAACCTCGTAATGCCGTGAGTAAAATACCTAACTGCATAGCAAATTTACTTGGCGCAGTCGCACTGCGGACATTGCGCATGCGCATTAGCGACTAATCGCTCCGTTGCGAGAAAAAAATACCGAGCGAACAACTCGGAATGACCCCCTAGGTCCTATATTCCCTACCTTATGTACACACACTTACTCACTAGAGAGTGGAAGAAAACCAGAGTACCCGGAGGAAAACCCACACCAGCACAGGGAGAATATTTAAACACAGGACCATGGTGGTAATTGTACCCAAGACCTCTGTGCTGTTAGGCAGCAATGCTAACCATTACACCAACTGTGCTGCTCTTGAGGTGAGAATTACATTAGAGGTAGTGCTTCAGTTATTAGACACATCAGATCTGTCACTTGTATACAATATGGGGAAAACATATGGACATTAAAGCTATAAAATGTGCTCTCTTGATATACAATATTATACTCATAAGCATGTTGAATGAAAGCAATATTATGTTTGGTTAAAAACAAAAATTCAGTAATGTATTCTTCTATGTCTTGTAGGCAGACATGGTTATATGGTTTTGGGTTTGTTGTTTATTTCAGGTTTTCAAGATATAATGAATGAAATTTGTAGAATAAGTGGTAAGTGTTTCATGCTTTGGACTGGTTACAGCCCTGTAAACACAGATTGCAAAAGGACATTAAGGCATACTTACCTACTCTCCCGGATTCTGCGGAAGACACCCGGTTTTCGGGTAGTCCCCCGCAGCCCCCGGAAGAGTGGGCACCCTCCCGCATTCTGCCCACTCCCTAGTGAAGGGGGCAGAATAGGGAGAATAACACAGTAAAATCACGGACCCGGGGGGGCGGAGCCTAATGACGCGATCAGATGCTAATCGCGTCCTTTTAGCCCCGCCCCTAGCCATATTTCATCCAGTTACAGTCGTTTACCGGGAGTGGGCGGAGCCTACTGATGTAATCAGCTTGGCTCCTCCCTCATCCCCCGCCCACCTGCTTCTCCTCTCCGGTCATCTCCCGGAGAGGAGATTTAAAATATCGGTAAGTATGCATTAAGGGTTCATATACACTAGGTAAAACAATCTTGTTTTACCTGTGGTGCAGTTAATATTTAGACACAGTCAGCATGTCTCTCAGCAGGAGCGTATGAAGAGAGAAGGGGGGGGGGGGCACGTGTACAGTCTCTTCTGGGCCCCCTTCTCTCTATCTGGTGGCAACCTCTCACTGAGAGCTAGTACACTCTTGAGTCTACTGTGCATGTGCAGGTCTCTGGGGAAATGACATGGGCCCACATTCCGAGTTGTTCGCTCGCTAGCTGCTTTTAGCAGCATTGCACACGCTAGGCCGCCGCCCTCTGGGAGTGTATCTTAGCTTAGCAGAAGTGCGAACGAAAGATTAGCAGAGTTGCGAATAGAAATTTCTTAGCAGTTGCTGAGTAGCTCCAGACTTACTCAGCCATTGCGACCAGCTCAGTCCTTTTCGTTCCTGGTTTGACGTCACAAACACACCCACCGTTTGCCCAACCACTGCCCCGTTTCTCCAGCCACTCCTGCGTTTTGCAACTCGAACGCCTGCGTTTTTCCGCACACTCCCATAAAACGACCAGTTTCCGCCCAGAAACACCCACTTCCTATCAATCACACTACGATCAGCACAGCGATGAAAAAGCTTTGTTATGCCGTGAGTAAAATACCTAACTTTTGTGTAAAATAACTAAGCGCATGCGCTCTGCGAACCTTGCGCATGTGCAGTAAGCGACTAATCACAGTATAGCGAAAATCGGCAACGAGCGAACAACTCGGGATGACCCCCATGGTGCCCATTTTCCTGGCAATTTCCCTACTGCACATGTGCAAAACACTGGCAATAAAAAGGTGCAGCAGCCATTTTCCCAGTAACTTTGCAGTGCTGGCGCGGGACTCTGGAGAAGTATTGAAAAAAATGGGTGTAGCTTGTGTGGTGTGCCCAGGGACCCGAGTGCATTGCACACACTGCAGCCATTATAGATACACCACTGCCTCTAGCTTTTCATTTGCAGGGATCTTTAATCTCTGACCACCTCACTTGCAACAACAATAGGACATGAAGCACTTCAGTTATGTATTGCACATCAGAGATTATATTGGATAGATGATGTAACTTTCGTATAGGGTCCTATTCATCATAGGAGCCGGATGGTGAACTGCGGTGAGGACACTTATCACCTGCTCCGGTGGCAGGAGACAGCTGCTCTGAAATGCAGCTGCCCTGCAATTAGTAGCAGTGATACTTTCCACCCAGTTGCCAGCTTCTGTGCATGTGTGAGCTGAGGTCTCAAATGCACAGTGCCGCTGGTCAGACAGTGAGGAGGTAGCAGAGGAATCCACTCGGATCCCTCTTCACATCCCTGGAACTCCTTCCCATAGGAAGGAGCAGGGTTCCGAGAACCAGCAACATCTGAAAATGGCATTTGTTCTCACAGGCAAACTCCGAAAACTTTGTTTTCAGAGTTTACGGTATATCAAGTAGCTCTATTGGACCTCTAATAATTAATAATAACTTTAATTATATAGCGCTTTTCTTCAGCAGGACTCAAAGTTGCTTTACAGACATAAAACATAGGGCCTAATTCAGAGTTGATAGCAGCAGTAAATTTGTTAGCAGTTGGGCAAAACCATGTGCACTGCAGGTGGGATAGATGTAACATGTGCAGAGAGAGTTAGATTTGGGTGGGGTGTGTTCAAACTGAAATCTAAATTGCAATGTAAAAATAAAGCAGCCGGTATATACCCTGCACAGAAACAAAATAACCCACCCAAGTCTAGCTCTCTCTGCAAATGTTATATCGGCCACACCTGCAGTGCACATTGGTGGTCATTCCGAGTTGATCGCTAGCTGCATTTGTTCACAGCGCAGCGATAAGGCTAAAAAAAGGCAGTTCTGCGCATGCGTATGCGGCGCAATGTGCACGCGCAATGTACGGGCACAACGAACGATGCAGTTTTGCACAGGGTCTAGCGATGCATTTCAGTCACACTGGTTGCAGCAGAGTGATTGACATGAAGTGGGCATTTCTGGGTGGCAACTGACCGTTTTCAGGGAGTGTTCGGAAAAACGTAGGCGTGCCAGGGAAAACGCAGGCATTGCTGGGCGAATGCTGGGCGGGTGTGTGACGTCAAAAGCCAACCCACCAACGTTAGAATCAACGCACACAAAGAGTTAGTCCAGGGCTGTTCTTGTTTTGCACAAAATATTTTTGCAGGCGCTCTGCTGCACAGGCGTTCGCACTTCTGCAAAGCGAAAATACACTTCCCGGTGCGCGGCGACAATGCGTTTGCACGGCTGCTAAAAACTGCTATCGAGCTAAGAACTCGGAATGACCACCATGGTTTTGCCCAACTGCTAACAAATGTGCTGCTGCAATCAACTCTGAATTACCCACATAGTACACAGTAAAAAGGATTTAGTATTACACTAGTAAAAAAAACTACACAGAAATAAAAAAAAATTAAAAACCTAGAGAGAAAGTTAAAGGGGGGCGTGGCTTAGCTGTGTGAGGGGATAGAAGTGCTGGACCTGAGCTCCAGCGTAAAACTAGCTATTACACCCACTCCAGCCTTTTTACCTGCTCCCTGAGTCCCACTGATCGATTGCTGAAGCTCCCCTGCACTGGGTAGGTGGGTCTGCGGAGCCGGCGGGTACCCCCTGTGCCCGTGCGGTTTGCGGCCTTCCTGCCTGGATGGAGCCGGGGAATCGCGCCGGGCGCTGACCCGGACCGGAAGTGACGCGACGGGATCTTCGTAGCGGCATCGGACGGCGCCGGGCCTGCTCCTGCCTCCCCTGAAGCACCACCACTTGCCCCGGACCTGGCTGCCCTGTACGGCGGCCCGACTGACCTCTGCGGCACCCGCTGGACGGCTCCGTAATAGCGGGAGAGTGCGCGGCTGCGCCCTCTGACCCGGCCGCGGCGGACGCTGTCCTCTGCCTCTGCCCTCAGATCTCCGCTGGCTGGCTGAGCGGGGGGGAGCCGGGACCGCTGATCACCACTACCACCAATGCATCGGACAGGAGCCCAGGAAATAGTACTGGCACTGGCACTTCCAAGCACAGGAAGTGAGCCTGGCGACGCCATCTTGCTCACTGACAAATTGCCTGGCAAACTACAATCTCCAGCCTTTAAGTGCGTTTTTGGCCCCACTTTCCAGGCTTAGCTCCCTCCCAGCATACCCCACACAACTTCAGGATACTCTCTGCTCCTGAGACACCCTGTTTATTCTCCCACCTCGTAGTAGCTGGTATACAGTTTAAAGGGGACTTTAAGATTTTGCTGTCAGAAAATCTTAGGTGCATATATCCACTCTGCGCCAGTGTTTGATCTTTCCGACAGTGCACCGCAGTGGTAGGGGATGCTGGGAGGCTATCCCCCACTACGGGCAGAGGTGATGTAAATATCACTGTGATGTTTTGACCCCTCCCTTGCTCCTGATGTTGTGATGCGAATCCTAGCAACTATCAAGCCAATATTCCTTGGTCCATCCTCCTGTATCCAATTTGTCTCGTTCACGCCCGCTATAGTGGGATACACCCTCCGGTATTATGCCGCCTAAACGCCAGAAAGACCAGACCCTGGTTCGTCCGGTTGCTTTCTTCAAACAATCTCCCGCATCCCAGGGTCCGAAAGGGTCTCCCATATCAGATTCCCATTCCAAACCCTCCCTGGAGCGTGATGACGCGTCTACGATTCCTCGTGGGGGTCCGTTTAAGCTTTCACAACTGGATGACGATACACCTCTCACGCTGGGATCTATGCGGCAGCTTCTGACTACTTTCAAGGATGATATCACGATGGAAGTTAAGACGGCGCTGCGGTGCTGCCAACAAACTGTCGATGCCATAGGCCAGCGCACGGATCATCTCGAGAATAAGTGCGAAGAGGTTGTGAGATCCCACAATGAGGTGATAACTCAACTTGAAGAGCTACAGTCTGAGGTCGCGGATCTACGACGGAAGACCTGTGACCTTGAAGATAGGTCATGGCGTAACAACGTAAAGCTCCGCGGCATCCCAGAAATGGTTTCTAACTCGGACCTTAAACAATTTGCGATGGATCTCTTCATGAACCTCCTCCCTACCAACTCCATCGATGATTTCCTAATTGACCGCATCCACCGACTCCCGAAGGCAAAAAATGCCCCAAAGGACGCTCCAAGGGATACTTTGATGAGGATGCACTATTTCCACATTAAAGAACACATTCTACGGGCGGCTATGCGACCGGATCTACCGGCCTCCACCTTGGGGGATCTACAAGTATATGGGGACCTCTCAGCGGCTACTCTAGCTATGCGACGCTCATTCTATTCGGTGACCGCGGCATTGAGGAGAGCTGATATCCCCTATCGCTGGGGATTCCCGACCAAATTGCTTGTTAGAAGGAACGGCGCTACAAATGTGATAACTACGCCGGAGGCTGGCCTGGCACTTTTGGATGCTTGGAAATTGGAGGATGCACCCCCAAAGGCTCCCAAGACCCTCAAATTGGCTCAAGAATGGTCAATTGCCGGCGGCCCCTTCTGAGGTGCCGCTGCTACAACCAAGTCGTATGTTGTTGCTGGACTTGATTTCTTTACCCGTTTCTGCATTGTTGTAGGTCTTTATTCTGTTCTCCCAGTCAATGCCTTTGGTGGTTATGGAGCAAACTATCCCCGCTTATATCTGTGAGCTATAAGTTTTGTTAGGAATGTGCACGCTGTATTAATTTTTCCATGATTTTTCTTACTCGGGTATACCTTCCATCTTCTACTTTCAACCTCCTCCAGGTTGTTCTTGCTATTTTTCATTCCCATGCTCCCTTTCTATATATGGTGCACCCTATTCCCGGTGGATGGCCTGCGCTCCCGGTTCCCCCCCTTTGGGGGGTGGGCCGCGAACGTGCACCCTGCCGTTGAACGCGATTCGTGAATTTTCATTTTTCTTTTTTATTATCTCATTCACGATAGCTCGATCTATATTTTTTTTTGTCTTCATCTCTTCCACTATTTATACCATAGTCGGTTGTGGGCGCTTCTCGCGCGCGATCCCAGTTTCCTGGGGGAGCGAGTGGGGCCCGCCTGCCCTTGCAATGACTTCATGCATTGCCCGGGAATTTGATTTGAATTTGCATTTATTCTACGTTTTTCTGATATTGCTGTTATATGCTATTTAATATAGGAGTGAGGGAGGGGTTCTCCCCTCGCCTCGACCCCATGTGTTGCCTCTTTAGGTGACCTTGTTTGGCATCCTTGCGGTGCCTACTATGTTTTCTACCTTTACTATTTCTCCCCCTCTCCCTGTCTTTACGAGTTTTGGTACACATGTGTTCTTGTTGAGCTCGTTATACAGTTCATGCCTGTAGATTGTATATAGCACTGTTACATAAGATGCCTGATGGTTAAAGTTCTCTCATTGAATGTGAAAGGTCTGAATTCACCCAACAGGCGTCGTCTGGCCCTAAACCATTTTGCGAAATGTAAAGCACACATAGTGGCTTTACAGGAGACTCACTTCATGTCTTTATCACCACCTTCCCTTATGAACAGAAAATTCTTCACCTGCTATATGTCCAACGGCCCAAAGAAAAAAGCGGGGGTAGCTTTATTATTTTCTAATGCATGCGATTTTTCTCTAGAACATCAAATTTCAGATCGGGAAGGTAGATACCTCATCCTGACAGCTAAATTGGAGGACAAACCAGTCACTTTAGCTACGATGTATGCACCTAACACCAAACAAATACCCTTCTTTAGGAAATTCTTTAAGACTCTCCAGACGCACCGTTCGGGTGCATTGTTATTGCTGGGGGATTTTAACGTTGCCCCTGATCCCGCGGTGGATAGATCCTCAGCCCGCTCTGTCTCCAGTGCAAGCCCGCTCTGAGATAATTCCCACTCCTTCCGGAATATCTTACATGAGTATGATCTCTACGATGTCTGGAGGGCCAAAAATCCGACCTGTAGGGACTACTCGTTTTTCTCTCCGGTACATGGTTCTTTCTCTAGGATCGACCTAGCAATATCAGATAAATGGACCCTCCAACAGGTATCGAGGGCTTCTATCCTGCCAGTATCATGGTCCGACCACTCTGCCCTCTCTATCCATTGGAATCTTCTACGTAATAGGACTTCTCCTACCCTATGGCGTCTTGGAGACTATCTCCTCACGAATGCGGAAGCCAAACAATCGATATCACAAGCCCTCTCCCTATACATCGAGACTAATATCCCAGTTGACACGTCCATATTTACACACTGGTGCGCCCTCAAAGCGGTGGTTAGGGGAGCGGCTATACAAGCTGCTGCTTATATTCGTAGAACTTCCCGGGAACAACAGATATAACTCGAAACTCACCTTAAGGATGTAGAGAGCCAACTGAAGTCGAACCCATCAAATAAGACAATTTATCGCGATCTAATCCGTATCAGGGATGAGATAAATAAACTGGGCCTGACTGAAGTCCACAAAAATCTTTTCCGATTACGACAAAAGTTTTATGTGCAGGGAGATAGAGCTGGTAGAATGCTTGCCCGCAAGCTGAGGGGGAAGACCGCTAAGGAGAGGGTGAAATCGATTATCGATTTAAATAACATTAAAATAACAGACCTGTCTGCAATAGCCGACGCCTTTGCTGCGTACTATTCCACCCTTTACAATTTGAAAGAAGACGCATCTATCCCACAACCCACACCAGCTTCTATTGCGGCCTTTTTGAAAGACATACGCTTCCCCTCACTTGAACCTGACTCTCTACAAACTCTAAACCAGCCCTGGTCCCGTACGGAAATTGATCAAGTGATTGACTCACTCCCGTTAGATAAAGCGCCAGGCCCTGACGGGTACATCAATAAATTCTATAAATGCTTCAAAAGCTCCCTCACCCCGATTCTAGACTCAGTCTATAATCATGCTTCATCTGTCGGGAACTTCCCGGTAGAAATGTTGGAGGCTCGTGTAGTAGCCTTCCCCCAGCCAGGGAAGAACCCCGCTATGATACCTAACTATCGCCCCATTGCATTACTAAATACTGATCTCAAAATATATGCAAAGCTAGTGGCCAACAGACTCAACCCTCTTCTTCCCTCTCTCGTCCATCATGATCAAGTGGGATTTGTCCCTGGTAGACAGTCCCCCGATAACACTAGACGAGTAATAAATGTGATGGACGCCTTCACCGCTTCAGACGATCCCTTATTATTGCTTTCGTTGGACGCGGAGAAGGCGTTTGATCGCCTACACTGGGGATATCTTCAAGCTGTGCTACTTAAGTTTGGCCTTGATGGCAGAGTACTCACCTCCATTTTAGCCTTATATTCTAATCCCTCGGCAAGAGTGTGTGTGAATGGACTCCTTTCTCCTTCCTTTTGGATCACCAATGGTACACGCCAAGGGTGCCCCCTATCCCCGCTCGTATTCGCTCTTGCGATAGAGCCTGTAGCTGAAAAAATCAGATCTACGCCCCTAATTAAAGGCGTGGACTATTTAGGACAATCGCATAAGATATGTCTCTTTGCGGACGATATCCTCTTAACACTTACTGATCCCACTAACTCTCTGCAAGCTTTACACACACTCTTGACCGACTATTCAGCAGTATCCTATTATAAACTCAATAATACCAAAACGGAAGCACTTCCGGTTAATTTTCCACCACCCCTGTTATCCGCACTGAAAGCTGCTTATACATATTCTTGGCAGGATAGAAGCCTCAAATATCTGGGGATTCATATCACCCAAAAGTTAGATGATCTGATCTCTGCAAACTATCCCCCACTATTGCGTAAATTCACCAATCTGGTCTCCGACTGGATGATGCAACATGTATCATTGCTAACACGAATAGCTGCACTGAAGATGACGGTTCTCCCCAGGCTTATGTACCTATTTCGGGCCATCCCAATACTCCTACCTAACTATCTCCTATCCAAATGTAATGCTATATTTAGCTCCTATGTATGGAAAGGTAGGAAACCGAGACTAGCCAGGAAAATGATGATCCGGCCCAAACGGGAGGGGGGCCTGGCCTATCCAGATATACATGCCTATCAATTAGCGTGCCGACTTGCACAAATAAGTGCTTGGTACTCACACTCTGTTCATAAACCGTGGGTTCATCTTGAACAGGGACTTGTTTCCCCACTCCCCCTGACAGATATCTTGCTGCTCCCGAAAAATGAGGGCAAAATGTTAACCTCCAGATCTCTCACGGTCCAGTCTACTCGGAAAGCCTGGTTGGAAGTAGCGCATAGAGGGACAGGTATAATCCTCCCCTCCTCGGCCCTTTCATTGAAGGGCATAGCCTCCCTGATTCCCGATCTGAGATTCGATGCCTGGATATCCAGGGGAATCTTGTCCCTCCACGATGTAATGGTAGACAACACCCTGCTTTCTTTTGCTCAGATACAAGAAAATTTTTCATTACCGCATAGGGAATTTTATAAATACTTGCAGCTTAGGCATTGGCTTCACGGGAATTCGTGCTCCCCCCATATCATATCCCCATTGCCTAAGCTTATTCAGAATTTCCTTGATACTGGGGAGGGCAGGGGAGGTATCACTAAATTGTATAATTATATTATCAACCCTCAACCGCTACAGAAAGCCCCATTTCAACTGAAATGGGAGACGGATCTTCGATGCTCCATCTCGGAGGAAGAATGGGAAACGATCTTCCAAACATGCTTTAAAATATCTAAATGTATTTCACATATGGAATCATATTATAAACTCCTCCACCGTTTGTATTTCACCCCATCCCGCTTGCATGCGATGCAACCTTCCACGCCTAATCTATGTTGGCGCAATTGTGGTAATGTTTATTTTCTGGGAGTGCCCAACGATTGCCCAGCTTTGGAACTCTGTTTTTCACCTTATAAGTTTGGTGTTGGGCCACCACCTAACTCCACACCCCCGACTGGCTCTTCTACACCTCTATTATGGCGACTTGTCGCCGGGCGATAGATATATCTTGGGTCACATACTTATCACCACCAAACTTCTAATCGCCCGTCAGTGGCGCTCCCCCGTAGTCCCCCATATAGCTGTGATAGAAAAGACTATACAGTCTCATTATGAATTCGAAACCGCAGGGGTTGCTTATGCCTCCAATACATCTTGTCCTCTTCTTCGCTGGCTTTCATGGACCACTTACTGGCATAGCCGCCCGCCGGGTGTGATACGCGTAGCAGAGACACTTAGTTTAACAAACTGATATGCAGTTGTTGTTGGATGAACTCAGCCCCACATGGACCTTTGTTAGTGGATTCTCTTATTTTTCTTCACATTCTATTGTGCATGTCGAATTGTTTGTGTACCCCCACAACCCGTCCCCCCCCCCTCTTTTCTATTCTGTACCCCTTTCCTTTTGTTCAACTACAAAATAATAAAAATTAATATTGGAAAAAAAAAACCTAGAGAGAAATCTAAGCATACTGCAGGGTTGGTGCAGACATTTTGGGTAATAAATTTCATGGGTTATATATTCCACCTACAACAGGTAGCAGACAAGGCAGCCATCTTGTGCGCACTACATAGGTTTACTCTGGTTGGAATAGGTTACACCTAGAAGAGAAAATGGGGGTTTAGTTCCAATTTATGAGAAAAAGATCACTTAAGTCTCCAGGATTGCTAATTAAGGAAAAAATATAAATAAAATGATAATGTAACAATTTAGCATTTGATGTACCCATTGAATGGTCCTTTCTAAGTCCAAAACTGATTTTGTTACTCATTTTTGTTGGTGGGTGTCCTTTTTTTTTTTTTTGCTTTAACAATTGATTTAATACATATTTCTCCTCCACAAGCTCTCTCTGCCTCCCCATTGAAATGTCAAGGTACAGCTGAAGGTATAAAGATCTACAGCGATGTGAAGTATTTCACGGAGAGTATGAATCCAGTGTGGCACCACAAGTATGTGATTTATGGCTTGTACTCAGGATGAGGATGGGAAACCATGGCTTTGACCAAATTTAATCAGACAGAGCAACACTCATTCAAGAACTTGTTTTGGATTTCTTATTTAATAACTATTAGTGCTAGAGTGCAATTTAGCAAAAGTTTAGTACATAGAAACTCTAGGTATTTATTCTTTTAAAACAAATAGAGGCCCCGCCATTTCCCTGGCACTTACTATGCCAGGACCCTATTGCACTTTTGCTGTGTCTGCAGTATTTTGTTTCCAGGACAGTCTGCACTAGGGCCCTCATTCAGTATGGATCGCATTTGCAAAGCTGCTTAGCATTCAAGCAGGAGGTGTTACTGGCAGTCGCAGGGCGGCTTGCGAGGCCATGGAAACTGCGTCTCGTGATGCAGTCCTTGATCTTGCCACTCCTAGAAAAATGGAGTTACATCCTCCGTTTTGGCAACGCCCCCGTCCCTCCCCCGAACGCCTCTGCATGTCAATCAGGCAGAGGCGATTATCGGGAAACTGCGCTGAGGATAGCTCCTGCGATCCATACTGAATGAATGCCTAGATGTGTTGAGGATCTGCTTTTATAACCCATGTACGACTGCATTGTTTCACTCTCATTTACTAGTAGGACAGAGATCTCTGTAAGTGGCCAAATACATATAGCTTCTCTTTTCTAGTAGGTAATGACCAGGGTAAAACATGCTGCTTTTTCTTATTTTTTATTAACCAGATACTTATTTTTTTAAATGTTTCAGTGCTTAGTCTCCTTGGTAAAATAAGAATTTACTCACCGGTAATTCTATTTCTCGTAGTCCGTAGTGGATGCTGGGAACTCCGTAAAGACCATGGGGAATAGCGGGCTCCGAAGGAGGCTAGGCACTCTAGAAAGATTTATGACTACCTGGTGTGCACTGGCTCCTCCCACTATGACCCTCCTCCAAGCCTCAGTTAGGACACCGTGCCCGGACGAGCAGACATAATAAGGAAGGATTTAGAATCCCGGGTAAGACTCTTACCAGCCACACCAATCACACCGTACAACTCGTGATACTATATCCAGTTTGACAGTATGAAAACAACTGAGCCTCTCAACAGATGGCTCAACAATAACCCTTTAGTTAACAATAACTATATACAAGTATTGCAGACAATCCGCACTTGGGATGGGCGCCCAGCATCCACTACAGACTACGAGAAATAGAATTACCGGTGAGTAAATTCTTATTTTCTCTAACGTCCTAGTGGATGCTGGGAACTCCGTAAGGACCATGGGGATTATACCAAAGCTCCCAAACGGGCGGGAGAGTGCGGATGACTCTATAGCACCGAATGAGAGAACTCCAGGTCCTCCTCAGCCAGGGTATCAAATTTGTAGAATTTTGCAAACGTATTTGCCCCTGACCAAGTAGCTGCTCGGCAAAGTTGTAAAGCCGAGACCCCTCGGGCAGCCGCCCAAGATGAGCCCACCTTCCTTGTGGAATGGGCCTTTACAGATTTTGGCTGTGGTATACCTGCCACAGAATGTGCAAGCTGAATTGTACTACAAATCCAACGAGCAATAGACTGCTTAGAAGCAGGAGCACCCAGTTTGTTGGGTGCATACAGGATAAACAGCGAGTCAGATTTTCTGACTCCAGCCGTCCTGGAAACATATATTTTCAGGGCCCTGACAACGTCTAGCAACTTGGAGTCCTCCAATTCACTAGTAGCCGCCGGCACCACAATAGGCTGGTTCAGGTGAAACGCTGACACCACCTTAGGGAGAAATTGGGGACGAGTCCTCAACTCTGCCCTATCCATATGGAAAATCAGATAAGGGCTTTTACATGATAAAGCCGCCAATTCTGACACTCGCCTGGCTGAAGCCAAGGCTAATAACATGACCACTTTCCACGTGAGATATTTCAGATCCACGGTTTTAAGTGGCTCAAACCAATGTGATTTTAAGAAACTCAACATCACGTTGAGATCCCAAGGAGCCACTGGAGGCACAAACGGGGGCTGAATATGCAGCACTCCTTTTACAAAAGTCTGAACTTCAGGTACTGAAGCTAGTTCTTTTTGAAAGAAAATCGACAGAGCCGAGATCTGTACTTTAATGGAGCCTAGTTTTAGGCCCATATCCACTCCTGCTTGCAGGAAATGCAGAAATCGACCTAGTTGAAATTCCTCTGTTGGGGCCTTATTGGCCTCGCACCATGCAACATATTTTCGCCATATGCGGTGATAATGCGTTGCCGTAACATCTTTCCTGGCCTTAATAAGCGTAGGAATGACTTCTTCCGGAATACCCTTTTCCTTTAGGATCCGGTGTTTAACCGCCATGCCGTCAAACGCAGCCGCGGTAAGTCTTGGAACAGACAGGGCCCCTGTTGTATCAAGTCCTGTCTGAGCGGTAGAGGCCACGGGTCCTCTGAGAGCATCTCTTGAAGTTCCGGGCACCACGCTCGTCTTGGCCAATCCGGAACCACGAGAATCGTGTTTACTCCTCGCTTTCTTATTATTCTCAATACCTTTGGAATGAGAGGCAGAGGAGGGAACACATAAACCGACTGGTACACCCACGGTGTCACTAGAGCGTCCACAGCTATCGCCTGAGGGTCCCTTGACCTGGCGCAATATCTTTTTAACTTTTTGTTGAGACGGGACGCCATCATGTCCACCTGTGGTTTTTCCCAACGGTTTACCAGCATCTGGAAGACTTCTGGGTGAAGTCCCCACTCTCCCGGGTGGAGGTCGTGTCTGCTGAGGAAGTCTGCTTCCCAGTTGTCCACTCCCGGAATGAACACTGCTGACAGTGCTAGTACATGATTCTCCGCCCATCGGAGAATTCTTGTGGCTTCTGCCATCGCCATCCTGCTTCTTGTGCCGCCCTGTCGATTTACATGGGCGACTGCCGTGATGTTGTCTGACTGGATCAGCACCGGCTGGTGTAGGAGCAGGGATTTTGCTTGACTTAGGGCATTGTAGATGGCCCTTAGTTCCAGAATATTTATGTGAAGGGAAGTCTCCTGACTCGACCATAGTCCTTGGAAGTTTCTTCCCTGTGTGACTGCCCCCCAGCCTCGAAGGCTGGCATCCGTGGTCACCAGGACCCAGTCCTGTATGCCGAACCTGCGGCCCTCTAGAAGATGGGCACTCTGCAGCCACCACAGTAGAGACACCCTGGTTCTTGGAGACAGGGTTATTAAGCGATGCATCTGAAGATGCGATCCGGACCACTGGTCCAACAGGTCCCACTGAAAGATTCTGGCATGGAACCTGCCGAAGGGAATTGCTTCGTAAGAAGCCACCATCTTTCCCAGGACCCGCGTGCAGTGATGCACTGATACCTGTTTTGGTTTCAGGAGGTCTCTGACTAGAGATGACAACTCCCTGGCTTTCTCCTCCGGGAGAAACACTTTTCTCTGGACTGTATCCAGAATCATACCCAGGAACAGTAGCCGTGTCGTCGGAACCAGCTGTGACTTTGGGATATTCAGAATCCAGCCGTGCTGGTGCAGCACTTCCTGAGATAGTGCTACTCCCACCAACAACTGTTCCTTGGACCTCGCTTTTATTAGGAGATCGTCCAAGTACGGGATAATTAAAACTCCCTTTCTTCGAAGGAGTATCATCATTTCCGCCATAACCTTGGTAAATACCCTCGGTGCCGTGGACAGTCCAAACGGCAGCGTCTGAAATTGGTAATGGCAATCCTGTACCACAAATCTGAGGTACTCCTGGTGAGGATGGTAAATGGGGACATGCAAGTAAGCATCCTTGATGTCCAGGGATACCATGTAATCCCCCTCGTCCAGGCTTGCAATAACCGCCCTGAGCGATTCCATCTTGAACTTGAATTTCTTTATGTATGTGTTCAAGGATTTCAAATTTAGAATGGGTCTCACTGAACCGTCCGGTTTCGGTACCACAAATAGTGTGGAATAATAACCCCGGCCTTGTTGAAGTAGGGGTACCTTGATTATCACCTGCTGGGAATACAGCTTGTGAATTGCCGCTAGCACCGCCTCCCTGTCTGAGGGAGCAATCGGCAAGGCAGATTTTAGGAACCGGTGGGGTGGGGACGCCTCGAATTCCAGCTTGTACCCCTGAGATACTATTTGCAGGATCCAGGGATCCACCTGTGAGCGAACCCACTGATCGCTGAAATTTTTGAGGCGACCCCCCACCGTACCTGGCTCCGCCTGTGGAGCCCCACCGTCATGCGGCGGACTTGGAAGAAGAAGCGGGGGAGGACTTTTGGTCCTGGGAACCTGCAGTTTGTTGCAGCCTTTTTCCCCTACCTCTGCCTCTGGACAGAAAAGACCCGCCTTTTCCACGCCTGTTTTTCTGGGTCCGAAAGGACTGAACCTGATAAAACGGCGCCTTCTTAGGCTGTGAGGGGACATGGGGTAAAAATGCTGACTTCCCAGACGTTGCTGTGGAAACTAGGTCCGAGAGACCATCCCCAAATAATTCCTCACCCTTATATGGTAACACTTCCATGTGCTTTTTTGAATCCGCATCTCCTGTCCACTGGCGAGTCCATAAGCCTCTCCTAGCAGAAATGGACAATGCACTTACTTTAGATGCCAGCCGGCAGATTTCCCTCTGTGCATCTCTCATATATAAGACTGAGTCTTTTATATGGTCTATGGTTAACAGGATCGTGTCTCTGTCTAATGTGTCAATATTTTCTGACAGTTTATCTGACCACGCAGCGGCAGCACTGCACATCCAAGCTGACGCAATAGCTGGCCTAAGTATAATGCCTGTGTGTGTATATACAGACTTCAGGATCGCCTCCTGCTTTCTATCAGCAGGTTCCTTGAGGGCGGCCGTATCCGGAGACGGTAGTGCCACCTTTTTAGACAAACGTGTGAGCGCTTTATCCACTCTAGGGGGTGTTTCCCAACGTGACCTATCCTCTGGCGGGAAAGGGAACGCCATTAGTACCTTCTTAGGAATTACCAATTTTTTATCAGGGAAAGCCCACGCTTCTTCACACACTTCATTTAATTCATCTGATGGGGGAAAAACTACGGGTAGTTTTTTCTCTCCAAACATAATACCCTTTTTAGTGGTACCTGTAGTTATATCAGAAATGTTTAACACCTCTTTCATTGCCTCAATCATGCAGTGAATGGCCTTAGTGGGCATCAGATTTGACTCATCGTCGTCGACACTGGTGTCAGTATCAGTGTCGACATCTGGGTCTGCTTGAGGTAGCGGGCGTTTTAGAGCCCCTGACGACCCATGCGACGCCTGGGCAGGCACGAGCTGAGAAGTCGGCTGTCCCACATTTGACATGTCGATTTTTTTATATAAGGAGTCTATACGTGCACTCATTACTTTCCATAAGCCCATCCACTCAGGTGTCTGTCCCGCAGGGGGTGACATCCCTTCTAAAGGCATCTGCTCCGCCTCCACATCATTATCCTCATCAAACATGTCGACACAGCCGTACCGACACACCGCACACACACAAGGAATGCTCCGAATGAGGACAGGACCCACAAAAGCCCTTTGGGGGGACAGAGTGAGAGTATGCCAGCACACACCAGAGCGCTATATAATGCAGGGACTAACTGAGTTATGTCCCCTATAGCTGCTTTTAATATTATATATATATATTGCGCCCAAATTTAGTGCCCCCCCTTTCTGTTTTTACCCTGTTCTGTAGTGTAGACTGCAGGGGAGAACCAGGGAGCTTCCTTCCAGCGGATCTGTGAAGGAGAAATGGCGCCAGTGTGTCTGAGGGAGATAGCTCCGCCCCTTTTCCGCGGCCTATTCTCCCGCTTTTTTCTGGATTCTGGCAGGGGTATTTTCCACATATATAGCCTCTGGGGCTATATATTGTGGTATTTTTGCCAGCCAAGGTGTTTTTATTGCAGCTCAGGGCGCCCCCCCCCCAGCGCCCTGCACCCTCAGTGACCGGAGTGTGAAGTGTGCATGAGGAGCAATGGCGCACAGCTGCAGTGCTGTGCGCTACCTTGGTGAAGACTGATGTCTTCTGCCGCCGTTTTTCCGGACCTCTTCTTGCTTCTGGCTCTGTAAGGGGGACGGCGGCGCGGCTCCGGGACCGAACACCAAGGACTGGGCCTGCGGTCGATCCCTCTGGAGCTAATGGTGTCCAGTAGCCTAAGAAGCCCAATCCGGCTGCAAGCAGGCGAGTTCGCTTCTTCTCCCCTTAGTCCCTCGCTGCAGTGAGCCTGTTGCCAGCAGGTCTCACTGAAAATAAAAAACCTAAAACTATACTTTCTTTCTAAGGGCTCAGGAGAGCCCCTAGTGTGCATCCAACCTCGGCCGGGCACGAAATCTAACTGAGGCTTGGAGGAGGGTCATAGTGGGAGGAGCCAGTGCACACCAGGTAGTCATAAATCTTTCTAGAGTGCCCAGCCTCCTTCGGAGCCCGCTATTCCTCATGGTCCTTACGGAGTTCCCAGCATCCACTAGGACGTTAGAGAAAATATGTTTTTAGTATGCAGCTGTATATATTATTCAGCTCATTATGACAATAAAGCTCCTGCACAATACTCGTATATATGCAGAGAAGACAACGCAATTGGCTGCATATCACTGTATGAGAAGATGTCAACATCCAGATTAGCCTATTGCTTTGTAAATGGGCCGTGCTTTTTTCTACCATAAATACGGTATAAAAGTATTGTCTGGTCCTATTTAATAGCATGAGTCTATATTTCTTTCTTTCCAGATCAGAATGAAACATATTCATTATATTTTATGATGTAGTCCAAACATTTACAGAAATTAGAGAAAAGTTGAAGCTTGAACAGAATAATATTAAATATACTTTGCTTAACAAGGTGTTTTTCAAATCTGGCCTCTTGGAACCCTAAAGCTGGGTACACACTGAGACCCAATTTGCTGTTTTTCCGGCTGAATCGGAAATTGGGCATATCGCTCAGTGTGTATGCCCGATTTGCGGGTGCATGTGGTTGTTAGTGATGTCGGCCCTGCTGCACGGCCATCCTGGTGATAGCGCTAGCAACCGTGGTATGTGTAATGAAGGAAGGAGCGGGACGACATATCTGCTGGATAGTGGATACACATCATCCCAGTGTGTATTAATTGAATAAGGGACCCATACAGAGGCAATGCCTGCGTTATAGGAACAGGGAAGTCCAACATGTTGCAAATCCTCTATTCACTGATTCAGACCAAAATATGATCAGTATCTGGGAGTTGGGATTTTTAACATGCTGGATACTGACGATTACCTGATGTCCGCAGATCAGTGTAGAGGAATCGGTGAATCGCCTGGCTGATGTATGGCCCACATTACAGATCTACAGGTGGCACTAATTATTCTTGGGGATACACTGAAAACACGTACTGTTAGGATTCTATGAGGACCGAGCTTGAGTAACACTGACATAACACTTTAGCATAGATTTACTACATTTTCTAAAACAAAATATAAAGTTGGTGGTGTTGCCCACAATCAGATTTCTCTATTGCTTTCTAGAAAATGATAGAAATTGTTGCTATGAGCAAAATTACCTCTTGTATGTTTTAGAAACTTTAGTAAATCTACCCCATATCCTTATTTAATGGAAGTGAAAGTACATTGTAATTCATGATAATCAATTATTCGTTTTTATCAGGACTGTTTCCATTTTACAGTGGACTGAAAAACATGTGAAAGACATCTAAACACAAAAATATACATTTTCATAAATGAAACAGGAAAATAAAGTATATTGTTAATCTGATATCCCAAACATTAAAGATAGAGTATTACATCTTCTTTACCTAGCTGAATTCATATACTTAGGAATGAATACTGATAAAATGTAATAGATTCAAAATGAAATTTCTGCAGCGGGGTACACTGTATTCCACATTGGGAATAACATCGGTGGGGGGGGTGTAGAGTAGGATCTTGATCCGGAGGCACCAACAGCTAAAGCTCTGACCTTCTTCCCAGGATGCATAGCGCCGCCTCCTCTATAACCCCGCCTCCGTGCACAGGAGCTCAGTTTGTACAGGGAGGAGGTACGAGGGTCCCCCAGGAGGAACCCGCTACAAACCGCGATCCGGCGCAGTCCGTTGTAGGTGGGCCGCGCGTGCTGGCGTGGACACTGTGTTAGTACAAGGACCCCACTAGACCACCAGGGCAGGGCACAGGTTGGGTATTAACTCGTTTTATGCGGCCCGCAGTACCTGGTGGTGGAAGCCCAGCAAGAGGAATGTGCTCCGGTTATTACTTAGTGTTGCTTGTCATTATTTCTGCATTGTACATGTGACTGCATGTGTGTGCATATAGCTGCTGTGTGATATATCTATTCATGTATCCCACTCCTACTGCTATCCCTATATTCTATACCCTGGGGGCAAAGGGGGGTCATTCCGATTTGATCGTGTGACATCACGCAGCCGCTGCGGCCGCCCCCCATTCGGTCCGGCCATGCCTGCGTTGGCCGGACCGTGCTCACGAAATGGCGCGCAAACGCCACCGTTCCGCCCCTACCCAGCGACCGCAATCTGCCTGTCAGGCAGAGGCGATCGTAGCGGCCCGATAAACTGCAGCGTGCGTCGGGTCAGAATGACCCCCTAAGTGCGTCAGGGTTTTTAGTGTAATATAGGCGTTTCACAGGATATACTGACTTAGTATTTTTCCCTGTGTGTTTCAGTCACCGCATACCCCTTGGATCCTCTATTTGTGTTCTACATTGCAGAGGGAATCTTGTGGGGTATTTCTTTCTGCATTTCTTGTACTGTGTTGCTCTGGGTATAGCCTCCACATCATGTCGGCTACGCAGGGTGACCGATCCCGCAGTGTGCGGTGCTGACGTCACGGACCCATTCAAGGATAATATTGCAGCCGAGGGGTCCAGTGCCGGGGGTTCCTCGCCCCCCAGTCAGATTGTGGCAACGGGGGCCCATCAGGACAAACATTGGGCTACTTTCTCTGCCTTGCTGAGTAAACTGGTGGCTAATAGCACGCCCCCTATGGGACCACCTGTGCCTCTGCAGCCACATTTGGTCCCTACCCTTAACCCACCGTGGGCAGATGCTCTGTCCTCTCAGTTACAGCAATTTTAGCAGACTATGGCAAAACAGAAAACTGACCCTCGCCCGCCTAAGGACAAGGGGCCCTCTAAGCGGGCACTTGTTTCCTCTCAATCCACTCCTGCGCCGGATACATCTTCTGACGAAGACGGCGCATATACTGATCCCGCAGATACTGATACAGATGTTTCTGATGGGGAATCGGTTTCTCAAGTGGATGTGCCTGATCTCCTGGAGGCCTGGGCCGCTCGTCAGCCCGCTTCCAAATCTGAGAAGACGGCCACATGACGGGGCTGGCCGCTCTCTGGGGGACCCAAGAGTGGGAGTCCGACTTCTAGGGTTTGCTCAGGCTTGGTTAAAGACCACTTCGGACGCCTGGGTACGGGAAGTCGCCCCTCAAGGGTATGCCACCTCCTTCAAGAAACGTCCCCCTCGTCGGTTTTGCTCAACAGACATCTCTTCAGATCTGACAAAGGCAAATGCTTTGCAAGTGGTGGTATGATCCCTCCTGGACACAGGAGTGGTAGTACAGATGCCCCTGTATCATAGGGGCAGGGGGTACTATTCCACGCTGTTCCTAGTCCCGAAGCCGAATGGGTCTTCACGGCCCATTCTCAACCTCAAGTCTTTGAACAAATTGGTGCGGGTATCCAAATTCCGTATGGAGACTCTCCGCTCTGTTGTTCTGGCATTGGAGTTAGGGGATTATATAGTATCCCTGGATATACAGGATGCTTACCTGCATATTCCTATTGCCATGTCGCACCAGCAATACCTGCGGTTTGCTATTGGCAACCTCCACTATCAATTCCGGGCCTTGCCCTTTGGACTGGCGACAGCTCCGCAAATCTTCACCAAAGTCATGGCGGTGATGACGGCTGTACTACGCCGCCAGGGTATCAGGATCCTGCCGTACCTTGCCAGCTCGTCAGAAGTTCTCCTCCGTCATCTGGAACTGATGGTCCAGTTTCTGCAAGCCCATGGGTGGCTCATCAACTGGAAGAAATCATCCCTGGTCCCTGCTCAGAGCATGTTGCTCTTGGGAGCAGTGTTGGACACTCACAACCAGCGGTTGTTTTTGTCCCAGGAGAAAGTCCTGAACCTTCAGGACAGAATACGATGCTTCCTGTCTCGTCCATGAGTGTAGATACAATCGGCAATGCAAGTACTGGGCCTCATGGTTTCGGCTTTTGACATGGTAGAGTATGCTCAATTTTATTCCCGCCCTGTACAGAAACTGGTTCTTGCCAAGTGCGACGGCCTGCCTCACCGGAACAGGTCTCAAATGATCGCTTTGTCTCTGGAGGTCCGTCTGTCACTGACCTGGTGGCTCCAGGACCAGCAGCTGAGCAGGGGCCATCCCTTCTGGATCTCCAACTGGGTCCTTCTGACGATGAACGCCAGTCTAAGGGGTTGGGGAGTGGTGTTAGACCTGGGAGGAGTATCGCCTCTCAATAAATATTCTGGAACTGCGGGCGGTGTTCAATGCGCTGACACTCGCCCTACCTCTGGTACGGAACAGGCCTGTTCAGGTACAGTCAGACAACGCCACCACGGTGTCGTACATAAATCATCAAGGCGGCACTCGAAGCCGCATGGCAATGATGAAAGTGTCAAAGATTCTTCAATGGGCGGAACGCCATCTGCCAGCCATATCGGCAGTGTTCATTCCGGGAGTCCTCAACTGGGAAGCGGACTTCCTCAGTCGTCAGGACGTACACGCCGGAGAGTGGAGCCTTCACCAGAAGTATTTCAACTCCTAGTGGACCAGTGGGGCCTATCAGATGTAGACCTGATTGCGTCTCGACACAACAACAAGGTTCTGGTCTTCGGAGCAAGGAATCCTCAAGCAGCGTTCGTGGACGCACTGGCAATTCCATGGAACTTTCGGCTGCCGTACGTGTTCCCTCCGGTGTCACTCCTGCCCATGATAATAAGGAAGTTCAAGCAAGAAGGATGAACCCTACTTCTGATCGCTCCTGCGTTGCCCAGATGGCATTGGTTCTCAGACCTCCAGGGTCTCTTGTTAGAGCGTTCTCTTCTACTTCCACAGCGCCCAGACCTCCTCGTTCAGGGCCACTGTGTCTACCAGGACTTGGCCCGACTGGCTTTGACGGCGTGGCTCTTGAAGCTTCCGTCCTGAGGGCCAAATGTTTTTCTGAGGCGGTTATTCAAACGATGTTGAAGGCCCGTAAACCGGCTTCTGCTCTGATTTATCATTGGGTCTGGAATTCCTATTTCATCTGGTGTGCCGATGGGAATTGCGATGCGTTCAAGTTCAGTACTGCCAATCATTTGGCCTTTCTGCAATGACGCCTTGACTCAGGCCTTCGTCTGGCCTGTCTGAAGGTACATGTTTCTGCATTATCGGTGTGGTTTCAGAGAAAAATTGCGACTCTCCCTGATGTTCACACATTCACTCAGGGCATTCTACGGATTCAACCTCCCTACGTGTCTCCTGTGGCTCCTTGGGATTTGTCGGTTGTGCTGAATGCCCTACAAGAGGCTCCATTTGAACCTCTTGAGACTGTGGACCTCAAGTAGCTTACACTTAAGGTCTTGTTTTTGCTAGCTATTGCTTCGGCTAGACGGGTTTCAGACTTGGGTGCCTTGTCCTGTAGGTCTCCCTTTCTGAATTTTCACCGTGACCGGGCTGTTCTTCGAACGCGCCCTGGTTATCTTCCTAAGGTGGTGTCTTCGTTCCATCTTAACCAAGAGATTGTGGTTCCGGCCCTTAATTCTCCCGATCTGTCTTCCAAAGAGCGGTCTTTGGATGTGGTACGGGCCCTCCGTATCTATGTGAAGAGAACTGCATCCATTCGGAAGTCTGATTCTCTCTGTGTACTGTTTGGTTTTCACAAACGTGGCTGGCCTGCAAATAAGCAGACTCTGGCCAGATGGATTAGAATGGTGATTAAACAAGCTTACGTACAGGCTGGTCTTCCAGCTCCTGCTACTATCAGAGCCCATTCTACTCTGTCTGTTGGACCCTCTTGGGGGGGCCGCCATGGTGCAACCCTGGAACAATTGTGCCAGGAGCTTAGTGGTCCTCAGTGAACACGTTCATAAGGTTCTATGCCTTCGATACTTCCGCCTCCCAGGATGCTTCCTTTGGACGCCGGGTTCTTGTGCCCGCTGCAGTGCGTCCCCTCCAATGAGGCACTGCTTTAGGACATCCCCTATGTTATTCCTTGTGGATTACAGTGTACCCTGCTGCAGAAAAAGAGATTTATGGTAAGAACTTACTCTTGTTAAATCTCTTTCTGTGAGGTACACTGGATTCCACAGGGCGCCCACCCTGACGCACTTGGCTTCTTTGGGTAGGTAAGGCATTAGCCGCTGATACCTTCTCCTGTCGTGAGAATGTGATGTCTGTGGCTACTAACTGTTGTTGTCTCTCTTACCTGCTACTGCATTGGACTGGTTAACAAACTGAGCTCCTGTGCACAGAGGCGGGGTTATAGAGGAGACGGCGCTATGCATCCTGTGAAGAAGGTCAAAGCTGTAGCTGTTGGTGCCTCCGGATCAAGATCCTACTCTACACCCCCCCCCCCCTCCCCCAACCCCCGATGTTGTTATTCCCTGTGGAATCCAGTGTACCTCGCAGAAAGAGATTTAACAAGGGTAAGTTCTTACCATAAATCTCCTTTTCTGCCAGTTAAGCACCTCTGTCAGTTAAGTACCCTTTGACATGAATAGCCCTGCAATATGTATGAATCCTACAGGCAGTGTAAGTCTGTCATTCACACTCTACTGACTCATCCTTCTCAATGTGACAAACTGTAGCACAACGTTGAAAGGAGTGAAAAGGTGATGAAGACATTTAGTTTACTATAATTACTAAATTTGTTCTACATATATTATTCTGCTAGTCATACACAATCTTGGAAATGTTGTAGAAATGTTAACTAAATCATGCTTGCTTTTTACATCAAATTCAAATAATGTAACTTTCCATTACACACAGAAATCAGAAATTGTCCAGTACAGAGAGGGTTAAATCAGGAAGCACAGTAAATCAAGTCTGGCTTAAAGTGAGCAATCCTACTGATTCTGACCGAGGCCTGTACACACTAGAACTGTTTGATGGCAAGGACACTCAGAAACGGACCCTGGACCTGAGTGGTAAAGGTAATAGCAAGTTACTGCACATGTATTTAAAACTGTAGTTCAACTATAGGGTTTTTTTTATTGATATATGCTGATTATAGGGCAGTTCACTGGGAAATGATAAAATGCACATTTGATTTGATATTTGCGTGCAACCCATGTAGATGCATACAACAAACTTGTGTTACTCTCAGCTAGTTTGAGATACTACGGTGTGCCTCTGTGAGAGATTATATGCATATCTCCCTTACACTGCTTCAAAATATTTGAAGCATCTGCTACTTGTGTCTGTATGTCCCAACCCCTTCATGAAACCACTACTGCAGAGGTGGCCAACCTGTGACTCTTGAAAATATGGCTCCAAGCTGCTGATGCTAAAGGGCAGATTGGTCCTCAGGCAGCTGCTCTTAATCTGAGCTATTCCCTGATTTGGAATACAGCAGAGAATAAGACTGATTGGGAGCAGTCAACATTGTGTGATCTCTTCTGCACAATGCAGGGAGGTTATACAGAACAATCAGAGGAGGAGAGAGGCTGTGCAGTGTGTTCATCCTCCTTCCTTTGTGCTGCAGAGTCAACAGATTCCTGCTGTAAAGATAGTTGGTGAAAGCGAGAGGCATGTGTACAGTATATATGCTTACATTGAACCAAAGTACAGTATATGAGCTTACTTCAACCAGTTGCGGTTGGATGGAAATCCAGCCTGGGAAATTTCTGGAAGCAGCCCTAATGGGGGCAGGTCTGTTTAGGGAATAGGGTCTGTGGAGGGGACGTGATCCTCCCTCATATGTTAAATAGTAATATCAGACATCTATACTAGATTATCATTTTATGGAATTATTACTATCACT
Organism: Pseudophryne corroboree; assembly: GCF_028390025.1. Taxonomy (NCBI): domain Eukaryota; kingdom Metazoa; phylum Chordata; class Amphibia; order Anura; family Myobatrachidae; genus Pseudophryne; species Pseudophryne corroboree. The sequence goes on from NC_086445.1 coordinate 544,930,129, forward strand.
ACTGGTGCCAGCCGCCACTAACCCTGTCTCAGGCCATTAGAAATGAAGGGGCGTTCAAGTTAATATAGTGCAATAATCAGACAAAACCCGAAGACCCCAGTGCTGTTGGCCCCGCTGGTAACCCTGTTTAATAGTGAGAAGAATCTCACACATTTATGAAAAAGCAGTAAATGACCGGCATCCACTTATTTTAAAATAGTAACATCTAATGGACATAATTGTGTTGCTTAGGATCCCGCCTGGATCTGGTGGGTGGGATCCCAGCTGTCGAAATACAGACGCCGGTATCCCATCTAGGATCACAATCCCGATATCAGTATCCCAAATGAGTGTTTGCGGGGCCGTCGGAGAGGTAAGCCGTGCGGGGGGAAGAGGGGTTAGTTTTAGACTGCAGTGGGAAAGTTAGGTTTAGGCTGCGGGGAGGGAGGGAAGGATAGGGGGCCATTAAGGAAAGATAAATATACTGTGGCCCGTCCGCCGGCTAATCAAACCCAACCCACCAAGTATAATTAACAAAATATTTTCTCCTGTTGGGAGGGGGGTGGGAACAATATCACAAAAAAATCTGCTATTGAAGATAAACAATGACGATATTAATTGAATTTTCTAATTTGCCATAAAAAAGCGGAGTTGTTACAAGGCACTTTCACAGTATGAGGCCTAGTTACACAAGATGGCTCGGGAAATTAGAACGATGCAAATAAAATAATGATTAATTAATATAAGACACATATGAAGAGACCTGACTGATATAACACTAGTGGGAGTAAGGTTGGAATGCCCTAACAAATAAGCCAAAGGGTAAAACAAAAATTTAGAAACATTGGATAATAGCCAGATGTAGATCCAGCCCAAAGCAAGATTTTAGCAGGCGTCCCTTAAATAGTAGCCAATGCCACCGCCAAGGATCGTGTTGCCCACAGGCACCCCATGGAGCTGTATTGTGCTAGGCATTTGCCTATAAGTATAAAATCTGGGAAGAGTGTCCTGCGCTATGATAAATGTGCAGCTGCTCAGTACAAAGGGGGATTGATTTTCAATAATGTAAAATGCGAGCACTATATAATGTGAAGCAAGTAAAGGAAAAAAGACAGGTTAACACATTGTAAAAGCAATATACTAAAAGAACATGCAAATGTTTACAGCTCTATTGGTGGTTAGGAGCGGTAGCTGCATTTGGTGGACTGTCACAGTATAGCGGTGGTGGTACAGCATTTATACGTCATTGCGTTCTGTCCCTACCGTACCCCACAATGTGCGTTGTCCTCCATTCCTCATGGTTACAAGCTAGTAACTGCTGGATGGATCTGAGCAGTGTGCTCGACCACAATGTTCGGGATGACATCATGGGGAAATGTCTCCTCTCCGGGGGCGGAGTGCCAATATCATGTGACATGCACTGTGAGAGATCTCACAGTGTATGCCTGTGATATCGGGGCACTGCCTGAGGCTGCTAGATAAAATGCATTTTATCTGACCGTGTATGCCCAGAATTAGCCTATTACAATGATACATTTTATTTGATTTTAGTAACAAATTTAAGTACCGTTTTATTTCTTTAAATGTCTGGAATTCTTTCTTTTTGTTTCAGCATTTGATGATGCAATGGCAGAACATCAGAAATACAAGTAAGTGTTACAAAATGACTTCTTTTCATGTTTTAACTTGGGTTCATTTAATAAAGGCTTTTACAAAACAAACAACTAACTTAGAACATAGAATAATAATCAACTAAAACATAACCATTGCTATAAATAAAAATGAACACATCACATGAAAATGAAAAAAAATCACATGATAGATGCAGAAAACTTATGGATATTGAGATCCATTCCAACATTTAAAAGTTAACTATAAAAACAAACTATCTGACAAAGCAGGGACTCTATACAAAAAAGTCACATATTCATTAATGTAGAATAAAGGAAGTAACACGTTTTGCATTGGGTAACAATTCAGCAAAAGAGTTACAAATTCTGCATGTTATGCACATGGCTTAAGGGCCCTACACACTGGTAGACATTTAAGAACGATATGGATGATATTTGTCAAAAATGAGCGATATCGTTCATATCATTCAGTGTGGAGGCACCATCAATGAACGATGCGTGTCCCCGCAGTCGTTCATCGTTGGTCTATCATCATTTATCATTGCAAGCCAATTTGGACGATATCGTTGTATGCAATGTGCAATATGCTCAAATCATTCATACAGATCGTTCAGTGTGTATGCTCAAAATCATTACACTACCTGAAAAATCGTCATCACTCATATCCTTCATCGTGCAAATCGCTCAAATCTCTGTGTGTAGGGCCTGAGTGCTCCTCGCTCTTAGCTTCCAGGGGCCTGTGTTTCATGTCTTTATATAAGGGTGATGAGATGAGGGGTAAGATGTACAGATATATTTGCTGGAATCTTACACAGGATGTAATACTGTACCGCATGGCATAAGATTCCTTTAGTACATTATGAGGCAGGGGTTATGCATATGCACTATTAGCTGTCAGGAGCCCTTTTTGTGAATAGAAAAGGGACCATCATTAAATATGAGCAAATTGCCATCAAAATGAACTTTCAAACTGTTGCATAACCATAGGTATCTATACATTATAAATGTTTTGGAACAAGGGGCTAATTCAGAGTAACACGCAAAGTGGCTGCATTGCATGCTTGATTTCCAGCTGTATTCAAAGTCAACTGCATCTATGTAGCTGCACCCATGGTTGTAACTATAATGTGTGCAGAGGGTGCCATTGTTATGGGGCCGTAGACTCAGATTATATAGTTGTCTGCACATGTTATATCTGCCCCACCTGCAGTACACATGGTTTTTACCCATTAGAGAAAAATGTTGTGCAATCAACATTGAATTAGGCCCATAGTGAACATAACGAGCACAATGAGCTTAATGCAGGGTTGATGCAGCCATTTTCATTAATAAGTTCCACAGGTTGCATAACCCATCCATGAAAGGTACCAGACAAGACAGCCATTTTGGGCGTACTACAGTATCTAAATTGAAGGGCACTGTAACGAGTGACAATATAAAGTGGAGACACTATAGTGTGGCATAATATGTACTGGGGACACTGTATGTCATAATGGGAATTGGGGGTACTGTGTGTCATAATGTGTACTGGCAGCCCTATAATGTGACATGCCTTAGTCAGCCACCGTAAATTAGTTTGCAGCTAGAGAGGTCCGGGCGTCTTAGGATAGACGCTCAGTCTGAGATAGCTTAGAGTTGCTCACACATCTGATGGTGAGAGAGATGTGCACTCGATGTTTCCACTTATGAACATGAGCGATGGATGTGAGACACCGCAGTTGGCATCTCTTTGTACAAGACGGCAGCTGATTGATTAGCATACTTTTGCAAGTCCACTAAGTAAGAAACCACAGATGCTCACGTAACTGCGTGCCCCCCAGGCCCATAATGTGAACAAGGGCACTACTACGGTTCATAAAATAATCTAGGGCACTACTATGGGGCATAACATTATCGAAGACACTTCTGTGATTCAGAAAGTGAACTAGGGCCCTGTTATGGGGTATAATATTAACAGCTGCTGCAAAGAGTTCTCGTTAAAAGCATTTGGGCAGGGGCCCCTTCAAAATGTAGCTATGGGGCCCATAAAGTTCTGACTATGCCCCTGGCTACACTGCCCATGTTCATCTGCTTATGAGAGCAGCCATCATAAATATTGGGACACATCTGCACCAGCTATATTCTTGGTGCAAAAGATTTGTCTGAAATCAGATGGATCGCTGCATCTGCTTACCTCTGCATACCCGCTATTCTGTTTCCATGCCCAGACATACCCACACTAACTCTAAGTGTGAATGCCACGTTGCTGCACAGTTACATCTATTTAGCTGCAAGTGCAGATCTGATTGACTTCCATGCTGCTCTGAGAAGCCCACAGGTGATATTCGGCGATATTTGTGATAATATCATAAGGGATTGTCCCTGCAAAGAAACAGGGAACTAGAAAGTATACCTCTTTGTGGGGACACTCTTTATAAAAATCCTAGCCATAAATTTTATTATTTAAATATTAACTTTTATTAGGTATATATTAAAATTCCTATGCAAAAAAAAGCACACAGGTTCCTATACTCCCTATGGGTTAGCAACCTATTCTAAAAAGGTAGAGAATATATGTATATTAATTAGAAAGGGAGAGGTGGAGTAAAATACAAAAAGAAAAAATCTTTTAGTATTCACCTCTCAACAATTTTATCACAATGATACTATGAATCACAATTCAATGATGAATTATCACCGGGTGAAAAATATATATTGATTATTTCAGTGGTTTAGTAATCTGAGATTAATTTCTCCAACCACTGTCGGGCACTGGAAAGCAATTTCTAGAGAAAAAGACACATGCCTGCAAGTTTATAAACATATGCACTCAGGTCACAGTAAATATGTGTAATTGTATGGCCAAATAGGTAAACTGATAGTCATGTACTGTAAACAATACTTCCCTGCAAACAAAATAGACTTTATCCATGATAGTGTAAAGTGAAAATACCAGAGCCGGGTACCCAGCAAATGTACTAGTGGTTGGAGAAATTAATCTCAGATTACTAAACCACTGAAATAATCTTTATATATTTTTCACCCGGTGATAATTAGATCTTGCTCTTGTATATGGGCGTATGCATATTAGAACGCATACAGATCACAACAAAGTATATCATTAACCCTAACATCTATGTACCTGAGTAGGTTTGGCAGTCCTTAATAAGCCTTAATATAATTACCTATCAATATAGTTTGCAGCATTAGTTCCCTTATTAAATTATAGCTAAAGTTAAATCTGACTGCTAACCCTCTATGGCGTCTTTATAACATTGGCATCAATTACTAATTATTACTAATTATAGAGATCAACCTTGGTAAAATCCTAAATAGGAACCTTGTGTATGGCCGTTATGCCTGTCAATCACATTGGTACACTAATGTGATTGGACCACGGCCACATAAATAGATACGGGAGGGAATCCCAGGTAGGAATTATGGTGAACAAGTCCTGCCCTGGGTGAAACGTACGTTCGGTCTACATCATTCTGATGTCACTTCCGGAATCCTGTACGGCGCAGAGAGAGAAACATGCGGCTCAGAGTCTATTGAAAGGGAACAGCCACACTTGTACTACAGGTATTCTGGCGTCTTCTCATTGGGGCACAGTGGGACCAGCCGTTCTGCAATGACCAGTGTGTTATCAGGGTCGCTGAGACCTGCAGTCCCCAACAGCAGACATGCCACTTCTTCCTTCTCACCAACGCCAGCCGGTTAACCCTCTCACCTCCCATTCACTGTGTTGATACTCACATGGGAAGGAAGCAGAGGTTGCTGGGTACCCGGCTCTGGTATTCTCACTTTACACTATCGTGGATAAAGTCTATTTTGTTTGCAGGGAAGTATTGTTTACAGTACATGACTATCAGTTTACCTATTTGGCCATGCAATTACACATATTTACTGTGACCTGAGTGCATATGTTTATACACTTGCAGGCATGTGTCTTTTTCTCTAGAAATTGCTTTCCAGTGCCCGACAGTGGTTGGAGAAATTAATCTCAGATTACTAAACCACTGAAATAATCAATATATATTTTTCACCCGGTGATAATTCATCATTGAATTGTGATTCATAGTATCATTGTGATAAAATTGTTGAGAGGTGAATACTAAAAGATTTTTTCTTTTTGTATTTAACTCCACCTCTCCCTTTCTAATTAATATACATATATATATACCTTTTTAGAATAGGTTGCTAACCCATAGGGAGTATAGGAACCTGTGTGCTTTTTTGCATAGGAATTTTAATATATACCTAATAAAAGTTAATATTTAAATAATAACATTTACGGATAGAATTTTTAAAAGAGTGCCCCCCACAAAAGGGTATACTTTCTGGTTCCCTATTTCTTTGCAGGGACAATCCCTTGTGATATTACTGTCATTTTCCTCAGGGGAGCACCACCAACACTGCTATAGACGTGATTATTAACATATTTACATACGTTTTATAATTGGTCTTTGTACATTGTCAGTAATTGTTCTAATTAGCTGTGCAGGATCATTCAACCCCTCTTTCGATATTTGTGATAAAACAGATGTCTGAGACAGCTGCATTTCTAGAGAGGAGGGGACCCGTGTGCAGACTCCGTGTGGGCCCCCTCCTCTCCTGCAGCCGTCACTGCCGCTGCTAGCACTTTCAGCACTGAGACTCTGGCACAGTGCCAGAGTCTACAGCACATGCACAGGATTCCAAAAAAATGGCCGCCGCGCCCTTTTCTCGGAGTCCTGCGCATGCGCTGTAGACTCTGGCACTGTGCCAGAGTCTGTAGCGCTCAGTGCGCTAGCAGTGGCTGTGACGGTTACGGGAGAGGAGGGGGCCCACACACCGTCACTGATGGATGCTAGAAAGGTGAGTATAGGAGAAATCGGTGCAGTGTGTGAGGTGTGGGCCCCCTCTGGAACCAGGGGCCCGTGTGCACCACACACACTGAACCCATTATAGATACGCCACTGGTCTGAGAGGAAGATGTATCAAATCTTTGAGAGAGATATAAAATGGAGAAGTTCACCTAGACTATACCAAAATCCGGTCAGGCCTGCCTTCGGTGGTTTCAGTTTCCTAAACTTAACAATTGTCACTATGCCTAGAGCCCTAGCTGATTCTTGTTGCTTTCTCCCCGTTTATAGGGAGCTATTTTCAAATATTTATCATAGGACATATATTAGCCCATATTGTGGCTTTTTGATGGGTTCTTCTTCCTCCCATAGATGTCCTTGAGGACAATGCAGATCTTTATCATTGTTTATGGTCTTCCCTCTAGTTAGAGCCTTCTGGCTTTGGGTTAGAGAGTTTGCGCTAGAGCAGTTTTGTTTCTTTTTTACCCAAATGGGCGATACTGGGGATTGTGCCTCAGGGCCAGCGGGTGTCACCTAGGAGTAGAAAGCTCTTACTTGCCTTGAGGGCAGCTGCTAAAAGACCATTCTGCAGGTATGGATTCAGCCAGGAATGCGTCCTTTCTCTCTCTTCAAGGAAAAATGATTTTCCTTGTTCAGTATGGATTGGCTGGAAGCTTCTTTGGCTAAATAATCTTGGGTTACCAATTTTTTTGACTTTTGGGAAAGTTACATGGCTATACTCCCATTGCAGACACAGTGGCTGCTTTTCCAATGTTTTTAACCTACTTCATGGTATTTACTGTAACTGGCTGATGATGAATTTCCTATAGCCCTGTCAGGAAACTCCTAGTCCGCAGAGCACTGGTATTTTTATTATTTTATGTTTTTTAATTTTCTTTTGTGACCTTTATTTTTTAAATGACTCGGTGGTAATTCTTTGTTACTGCAAGTATTATCTGTTTTATACTGTATCGCTGCAGGACACCTATGTGTCATCTATGTCTCTTTATAGCTACAGTGTTAAGACATACACTGTTTTATTCTTCGTCCATACTGTTTCAGAATCAATAAAACAACATATTTAAAAAAACAAATGGAGACATTCCTCATAGCAACCAATCATTTTCAAACCGTCTTTTTATAGAGTGCGTTAGATAAATGATAGCTAGAAGCTGATTGGTTGTGACAACTTCTCCCCTTTATCTCCCTCCAGTGTTTAATACATCTCCCACTGTCCTAGATTTTATTTTTTAAGACTGTTGATATGATAAAGTGCAGGGTTGTTATGTTCTTGTCTATTGCACTTCCAGTATGCCCAGAACACCATCCCCGACCTCTGAAAGTGCACTGGTGAAATATAATATATCAGTGACATCATGGTGCTGGGTAACATAAAGTGCTGTTTGTTTCTTCTGTTGGCAGCTGTCTGGCCAATAAGGTAAAAAGTGGAGTGGAAGCTATATTTATATATATCTATGAATGCAAGTACAGTATTACTTTAGTGCCCTACATTCTGTTCTGTACGTTCTGTTCATGTTTTATGTGGGGATAACTAACCGAGCAGTCACAAATTAAGCAAATATTTGGCTGAAGAAGGAATGTATTTTATAAAGAGCCTCTCATGCAGCAGTGTGGTTATGTAACTTTATTATATCCATAAAGCTGCAAAACATACAAAAAAACATACAAAAAAACTCAAGTTACGGTATAGTAATGTGGTCAATCAGTTATTCCTAGCATATATCATAATCAGGAACATCAGATTTACAGAGTCTGGTTCTGAAGTAAGTGACTTTATTGGGCTAAATGTACAGTAACTTAGCAACTGAATCAAATACAAATGATTGTGGTAATCAGCGCTGCCAAGAGAAATCCTGGGCCCCCGGTACAGTAACTTCCCGGGGTCCCCCTGCAGGGGTGTGTGGCCACACCCTGTTAGTTGACCACTTTGGGGGCATGTCTAGCACACGAGAAGTACCCACTCTCAGGAGCATGACATACCTCCCAGCAGTTGGGACAAAAATGTTCACTATTAGGATGGTGAGACAGTCACATAAAAGCTGCATTGGTTGCAGAGCGCATTCCCTGGAACACCATCAGTTTGTGAAAATAGATCCTCCATTGTGATTTGGGGATAAAAGATGCCCTATAGCGTGTAAGTGCAATCACTGTATACACACATACATATATATATATATATACACACAAACATATAGTATATGCAGAAATGCCACACAACTTTCAGGACTTACTATGATTAAAGTTGAATAAACTGAAATGTTGACTTGCACATTAGTGGTCATCACCAGAATATATTGTTACATTAGTAAGTTCTGAGAGTGCCACAGTATTTCAGCTTATACTATCTGTCATCCCACTAAAGGCACCCAGAAAATTGCGCAGTACTCAGACTTTTTTTTTTAAAGGGGCAATAACTTACAAGGCATAGTTTTGCCTTGTAAGTGATTGCCCCTATAAAAAAAGTCAGAGTTTGGCCAGCATCTTGCACAGTCACCGAACTTCGGCATCATTACATCCGCCCCGTATTTGTTATGAATAGATAAATGGCAACATTTGCACATCTTCTGTTCGCTTAATATACAGGTATGGTTGATATTATATTCAAACCCAAATTAAGGTGCAGAGCCATAACTAAATATTTTGGTGCCCTGTGCCAGAAAGTGTCGGTGTGCCCCCCTCCCTCCCATTTCTAAAAAAGGAGCATTATGCAAAAAAAAGGGCGTGGCTTTGTGGGGAAGTGACGTAACTCATATACAGGCAGGGAATTAAATAATGAAATTATCAAATAAAGATATATAGGCAGTGTTTTATGAATTGAGATTTCTCATAATAATGATTCCAGGAATGCTTTTTAGGTCCTGGTCTAAAAGTATGTGCACTTCCAGCTGAACTTCCATTCGGAGTAATTCTAATTCAAAATTCCATTGATGCAGCAAGCTGTTAGCACCTCCTACCTGCCTGATGGATCTGCGAGGAGGCTATAACTTTGGCGTGCAGGCTATGAGTCACGGGATATGCTGTAGAGTTGTTGCTGGCACCACACATACTCCTGGTCTACATATGCTGCCGACTCAGCCGATAGCCGTTTTACAGCTCATAGACGTTTTACAGCTCCGTTACCTAGAGCTTTAAAACGTCCATCCACTTCTGGTTGTACGGGCGGGTGCCGCATGGGAAAGGAAGAGGATAAAAATGGTTGGCACGTGGAAGAGGAAAAGAGGTGGCATGAGGTGAGGTGGCACAGAGAGGAGGTGGTGGGCTGGTAAGGAGTTTGAAAGCAGGAGGAGGCGAAAAGTAAGGGAGGCTGTGGAGCAACAACAGTGCCACTCCCATGGCCCTGCACTCTGAGCGATGGCACTACTTGCACACCCCTAGTTACAGGCCTGTTAAGGTGTACAAAAACATACTATATACAGGGTGTACCTGTAAAGGACATGTGTCTCACTGCCGGTGCTCCTAGGATATTACAGAATGTATGAGACTTGCAATAAGTTATATTGCAAGAAAATACTGATTAGAAATTATTTAAGTAGCAATGAACTAGTTGGAACCTGTGGTAAAAATGTCATGTGCAGAAGCCAGGGGTATACTGAGGAATATGGTAACCCCAATTAGGACCTAAGAAGCCCTTATTCTTGTCTTATTTGTTTATTAAAGTAGTGAACTCGCCTGCTCTGTTGTGTGCTCCGATACAATGTGGTTAGAGACTCCTTAATAATAATATTGAGCATTTAATTTATTTTCCTATTCATTTAAATGGGTACATGTAAAAGGTAGACAGTGCTTAAGGTCGACAGGTACAAAAGTCGACTTGGTCAAAAGGTCAACGTGACAATGGTCAACACATACAAATGGTCGACACAAGCTTTTTGTTGGGGTTCATGTTTTTCCAACTTTTTCTTGATTTATTATCCACATGGACTACGATTGGGAATAGTAAACCTGCCTGAAACGTGGCGAACTAACGCGTTTCTACTAATTGTGCTTAGATATGGTTAAACATACAAAATGACACCCAGAAAAAATGGTCGACTTTTGTCCTTTGTACCTGTCGACCTTATGGGGTCAACCTAATAACTATCTATCTAGACAGTGTAGATCTTCTATACCACATTTCATTTAAATGACGTTTCTAAATGTTTATACACAACTCCATTGAAATATATGGGCCATTAAAATGATTGGGACAGTGACATGAATGGGAAACATTCACTGCAAGGATAGTTAAACTGCTTGTTACCACCTAGCATGTATGTACACAATGAGGGGATATGCTTTGAATACACTGAAATGGAACAGGCAACATCCAAAAAAAATGTACCGCAAATGCAAGTATGGGGGAGATTCAAATGTTTGAAAAGTCAGTTGGGAGTCTGTTTGTTTCCTATCTAATAGACAGGAAAAAACAGACACCCAACCGACTTTTCAAACATTTGAATTCCACCCATAGAATAGAATGGTCTTCTGCTTTTCACATTTATGTTAAAATGCTAGTCAGTCCAAAACTAACATAAGCAAACTAATTTTTTCGACAAATGTGACCATTATGTTATGTTATAGTTATGCAATGACATTTGTAACTATTAGTATATACAGTAACATGTCTTGTATGTGGTTGTTTTTCAGGGAAGTTGCAGTGATAGAGAAGAGTAAGTAACCTGTGGAAAGTACTGGGCTAGAAAGGATTTCATCCTCAATGGGCCTAATTCTGAGTCAGATGCAGTGGAGCAATGTTTGTCATATGTGCATGCATCTAAGTCGCACCACTCATGCGTCCCAATTTTGTATTTACAGTCACAGTACAGAATTGGGTACATGGTAGAAAAAGTGTTTTGGAAAGGTTTGGGATGTTCCTGGGTGCTAATGGGGGATGGCTAATCAGACACATGAATGTGTTGTGACTTATGGGAAGGAATGTTGCATTATATTACTGACAGTGGTTGCGCTCAGTGATGCAGAATCGCTCACAAAGGAGCCATATTCAGACGGATCATCTGCACCTGCAGTAAGTTTCAATGGTATCTCAGCATCTAAGAACGCTGACCGTGGACATCTTGGTAATTGTACACTTGGGCCCACGGATGTATACCAGAAAAGAGCTTTGTGATGACATTAGCATAAAGTTACTGCAGCAAAAGTGCATCAGATAACTCCGCTTTTATCTGATTTTAATATCCTGGGTGTTTGTGTCGGTTTGTAGATACTGGGTGTTTGAGACGGGTTGGGTACGGGATCCCGGCGGTCAGTATACCAACGCCGGGATCCCGACTGCCAGAATGACGGCAGGGGGGCGAGCACAATGAAGCTTCTTGCGGGATCAGATTCTATTCCCACGTAATGGGTGTCATGGACACCCAGGAGTGGGAATAGCTGTGGCCACGCTGCCAGCATTCTGGCGGTCGGGAACCCGGCCGCCGGGATCCCAACTACATCCCGTTTGAGACATGCGGCATCAAAAAGATAACACACATACAGCTGTGTCCTCATACACCTACTGTAGTCTCAATTAGAGATGAGCATGTTCGGATTTTACGCCAGAATTAATGCCATTTCGGTTTTATCTGGATTTTTTTATTGGCTATCCAAAACTCGTGACATCCGTGAGCCAATAAGATACCGTTTTGAGAGCCGAGTAAATTCAAGTAAACCGAACCTGCTCATCTCTAGTCTCAATACGCCATGCAGCATAAGATGCCTGGTACGAGAGAGCCACCAGGTCGCATGAAACTCTGCTAGCCTCTGGCATCTTTTGCTACCACAAATGCGTCTTAGTCGCAAGAACTAATGCACCAGGAGATTGTGCTGAGTAATTTGATATGCAACACACTTATATCTGTGTGTGTCTATATATTTATTAACAGTTTCTTATATAGCGCAGCATATTCCATTGCGCTTTACAATTAGAACAACAGTAATAGAACAAAACTGGGTAAAAACAGACAGATATAGAGGTAGGAAGGCCCTGCTCGCAAGCTTACAATCTATATACAGTATGTATACATATAAACTAACACTTACTTGTTATAATTGTAAATAATTAATAGTGAATAATCTGTGCAATTTGTGGTTTATATTACTAGATCGTGCTAAAGTGGTCCGAGGTCTTCCAGATCTGGCGACAATAATGGAAGACAAGGTACTGGTAACAGTGTCATAAAGCCTCATCAAAATGTAAAGTAAAAAACAATATGATCACAAAATAGTAAACTATGAAATATAATAGAACATTTTCATGCCATATTTATTATGTTTCAAATGTGTTTATAGGAAGATGTCTAATTACACCAGACATTATAGACCAGGATAATAGGATTTTAATACCTACCGGTAAATCCTTTTCTCCTAGTCCGTAGAGGATGCTGGGGACTCCAAAAGGACCATGGGGTATAGACGGGATCCGCAGGAGACATGGGCACACTAAAAAGACTTTGACTGGGTGTGAACTGGCTCCTCCCTCTATGCCCCTCCCCCGGACCTCAGTTATAGGAACTGTGCCCAGGAGAGACGGACATTTTGAGGAAAGGATTTTTGTTAAACTAAGGGCGAGAAACATACCAGCTCACACCACAAACATACCGGACAACTGGATCAGCAGGAAACCAGATAACAGTATGAACTAACAACAGCAACAAGCTGAATATAACTGATACACAAACCTCGTGTAACCGAAAATAACCAGTATCAATACAACTGCAAAGAACAGTCCGCACTGGGATGGGCGCCCAGCATCCTCTACGGACTAGGAGAAAAAGATTTACCGGTAGGTATTAAAATCCTATTTTCTCTTACGTCCTAGAGGATGCTGGGGACTCCAAAAGTACCATGGGGTCTATACCAAAGCTGCAGACCGGGCGGGAGAGTGCGGATGACTCTGCAGCACCGATTGAGCAAACATGAGGTCCCCATCAGCCAGGGTATCAAACTTGTAGAACTTAGTAAAAGTGCTTGAACCCGACCACGTAGCTGCTCGGCAAAGTTGAAGAGCCGAGACCCCTCGGGCAGCCGCCCAAGATGAGCCCACCTTCCTGGTAGAAGGTGTTAAACTTAACTGACTTCGGCAACGGTAGCCCAGCCGAAGAATGAGCGTGCTGAATCATATTACAAATCCAGCGTGCAATAGTCTGATTAGAAGCAGGATTTCCAATCTTGTTGGAAGCATACAGGACAAACAGAGCCTCCGTTTTCCTAGTAAGAGCCGTTCTGGCGACATCAATTTTCAAAGCTCTTACAACATCAAGAGATTTTGGGACTGCCACAGCATCCGTAGCCACAGGTACCACAATAGGTTGATTTATGTGAAACGAAGAAACCACCTTCGGCAGAAATTGTTGACGAGTCCTCAATTCCGCTCTATCCACATGAAAAATTAAATATGGGCTCTTGTGAGACAAAACCGCCAATTCGGACACTCGTCTGGCAGACGCCAAAGCCAAAAGCATGACCATTCCAAGTGAGAAACTTTAACTCTACTGTAAGCAAAGGGTCAAACCAGTGAGACTTAAGAAACTGCAACACCACTTTAAGATCCCACGGTGCCACGGGTGGCACAAATGGAGGATGGATATGCAGCACTCCCTTCACGAAAGTCTGAACCTCAGGAAGGACGGCCAATTCTTTTTGAAAGAAAATAGATAAAGCCGAAATCTGCACTTTGATGGAACCCAATTTCAGGTTAAGTCCGGAAACACGCAGGGCCCCTGCAGTAACAGGTCCTCTCTTAGAGGAAGCGGCCAGGGATCTTCCACTAGTAATTCCTGAAGATCCGGATACCAGGCCCTCCGTGGCCAATCTGGAACGACGAGTATAGCCTGAACCCTTGTTCGTCTTATGATCCTCAACACCTTTGGAATGAGAGGAAGCGGAGGGAACACATACACCGACTGAAACACCAACGGAGTTACCAGGGCGTTCACTGCACACCAGGGTCCACCAGGGACCCCCAGTCCCTCGACCTGGAACAATACTTCGGAAGCTTCTTGTTGAGGCGAGACGCCATCATGTCTATCAGAGAAATTCCCCAACGCCTTGTCACTTCTGCAAATACCTCTTGATGAAGAGCCCACTCTCCTGGATGAAGATCGTGTCTGCTGAGGAAGTCTGCTTCCCAGTTGTCCACGCCCAGGAGGAAGACTGCTGACAGAGCGCTCACGTGCTGTTCCGCCCAGTGGAGAATTCTTGTGGCCTCCACCATCGCCGCCCTGCTCCTTGTTCCGCCTTGGCGGTTTACGTACGCCACTGCTGTTATGTTGTCCGACTGGATCAGGACAGGGAGAACCTGAAGAAGGTCCTTCGCTTGCAGTAGGCCGTTGTAAATGGCTCTTAACTCGAGAACATTTATGTGGAGACAAGCTTCCAGGCTTGACCATTTTCCCTGGAAACTTCTTCCTTGTGTGACTGTGCCCCAGCCTCGGAGACTTGCATCTGTGGTCAGCAGGTACCCAGTTCTGGATTCCGAATCGGCATCCCTCTAGTAGATGAGAACCTTGCAGCCACCACAGGAGAGAAATTCTGGCTCTGGAAGATAGACTTATTTTCCGGTGCATGTGCAGGTGAGCCCCGGACCATTTGTTCAGCAGATCCCACTGAAACACCCGGGCATGAAACCTGCCAAACGGAATGGCTTCGTAAGCCGCCACCATCTTCCCTAGCACTCGAGTGCATTGATGAATCGAGACTCTTGTCGGTCTCAGAAGCTCCTTGACCATGCTCTGTATTTCCAGAGCTTTGTCCTCCGGAAGAAACACTCTCTGCAGCTCCGTGTCTAGGATCATGCCCAGGAAGGGCAGCCGAGTTGTCGGGATCAACTGAGACTTTGGCAAATTTAGAATCCAACCGTGATGTCGCAGAATCGACAGGGAGAGTTCCACATTTCTTAGCAACTGTTCTTTTGATCTCGCCTTTATCAGGAGATCGTCCAAGTACGGGATAATTGTGACCCCTTGCTTGCGAAAGAGTACCATCATTTCCGCCATAACCTTGGGGAAAACACTCTGGGCCGTGGAAAGCCCAAACGGCAACGTCTGAAATTGGTAATGACAATCCTGCACCGCAAATCTCAGGAAGGCCTGATGAGGAGGATATATCGGGACGTGTAAGTAGGCATCCTTTATGTCGACTGACGCCATAAAACCCCCCCTTCTAGGCTGGAGATCACAGCTCAAAGAGATTCCATCTTGAACTTGAAAGTTTTCAAGTATGGATTGAGGGATTTTAGGTTCAGAATCGGTCTGACCAAGCCGTCCGGCTTCGGCACAACAAAGAGGCTCGAATAGAACCCTTCCCCCCGTTGGGACTGGGTAACCGGCACAACGACCCTCTGTTGACACAGTTTTTGTATCGCAGCAACTACTACTACTCTTTCTGGAAGAGAAACTGGAAGGGCCGACTTGAAAAAGCGGCTGGGGGGTATCTCCTGAAACTCCAGCTTGTACCCTTGGGACACTATGTCTAAGACCCAAGGATCCAGGGCCGATTGAAACCAGACCTGACTAAAGAAACGGAGACGGCCCCCCACCGTCACGGACTCCCGCAGGGGAGCCCCAGCATCATGCGGTGGACTTGGTAGAGGCGGGGGAGGACTTTTGGTCCTGGGCGCCTGACACTGCAGGCAACCTTTTTCCCCTTCCTCTACCCTTTGAAGCGAGGAAGGACGAGCCCTTTCCTTTTTTGTATTTATTAGGCCGAAAGGACTGCATCTGCTGATGGGGCGCCTTTTTCTGTTGTGAGGGAACATAAGGAAGAAAAGATGACTTACCCGCAGTAGCGGTAGACACCAGGTCAGCAAGGCCGTCACCAAACAAGACACTACCTTTAAAGGGGAGAGCCTCCATATTTTTCTTGGAGTCGGCATCAGCATTCCATTGATGAATCCACAGCGCCCTCCTGGCCGAGACCGCCATGGCATTGGCTCTTGATTCCAAGAGACCAACATCCCTCGCTGCATCCTTTAGGTAATCTGCAGCGTCCTTGATATAACCAAGAGTCAAAAGAAATGTTATCCTTATCAAGGGTATCCATATCAGAAGCCAAATTATCAGCCCACTTAGCAATCGCACTACTCACCCATACCGACGCCACAGCAGGTCTGAGCAATGCACCAGTATTAACGAAAATGGCCTTCAATGTCGTCTCCAGCTTGCGATCCGCCGGATCCTTGAGAGCAGCCGTGTCAGGTGACGGAAGCGCCACCTTCTTGGACAATCGAGATAGAGCCTTGTCGACATTGGGAGACGACTTCCACTTCTCCCTGTCGTTAGAGGGGAAAGGATATGCCATAAAAATTCTCTTGGGAATCTGCCACCTTTTGTCCGGCGACCCCCAAGCCTTTTCACAAAGAGAGTTAATTTCATGAGAGGAGGGAAACGTCACCTCAGGCTTTTTCCCTTTAAATAAGCAAACCCTTGTGTCTGGAACAGCATGGTTCCTCAGAGATATGTAAAACATCTTTAGTAGCCACAATCATGTACTGAATACTCCTAACTACCCTAGGGTGTAAAGTAGCCTCATTGAAATCGACATCGGAATCAGAGTCCGTGTCAGTATCTGTATCTGCCATCTGGGTAAATGAACGTTTTTGTGACCCTGAGGGGGTCTGTACTTGAGACAAAGCTTCCTCCATGGATTTCCACCATGTTTGTGTCTGAGAATCAGATTTATCCAGCCTCTTAGACAATAAAGCCACATTTGCATTCAGTGTACTCAATATATTCACCCAATCAGCAGTCAGCTGTGCCGACAGAGTCATTTCCAAATCCTTTTCTGCGCCCCCAGTAACTTCCTCCGGGGAGGAACACTCAGCCTCAGACATGTCGACACGTAGTACCGACACACCCACACTCACACCGGCCAAATCAAGGGGACAGACCCACAGGGAAGCCTGCAGAGAGAAACAAAGAGGGAGTATGCCAGCTCACACCCCAGCGCCCATATACTACAAATCAATAATATATGTGGTTTGCGCTGCCATATAAAGATAAAAAGCACCAAATTGCATGTGCCCCCCCCCCCCCCCCCCATTTTGCTCCCTTGTTACTTGTAAGGAGCTTGGAGGTCCGGGCCAGCGTCTCTGCAGCGGCTGTGGAGAGAGAAAATGGCGCTGGTGAGCTGTGCGGCTAAGCCCCGCCCCTTCCCGGCGCGCTGTAGTCCCGCTCAAATTTGAAATTTTTATACTGGCGGGGGTAATGTATATGGTGCCCAGGCACCGAATATGCCTTCTGCCAGGTAAATTGACCCCAGTAACTGCTGCCCAGGGCGCTGCCCCCCAGCGCCCTGCACCCTGTAAGTGCCGTTGGTGACGTGTGTGGGAGTATGGAGCGCAGAGTTACCGCTGCGCTGTACCATTACTGAAGTCTTCTGCCATCTGATGTTTTCTGTTCTTCTAATACTCACCCGGCTTCTTTATTCTGGCTTCTGTGAGGGGGGTGACGGCGCGGCTCCGGGAACAAGCAGCTAGGCGAACCAAGTGATCGAATCCTCTGGAGCTAATGGTGTCCAGTAGCCTAAGAAGCAGAGTCCTTAACTAAGAAGAAGTAGGTCTGACTTCTCTCCCCTCAGTCCCTCGGTGCAGGGAGCCTGTAGCCAGCAGGTCTCCCTGAAAATAAAAAAGCCTAACATAAGTCTTTTCCAGAGAAACTCAGTAGAGCTCCCCTAGTGTGTGTCCAGTCACTCCTGGGCACAGAGTCTAACTAACTGAGGTCTGGGGGAGGGGCATAGAGGGAGGAGCCAGTTCACACCCAGTCAAAGTCTTTTCAGTGTGCCCATGTCTCCGACGGATCCTGTCTATACCCCATGGTCCTTTTGGAGTCCCCAGCATCCTCTAGGACGTAAGAGAAATAGATGTTACTCCTGTGATATGCTTACAGACGGGTGATACTCTTAATGCCCTATTACTGTATATGAAATGCAATTTGGAAAACTTAACATGACTTGGCATTAATGCGTGATTGAGTGACTTTGTGTAGGTAACAGAAGAAGCATCAGCAACTTGTGACATGACATATATAATAACTGTGATGCACATGTATGTCACTATGCACCCCAAAATGAGCATTTGTGATCTATGCATATTGTGTAAATACTGGTTTTGGAAAGGTATGTATGATGCTTCAGTCACTGGCACCGGGGCTCTGATAAAAGCCTGTCCCAGCCATCAGTAAGATGTAACTGGCAGCACCACTGCGAATGCACAGCCATCCCATTGCGCATGTGTTAAGAGTGGAATTAGCTTGATAAATATGCTCCTGTGGGAGGAATCATTTATATAAAAAATCTATTAAAAAATAAATAAATATATATATATATATATATATATATATATATATATATACATGGAAAATAAAAGTGAGAATAGGCGCCTCCTAGTGTAATAATGTATGTATAGTGTGACCTTCACCCGTGGTATCACCCAAGTGAATTCAAGGTGTACCGTGAATGGTGGAATTCTAACCACTTCTTTGAATAGCACAGTGTCACGGTTCTGACATATGATAGGATTAGTTGTCATCAATAATGGTCTGGTGGTCCTTTTTCATAGGTTTTGACCTCCTGATCTGCAGGGGTTTCAGGATTTCTCTCAGTCTTGCTGTGTGCTTCCAAGCTTTAGCATGCTATAGCTTGGAAGCACACAGCAAGGCTGAGAGAAAAGGACCACCAGACCATTATTGATGACAACTAATCCTATCATATGTCAGAACCGTGACACTGTGCTATTCAAAGAAGTGGTTGGAATTCCACCATTCACAGTACACCTTGAATTCACTTGGGTTATACCGCGAGTGAAGGTCACACTATACATACATTATTACACTAGGATGCACCTATTCTTACTTTTATTTTCCAGATTTCCAAAAGGTTTGTCTGAACAACAAACCACCGGAGGAAAGTGCTGCCTCCCCATAAGAGAAACAAACGGGGGAGTGTACCAGAAACATAAAAAAGTCTGAATACTATTAAAGGAGATAGGACTTGTGAGCTGAGAGGAAGGAGTAGCGCCCATTACCACCCCTTTTTCCAAAATATATATATACATACTTAGTGAGTCTGATAAGTGCCGCCTTATTGCCGCCGATCTAGCTATCTATCTGCAAAATCACAATAAAATGTAATGGTGGAGGTAGGAGAAGTCAACAGTTTGCTTGGTAAGGAAAGCGTTTTTAAGCTTATTGATTCTTATACGCATGCATTTAATCTTTAAGTAATGTGTCCACACAAAGTATATTCAATTGCTCGTTGACTCTTTGGATGGACTTGCAGCATACAGATTTCACATTCTTCTTGCATTTTTAGACCCTGTGTTTAACGTGTCACATATCTGGTGATCCTGCTCCTGAAATCTCCTGGGTAAAGAATGAGAAGAAAGTGGTCTTCAAAGATCGCTATAAACTGGATGTGAGGGGTACGGTTGTAACTATGACCATAGAGAAGATCTGTTCTGAGGATTCTGGGCGGTACAGCATTACTGTGAAAAATAAGTATGGTTCAGAGATTGGGCAAGTGACTGTAAGTGTATTCAAGCATGGTGAAGAACCTGAAGAGCTTAAGAAGACACTGGGCAGTACCCCAAAGCTGTAGATGTCATCTACAGTAATGAAAGCAGCTGTTAATCTGAATATTTTATTTGGGATAGTTTGTGACTTAGCAACTGCTAATTATCAATAAATAAAACATGCTGTACATGTCTGTATGTGTTTTTTGTCTTCATCTCACGTAGAAACATTTCCAGTTCCCGTTCTCTGCAATACACTCAAGCAATGGACTTGTCCTGGTTTCACCACTGTTAGATGTAAAAAAAGAATCATTAGAATATTTTGTGTGAATCTGCATTCTTAGAAAATGAGGGCACTCACATACAGCTATGAGGAGTGATACGTAATTTGAGCACATCAGCAATCAGAACCGGTGCGGGAAAACAGGTCCTTATTAGGGCCATCTAGAGGGGTGTAGTATGGTATGCCGGCGGCCGGGCTCCCGGCAACCAGAATACCGGCGCCGGAATCCCGACCGCCGGGCTACTGACAGCATAGCAAGCGCAAATGAGCCCCTCGTGGACCCCCAAGAGGGAGAAAAAGTGTCGGTATGCTGGCTGTCGCGATTCCGGCACCAGTATACTGTGCGCCATAATCCCGACAGCCGGCAAACTGAAGACCACCACATCTAGAACGGGGGCTGGTAGCACCTGGCCAAATCTGCCGCAAAAAAGGGGGTGTCGCACACTGCAATGGGGGACAGTGTCCCCTCAGCAGCCCTCAAAGGGAATCAATGCCCCCCTCAGCAACTGACTCAGGCCTCCTGCTGGGCATCTCGAACAAGCTTGGGCCTGTGTAAACTGTACCCGACCCCCACCTCTCACAGACACACATACTGCTTTAGGCATCACTGGTTTTCACATAAGCAAAGTTCACACAGTTGCAAGCCATGGAGATCAGCACACAAGCATATATATGTCTGTTAGGAGGCAGATCTTATATAAGGCAGGTACAAGTGCCCTCTGATGATGATGACTTGTGGTACCAGGTGCATTTGCTACATACGGAGAGGCGGACATATCTTGAGATGCCTACAGCTCTGCTTACGGGTGCAAATATGCTTTTTTGTTCTGAACGGTTCTTTTGAGTATTGTACCGACAAGTGATTTCCAACTGATTCAGCACCTATGTGTTTATCTCTCCTCAAGGCTGAACCTATAATGATGAGCTGGTATTTAGGGGACAGCCTTTTAGGAAATAATTTTTAAAAAAATGCATGTTTTCTTATGGTAACTGTCTGACCAGTTTAAACAGTTCAGGTTAAATAAAAAATATCCTTCTCATAGCGAATAATGCATTCAAACAAATGATTATGGGGGGCGTGGCCTAGCTGTGGAGGGAGGAAGACGTGTTCGGCCTGGGCTCCTGCTTCTAATCGGCCCTCTCTGCCCTTTACCTAGCCTTTTGGAAGGCACCACCTGCTTCCTGAGTCCCCCTGCATTGGGTGAGGTGGGTCGCGGAGCCTGCGGGTGCCCCCTGTGCCCGTGCGGGTTGCGGCCTTCCTGCCTAGAGGGAGCCGGGGACTCGAGCTGGACACTGCCCGGACCGGAAGTGACGCAGCGGGGCCTTGATAGCGACGGCGGACGGCGGAGACCCTGTTCTTCCCTCCCCTGCAGCCCCACCATCCATTACGGATTTCCCTACCTGGTGCGGCTTCCCCTACTGCTAGCCGCGGCAGCCGCTGTGAGAGGTCCGGAGAAACGGGAGAGAGTGCGCAGCTGCGCCTCCCGTCCTGACCGCGGCGGACGCTGCTTCCTATCCCCGGCATCGGGCTCCCGCTCTCCGCTGCCGTGCGGTGCGAGCCGAGCACCACTACCACCAACGTTTCTGGGGGAAACACAAGACTCCTTCTACTGAGGCCAGAGCCTGGCGGCACCATTTTGATTCCTGGCAAACCGCCAGTACAAGGGGCTGCTGCTTCTGAGGCAATCTTGCTGTCCCACAGGTCAGCACATCCAACCCTGCTCAGCTTTTCATTTGATTGACCTCCATGTTTGAGACATCCTTGGTGACTTTTCTGCTGATTTAAAGGGGCCACAGCAGGCAGCGCTATTTGGACACCCTAGGCGCTTGGCTTCACCCCTCATCTGCATCTGATTATCTCTCCACCTTTGCACTCGATTTCTGGGGACAATAGGGAGACCCTCCTCCTTCCGGGCCAAAACGATGTAACTTTTCACGTGATGTCATACATCCCCCCTCACTCCTGATGTTGTGATACCGCTCTTAGCATTCATCGAGCTGACATAAGTTCATTTATCCTCCTGTTTCCGATTCCTTTTATCAACGGCTACTGCGGTGTGGTTTTTTTCCCGGTATAATGCCGCCTAAACGCCAGAAAGACCAGACCCTGGCCCGCCCGGTCACTTTCTTCGAACAGTCACCCGCATCCCAAAGCCTGAAAGGCCCTTCGATTTCGGATTCCCTCTCCAAGAACTCCCCTGAAAGCGTCGCTGGGTCTATGACTACCCGTGTAAGCCAAACAAAACTCTCTCAACTGGATGACGATGCACCCCTCACACTCGGCTCTATGCGGCAACTCCTGGCTTCTTTCAAGGATGATATTACGATGGAAGTTAAGACGGCGCTCCAGTGTTGCCAACAGACGGTCAATGCCATAGGCCAACGTACAGACCATATTGAGAATAAATATGAGGAGGTGGTGAGGTCCCACAATGAGGTGATTACTCAATTTGAAGAGCTACAAGCTGAGGTCGCGGACCTGAGACGAAAGACTTGTGACCTCGAGGACAGGTCACGCCGTAATAATGTGAAACTCTGCGGCATCCCAGAAACGGTCTCCAACTCCGACCTCAAACAATTTGCGACAGACCTCTTCGTGAATCTCATTCCTACCAATTCCATTGATGATTTCCTCATTGACCGTATCCACCGCCTCCCGAAGGCTAGAAACGCTCCGAAGGACGCTCTGAGGGACACATTGATGAGGATGCACTATTTCCATGTCAAGGAACATATCCTGCAGGCAGCTATGCGCCCAGATCTGCTGGCCACGACTTTGGGAGATATACAAGTATATGGAGACCTCTCAGCGGCTACTCTCGCTATGCGACGCTCATTTTATCCGGTGAGGACAGCACTGCGGAGAGCTGATATCCTTTACCGTTGGGGGTTTCCGACCAAATTACTTGTTAGACGGAACGGCGTTACACATGCGATAATCACGCCAGAGGCTGGACTGAAACTGTTGGATTCTTGGAAACTGGAGGACACCACGAGAAGGCTTCTCCAACCCTCAAGTTGGCTCAAGAGTGGTCTATTGCCGGCACCTAACTCTAAAGAACACTTGCTACAACCAGGTTGTTTGTCTCAACTGGACTTGACCTTCTTATTTATCTTTACATTAGTGTAGGCCGTTACTCTTGTTTCCCGGTCAGTACTCCGGATAGTCATTGAGCAAGGTATTTTCTCCTGTATAAGTGAGGTATTTGTTTAACCATGGTTGTTCTCATTGCGTTATATATTCCGAGACCTTACTGCTCCGTGTCTACCTTTATACTTCTTCTAATATCCTTGCTTCTTCTGCCACTGTCCACGATAACCTCTAACATTGACCGGGAACCTGCACTTATTTTATGTCTCCATGATGTTGCTGTTATATGCTGATTGTTATAGGAGTGAGGGAGGGTATCTCCCCACACCACGACTAGTGATGTGCACCAGACATTTTTCGGGTTTTGTGTTTTGGTTTTGGATTCGGTTCCGCGGCCGTGTTTTGGATTCGGACGCGTTTTGGCAAAACCTCCCTGAAGATTTTTTGTCGGATTCGGGTGTGTTTTGGATTCGGGTGTTTTTTACAAAAAAACCTCAAAAACAGCTTAAATCATAGAATTTGGGGGTCATTTTGATCCCATAGTATTATTAACCTCAATAACCATAATTTCCACTCATTTTCAGTCTATTCTGAACACCTCACACCTCACAATATTATTTTTAATCCTAAAATTTGCACTGAGGTCGCTGGATGACTAAGCTAAGCGACCCAAGTGGCCGACACAAACACCTGGCCCATCTATGAGTGGCACTGCAGTGTCAGGCAGGATGGTATTTAAAAAAAATAGTCCCCAAACAGCACATAATGCAAAGAAAAAAAGAGGTGCACCAAGGTCGCTGGATGGCTAAGCTAAGCGACACAAGTGGCCGACACAAACACCTGGCCCATCTAGGAGTGGCACTGCAGTGTCAGGCAGGATGGCATTTCAAAAAAATAGCAATTGCTGGTGAATGTCTCCACGGAGGAATTGATTATAATTCATTTTGATGAACATCATCTTCTACACATTTTCTGGCAGTAACCTCGTACGCCGATTGCTGACAAGGTGAGGGCTGCACTAAACACTCTTTCGGAGTACACACTGGAGGGTGGGCAACTTAGGTAAAATAAAGCCAGTTTCTGCAAGGGCCTCCAAATTGCCTCTTTTTCCTGCCAGTATACGTACGAACTGTCTGACGTGCCTACTTGGATGCGGTCACTCATATAATCCTCCACCATTCTTTCAATGCTGAGAGAATCATATGCAGTGACAGTAGACGACATGTCAGTAATCGTTGGCAGGTCCTTCAGTCCGGACCAGATGTCAGCACTCGCTCCAGACTGCCCTGCATCACCGCCAGCGGGTGGGCTCGGAATTCTTAGCCTTTTCCTCGTACCCCCAGTTGCGGGAGACTGTGAAGGAGGAGCTGTTGACGGGTCACGTTCCGCTTGACTTGACAATTTTCTCACCAGCAGGTCTTTGAACCTCTGCAGACTTGTGTCTGCCGGAAAGAGAGATACAACGTAGGTTTTAAATCTAGGATCGAGCACGGTGGCCAAAATGTAGTGCTCTGATTTCAACAGATTGACCACCCGTGAATCCTGGTTAAGCGAATTAAGGGCTCCATCCACAAGTCCCACATGCCTAGCGGAATCGCTGTTTTAGCTCCTCCTTCAATGTCTCCAGCTTCTTCTGCAAAAGCCTGATGAGGGGAATGACCTGACTCAGGCTGGCAGTGTCTGAACTGACTTCACGTGTGGCAAGTTCAAAGGGTTGCAGAACCTTGCACAACGTTGAAATCATTCTCCACTGCGCTTGAGTCAGGTGCATTCCCCCTCCTTTGCCTATATCGTGGCCAGATGTATAGACTTGAATGGCCTTTTGCTGCTCCTCCATCCTCTGAAGCATATAGAGGGTTGAATTCCACCTCGTTACCACCTCTTGCTTCAGATGATGGCAGGGCAGGTTCAGGACTGTTTGCTGGTGCTCCAGTCTTCGGCACGCGGTGGCTGAATGCCGAAAGTGGCCCGCAATTCTTCGGGCCACCGACAGCATCTCTTGCACGCCCCTGTCGTTTTTTAAATAATTCTGCACCACCAAATTCAATGTATGTGCAAAACATGGGACGTGCTGGAATTTGCCCAGATGTAATGCACGCACAATATTGCTAGCGTTGTCCGATGTCACAAATCCCCAGGAGAGTCCATTTGGGGTAAGCCATTCTGCGATGATGTTCCTCAGTTTCCGTAAGAGGTTGTCAGTTGTGTGCCTCTTCTGGAAAGCGGTGATACAAAGCGTAGCCTGCCTAGGAACGAGTTGGCGTTTGCGAGATGCTGCTACTGGTGCCACCGCTGCTGTTCTTGCTGCGGGAGGCAATACATCTACCCAGTGGGCTGTCACAGTCATATAGTCCTGAGTCTGCCCTGCTCCACTTGTCCACATGTCCGTAGTTAAGTGGACATTGGGTACAACTGCATTTTTTAGGACACTGGTGACTCTTTTTTTGAGGTCTGTGTACATTTTCGGTATCGCCTGCCTAGAGAAATGGAACCTAGATGGTATTTGGTACCGGGGGCACAGTATCTCAATCAAGTCTGTAGTTGCCTGTGAATTAATGGTGGATACCGGAAACACGTTTCTCACCGCCCAGGCTGCCAAGGCCTGAGTTATCCGCTTTGCAGCAGGATGACTGCTGTGATATTTCATCTTCCTCGCAAAGGACTGTTGGACAGTCAATTGCTTACTGGAAGTAGTACAAGTGGTCTTCCGACTTCCCCTCTGGGATGATGATCGACTCCCAGCAGCAACAACAGCAGCACCAGCAGCAGTAGGCGTTACACTCAAGGATGCATCGGAGGAATCCCAGGCAGGAGAGGACTCGTCAGACTTGCCAATGACATGGCCTGCAGGACTATTGGCTTTCCTGTGTAAGGAGGAAATTGACACTGAGGGAGTTGGTGGTGTGGTTTGCAGGAGCTTGGTTACAAGAGGAAGGGATTTAGTGGTCAGTGGACTGCTTCCTCTGTCATCCAAACTTTTTGAACTTGTCACTGACTTATGATGAATGCGCTGCAGGTGACGTATAAGGGAGGATGTTCCGAGGTGGTTAACGTCCTTACCCCTACTTATTACAGCTTGACAAAGGCAACACACGGCTTGACACCTGTTGTCCGCATTTGTGTTAAAATAATTCCACACCGAAGAGGTGATTTTTTTTTTTTAATTTGACCAGGCATGTCAATGGCCATATTCGTCCCACGGACCACAGGTGTCTCCCCGGGTGCCTGACTTAAACAAACCACCTCACCATCAGAATCCTCCTTGTCAATTTCCTCCACAGCGCCAGCAACACCCATATCCTCATCCTGGTGTACTTCAACAGTGACATCTTCAATTTGACTATCAGGAACTGGACTGCGGGTGCTCCTTCCAGCACTTGCAGGGGGCGTGCAAATGATGGAAGGCGCAACCTCTTCCCGTCCAGTGTTGGGAAGGTCAGGCATCGCAGCCGACACAATTGGACTCTCCTTGGGGATTTGTGATTTAGAAGAATGCACAGTTCTTTGCTGTGCTTTTGCCAGCTTAAGTCTTTTCATTTTTCTAGCGAGAGGATGAGTGCTTCCATCCTCATGTGAAGCTGAACCACTAGCCATGAACATAGGCCAGGGCCTCAGCCGTTCCTTGCCACTCCGTGTCGTAAATGGCATATTGGCAAGTTTACGCTTCTCCTCAGACGCTTTTAATTTTGATTTTTGGGTAATTTTACTGAACTTTTGTGTTTTGGATTTTACATGCTCTCTACTATGACATTGGGCATCGGCCTTGGCAGACGACGTTGATGGCATTTCATTGTCTCGGCCATGACTAGTGGCAGCAGCTTCAGTACGAGGTGGAAGTGGATCTTGATCTTTCCCTATTTTACCCTCCACATTTTTGTTCTCCATTTTTTAATGTGTGGAATTATATGCCAGTATCAATAGCAATGGTCTACTACTATATATACTGCGCACAACTGAAATGCACCACAGGTATGGATGGATAGTATACTTGACGACACAGAGGTAGGTAGAGCAGTGGCCTACTGTACCGTACTGCTATATATTATATACTGGTGGTCAGCAAACTGTGCAAAACTGAAATGCACCACAGGTATGGATGGATAGTATACTTGACGACACAGAGGTAGGTAGAGCAGTGGCCTACTGTACCGTAATGCTATATATTATATACTGGTGGTCAGCAAACTGTGCAAAACTTAAATGCACCACAGGTATGGATGGATAGTATACTTGACGACACAGAGGTAGGTAGAGCAGTGGCCTACTGTACCGTACTGCTATATATTATATACTGGTGGTCAGCAAACTGTGCAAAACTTAAATGCACCACAGGTATGGATGGATAGTATACTTGACGACACAGAGGTAGGTAGAGCAGTGGCCTACTGTACCGTACTGCTATATATTATATACTGGTGGTCAGCAAACTGTGCAAAACTTAAATGCACCACAGGTATGGATGGATAGTATAGTTGACGACACAGAGGTAGGTAGAGCAGTGGCCTACTGTACCGTACTGCTATATATTATATACTGGTGGTCAGCAAACTGTGCAAAACTTAAATGCACCACAGGTATGGATGGATAGTATACTTGACGACACAGAGGTAGGTAGAGCAGTGGCCTACTGTACCGTACTGCTATATATTATATACTGGTGGTCAGCAAACTGTGCAAAACTGAAATGCACCACAGGTATGGATGGATAGTATACTTGTCGACACAGAGGTAGGTAGAGCAGTGGCCTACTGTACCGTACTGCTATATATTATATACTGGTGGTCAGCAAACTGTGCAAAACTGAAATGCACCACAGGTATGGATGGATAGTATACTTGACGACACAGAGGTAGGTAGAGCAGTGGCCTTCTGTACCGTACTCCTATATATTATATACTGGTGGTCAGCAAAATTATGCACTGTACTCCTACTATATACTACAATGCAGCACAGATATGGAGCGTTTTTCAGGCAGAGAACATATAATACTGGTGGTCACTGGTCAGCAAAACTCTGCACTGTACTCCTCCTATATAATACTGCTGGTCCCCAGTCCCCACAATAAAGCAGTGTGAGCACAGATATATGCAGCACACTGAGCACAGATACGGAGCGTTTTTCAGGCAGAGAACGTATAATACTGGTGGTCACTGGTCAGCAAAACTCTGCACTGTACTCCTCCTATATAATACTGCTGGTCCCCAGTCCCCACAATAAAGCAGTGTGAGCACAGATATATGCAGCACACTGAGCACAGATATGGAGCGTTTTTCAGGCAGACAACGTATACTGGTGGTCACTCGTCAGCAAAACTCTGCACTGTACTCCTCCTATATAATACTGCTGGTCCCCAGTCCCCACAATAAAGCAGTGTGAGCGCAGATATATGCAGCACACTGAGCACAGATATGGAGTGTTTTTCAGGCAGACAACGTATACTGGTGGTCACTCGTCAGCAAAACTCTGCACTGTACTCCTCCTATATAATACTGCTGGTCCCCAGTCCCCACAATAAAGCAGTGTGAGCGCAGATATATGCAGCACACTGAGCACAGATATGGAGCGTTTTTCAGGCAGACAACGTATACTGGTGGTCACTGGTCAGCAAAACTCTGCACTGTACTCCTCCTCAGGGGCGTATCTACTGTTTGGCGAGGATGGCACTCGCCAGGGGCGCCGGCCGAGAGGGGGCGCTGCCTGGCTGTGCCACCCACGGCGGCCCAGAGCTGTATTAAGAGGGGGGGACGACACACAGCCGGCTCACCTTAACAGCAGCGCAGCAGTGGATTACAGAGCACGGGGACAAGGAGACACTGGCGGGTAGGGAATGGATCCGCATGTGAATCAACCTGACAGGTCAATGAAAGCGAGTAGCGGCAACAGATGGCGCCGTATGCAGCCAGGTACCCCACCATGCGAGTCACAGGTGAGCCGGCCCTACCCCACTTCTGCTGGGCCGATGCACATAGTGCGATCTGCGCTGAGCCGGGGACTGCCGCTACCGCGATCGGAGCTCTCAGATTTGGGGAATGGCTGCTGGTCACTAGAGGCGGCTTCTACTCAGAAAACGGCCGCGAAAGCTGCTGCCTACGAGCTGCTGCCAGCTTATATTAAATCAGCGGGGTGGGACTTTAAATCCATCAGAGCAGTTATCATCAGACTACATTTAACTCACGGCAATTGGAGGTGTAACGTGGGCGGAGCGAAAGCTCTGGTCTCCCTGATGTCCGCTCCTGCCGATGTGAGATGCGCGCCGTTAGTAAATCTGTTTGCCATGCTGCATGCTGCCTTTTTAAATAGTAAGGCAGCGTACAGTCTTTAACAGCATTTGTAGTGTGCTGCACTGTGTATGTGTGGCTGTTGCCCCACCCCTGCCTCTACACTTGCTATGATCACTGAAGCTGCAGCACGGCCACGGACTCTGCAGATCTCTGATGTGGAGCCTTGTGGAGTGCACTGGGAACGGCCAGTGGCAGTAGAAGAGGGGGTAGGTGATCAGAGACAAGCTTGTCTGCCCTATTTCTCCAGCCCACCCCTTACTTCTGCCTCTCTGACTCCTCCTTTTCCTCACCATGTCTCTATCACCCTCTGTCTCTCTGACACCGCCCCCCTCTGTCTATCTCTATTACCCCTCTGTCTCTCTGACACCAACCCCCCCCCCCGTGTCTATCTCTATCACCCTCTGTCTCTCTGACACCACCCCCTTCCCCCCCGTGTCTATCTCTATCACCCTCTGTCTCTCTGACACCACCCCCTTCCCCCCCGTGTCTATCTCTATTACCCCTCTGTCTCTCTGACACCAACCCC
The DNA here is from genome assembly GCF_028390025.1 of Pseudophryne corroboree. NCBI lineage: Eukaryota > Metazoa > Chordata > Amphibia > Anura > Myobatrachidae > Pseudophryne > Pseudophryne corroboree. The sequence goes on from NC_086445.1 coordinate 544,960,247, forward strand.
CCCGTGTCTATCTCTATTACCCCTCTGTCTCTCTGACACCGCCCCCCCCGTGTCTATCTCTATCACCCTCTGTCTCTCTGACACCGCCCCCTTCCCCCCCGTGTCTATCTCTATTACCCCTCTGTCTCTCTGACACCCCTCTACCTGTGTCTATCTCTATTACCCCTCTGTCTCTCTGACACTCCCCCGTGTCTATCTCTATTACCCCTCTGTCTCTCTGACACCCCCCGTGTCTTTCTCTATTACCCCTCTGTCTCTCTGACACCCCCCATGTCTATCTCTATTACCCCTCTGTCTCTCTGACACCCCCCGTGTCTATCTCTATTACCCCTCTGTCTCTCTGACACCCCCCGTGTCTATCTCTATTACCCCTCTGTGTCTCTGACACCGCCCCCCCCGTGTCTATCTCTATCACCCTCTGTCTCTCTGACATCACCACCTTCCCCCCCGTGTCTATCTCTATTACCCCTCTGTCTCTCTGACACCAACCCCCACCCCGTGTCTATCTCTATTACCCCTCTGTCTCTCTGACACCCCTCCACCTGTGTCTATCTCTATTACCCCGCTGTCTCTCTGACATAGACCCCCCCGCCACGTGTCTGTCTCTATTACCCCTCTGTCTCTCTGACACCCCCCCGTGTCTGTATCCATTACCCCTCTGTCTCTCTGACACCAACACCCCCCATGTCTGTATCCATTACCCCTCTGTCTCTCTGCCCCCCCCCCCCACCCGTCTCTGTCTCTATCACCCCATGTCTCTCTGACACCTTCTTTCCCTCACCATATCCCCCATTTATCAACATTAATTTTTAATTATGTTAATTAACATTACCGCCCGCCACGTTTTTTTACGTGAATTCAGTATTGAAGCTGCTGCCTAAAACACCCAGTAGCACTGTTTGTCACATTCAGACAGTGCTGACGAATGAATACAAAGCTGTTTTTTTCTCCTTCATAGATTGGCGTATGCGCAGTGCATCTTCCTTTCTGCCACTGCATGCAGAACTTCAAGTTGTCTGTACCCCATTTCCAGCACTACCCGAGTGATGTGACATGGGATGGTTCTATCTCTTCCCTCTGTCTGTATCTTCTGTCTGACTGTCCCTCCCTTCCGTCTGTATCTTTACTGTCCATCTGTCTCTCCTCCCTCTGTCACTCTGCTCTCTGTATCTTTCTTCTTCCTGTCAGTCTCTTTGATCTGTGTCTCTCTTCCCACTGTCCTCTCACATCATCTGTCTGGCTCTCTTCCCTATCTGTCTCTTTCTCCCATCTGCCTGTCTCTGCTAGTATTGGGTTTCTCTTGGCTATATGTGGGTATTGGAGGTTTCAGGGTACTCTGTGGGGGTACATGCATTTATTTACGGTATTGCCTCTACTAGGGCTGCTTCCAGAAATTTCCCGGGCTGGTTTTCCATCCCTATCCGCCCCTCTATGCAGCCACGTATAGCGCCACCTCCTGCTGCTGCCTGTTTCACTGGTCTGTCAGGCTGTTTCATCTATGCCTGCCTGCCCACCAGTACCTCCCGCTCCTTTAGCTGCTGTGCAAGAGCCCTGTACAGAAGGAGAGAGAGAGTCGTGTTAAGGTATTTTCAGCTGCCACTGGTCTCCCGGTTGGGGCAATGCGGGGACTGTGTCTCCGAGACAGGGAAGCAGCCCGTGTGTTGCGTGAGAACTGGTCTTGGTCGGGGAGCTTGACTCAAGTGAGTGCTGCACTGGATGTTACTATGTGGGGAGGAAAGGGAGGGGAAGTGTGTATTGCAGGCTCCCCCTCAGTGTCCCTGCCCTCACCCACCCTATAACTCCCACTCTGTTTCCATGTCCTCACCCAACCCTATAACTCCCCCTCAGTGTCCCTGCTCTCAGCCTCCCTGCAACTCCCCCTCAGTGTCCCTCCCCTGCCCTATAACTTCCCCTCTGTGTCCCGGGGGGGGGGGGCAGTCCCTTATTTTGCCATGGGCGCTCGGGCACCTAGATACACCCCTGCTCCTCCTATATAATACTGCTGGTCCCCAGTCCCCACAATAAAGCAGTGTGGGCACAGATATATGCAGCACACTGAGCACAGATATGGAGCGTTTTTCAGGCAGACAACGTATAATACTGGTGGTCACTGGTCAGCAAAACTCTGCACTGTACTCCTCCTATAATACTGCTGGTCCCCAGAATAAAGATATGCAGCCCCCTGAAACAAAGTGAGTGGACGCCAGCCACGTCCTCTCACTATCATTTCCAATGCACGAGTGAAAAATGGCGGCGACGCGCGGCTCCTTATATAGAATCCGAATCTCGCGAGAATCCGACAGCGGGATGATGACGTTCGGGCGCGCTCGGGTTAACCGAGCCAAACGGGAGAACCCGAGTATACCTCGGACCCGTGTAAAATGGGTGAAGTTCGGGGGGGTTCGGATTCCGAGGAACCGAACCCGCTCATCTCTAACCACGACCCTATGTGTTGCCTACTTGGGCAACCCTGTTTGGCACCCTTGCGGTGCTCACTATGTTTTCCTCCTTTACTAATTCTCTCCCCCTTCCTGTCTTTCCTGCCCTTCCAAGTTTTGGTACACAAGTACTCCCGTATGTTCCGATGTCCAGTTTATGTGAGTAGGTTGATTTTTGCATTGTCAGCTGTAATGCCTAATGGTTAATGTTTTCTCCTTGAACGTGAAGGGGTTGAATTCACCCAACAAACGGTGGCTGGCCCTACGCCATTTTGCGAAATGCAAAGCACAGATAGTGGCCTTACAAGAGACCCACTTTATGTCGTCTTCACCACCCTCCTTTAAGGATAACAAATTCCCCACCTGCTATATGTCCAACGGCCCAAAGAAAAAAGCAGGGGTTGCTATTTTGTTTTCTAGCGCATGTGCATTCTCTCTAGACCATCAAATTACAGATCAGGAGGGCAGATATCTCATCCTGACGGGTAAACTGGAGGATAAGCCGGTTACTATAGCCACGCTGTATGCACCTAACACCAAACAAATACCCTTTTTTAGGAAATTCTTTAAAACCCTTCTGGTACACTTATCGGGCGCTTTATTATTACTGGGGGACTTTAACATGGTCTCTGACCCCACGGTAGATAAATCCTCGACCCGCCCTACCCCCAATACATGCTCGCTGTGGGATAGCTCCCACTCCTTCCGGAATATCTTACATGAGTATGACCTCTACGATGTCTGGAGGGCTAAAAATCCGGCCAGTAGGGATTACTCGTTCTTCTCCCCGGTACATGGCTCCTTTTCTAGGATCGACCTAGCAATATCGGATAAGTGGACCCTCCAACAGATTTCTAAGGCTTCTATCCTGCCAGTATCATGGTCCGATCACTCTGCACTCTCTATACATTGGAACCTCCGTCGCACTAGAACCTCACCTACCCTATGGCGTCTTGGAGATTATCTCCTCACAAATGCGGCGGCTAAACGATCTATTACGCAGGCCCTCTCCATGTATATCGAAACCAATATCCCGGCTGACACGTCTATATTTACGCACTGGTGTGCTCTTAAAGCAGTGGTAAGGGGAGCGGCAATTCAGGCGGCTGCCTATATCCGTAGAACCTCCCGGGAACAACAGATAGAACTCGAAACCCGCCTTACAGACTTAGAAACCCAACTTAAGATGTACCCGTCTAATAAGAAAATATATCGGGGCCCTAACTCAGGTCAGAGATGAGATAAACAAATTGGCTCTAACTGAGGTTCACAAAAACCCTTTTCGATTACGACAGAGGTTTTATACACAGGGGGACAGGGCAGGTAGAATGCTTGCCCGCAAGCTGAGGGGGAAGAACGCTAAGGAGAGGGTGAAGTCCATTATCAATTTGAATAATATCAAAATAACAGACCCATCTGCAACTGCTGATGCCTTTGCCGCATACTACTCCACCCTCTACAACTTAAAAGATGAAGCATCTACCCCACAACCCACACCAGCTAATATTGCGGCCTTTTTGAAGGATGTTCATCTCCCCTCCCTTGACTCCGCCACGCTTCAGGCTTTAAACCAATCCTGGTCCCGTACAGAAATTAATCAAGTTATTGACTCACTTGGACAAAGCTCTGGGCCCCGACGGGTTTATAAATAAATTTTATAAATGCTCAAAGACTCCCTTACCCCTGTTCTAGATGAAGTTTATAATCATGCTTCCTCTGTCGGGAATTTCCCGGTAGAAATGTTGGAGGCTCGTGTAGTTGCCTTTCCCAAACCAGGGAAGAACCCTGCCATGATGCCTAATTATCGTACCATAACTCTACTAAATACAGACTTAAAAATCTATGCGAAACTAGTAGCCAACAGACTCAACCCTCTCCTCTCTCGTCCATTGTGATCAGGTGGGATTTGTCCCTGGCAGACAGTCCCCCGATAACACTAGACGAGTAATAAATGTGCTGGACGCCTTCTCAGCCTACCTATCTTCTGTCTAAATTTAATGCTATATTCAATTCTTATGTATGGAAAGGTAGGGAACCGAGGCTAGCCAGAAAAATGATGATTCGGTCCAAACGAGATGGGGTCTAGCATACCCAGATATACATTCCTATCAATTAGCCGTCTTGCACAAATAGGATCCTGGTTTTCATATCCCGCACATAAATCATGGGTTCACCTTGAACAAGGGCTCATTGCCCCACTCCCCCCGACGGATGTTCTGTTACTCCCGAAGACTGAGGGTAAATTATTAGTCACTAGATCTCTAGCAGTCCAATCTACTCGGAAGGCTTGGTTGGAGGTGATGCAGAGAGGAAGCGATAGAAGTCTCCCCACCCCTGCTCTCTCACTGACGGGCATAGCCGCCTTAATTCCTGACCTAAAACTCGACTCCTGGATAATGCGGGGAATTCAGTCCCTCCAGGATATAATGGTAGACAGTACTCTCCTGTCTTTTGTCCAAATACAAGAAATATTCTCATTGTCGCATGGGGAATTTTATAAATATTTGCAACTCAGACATTGGCTTCACGGGACTTCCTCACCCCCCCCCCCCCCCCCCACACACACACACACACACCTTATCCCCAGTACCTAAGCTTATCCAGAGTTTCCTGGATACGGGGGAGGGTAGGGGAGGCATCACTAAATGGTATAACTATATTATCAACCCCCAGCCACTACAGAAAGCCCCCTTTCAATTGAAATGGGAGGCGGATCTTAGATGCTTCGTCTCGGAGGAGGAATGGGAGACGATTTTCCGTACCTGCTGTTCAGTATCTAAATGTATATCACATATAGAACTATTTTATAAGCTCCTCCATCGTTTATATTTCACCCCATCCCACTTGCACGCGATGCAACCCTCCACATCCAATCTCTGCTGGCGCAACTGTGGTAATGTCGGGACCTTATTACATATCTTCTGGGAATGCCCAATGCTTACCCCGCTTTGGAACTCGGTCTTTTACCTTATAGGATTGGTGCTAGGCCGCCAGATAACTCCTCATCCCAGACTGGCTCTCCTCCACCTCTATTATGGTGACTTATGTTATCGCCAGGCGAACGGTACGTCCTGGGCCATATACTTGTCTCCACTAAACTCCTAATAGCCCGTCAATGGCGTTCCCTTGAGATCCCCCATATAACGGCGATAGCAACGGCAGTACAATCACATTGCGAATTTTAAACAGCAGGAGTGGCCTATTCCTCTACCCCGTCCTGCCCTCTTCTTCGATGGTATTCGTGGTCTGCCTACTGGCATGATCGTCCGCCAGATGCCATACACTCCTACGATATATAGAAACTTGATTGACAAACTAATATATAATTGCTGTTGGATGGATTTGGCCTCACGTAGTTTTCATGTATGTTGATTTTTTTTAATAATCTCTGTACAATTATGTTTTGTTGAATAGTCTGTGTACCCCCCTAACCTTTTACCCCCCTTTTTTCTCTTCTGTACCCCACTCCCATTTTCTTTTGTTCCCCTACAAAATAATAAAAATTTATATTGAAAAAAACAAAACAAAAAAACAAATGATTATGTTACTTTACACAAGGAATGTTGCATCATTTGCCATTTAAATTATTTGCTCAACCAAACTGCATTCAATAATTAAATGGAACATGCTGGTGCTATATAGATAAATGCTAATATATATATATATATATATATATATAAGGCAAAAAAGGAGATTGACTCACCACAAAATATCTTAAACCACAAGGCCTACAATCTTGAAACTTGGCAGGTAGCTTCTCCTTAGGTCCCAGGTGATTGCTAAGAACTGGTTTTACAAACGTCAATGTGTATCAACGGAAATCGGCAAAAATGGATGTGTGTATGTGTATATGTATGTTCCAGCATAACTCCAGAATGCCTGCAGCAATTTACACCAAACTTGGTACACCTGTGATTTACAATCTGGAAACAAACACTGTGGGGGGAAGACACCCCTAGGGGTGAGGTAGCAGCACAGATTATTTCAGGAGACAGCATAACTCCGGAATGCCTGGACCAATTTACACCATGCTTGGTACACATATGATTTATAATCTGGGAACAAACACTGTGGCGGTAAGACACCCCTAGCACCCCTAGGGGTGAGGCAGCAACACACAGTAGTTCAGTAGACAGCATAACTCTGGAATGCCTGGAGCAATTTACACCAAATTTGGTACACATATGACTTACAATCTGGGAACAAACACTGTGAGGGTAACACACCCCTAGCCCAGCAGCACGGACTATATCAGGACATGCATGATATGTCAGTGATGACAGGGCTGCATGTGACAGTGGCAGTGACATGATGTGAGAAGGGGAATGGAGGTAGCAGGAAGCCACACGCTGAGAGTTATATAGTGGGAGGAGCAGGGTCTCCAGCAGCACAGAGTATATTAGGAGATGCATGATATGTCAGGCAGGACAGGGCTGCATGTGACAGGGGCAGTGACATGATGTATGGAGGGTAATGGAGGTAGCACAAACCCACACAGTGAGAGTTATATAGTGGAAGTAGCAGGGTCCCCCAGCAGCACAGAGTATATCAGGAGATGCATAATGTGCTGCGCTACATAAGGAACTGTAAATAAATCGATCATTTCACAGGGGCACTGACATGATGTGAGGAGGGGAATGGAGGCAGCAAGAAGCCACAGACTGAGCGTTGTATAGTGGGAAGAGCAGGGGACCAAAAAGGGGTCCGGCCACTACACAAAGTGGGTCAGAGAAGCAAGTTATGCCTATATACTAAATCTCCAATCGACGAAAATTAACGAACAACTAATTCTAATTTACCATCCTCATCCCGTAGCGAAGCACGGGTATTCAGCTAGTCAATATATATAAAAATGGCAAATACCACTGACTCATCACAAAATCTCCTGAATCATAAGGACTAGGAACTTGAGATCTGGACAGTAGCTTGCATTTGTGGCGTAAGGCATCCACTAAGAAGAGGTTTTTCAAAATTCCACCCACACAGGGGTTAAAAGGGTTGAGATGATTATTGGGAACTCGCCGCCCCCCCCCCCCCCCCCCCCCCCCCCCCATGTACCCCCTTAATGATGAAAAATATATAACCCTATGGTGAAAAATGGATATATACATGTAACTCTGACAGGGAAAGTGGGCCCCTATCAGCTCAGGCCCCCATAGCAGCTGCACTCTGCACCTATGGTAGCTACGCCCTTGCATGTCTGGCAAGTCACTTCTGCATGTAATAGCAATGTCTCAGTATCACCTGACTATTGAAATACTGTGGAAAGAAGTCCTAATGGTGTCTAAATTTATTCAGTTGGTAAATATATAATGGAAGTATTTACATAACTGTAAGTAGTTGTATTTTATTCCACCATATACTTCCAGAAAATGAAAAGAGATAGAAGACATCACTCAATTACAATCTCTGTTGCAGAACTCCTCTAGTCAAAAAGTGAAACAAGCTATTTTTTCTGTTAAATGAACAATGCATCCATCAGACACAAAGAAACATAGGTACATTTTCTCATAAGCAATAATTGTCATCAGAGACGTGTAACATCATTTGCTGAAGATTTAAAACAATAAAGATTCCAATTTATTAATATAGATATTTACACACACACACACACACACACACACACACACACACACACACACACACACACACACACACTCTCTCTCTCTCTCTCTCTCTCTCTCCCCCCATATTTGCATGGGTTTCTTCCAGGTACTTCAGTTTCTTCTCACAATCAAAAAATATACTGGTAGGTTAATTGGCTCCCAACAAAAATAACCCTAGTGTGAATGTGTGTGTGTACATGTAGTAGGGAATATAGATTGTAAGATCCACTGGGGCAGGCAGGGACTGATGTCAATGGTCAAATATTCTCTGTAAAGCGCTGCGGATTATGTGTGCGCTATATAAATAACTGGTAAAAATAAATAAATCCAAGCTGTTACCCCACATGTGTGTCCCCAAAACGAGCCCTTTTTGCCTTTCCTTCAGCTTATAGTTTATGCCATTTTTTTTACTTTGGGGAGCACCACTGATAGACCAAGCTAAGTATTACCCAATTGGGTCACAGGTGCTTGGTGTACTACCAGATTAAGGTACATTACACCTATCCGTTAAAATGGAAACACTACACACTTACACTCTATATTCACACATTCCCTCATACGTGCTTCCTGTGTGGTCATTCTTTTTCTGGGGCTAATTTAGACCTGATCGCTGCTGTGCGTTTTTGCACAGCAGCGATCAGGCCTGAACTGCGCATGCGCTGCAGTGCGCATGCCAGAGATGCTATCAGTATTTCAGCCCAGTGATCGCCTCTGCCTGACTGACAGGCAGAGACGTTCGCTGGGCGGGAGGGGGGGGGCGCGATCAGGGTAACGCAGGCGTACCCGGACTGTGTGGGGGGCGGGCTGCGGCGTGATGTCACATGCAGCGGCTGTGACCAGGGATGTGACAAGTAGCTCCCTGCCAGCGTGCAGGAGCTGCACAGGTAGGGAGCTACTTGTCAAGTACAAAAGAATTGCCGCTGTGCGATGCTTTTGTACTTGTGCGGGTACGGGGTCGAGCCTGACATGCAGGGTGCACTAGCCCTGTGCTGGGAATCCCTCCGCATGTCAGAGCAACTGATCGTAGATGTGCTAAATTTAGCACATCTACGATCAACTCTGAGTTACCCCCTTTGTTGCTACCACTGAGGCCCTTCTTTGCAGCACTCCTTTTACACTAGACTACATCCTTTGCAGCACAAACATATTTCTTGCAGCAGAGAGTCAGAGACCCCTTGCTACTATTTGTAACATAAAATGGAGTCGGCATCCCAACGGTCACTATCCTGACCATCAGAATACCGATGGAAGAATCCTGATGGGTTAGGCTGCCGAAAAGGGACAGTTATGGTTAGGCTGTGGGAGGGGTGGGTTAGCTGTAGAAATCTTGCTGGCTTTGTCACAGTCAGGATCCTACTGCAGGCATTCTGACGGTCGGGATTCAGACCATAGGGATTCCATACCAAATCCCTTTGCTGGTGCAGATTCCTCAATCCTTATCAGTACTACTAGCTGTTCTACCTGTTCTTCGCACGGGAGTTTCTGATTTTCACGGTTGTACATATACATGAGTGTTAATAATTTGGTAAATCTATAGAAATATAAATTTGAGATGTCTTAATGTAGGTAAATATTATTCCATGGTTCTTGGCATTACATGAGGAGCACCCGTAGCAGATACTATAAAAACTAACAGGACTGTTTTAGCAGTTTACTAAATTCTACATACTAGAGGTGCAATCCAAATTTTGATCCAATTGTCCGTTTGGGCGTTATCGTTCCGCAATGTAAGCCACGCATCGGTAATGACGTCATTATATCAAAACCCTTTTCATCCCCTCAGGGGAGGTTTATTAAAATACTAATTACCTAGTTTTCCTATTTCCCACTTGCAGCATACCTATATTACATTTCAGCTTCCCAACATATCGGAAAGTAAGAAAATTAGGGGTCTATTCATGAAGCATTGAAAAGAGTGGAGAAGTGAGCCAGTGGAGAAGTTGCCCATGGCAACCAATCAGCTGCTCTGTATAATTTTATAGTATGCAAATTATAAAAGTTACTTCAATGCTGATTGGTTCTTCTCCACTGGCTCACTTTTCCAGTTTTCACTGCCTCATGAATAGACCCCTTAGTGATCAGTCAGTCAGTGAGGGCTTTCACATTTAGATAGATAGATAGATAGATAGATAGATAGATAGATAGATAGATAGATAGATAGATGAGAATCTCTGATCACAAAGGACTCTTATACTTCTCAGTATAAGATTGTAGAGAATCCCATAATGCTGGGTCTCTGTGATCACAGAGGTACTCAGAGGACTCAATGCAGCCAGGACTGTAACCAGCGTTAGACTGGCCCACATGGGTGCAGGGGAAACCCCCGGTGGGCCCCAACTGCCTTTCAAACCCCAGTCCGACACTGACTGTAACCACTGAAAACTAGTCCTATCACCTGGCAGTAGTCAAGGAAGGTGCAGCCACCATTTTCCCATAGATCTGTGCATGCGCAGTTGAGAAATCAGTAGGAACATGGTGCAGGCGACCAGAGACCTGTGTGGTGAGAGGAGGAGTGCAGAGACTGCACATGGGCCACCTGCTCTATTAAGCCATCTCTGGGCCCAGGGGAGGATTTTATTATTACAGTTATCCATTCTATTCTGTTCCTCAGACCACAAAGAAAATAGTCAATATTTTTCTGCTGAATAATAGTGTCATGAACAAACATGAGCATTTCTGCCTACAGTCCTTATGAGGATCATTGCTAGGCAATTCATCAGCGAAATGAGTGTTAGGGCACTGGGTAAGGGAGACAGGCCATTTTTAAATGTAGTTTTGTACTACATATGGAGCTTGGATTATCTAAATAACTGAACCACAGCACAACTGCAAATGGATATAGGGTCATTGGAATGAAAGGGTTCCATTGCCAAACCTATAACAAAACACAGGAAGAGACATCAATTTTTATGCAAGGGGATAAAATGTAATAGTCTTAAGCATTCAAGACAACTATTCAAATACTGGTAGTTATGTCAAGTCACATTATTAGGGAGGCAGTCAATTTGCCGGCAGTCGTGATACTGATACCGGGTTCCCGACACCTGGGGAAATGCCGGTGGGAGGAATCCCCACTCGGACTCCCCACTCGGGTGGTGGTCCACGCCACCACCTGAGTGGGAATAGATTAGTTTGAGCGTAGCGAGCCTGCAAGGGGACATACTGTGCTTGCCGCCTGTATTCCGGCTGTTGGGATTCCAGCGCCAGCATGTTGAACACCGGAATCCCAATAGCCGGGATATCATACTGATCCCCATTGTTATGACCACCAGCTAATAGCCAGAGTAATCGCCGTGTGCAGCACGGGCAGCAGCTAGATGGGCTGGGATGACTCAATAAGGTTCTGTAAGGTTGGCATAGGTACATTTTGAAGGTGAGCTGCTCCACTGTAGCATGTCGGTCGGCCCTTACGCACCTTCCTAGCTGACATTCACTTCTCACATCAATGGCACATGGTGCTCCGCAGTTTCCAAGTCGATTATTCGCAATGGTGCCATTTGTCCAGTCACGATACACCTTCACCACAGCAGCACGCCAACAGTTCACAAGCTGCACTGATTGAGAAATACTGCCACCCTTGGAACGACAGCCGATAATCATCTCTTTTTTGCAACTCGGACAAATCGCTGCTTTTACCCATGACAGCAACAAGTGATATGTGTGCAGACGGCCTATTGCACACCTTATATATCCACACAGCCAGCGCACGACACATGACGTACTTCATGGGCTACGCGCTGCTGACATCAAATGTAAGAGGTAGTCATATTAATGTGACTCGACCGTGCAAAGCAAAAAAATTTATGACTGCTGTTCATTATCGAAATCAAGAAATGTATTTGTAGTATTAGAAAATAGATAACATTCTAAAATCTATACTTGGTATTTTAATTTTTAGCTCTAGAGTTGTGTCCTTGTTCATCTCATAGAGAGAGAGGTCACTGAACTTTCCATGTCACAAGCTATTGCTGGGAGGTGAGTAACCTAGGCTCCATTCAAGATCCTAAAAGTCCATGTATCAGTTTCCACATTTATTGGATATCCATCTAGTACATTTATCAAATTGCTGCACTGTTACTAACATGCCAAAAGCATGAAAGTTCATGTATCAGTGACCATATTTATTGAATTTATGGTGGATTTTTCTCCACAACATTTCTGCCTCCCATTTAGTAGTAGTAGTCAATCAGATGCATGTAAAATAAAAAAAATACATTGAGAAAAGATATGAAGTCCTTTATACATGTTGCATTAAATATACAGGGAGACTATCACTACTGTTGTTTCAAGTGCCTAATTGCTCATTAAGGCTTACCTTGGAGTAAATACGCATAGTTATTTTAACAGTATAACCACTTGCCTGGCGTGGTCACATGAGATGTGATCACACAAAGCTGGGCTTTCCCTGACGCGTTCTCATCTCATGCGAAAGTGTCAGAGCAGCCTGCAGCCATCTACTGGAAGCTCAGCTCATCCGGCAAGCCCCTCGATTGCAGCTGCAGGAATAGATATAATCTTCTTGCAGGCCAAACTCAAAAAGATCACGGAAGCTGCGTCTTCCCTTCATTGCCAAGACTACAGGCACTGTTGGGGGTGGCAACAATCCTGATAGAATTACTCACCAGCTGGGGCTGTTGACTGAATTGCAGCAGTCCTTCCTCGGCTCAGTCTCTCCCTCTCACCCACCCATGACTGATGGGGTCTTCCTTTATTGTTGGCTCGTCTTCTTGCGGGACTGTGAAGTGGAAGAATAATATTATACAGTGAAAACAATGTAAGATGTGTGGGCGTGTAGAGATAGATATAAGGTACATGTACGGTGGCTCTCATTACAATGAAGAACCAGACAGCAGGTCCAGTCTACCAGTAGAGTGGACCTGCTGTCTTTTTTTTTTTGCACTGAGTGCCGCCATACAAGTATCTTATGTTTGCTGTATCCCTAATTTAGAGACCAGCATGGGGGAAACGGGCACCTGCATTTGTTTTATACACTATCATTAAGGAATGCTACCCTGGTAATGGCTTGCCATGTGTGCATCGCAGCAGCAATTACCTGTAGCTTGCTTCACTATGGAAGTGGAGTATATGTACGTGTCCGTGGGCACACTATTCACGGGAAACGAGTTGCGGTCATTTGCAGGATGAACAAGGACAAACATATATATATATATATATATATGTGCCAGTAGAGGAATGGGCGCACTTGGGTTGTTTTTCCACCCAATATTCAATGGGGAAAAACAGCAGTCTCCCTAAGATATTTACTCCTAATTCGTGAGCATAAAACCACATTTAACATGTTCCATGTAAAATTTATTACAACATAAAAGCAATGATACAAAACGGTATAGTATCTCTTCTTGCAGATAACACCATATAGTACAGAGGACCAGTTGAAATAACTTTGATAGATTCCTCCTTCTCCTTTGACAATTCGGAGATTTGATGTTTATGAACAAATAACCCGACGCGTTTCGTCTTACTCTAAGACTTCATCAGGGGTATGTCTCTAGTGCTTGATAAATACTGTTAGTGCATCAATGAAATGGCAATTACGTATTCTGGATACTTGAAAAAACCACACACCGGTGGGGTACACAGGTGAAAGTTAGATTAAGCCTTATGGTTAAGTGCTTGAATAACAAGTTCAAACGCATAGGCCTGAACGCAAGTTCAAATAGGTATGTGACCTTATGATTCAGGGATTTGGATAACAAGTTCAAATACACAGGTCTACCACAATTTCATATGCGTGTGTAACCTTACCAGTAGCTACAATAGCTTCAAGTCACAACCAGTGTAACAACATAAGGCTTAATCTAACTTTCACCTGTGTACCCCACCGGTGTGTGGTTTTTTCAAGTATCCAGAATACGTAATTGCCATTTCATTGATGCACTAACAGTATTTATCAAGCACTAGAGACATACCCCTGATGAAGTCTTAGAGTAAGACGAAACGCGTCGGGTTATTTGTTCATAAACATCAAATCTCCGAATTGTCAAAGGAGAAGGAGGAATCTATCAAAGTTATTTCAACTGGTCCTCTGTACTATATGGTGTTATCTGCAAGAAGAGATACTATACCGTTTTGTATCATTGCTTTTATGTTGTAATAAATTTTACATGGAACATGTTAAATGTGGTTTTATGCTCACGAATTAGGAGTAAATATCTTAGGGAGACTGCTGTTTTTCCCCATTGAATATTGGGTGGAAAAACAACCCAAGTGCGCCCATTCCTCTACTGGCACATATTTGTATCTTTTTAGTCCCTCCTAACAAGGGACTTAGTGGAATTTGGCAGCCTTAACCCAATCCTTTCTCACTTTCTGTTTAATAGCGCAAAAGGGAGAGTATCTGTTTTGTATATATATATATATATATATATAATGTGGTGAGAGGGCTTGTGTCTTACCACAATTGCCCACATTCTGGTGGGATCAGCTCCCTCCAAGGGAGAAGAAATCAAGTCCTGCACAACTGCAGCTGGAGAAACAGATGTCCGGGTTTTCCAGCTCCCCGAGACAGCAGGAAGTCAGCTGCAGGAGAGGGTTTATTCCATTTACCCACAATGCATGGCGCTAGTGCCTGTTGGAGGACAGTGAGCAGGGCTGAGTTTATAGTGCCAGGGACTGTGGACATTGGCCGTGCCAGAGCATGGCATGTGTAGCTGCAAGCCACTGCAGCAGAATGACTTGTGAGCATGGAAAGCGCTAGGACCTTTTATGTTTGTTTTATTCTTCTGTATGTATGCTGTGCCACAGTGTCTGATGCCAATAAAGACACTGCGGTTGTAACCGGAAAACCTGACTGCGAGTCCTTATTTACAGTACCCGTGTTACAATATATATATAGTGCAAGAGAAGAACGGCGGCACTCGTCAGGCTTCATTTCAAAGTGAAGAAAAATCCATTTATTAGTGCCGTAAAGCCGACATGTTTCGGGGTTAGACCCCGTCCTCAGGGCCAAACACAAGTGACTTGTCGGCTTTACGGCACTAATAAATGGATTTTTCTTCACTTTGAAATTAAGCCTGACGAGTGCCGCCGTTCTTCTCTTGCACTGCATTTGTGACTAAACATCACCTGGATGGCACCGCACCAATTGATTTAAGGGGATATAGGAGTGCCGGGCCTGCGTTGGATATTTTTATATAAATATATATATTTATATATATATATATATATATATATACAGTTCAGGAATGCCCGGCACTCTGGGGTGCTTTGTAAATCCGGGTGCCCTCCGCTGCAAGACGTGCATCAAGATAGGAAAAAATGAGGCAGCGGCACTCCGTCAATGAGTAAATCAAACGTGTAATAAATCAAAACATAACAAGCAATGGTCACGATAAACCAACGTTTCGGGGTCCTTAAACCCCTTTGTTCACGTCTTGACAAAGGGGTTTAAGTACCCCGAAACGTTGGTTTATCGTGACCATTGCTTGTTATGTTTTGATTTATTACACGTTTGATTTACTCATTGACGGAGTGCCGCTGCCTCATTTTTTCCTATATATATATATATATATATATTTATATATATATATATATATATATATATATATATATAATAGGAATTTACTCACCGGTAATTCTATTTCTCGTAGTCCGTAGTGGATGCTGGGAACTCCGTAAGGACCATGGGGAATAGCGGGCTCCGAAGGAGACTGGGCACTCTAAGAAAGTATTAGGACTACCTGGTGTGCACTGGCTCCTCCCTCTATGCCCCTCCTCCAGACCTCAGTTAAGGAAACTGTGCCCGGAAGAGCTGACACAATAAGGAAGGGATTTGGAATCCCGGGTAAGACTCATACCAGCCACACCAATCACACCGTACAACTCATGATACTATATCCAGTTAACAGTATGAACAACAACTGAGCCTCACGAACAGATGGCTCATAACAATAACCCTTTAGTTAGGCAATAACTATATACAAGTATTGCAGACAATCCGCACTTGGGATGGGCGCCCAGCATCCACTACGGACTACGAGAAATAGAATTACCGGTGAGTAAATTCCTATTTTCTCTGACGTCCTAGTGGATGCTGGGAACTCCGTAAGGACCATGGGGATTATACCAAAGCTCCCAAACGGGCGGGAGAGTGCGGATGACTCTGCAGCACCGAATGAGCAAACTCAAGGTCCTCCTCAGCCAGGGTATCAAACTTGTAGAATTTTGCAAATGTGTTTGAACCCGACCAAGTAGCAGCTCGGCAAAGTTGTAAAGCTGAGACCCCTGGGCAGCCGCCCAAGAAGAGCCCACTTTCCTCGTGGAATGGGCTTTTACAGATTTAGGATGCGGCAGTCCAGCCGCAGAATGTGCAATATGAATCGTGCTACAGATCCAGCGAGCAATAGTCTGCTTAGAAGCAGGAGCACCCAGCTTGTTGGGTGCATACAGGATAAATAGCGAGTCAGTTTTCCTGACTCCAGCCGTCCTGGAAACATATATTTTCAGGGCCCTGACTACGTCCAGTAACTTGGAATCCTCCAAGTCCCGAGTAGCCGCAGGCACCACAATAGGTTGGTTCACATGAAAAGCTGAAACCACCTTAGGAAGGAATTGGGAACGAGTCCTCAATTCCGCCCTATCCATATGAAAAATCAGATAAGGGCTTTTACAAGACAAAGCCGCCAATTCTGTAACACGCCTGGCCGACGCCAAGGCCAACAGCATGACCATTTTCCACGTGAGGTATTTTAGCTCCACGGTTTTAAGTGGCTCAAACCAATGCGACTTTAGGAAATCCAACACCACGTTGAGATCCCACGGTGCCACTGGAGGCACAAAAGGGGGCTGAATATGCAGCACTCCTTTAACAAAAGTCTGAACTTCAGGCAGTGAAGCCAGTTCTTTTTGGAAGAAAATCGACAGAGCCGAGATCTGGACCTTAATGGAACCCAATTTTAGGCCCATAGTCACTCCTGACTGTAGGAAGTGCAGAAATCGACCGAGCTGAAATTCCTCCGTTGGGGCCTTCCTGGCCTCACACCAAGCAACATATTTTCGCCATATGCGGTGATAATGTCTTACAGTCACATCTTTCCTAGCTTTAATCAGCGTAGGAATGACTTCCTTCGGAATGCCCTTTTCTTTTAGGATCCGGTGTTCAACCGCCATGCCGTCAAACGCAGCCGCGGTAAGTCTTGGAACAGACAGGGCCCCTGCTGCAGCAGGTCCTATCTGAGCGGCAGAGGCCATGGGTCCTCTGAGATCATTTCTTGAAGTTCTGGGTACCAAGCTCTTCTTGGCCCATCCGGAACCACAAGTATAGTTCTTACTCCTCTCCTTCTTATTATTCTCAGTACCTTGGGTATGAGAGGCAGAGGAGGAAACACATAAACCGACTGGTACACCCACGGTGTCACTAGAGCGTCCACAGCTATCACCTGAGGGTCCCTTGACCTGGCGCAATATCTTTTTAGCTTTTTGTTGAGGCGGGACGCCATCATGTCCACCTGTGGCCTTTCCCAACGGTGTACAATCATTTGGAAGACTTCTGGATGAAGTCCCCACTCTCCCGGGTGGAGGTCGTGCCTGCTGAGGAAGTCTGCTTCCCAGTTGTCCACTCCCGGAATGAACACTGCTGACAGTGCTAACACATGATTTTCCGCCCATCGGAGAATCCTTGTGGCTTCTGCCATCGCCATCCTGCTTCTTGTGCCGCCCTGACGGTTTACATGGGCGACCGCCGTGATGTTGTCTGACTGGATCAGCACTGGCTGGTGTTGAAGCAGGGGTCTTGCCTGACTTAGGGCATTGTAAATGGCCCTTAGTTCCAGAATATTTATGTGTAGGGAAGTCTCCTGACTCGTCCATAGTCCTTGGAAGTTTCTTTCCTGTGTGACTGCCCCCCAACCTCGAAGGCTTGCATCCGTGGTCACCAGGACCCAGTCCTGTATGCCGAATCTGCGGCCCTCTAGAAGATGGGCACTCTTGGAGACAGGGTTATCAGCCGATGCATCTGAAGATGCGATCCGGACCACTTGTCCAACAGATCCCACTGAAAGATCCTTGCATGGAACCTTCCGAATGGAATTGCTTTGTAAGAAGCTACCATCTTTCCCAGGACTCGCGTGCAGTGGTGCACCGACACCTGTTTTGGTTTTAGGAGGTCTCTGACTAGAGATGACAATTCCTTGGCCTTCTCCTCCGGGAGAAACACCTTTTTCTATTCTGTGTCCAGAACCATCCCCAGGAACAGTAGACGCGTTGTAGGAACCAGCTGCGACTTTGGAATATTCAGGATCCAGCCGTGCTGTTGTAGCACTTCCCGAGCTAGTGCTACTCCGATCAACAACTGTTCCCTGGACCTCGCCTTTATAAGGAGATCGTCCAAGTACGGGATAATTATAACTCCCTTTTTTCGAAGGAGTATCATCATTTCGGCCATTACCTTGGTAAATACCCTCGGTGCCGTGGACAGACCAAACGGCAACGTCTGGAATTGGTAATGACAGTCCTGAAGCGGGAAAGGACTTTTGTTCCTGGGAACTTGCTGTTTGGTGAAGCTTTTTCCGCCTACCTCTGACTCTGGGCTGAAAGGACGCGCCTTTAACCCGCTTGCCTTTCTGGGGCCGAAAGGACTGTACCTGATAATACGGTGCTTTCTTTGGCTGTGAGGGAACATGGAATTGGTAATGACAGTCCTGTACCACAAATCTGAGGTACTCCTGGTGAGGAGGGTAAATGGGGACATGCAGGTAAGCATCCTTGATGTCCAGTGATACCATGTAATCCCCTTCGTCCAGGCTTGCAATAACCGCCCTGAGCGATTCCATTTTGAACTTGAGCCTTCTTATATAAGTGTTCAAGGATTTCAAATTTAAAATGGGTCTCACCGAACCGTCCGGTTTCGGTACCACAAACATTGTGGAATAGTAACCCCGTCCCTGTTGAAGGAGGGGTACTTTGGTTATCACCTGCTGGGAGTACAGCTTGTGAATCGCCTCCAGCACCGCCTCCCTGTCTGGGGGAGTAGTTGGCAAGGCTGATTTGAGGAAACGGCGAGGGGAAGACGTCTCGAATTCCAGCTTGTACCCCTGAGATACCACTTGTAGAATCCAGGGATCCACCCGTGAGCGAACCCACTGGTCGCTGAAGTTCCGGAGACGGGCCCCCACTGCACCTGGCTCCACCTGTGGAGCCCCAGCGTCATGCGGTGGACTTAGAGGAAGCGGGAAAGGACTTTTGTTCCTGGGAACTTGCTGTTTGGTGCAGCTTTTTCCCCCTACCTCTGCCTCTGGGCAGAAAGGACGCGCCTTTAACCCGCTTGCCTTTCTGGGGCCGAAAGGACTGTACCTGATAATACGGTGCTTTCTTTGGCTGTGAGGGAACATGGGGTAAAAATGTCGACTTCCCAGCCGTCGCTGTGGAACGAGGTCCGAGAGACCAACCCCAAACAATTCCTCACCCTTGTAAGGCAAAACCTCCATGTGCCTTTTAGAATCCGGATCACCTGTCCACTGCCGAGTCCATAATACTCACCTGGCAGAAATGGACATTGCATTTATTCTAGATGCCAGTTGGCAAATATCCCTCTGTGCATCTCTCATGTATAAGACTACGTCTTTAATATGCTCTACAGTTAGCAATATAGTGTCCCTGTCAAGGGTATCAATGTTATCAGACAGGGAATCTGACCACGCAGCTGCAGCACTGCACATCCATGCTGAAGCAATAGCCGGTCTCAGTATAATACCTGAGTGTGTATATACAGACTTCAGGATAGCCTCCTGCTTTCTATCCGCAGGCTCCTTTAGGGCGGCCGTATCCGGAGACGGTAGTGCCACCTTCTTTGACAAGCGTGTGAGCGATTTATCCACCCTAGGGGATGTCTCCCAACGTATCCTATCCTCTGGCGGGAAAGGGTACGCCCTTAGTAACTTTTTGGAAATTACCAGTTTCTTATCGGGGGAAACCCACGCTTCATCACACACTTCATTTAACTCTTCAGAAGGGGGAGAAACCACAGGTTGCTTTTTCTCCCCAAACATAATACCCTTTTTTGTGGTACCAGGGTTAATGTCAGAAATGTGCAACACATTTTTCATTGCCGTAATCATGTAACGGATGGCCCTATTGGAATGTACACTAGTCTCATCGTCGTCGACACTGGAGTCAGTATCCGTGTCGACATCTGTGTCTGCCATCTGAGGTAGCGGGCGTTTTTGAGCCCCTGATGGCTTTTGAGACGCCTGGGCAGGCACGGACTGAGAAGCCGGCTGTCCCACATCTGCTATGTAATCAAACCTCTTATGTAAGGAGTTGACACTGTCACGTAATTCCTTCCACATATCCATCCACTCAGGTGTCGACCCCGCAGGGGGTGACATCACATTTATCGGCACCTGCTCCGCCTCCACATAAGCCTCCTCATCAAACATGTCGACACAGCCGTACCGACACTCCGCACACACACAGGGAATGCTCTGACTGAGGACAGGACCCCACAAAGTCCTTTGGGGAGACAGAGAGAGAGTATGCCAGCACACACCACAGCGCTATAAATCACAGGGATGTACACTATAATGAGTGATTTTACCCTATAGCAGCTATATATATATATAGTATTTGCGCCTAAATTTAGTGGCCCCCCCTCTCTTTTTTACCCTATTGAGCCTGGAAACTGCAGGGGAGAGCCTGGGGAGCGTCCTTCCAGCGGAGCTGTGAGAGGAAATGGCGCCAGTGTGCTGAGGGAGATAGCCCCGCCCCCTTCACGGCGGACTTCTCCCGCTTTTTTTATGGATATATGGCAGGGGATTCTACACATATATAGTCTTAATGACTATATTATGTGTATTTTTTTGCCAATGTAAGGTAATCTTATTGCAGCCCAGGGCGCCCCACCCCCAGCGCCCTGCACCCATCAGTGACCGGAGTGTGAGGTGTGCATGGGGAGCAATGGCGCACAGCTGCAGTGCTGTGCGCTACCTTAATGAAGACCGGAGTCTTCAGCCGCCGATTTCCTGGACGTTCTTCTTGCTTCTGGCTCTGCAAGGGGGACGGCGGCGCGGCGCCGGGACCGGACGACCGAGGCTGGGCCTGTGTTCGATCCCTCTGGAGCTAATGGTGTCCAGTAGCCTAGAAGCCCAAGCTAGCTGCAAGCAGGTAGGTTCGCTTCTCTCCCCTCTCCCTCGTAGCAGTGAGTCTGTTGCCAGCAGATCTCACTGAAAATAAAAAACCTAAATATACTTTCTTTTCTAGAAGCTCAGGAGAGCCCCTAGTGTGCATCCAGCTCGAGCCGGGCACAGATTCTAACTGAGGTCTGGAGGAGGGGCATAGAGGGAGGAGCCAGTGCACATCAGGTAGTCCTAATTCTTTCTTAGAGTGCCCAGTCTCCTTCGGAGCCCGCTATTCCCCATGGTCCTTACGGAGTTCCCAGCATCCACTAGGACGTCAGAGAAATATATATACACACGTATATATATATATATTTTATATATATATATTATTTTTTTTACAGGGACCTTTGGCAGGGTCCACTCAGGGACAAATAGAGGCGGCACTCCGCGGGCTGGTTTAAATCAAGTGTATCGTGAAAAAATAATACAAACTCAACATGGTAACGTTTCAAGGCTCCATGGCCTTTTCATCAGGTTGTGTTAACATAGTGTAAAAAGAAAAAAATTTGATATATATATTCTGTAAAGTATTTTTTAACTGTATAAAACCACTTTTTCCAAATGATCAAATAATAGCTAATTAACTGTTTAAATTTTCATACTTGTTAATAAAATTATAATGAATCAGGTTTAAATAGCTCTTATTTCCATTGTTTAATAAAAAAAATATTGAAAACTTGGGGAACTTTGTTGGAAAAAATATTAGACATTTAAGTGGTTAAAACAGATGAAAATAAAGTGTCTGCCTTCCATTCTTTTTCACACTTTCTCCCTCACCTGCCCATTTTTGGAGAGAGAATTGACTACATAGGAGAGGAATGAGTTAAACATTCTGTGAGGGGTGGACCTAGCTGTTAGGTAGTACAGCCTTAGGAAAAGGGGGAGGGTTAGGGTATATATAGGCTGGAGTGGCCATTTTGGGTCTCTTTGCAAGTGAATTTCCTTGGGGTGAGTGCTGCTTGGCAGACTTTCACCCTTACTTTATTTCAATTTAAAAGTTTTATAAACTAGGTAGAATGGCCTCCAGCCGCCCACGCCGGTCCGCTGGTGCCCCAGCCCGTTACCAGTCCGGTGAGGCTGGTCCCGGGGCAGGGGTGTCCGGCTCTGACGAGGCCGTAACTTCCCCTGGGGCCTCTCAGATGGCTGGGGGTTCGGAGCGCAGAACGCGCTCCTCTGGCGACCCTGTGTTAGTTGGCAGCGTCGGGTCTGCCTCTGCTGGCGGGCGCGGTCGGCGGCCTGGGGCGGCTCGGAGGTCTGGCCTCCCGGAGAGGGGCGAACAACAGCCCTCGCCTCCGGGGCCGGCCAGGGGTGCAGGGAATGCGGGAGCCCGCGGGCGCACGTTGGCGCGCCTCTCCGGGCTCCTTTCGGCTCCCTCTCCTTCGACTCCCGCACACTCACGCTTGCCGGGGCCGGATAGAGGCCCGGGCGGGTGGTGAGAGCCGGGAGGGAGGTATTTACGATCCAGGCCAGGCCCGTCACGGGGCCCAGCGCTGGATCGGTGGGCGCACAAACAAAGACCTCAGCGGAGGGCGCCCGGGCAGTGCGCGGTGGGGCGCGCGCACGGCGTGCGCGCGCGCACGGCTCCGGCGGCGTCTCTCGCACACGTGTGCGCGCAGCGACGCCGCAGCGCTCTGTATCCCCCCTGCCCTCCTCGTTGCGGCCGGTTTCCGGCGGGACGAGGGGGGGGAGGATGCCTGGCGGGGATCAACCAGGTTTCTGGGGGAATGAGCCCAGCGGTGCTGAGGGCACAGCATCGCGGGCACATAGTGTTACAAGGAGCGGGGCCAACCAGGCTGGGCGAGCTGGCTCCGTCCGGCGGCAGGTTGGCCTCAAGGAAGGGGCAGAGCGAGGGCCAGCCATCACTCCCAGGGGGCCGGGGCAGGCCGGTGCAGGACGTATGGAGGGGTGTATATCCGGGGTGAGGTATCCTACCATGGCGGGCCCCTCCCCCCAGGGCCGACCTGGCCGCGGTACGGATGGGTCCTGGCTGCCCATGCCCAGCGGCGGGTCTACTCGCCGCGTGCCTCCCATACGGCAGCCATCGGGCGACGTCTCTACGTCACGGGGTCACGCTGAACCGCAAGGCGCGTTTGCGTCGGCCCTCGCCACGGTGGTGGCGGCGTTGGGTCCGCTCGCCGTGGCCCCGGAGCTCGAGGGCGGGTCCGGGGGGGTGCCGGCCGGATCAGGCGCTGGGGCGTTGTCGGCCGCCCAGAGGGTAGCGCGTGCGTGCCGGGAGCTTGGTGCGGCCGCGGCACAGCTGCATCAGCAGCCGCGGCGAGACGAGAGTGTGCAGTCATCTGGCACGCCTGCGCCTGGACGGGCTAGGCGCACGCCACTGTTTGTGTCCGGGTCCTCTCTCCCTCTTCTGCCCACAGATGTTCACGCAGATACAGGGGTACCGGAATCGGAAGATGAGGACGTTACGTACGTCGCACCTGAGGAATCTGAATCTGACCAATCTACGGTTTCAGGTGAGGCGGTACAGTCGGAGTCGTTTGCAAGTACGCCCTCGGGTTCGCGCAGCTCTTCCCTTTCCTCCTCTTCTTCCTCTTCTTCCTCCTCCTCCCTTTCTTCGGCAGCGTCCGACGTCAGTAGCACGACAAAGGCGAAGAAGAGGGCAACCAAATACGCCAGGAAGGCAGCTGGCCAACAGGAGAGGCGTAAGAGGCGAAGGAGGCTTAGCAAAGAATCTCGCAGGGCCAGGAAGCGACGCGAACTGCCAGGCGTGGTCCGCTGCGAGTATACCGCTGTCATGCGGGGGCTTAGGGATAGCTGCAGCAAGAGGATTCGCAGGGGGGACTACGTAGATGTCTTCGTCTTGACTAAAGACGCTAAAAGAGAGTTTAAGGCAGCAACCGCTAAGAAAGGAATAGGGGCCGAGGCGTTCCGCACGTTTGATAACTGGCTGGCGGGTTTTTGGGTTTTCGCGGCTTGTTACCTTGAGGACAGGCCAGAGGATCATATGAATGTCATCCGGTACCTGCATCTCGTGCACGATATGCAACGCACGTCGGCGGGTAACGAATGGCGTAGGTATGATGAGGAATTCCGGGAGAAGCAGGACGGGTTGTACGTTATGGACTTCGGTTTCAAGGACGTGGAGGTATGGCTTAAGGTCACCAGGGCCTCGCAGCAGGCCAAGGAGCCCCGGAGCGCAGGGGCGGACGGACACCGTGCTGGGCCGTCCGCCCATGCGCCCGGCGCAGACGGCGGGTCGGCCAAGCCAGGTAGGTCGGCCGTCCGGGCAGGGAAACAGCCCGCAACGAAAGGACTATGTTTCGCGTTTAATAACGCTGCATGTTCCTACGGCAAACAGTGTCGGTTCCGTCACACTTGCCTCCATTGCGGGGGTTCCCACCCTGCCTCATCCTGCTTCAAGAGTATTCGACAGGGTCCCCGTTCTAAGCAATCCTACATGAGAGGGGCACCCGGCGGGAGCGCTCCACAGGGCGCCAACGCCAATTAGGTTAGAGGCTATGGGTAGATGGTTGTATTGGTATCCGAATAGGGAGGATGCCAGGTTTTTATATTCAGGTTTTCGTTTTGGTTTCCGCTTGCCTGTTGCGAGCGATGTTACGGTTCGGGCACAGAGGAACCTCCAGTCTGCTCGGGCCTTGCCTTTAGTGTTGCGGGAAAAGGTCGATAAAGAGGTCAGGCTGGGCAGGATGGAGGGGCCGTTTTGCAACACCCCCAGTGGCGGACCTCGTCATCTCCCCGGTGGGGGTGGTCCCCAAGAAAACACCCGGTTCCTTTCGACTAATTCAACACCTTTCCTACCCAGCGGGGGCCTCGGTCAACGACGCTATACCTCCGGCTCATTGCTCGGTAGTGTATCAGTCGTTTGACGAGGCGCTTAATTTGGTCCGCAGCTACGGCGCTGGGGCCCTCATGGCAAAGATTGACGTCGAATCCGCTTTTAGGTTGCTACCCCTCCATCCGGACTCATTCCGTTTTATGGGTTTCCGGATTGGATCGGAATATTTCATTGACAAATGTTTGCCGATGGGGTGTTCCGTTTCATGCTCGTATTTTGAACGTTTTAGCACCTTCCTGCATTGGTGCGTGGAGTCTTCGTCGGGTGGGCACGGGGTTGCCCATTACCTCGATGATTTCCTTTGTACGGGGCCGGCGGGTTCGCCGCGGTGCGGCAACCTGCTTTTCAGTATACGAGCATTGTTTTGTCATTTCGGAGTGCCAGTGGCCGAGGACAAAACGGAGGGACCGATCTCTTGCCTGTCATTTCTGGGAATCGAGATCGACACGGTGTCAGGCGAGTGTCGCCTTCCTTTGGACAAAGTGGCTAAGCTTCGCGAAGCCATTAGCCACTTCATGGGTTCGCGTAAGGTTAAGCTGCGGCAGGCGCAATCCTTGCTGGGCATGTTTAACTTTGCTTGTCGGGTCATCCCGATGGGCAGGGTTTTCTGCCGAAAGCTAGAAAGAGCGACCGCGGGGTGTGCCAGGCCGCACCACTTTGTACGCTTGCCCGCTGAGATAAAAAGAGATCTGGCAGTTTGGGCCTCGTTCCTGGAGGATTTCAACGGTGTGCGAATATGGCAGGCACCAACGGTCGACAGCGCCAGATTGCAGCTTTTCACCGACGCGGCAGGAGCCTCCGGTTTTGGTTGCTATCTTGAGGGATCTTGGTGCGCGGCATCGTGGCCAGCAGACTGGCACCAGGCGGGTTTCACTAAGGACCTTCTGCTCCTGGAACTCTTTCCCATCATGGTCGCGCTGGAAATCTGGGGCGAGCGGTTAGCGCATCGCAGCATCCTGTTCAGATGCGACAATCTGGGCGTGGTGCACGCGATTAACAACCAGAGGGCAAAATCGCTGGTAGTGCTTCGGGTGCTAGGGCAGTTGCTGCTTACTTGCCTGCGCAGGAATGTGTGGTTTCGGGAACAACACGTACCGGGTCTAGAAAATGGGGTCGCTGACGCGCTATCGCGAGGGCAATGGGAGAGGTTTTACTGGTTGGCTCCCGAGGCCGAGGAGCAAGGTTTTCATTGTCCCGGTTATGTCTGGCAGGTCATCAGGCCGGACTGGAAGGTCTAGCACTGCGTTCGGTCGCGCCATCCACGCTTAAGGCTTACAAGCAGGCATGGAGCGAATGGGAGGAATTTGCTAGAGGACGGAAGCAACGAGGTAAGAGCGGGCATCGGATGATGCTTTCTTTTATTTGGCAGCTTTATGTTTCAGGTAGGTCTAGAGCGGTGGTGTCCCGGTACTTGGCTGGCATTGCGTTCTTCTGCAGAATTAAAGGGGTTCCCGATCTGACGAAAAGTGGTATTCTGCTTAAGGCTATGAAAGGATGGGCGCGCGTAGCACCTACACCGCCTGACAGAAGGCGGCCCATTGATGCGGCGTTGCTGCCAGGCATCATTGGGTCGGTTGGAGCCATCGCATCATCTATGTTCGAATCGCTGCTTTTTAGATTGGCGTTCTCTATGGCTTACCACGGCGCCTTTAG
This sequence comes from Pseudophryne corroboree, assembly GCF_028390025.1. NCBI lineage: Eukaryota > Metazoa > Chordata > Amphibia > Anura > Myobatrachidae > Pseudophryne > Pseudophryne corroboree. The sequence goes on from NC_086445.1 coordinate 544,986,891, forward strand.
GATATCGGAGTTGGTAGCGCCTTCTAAGCAAACCGATTCGCGCATGCTGGTAGAGGACGTAGTGGTGAGTGGGAGGTCCTTGCTGTGCATATTGCGACGCTCTAAGACGGACCAGGTGGGGAAGGGCCGATGGGTCACCCTGGTTCCGGCACTTGAGGAGAGCATATGCCCAGTACGGTTGGCAGTACACTATGAGGCGGTGAGGCCCGACTGTCGGGGGTCGTGGTTGCTGCACTATGACGGGCGGCCAGTAACTAAGTTCCAATTTCGGTGGATGATGGGTCGCTGTCTGACGAGCTTGGGCCTTTCCCCCTCCCACTTCGGTACACACTCCTTCCGCATTGGGGCTGCTACGGCGGCAGCGGCCGCGGGTTTTTCGGGAGCCCAGATCCAGGCGGTGGGACGATGGAAGTCGTCCTGTTATAAGCGGTACATTCGCCCCGTCGCCTGAGATACTTTGCTTAAGCGTAGCTTGCATCAAGAAGTTAGAGTAAGATAATGTTTGCTTGGTGTTTATGCATATGTTATGTTCACTGTGTGTTGGTTCGTTTACCCGTGTGTGATCCTACTCAGTGATTAGCCACTTGCCGCTGCGGGCGTGAGCCGGCAGCGGGGGTCTGGAGTTATTTTGCGATTTTTGCCTGACTTGACGGACTGAATTCTAATCATTAATTCGGCTAATCTGTTCTTATCAAAGTCCCTCAGCAGGTTTTTATGCTTTCACCTCCAGCTGAGTTATTTCATGTTTTACCCTCTTTTTTATACCCCCCCCCCCCCCCCTGTTTAATTTTGTTTTGTTTCTTTTGCCTTTCCCTTAATGTCTTAATGCTTTTACTTCAAATTGGCTAGGAGCTCGGGAGATCGGCTAGGCCGTGACTGCTGCGACATTAGGAAGCAATAAAAAAATTTTCTTTTGGCAGATCCTTCAGGTTAACATAATACATGCTATGGCGTAGAATTATAGTAACACATTTTACCCCTTTTTCCTTCCATTCAGGTTGTTTCGCTGATGGCTTGTCCGTTTGGGTGGTCGGCCACTCGTATGTCTTCTGGGCAGCAAGGTTTTTGGCCTCTGATACTTCTCAGAGGTTTCCTAGAGGTCAGGGAATCAGATGGCTTGGTTGGCGAGGTATGATGTGGACAGATCTATTGAGTAGACTGGTCAGTCAGGCCAGGAAGCATGGAGTTCCCAAGGTTTTGGTTGTCCACTTAGGTGGCAACGACCTAGGGAAGAGGACTTCCTTGGAGCTACGGTGGGCCATGATACAAGATCTGGCAAGGGTGGCCGCAGCATGGACCAATTGTATATTGGTATTTTCCCTGATGGTGCCAAGGTTGAGTTGGCGAGGTGTGGAGGACGGACGCGTAATAGATGAGGCCAGGATAAAGGTGAATGGGGCGGTGGCGAAGTGGGTCTTGGCCCACGGAGGTAAAGTGGTTCGCCACCCTAGGATTCGGTTCCGAGACAAACACCTTTTTCGGCCTGATGGTGTGCATCTATCCAATGAGGGGATGATGTTTTTCCTGGAGGATCTGTTCCTAGTGTTGCAGGAGTTAGGGTAGGTTATGGTGGCGGTGCGAGGACTCTGGGATGGAGTCCTTCGCTTTTGGCGGAAAAGAACGGCAGTTTGTAGTTGTATGGTTTTTTATAGGTAGTAAGTTTCAGTGTTATGTGGTTTAGGTGCACTCACCTCCATCGACTTAATGGCCGCTCGACCACCCATCCGGGAGGCAGCGGCAGGGCACCCAGGAGCGGTGGGAAGTCACTGTGGGGGTTGTGTTGACACCTATTACCGGTTTTGATAGGGTGCTGGACGGTTTCGGTCAGTTTACCATTTTAAGTTTACCAATAGTTTAATAGAGCCGTTCTTTTTTCTGCCACCATTATGCCGGCTGATTCGGCATCTTAACAAATTTTTTCCAATTACAGGTTTTGCTATGGTTAGGGTCAAATAAATAGCTAGCAATTTTTCTGCCAAAATCATGTCTCCGTGTCTTTATTTACTGGTATAAAAAGGTAACTAAGGTTTACTTGAATAAAAGGGGTCCACCAAATATCACTAGGATGTTTAGGAGAGAGAATTGACTACATAGGAGAGGAATGAGTTAAACATTCTGTGAGGGGTGGACCTAGCTGTTAGGTAGTACAGCCTTAGGAAAAGGGGGAGGGTTAGGGTATATATAGGCTGGAGTGGCCATTTTGGGTCTCTTTGCAAGTGAATTTCCTTCCCGCCCTCCCGCCCTAAGGGTAGAGGTTGTTTGTGTTTTGACGCGGAGTGCATTGGCGTTTAATTGCTTGGCTGGTTTCATTCGTTGGCTATTTATAGGCGGAAAAGAACGGCAGTTTGTAGTTGTATGGTTTTTTATAGGTAGTAAGTTTCAGTGTTATGTGGTTTAGGTGCACTCACCTCCATCGACTTAATGGCCGCTCGACCACCCATCCGGGAGGCAGCGGCAGGGCACCCAGGAGCGGTGGGAAGTCACTGTGGGGGTTGTGTTGACACCTATTACCGGTTTTGATAGGGTGCTGGACGGTTTCGGTCAGTTTACCATTTTAAGTTTACCAATAGTTTAATAGAGCCGTTCTTTTTTCTGCCACCATTATGCCGGCTGATTCGGCATCTTAACAAATTTTTTCCAATTACAGGTTTTGCTATGGTTAGGGTCAAATAAATAGCTAGCAATTTTTCTGCCAAAATCATGTCTCCGTGTCTTTATTTACTGGTATAAAAAGGTAACTAAGGTTTACTTGAATAAAAGGGGTCCACCAAATATCACTAGGATGTTTATATGTTTCTACTATTAGAATCCCAATTAACTTCTTCACTCCTTCGTTAGCATGTCTGGAATTTATTTGACATTCTAAACCCTGTTGTTACATTCCTCTCTTCTTTCATTGTTAATCCCCCCAAAGGTTAGGTATGTCTATGAGGCACTAAACTGTGAAAGTGTAATATGCACTTATGCAGTGTATATTTCTGATGGCACTCAACAGCTCTGAGGGCCTGATTCAGAGATGGACAGAATTGCAGAGTCGCACACAAGCGGCTTTGCAATTCTGTCCACCAAAATGCAAATGCAGGAAGTGCCTATATTGCATCCGAGTGTAGCTTCGGATCACCATCGCGACCATCAGTTGCAGACTGTGGCCTGGTCCCTCCCATAAAACAGTGTTGAGCCCCCATTTCCAGGAACACTAGCCAGAAACTCACCATCTATGTCTCCCATACGCTGTAGCTTGTCAATCAAGCTGTGCATAGAAGACACTGCAAGCTGACTTGCAGATGGAGGGCTGCACATGCTCAGGACATATCCTGCACAGTCCTCCCACCATCGGAGATATGCGCAAACCACATACAGTAGCTTAGCGTACATCTCTGAATCAGGTCCTGATTACCTGCACCTATATTTTTCGGAAACATAAAGTTCTATCATCATGCCTAGAATTGATTCAAACTTCTGCCTGAAGCTTTTATTACCTGTTCTCTTTCAGCAACTTTATTGACCACGGGGACACTTACCTGGCCACAGAGCAAGACGGAGGTGAATTTAGGTGACTGTCAACTCCTTTTACATAATACAAGAATAGGAAAATAGCACTAATCTTATGAGAGCTAAAGGGTTTGTCAGCGTAGTTATGCGGCGAAACATGTCTGTGAGTCAGCATAGGTGGAAGCATTAGGGGAGCTGTATTAACATGCATCTAACGACTGGTAATTGTGTGGACCTGCTTCACCCTTTGTCGATTCAAAACAGGACCACTTACCGACAGCATGTATTATAAAAGCAGTTGCTGAAGAGGGAGAGCGTTAACTGACCCGTCTGACGAAGTCCACTCTCCATCTTGCGGCTTCTTTCACCAGCGCTTGCATGCAGTCTGCTGCACCCGTGGCTAATTGAAAATAAATGTTTTTGTATGCACAATCCCTGGCTGTCGGAACTGACAGCCAGGGATAGCGCTGTGTATGCAGCAATGGCAGCTGCAGCAGTCGAAGTCGATAGCTACAGCTGTCCGAATGGTCACTGACTGTTCATACAAATACCGGCACATCGGCGCACTATCTTGAAGATAGGAACACCGATATTGGGGCTATTTCAGACCTGATCGCTGCTGTGCGTTTTCGCACAGTGGGCGATCAGATCTGAACTGCGCATACGCCTCAATGCGCATGTGCATGCTATAGATGCTATCAGCATCTCAGCCCAGCGATCGCCTCTGCCTGATTGACAGGCAAAGGCGGTCGTGCCCGGACCATGCGGGGGGGCGGGCCGCGGCGGCTGCGTGATGTCACATGCAGCCGCTGCGACCCGGGATGCGTCAAGTAGCTTCTTGCCAGCGCAGGTATGGAGCTACTTGTCAAGTACAACAGCATTGCTGCTGTGCGATGCTTTTGTACTTGTGCAAGGGGGGGGGGAGCCTGACATGCAGGGCGGACTAGCCCCCGCATGTCAGAGTAAGTGATCATAGATGTGCTAAATTTAGCACATCTATGATCGACTCTGAATTACCCCCACTGACTGGAACATAGCACCCCAGTCATTTGTCATTTAGCACATTTTACTACATTAATACATAGAGAGAAATGGTAACTGCAACACACAACATCACAGTTACCAGTAAATCTCATAACACCTGATCATTGGCGTTTCTATAATGGGTGCAGTGTGTGCGAGGCACACGGGCCCCCAGGTACAGGGGGGCCCACCGCGCACACACTGCACCCATTTGCTTAATACTTACCTCTCTGAAGTCCCCCGTCGGAGCCATCCCTTTTCGGCAGCGCAATAGAGTTTGAACACTAGGGGGAACAAACTCTATTGCGCCTGCTGAAAACCCCAGAAAGATGGCATGGCGGCCATTTTTCCAGAGTTTTGCGCATGCGCAGTAGCAAAATCTTCGGGAAAATGACCGCCGCACCGTGTTCCCGGAGGTTTGCGCATGCGCAATAAAGTCTGGTCTCAGACTCTATTACCGCTACCGCGGAGAAGGATGGCACCGCCGGTGGACTCCGGCGAGGTAAGTATTAACTGCTGTGCACAGTCAGAGAGGAGGGGGCCCTGGAGCAGAAGCCTGCACACGGGCCTCCTCCTCTCTTAAAACGCCCCTGCACCTGATCATACATCTACCCCACTGTGAGGTAAGTACCAGATACCAAAATTCTTTTTAGTTTCCCAGAGTACTTTTACCCGTAGGCCTATACTGTTGGGAGACCATGAAAAACAAATCTTACTTCATTTATACTTAGAATATGATGGAATGACCGCTCTTTGGGGGTAATTCCAAGTTGATCGCAGCAGGAATTCTGGGGGTCATTCCGAGTTGTTCGTTCGTTATATTTTTCTCGCAACGGAGCGATTAGTTGCTAATGCGCATTGTCCGTAGTGCGACTGCGCCAAGTAAATTTGCTATGCAGTTATGTATTTTACTCACGGCATTACAAGGTTTTTTCTTCGTTCTGGTGATCGTAATGTGATTGACAGGAAGTGGGTGTTTCTGGGCGGAAACTGGCCGTTTTATGGGTGTGTGCGAAAAAACGCTACCGTTTCTGGGAAAAACGCGGGAGTGGCTGGAGAAACGGAGGAGTGTCTGGCCGAACGCTGGGAGTGTTTGTGACGTCAAACCAGGAACGAAACTGACTGAACTGATCGCAGTTGCCGAGTAAGTCTGGAGTTACTCAGAAACTGCTAAGAGGTGTCTATTCACAATTTTGCTAATCTTTCGTTCGCAATTTTGATAAACTAAGATTCACTCCCAGTAGGCGGCGGCTTAGCGTGTGCAAAGCTGCTAAAAGCAGCTTGCGAGCGAACAACTCGGAATGAGGGCCTCTGTTAGCAATTGGGCAAAACCATGTGCACTGCAGGGGAGGCAGATATAACATGTGCAGAGAGAGTTAGATTTGGGTGTATCTGCAATCTAATTTGCAGTGTGAAAATAAAGCAGCCAGTATTTACCCTGCACAGAAATAAAATAACCCACCCACATCTAACTCTCTCTGCAAATGTTATATCTGCCTCCCCTGCAGTGCACATGGTTTTGCCCAACTGCTAAAAAATTTCCTGCTGCGATCAACTTGGAATTACCCCCTTTATTCAAGATCTGTATCTGTTTCTCACATCCTTCCATGCTTAAGGTGTACCTTAATGAAATCATTACCAGACCAAATAATGGTTTAATGCAAAATCAACCATTTACCACAAAGGTACCCAAGCTAGTAGAGATGAGCACATTTTTCCACGGAATATGCCATCGTGAAGAGAAGCCATGTTCCGGCATCACAATCTTCCAGTTCCACTTGCAGTTCTCCATACTAAGGAATGGCTATTCCACATAGGGCCTAATTCAGAGTTGATCGTGGCAGCAAATTTGTTAGCAGTTGGGCAAAACCATGTGCACTGCAGGGGGGGGGGGGGCAGATATAACATATGCAGAGAGTTAGATTTGGGTGGGGTGTGTTCAACCTGAAATCTAAATTGCAATGTAAAAATAAAGCAGCCAGTATTTACCCTGCACAGAAACAATATAACCCACCCAAATCTAACTCTCTCTGCACATGTTACATTTGCCACACCTGCAGTGCACATGGGTGGTCATTCCGAGTTGCTCGCTCGCTAGCTGCTTTAGCAGCCGTGCAAACGCTAAGCCGCCGCCCTCTGGGAGTGTATTTTAGCTTAGCAGAAGTGCGAACAAAAGGTTCGCAGAGTGGATAAAAAATATTTTTGTGCAGTTTCAGAGTAGCTCCAGACCTACTCAGCACTTGCGATCACTTCAGACTATTCTGTTCCTGTTTTGACGTCACGAACACACCCTGCATTCGGCCAGCCACACCTACGTTTCCCCAGCCACGCCTACGTTTTTATCTGTCACGCCTGCGTTTTTCCGCACACTCCCTGAAAACGGTCAGTTGACACCCAGAAACGCCCACTTCCTGTCAATCACTCTGCGGCCAGCAGTGCGACTGAAAAGCTTCGCTAGACCTTGTGTGAAACTACATCATTCGTTGTAATCGTATAACGCGCATGCGCAGAAGTGACTTTTTTTGCCTGATCGCTGCGCTGCGACTGAAATCTGCTAGCGAACAACTCAGAATGACCCCCATGGTTTTGCCCAACTGCTAACAAATTTGCTGCTGCGATCAACTCTGAATTACCCCCATTGTATTGTAAATTTGCATGATTTGGGATGATGACAGTCAGTTCATTCTGTTCTGTGTTGTGGTTAAAGTAGAAAGAAAATAATTTAATGCGGAACACTTATGAAAATTGCAGAACGATTCAAAAATGCAATTTTCCCATATACGTGCAAGACAAATTGGACAGATCACATTTTTTGAATTAGCAAACAAATTGGTAAGTGTATAATCTTTCTGTCTGCAGATGACTTCATAGGTTCCAGTCATTTAGCTACAGAAATGACTGTTTTTGTCAGATAAAATTTATTGTCAGATAAAATCATTTTTTAATATTAATTATTCTAAAGTTATGCTTATTTCAATGCAGACCCATTTGGTCTAAAGCAACAACATTGCTAGTAAAATCATAACATGCATTATATTAGGCATTTCCAAAGAAAACTGCAGGGCAGTTGCGCAAACACACTCCCCATAATGCAACTGTGATTTGAATGAGGAGTGTGATCTCCATGAACTAGTTAGCAGGATGTACGAAACAAATACTGTCTCCTCCAGGTAAAAGTCTAAGGGGGAGATGTACTAAGCCTTGGAGAGTGATAAAATGGAGAGAGATAAAGTACCAGCCAATCCGCTCCTAACTGCCATGTTACAGGTTGCGTTTGAAAAATGACAGGAGCTGATTGGTTAGTAGTTCATCTCTGCTTTCCACTTTATCACTCTACAAGGATTAGTACATCTGCCCCTGAGTCTCAATGTAAAGTCAATGCTTAGTAGATCCAGAGTTAAACAGTGGTCCTCATCTCAAAACAACATCCTTCTTATGGAAAACAAAAACAGAGGTGCCTGGTTCTCATTTCCACAAACATCCAATTCTTCAAAAGTTGAGATATGTGTATAAAGAGACAAAAAGACCTTGTGTATTATCCTTTATACTATTGAGTGGGGTAGGGCATAATAGGATGGTGTGTGAAATATAATAGACATGTAACAAAGTCCTTCCAATTAAATGCTTATTTGATAATTTCTTGGCAAAAGTCACAATATACAGATGGTATGTAGAAGTGGTATTCCTTCTTTACTCCCATTCTTGTCTTGTGTAGTTCAGGAACACCAGCATGTAGAATGGTACATATCCTGGACCAATCTCTTGTTTGTGTGGTTGCCATACTCACATAATAAAATTAAAGGACTTATCTTACAGTAAATTTATTCACACAGATTATCAAAAGTATCAAATGATCCTAGGATAACATCAGGGCAACAATGCCGAATACTCTTGGATAGGAAGCTCCACTGGGTTTAAAGACAGGACACCCAGCATCTAAAGTTGGTGCGTTTCTACCCTCTGGGGGTCTTTGTCAAGGCTGGTTAGTTAGGAGCCTGCATTGTAAATTGTCAGAATGCCCTGCTTTATAGTTTGTATAACAGGAAATTTATACATTTCTGGGTTTTATCATATTCATTGCAGTTACATAGATTCTTTAAAAAAGTGAAAGCTTGAAAATACAGGTTGAGTCCTCCCATATCCAAAATGCTAGTATTTATAGGAGTCTCAGCCTGTAGTCATATTCATTCCGTTGCAGTCACCCATGAATCTCATAAGCAATCCAGAACAGCGACTACAGTATATATGGATACCTTAAAAATGTGTCACCTGTAAAAAAAAATTAGAAGGTACAGAACATATCATTGGTGGCAGTAAGGAGCTGAAATAGAGGTATAATTTCTTATAGCCGAACATCTTTGTAAGTTTTATATATTTAATATGCAACAATGAAGTAAAACAACACAGTGAAAAACACATAGGGGTAGATCTATAGATTGTAAGCTTGCGAACAGGGCCTTCCTACCTCTATGACTGTTTGTTATTATCCAATTTTGGTTTATCATTGTTTCCAATTATAAAGCGCTACAGAATTTGCTGCGCTATATAAGAAATTGTTAATAAATATTAAATAAAAATGTACCAAAGCTTCTAAAACAGTAAAAAGACAAAAAAAAAAACAATTAAAAAAAGTGTAGGTGTTTTCCATAGCATAGCAACCAATAAGATTCTGTCTATCACTTTCTAGAATGCAATAAATTATAGTTTAATCTAATGTGTTGCTTTAAGTAACACAACTATGTTATTTATTTATTACCAGTTATTTATATAGCGCACACATATTCCGCAGCGCTTTGCAGAGAATATTTGGGCATTCACATCAGTCCCTGCCCCAGTGGAGCTTACACTCTATATTCCCTATCACATGTACACACAGACACGCTTGTGTTCATTTTGTTGGGATCCAATTAACCTACCAGTATATTTTTGTATTGTGGGTGGAAATTCAAGCACCCGGAGGAAACCCGCACAAGTACGGGGAGAATATACAAACTCCTCACAGTTAGGGCCATGGTGGGAATTGAACGCATGACCTCAGTGCTGTGAGGCAGTAATGCTAACCATTACACCATCCGTGCTGGTGTAGCTTTGGTAAAAGCTTTAGTAGTAAATCTACCCCATAGCGGTATAACATAAACTAATCAATAAGATAAATAATAGTACTACAACCAAAGGACCAAAGACAGCATACAAAGGCCAAGGCACCGCGAGAGGTATCATGAGTCAGGACAAATAGAACATAGACTGAGGTAGCGGAAAGGAGGGACAGAACTGGGAGGAAGGGTGTGTTGGGGGACTAAGGTAAGCTGTTTGCAATGTGGTATATTGGGACAGAATAATGGGGACTGAGGTCTACAGCATCAGTTAGCTTAATGTATCTCCTGTTATATAACAGGGATGATAGAAAATGCAGAAATTGCCATTATATATGGTTTTCCTCTTAATAGACACCCAAAAGTCTCCTCAGTACTGTATTTTGTGGCTATAAAAAGTATTTATGCTTTGTGGCATTTTAGACATTTTATTTCTTACAACACGTAATGCTTACCATGATCAATGCAAAATACTCTGAACTTTAAAAGAGGAAACTCCTCTTAAGCTTTTTAATTAATTACAAATAATAAAAAAGATTATTGATTCTGCAAATACTCACCTATATTGCTAAGCTACACCCAAATTGACTCTGGTGGAAACAGTTGTCTCCAGAGGTGTTGTAATGAATTGACGGAGTCCACCAGAGTACAGTTAAAATGTTTTAATTATTTAAAAATAACGAAATCCACTTGTCTGTGAGTGGCCCCACGGTTGGTTAGTGTATTTTCAAACAGCATATTAAAGATGTTAAAGCACCAAACAGGGAAGGAAATAAGATTTCAAAGACTTTTATTATCACCCAAAGCACTGTGACATCCTTCATGAAGACTTGGAAAGAATATGCCACAACTGTGAGTTTGTCTAGAACACTCTCTCCTCCAAGTAGATCATCTCTAGGAAAAGGTCAGTTGTTGGGGAGGCCATTGAATGCCTTTGGCATCTCTGACAGAGTTACATTATTTCTTGGGACAGATGGAAGAAATAATACAGAGGACAACAGTAGCCAGGCACTCCACAAATATGCGCTATATGAGAGTGTTACAGAAACACAACCATTTTTGAAAGAGGCTCACATGAAATCTTGTCTAAACTTTACGAGACAGTATAAGTATAGTATGCAGCATAACAAGGCTCCAGAGTGCCAACCCCAAAGCGCACGTGCACAGAGGGGGCGGGGCAGTCAGCCCTAGGAAGTACAGCACTGTCCTGCGCATTTTAGGATGCTTTGAGCAGCTGCATAGAGCGCAGGGTCTCTGCCTGGAGCGCCAAAGGACGCTCTGGGTGGCACTGCAGCAGCGATGCTGGCTGCAGGGTGAAATTCCAGAAACCATGCTGGCCAGTAGCAAGGGCCATGTGGCAGCAACTGTGTCAATCACATTGCCCTGCGCTCTGTACAGCGGCACCGCTTGCACACCTCTAGTTAAGCCCTGAGTATAGGAAGATTTTATGTCCAAGATGGAACTTTATAGTTTCGATTGTGAGTGCAATGAAAGCCTAGCATTGTGCGTCATCCCAAAAACACTATCAGTGTGAGGCATGGTGCTGGAAGAATAATGCATTGGGAAAGCTTCTCCACATCTTCTCTTTTGTCTCTATGCAGCCAGCTGAATAACAATATTGCCAAGAAAGAGTGAAATTGCTCTGTCCAGAGGTACTCACCCAAATGCACCACAGATATAACTGCAGCTTAAGGTGCTTCTAGCAAGGAGTGAGTACTTATATCATCAATTATTACCTACTTTTATTTATAACTAATGAAGTTGTTACTTTTTTTTGGCATTGCAAACTATTTTGTGTTGACTGTTGGTAAAAATTCCTACATAAAATAACTGTGATTGCATAATGTAAGAAAATAAAAAAATGGCAAATCTCCACAATACAAATGTACTGTACTTCTAGAAGAAGCAGTAAATGACAAATACTTTCTATATACTATGGGCAAAATATTTTTTTTCTACATTAGTGCCTGTCTTCTTTTAGTCACAACTGTGATTAGTAAAAGCCCTTCATACAATGTAATCATAGCTAATATGGTTTTGCAATGCCCCATGAATGATAAGTACTATTTTGGATGACAGAATAGAAACTGGGTCTTACATAATATTCACTAGTACCAATATCACTGGACACTGAACTATGGGTCATTTCCATGACCATTAAACAAAGCATTAATGATTAATAGGTGTGTGGTTAATAATTATGGCATGCAATGCATAAGTTGGTGTGTCTAGACATATATAAGATGCCTTAGTGTAAGTACTGTCTATCACTCCTGTCACTTTCTACTTACTGTGTCCTGCCCAACATCAGTAATCACCATGGCCTTCACTGGAAACTGGCATGTCTATTCTCAGGAGAACTATGAGAATTTCCTGAGGGCTGTGGGTAAGTATATACATTGTATTACACAAAGGGGTTTATACACTCTAACTTCTAAAATTACTTTGTTTCCAACAGCGCTTTAACATTAATCCAAATTTTGACTTCCACTTTAAATATGTGAAACATAACATTTTTGGAGAGAAAAAAGCATAGTTGTCAGTTGTGTAAATCATGGGAACAGTATTTTTTTTTTTTTAAATAAGCAAAAATGTTGCTCCTTCTAATGTAAAATATATGAATATTGAAGTGTGCAAGACAGTTTGGGGGAGATTCAAATGTTTGAAAAGTCAGACTCCCAACTGACTTTTCAAACATTTGAATCTCCCCCTTTGTATTGTTTTATTTTTCAAATCTTGACATCTGTTTTGCATACTGCAAGATTACATACTTTAGCTGACTATTTACATATAACAGAATGTAAATAATAGGTAGTGTTCTTGTTTTTGTAGATTAAACAATGCATAATGAGCCTGAAACAGAGATGGACGAATTTAGCACCGCCGCTGCACCATTGTACGCTGCGACTGTGCTAAACTATGCAAATGCCACAGGAGGTCTCTTGAGTTAAAAGACGCCCACTGCAGACTACTGTGATGAGTTGCTCCCTGAATTAGGCGCAATGTGCATCGGTGACCCAGATTACCAGATAAATGCCCCTTGCATTCTGTATGTCATTTTAGCAGTTAATGAAAATAGAATTTGTAATTCATTAATAGAAAATGGGAAATATGAATTGCACAAAGGTGTTCATTATATTGAAACAGCCTAGAAATAATAGGCTGATTGTATAATTCAATATTTGCATTCCAGGTTTGCCAGAGGACATAATCAAAATCGCAAAAGATGTTAACCCTGTTATTGAAATCCAGCAAAATGGAAATGACTTTGTTGTTACATCAAAAACCCCCAAACACTCTCAAAGTAATTCCTTTACAGCAGGAAAGGAGTCAGAAATCACTGGGTTCGGCGGGAAGAAGATTAAGGTAATGAGCCAAGTAGTGGCACTGCCAATTTCACTGCTCTCTCATTCTCAACTGTTTATTCCAGATAGAAATCAGGATTTAGGGTTGTGACAGAGAATGGAATGCTAATGGATACTAGAGAAAAGGTTCAGTGTTTGGAAAGGAACCAATGTCAACTGAAAAGAGGCAGGGACTGCTTGATTCATAGGCATTCGTGACTGAATATGACCTGCGTTATTTTAACCTTTTACACTTACTTGTCAATGTAGTCTGACCTGCATTTGTGTGGCCTGTTAGCCTGGCTATGTCACACTTGATTACCACAATTTTCAGATGGGGGTTTCCACTTTTGCCCTCTATTGACATACGCACAGACTACAAAGCTGATTTACAGTGAATATGGAAAGATATATATATATATATATATATATATATATATATATATATAAAAGAAAGGATTAATACTGCGCCACATGTGAGATAAAACAGATATGTTGTACAGGGATGACAATCCTATGTGACAGTCCCCTGTGCTGCTAATGGGGCGTCTGTTGTTTCCCTCAATAAATACAGGGGTGGTAATTCCCTGAATAAAATGTAGGAAAAAGGAGGGGATGAGGGATAAGTAGCAACCACGGTGTCAATAAATAAATAAAAAATTGCCAATCAAAATTAAAACTATTTATTACCATAAAATTGAACATAAAAGAGACACATAAAAAATGGGACAACAATATATACACAGCTGACCTATACCTACCTCACTCTAAGATAAGATTTTTTTTTTATTTGTTCTTATATTCATTTAGTACTTTTAGTTCAGCTGTGTATATATTGTTGTCCCATTTTTTATGTGTCTCTTTTATGGTCAATTTTATGGTAATAAATAGTTGCTTTAATTTTAATTGGCAATTTTTACTTTATTTATTGACACCGTGGTCGCTACTTATCCCTCATCCCCTCCTTTTTCATATATATATATTGGATAGTAGGAGTACGGCGCCACAGGTGTATGTGAATAGAGAAAAATGTATTAGTAAATACTATACTCTAGACCAGCGTTTTTCAACCGCTGTGCCGCGAGCGGTTGCCAGGTGTGCCGCTGCCCGCCAGAGATACCCGCTGCCATCACCCGCCGGAAATGCCCGCCGCCTGTCAGAGGAACCTGCCCGGCAGCCGTTGCCATCACTTGCTGTCTCGGGCAGGGCTGTCCTCTTCCGCAGGCAGCGCTGTCCTCTTCCGCAGGCAGACCTATGGTGACGTGCGTGACTCATAGGTCACGCACGTCACGTAGCCCTGCCACCCGCCTGCTGCTGCCGGAGTCTCAGTCCCTTCTCAGCGTTATTCGCTGCTCGCGCAACAGACGAGGGAGAGATTTTTTTGTGCACAGCAGCAGGTTAAATGAAAATAATGTGTGCAATTACTGGAAAGGAGAGAGGGAGACAGGCTGTGTGTGTTATTACTGGGGGTGGGGGCTGTGTGTGTTATTACTGGGGGGGGTGCAGGCTGTGTGTGGTATTACTTGGGGGGGGGGTTGGAGGCAGGCTACAGTATGTGTGGAATTACTAGTGGGGGGGGGGCAGGCTGTGTGTGAAATTGCTGGGGAGGAGGCTATATGTGGAATAATATGGGGGGACAGTTTGCAGGATTACTGGGGAGGGGGGGGTGAGGCCAATGAGTGGAATTACTATGGGGAGCAGTGTGTGGCATTACTGTGGGGGTCAAGGTGTTTTATTACTGCAGGGACTGATGTGTTTTTCTACTTCTGGTGGCCAAAGTTCTTTATTAATGTAGGGACCAATTTTTTTTTATTACAGTGAGGGTGAAAGCATTAGTTTTATTACAGTGTGGGCCAATATATGCTGAGATTTGTTATTATATTTGATTTAAAAAAAAAAACTGATGGTGTGCCTTGGCAATTTTAAAATCTTGTTCAGTGTGCCACGGGTTTAAAATCACTGCTCTAGACACTCCTTTATTAAAGTAAGGTGTCTGCTAACCCCAAAATAGTTGGCAGGGATAAGCTGCCTTTAAAGTTAGATATGGAAAAAAGGGGGGTAGGGGTGTGAGCGACCACAGTGTCTAATAAATATTAAGAATGAAGAATTTGCAGGATACGTAAAAGAAATAACAATATATTTATTTAAACACTTTGAAAAGAATTAATTAAAAATTAGGAATTAAAAATCAAGGTGGGCTAAAATATGGAGGAACAAAATACCTAAAAATACCGGGTAAAAAGCTAGCTAAAGCATAGAAATTCAATAGAAGCAATGTTTACACTAAAATAACATATAGGGTAAGAAAGTGCTGCTTATCTTAAAAATGGAGAGTCAATTGAGGTACACCCAACGCGTTTCGTCCATCTGACTTCATCAAAGGGTCACCTTGATGAAGTCAGATGGACGAAACGCGTTGGTTGTACCTCAAAATAACCCTATATGTTATTTTAGTGTAAACATTGCTTCTATTGAATTTCTATGCTTTAGCTAGCTTTTTACCCGGTATTTTGTTCCTCCATATTTTAGCCCACCTTGATTTTTAATTCCTAATTTTTAATTAATTATTTTTCAAAGTGTTTAAATAAATATATTGTTATTTCTTTTACGTATCCTGCAAATTCTTCATTCTTAATATTTATTAGACACTGTCGGTCGCTCACACCCCTACCCCCCTTTTTTCTATATATATATATATATATATATATATACACACACACATACACACAGTGTATATAAAATCATGATCAGGAAGAGTCTACAAAGGACACAACTCCTCGTTAATAAGGTGCGCTAACCCGAGTCTAGACGCATGCTATGTGCAAATGCTTTAAGTCATCTTCAAAGTTGGAATTATGCACATTCTCGAGTTCCTTTGATAGTAAACTTAACTCCGGCATAGGGCACTGGATATGGAGCAAATATGATACAGAGATAGAGAATGTAATATACACAGTGCACAAGGCACTATATTGAACTTTTAACAAAACATTAATTAGACTGGTCTACTTGGAAAAAAAACCATGGGATTAGCTTTAAACATGTTGCAGTGTTATTTTAATATATATATATATATATATATATCTACATATATATATATATATATATATATAATATGTGTGTGTGTGTATATATATATATATATATATATTTATTTATTTAATGCATGTCATATTTTTATTTTGTATTCAGGTCACTGTTAATGTAGAAGGTGGAAAACTTATCTGCAAGAGTGACAAGTTCACTCACATTCAGGAAGTCACTGGAGATGAGATGGTGGAGGTAAATGTGAATTGACAAAAGTGTTTTTTAGATCAATAACGTGACATGTAGTTTTTAGATAATGGAAATATTTAAACGTAGTATATTTTAAACCTAACAGAGAAGCTATTTGAATCCAAGTATCGTTGTTTCATTGAAATGATCTTTCTTCTCTCTTTCTTGCAGACAATCACTGCTGGCTCAGCAACACTGATCAGGAAAAGCAAAAGAGCATAAAACTTCAAATAGCCTTTTTTTACTACTGAACTAAGAATATGGATTGTCTAATAAAGTAACATTTGAACTTATTTTTGAGGATCATTTGTGTTTAATTTTGAAAACATGTTACTGTAGTTTGATGTGCATTACAAGGGACTGTCAATAGCCCACTATACTGAATGGTTACTGTAAACCCATATTTAAACAGGTCTAAAAAAATAAATGTCAGCGTCCTAGGCTGCTCTGGTGGTTGTGTGAAAAAATTCAAAAGCTGCAGTAGGCGTGTTGTATAAAAAGACACCCACTGCTTCTCTGATCCGTAGCCTGCAACAGGTGCAACATCGGATCAACATCGCGACCATCAGTCGCAGCACTGGACATATGAGTAACCCTCAGGCAATGCAGTATATGCAGTAAAGCTATGCTACCAGGGCTAGTAAAATTGGGTCCAAGGACGCAGCCACTGGCCAGAAAATGGGGCCAACACACTCTGCCTTCCCGCCCCCAAATGGCTGCAGTCACACTGTGACCAGATCTGCACATGCACAGATCAGAAACCACTGGTCAATTACAACCGATTTGTCACTATATCTGGGTCTAAATCCGGCTCTAAGCATGGTAGAAAGAGAATTAAATTCACAAAAAAATTACATAGTGTAAAAGCTTTAAGAGCTTTGGAGAACTAAACATATTTAATAGAATATTTGGATAGCGAAAGGAGATGTTGGCTTTATTATCTCATTAGAGTACATGGTAAGCAGCTTCTAGCCAAACAACATGTTTCATATTATATAGCAAATGTAAATACAATGTGATACAGTCCAAGGTCTGTCCGGCTATGGCTGTTTTTACCTATATATTTGTAAATATTATTAGTAGCTCATTTGTAAAAAAGAAACTGTATTTTAGTTTAGTCATCCTTTAGTTTACATCAATAAAATAATCAATACGGTACTTCACATACTGTACATTGTAATAAATGTAAAAATATTGGTTTGTGTAGACAAAGGTGCTATATAATGTTTACATTTTGTACCACACATAGAACATACGATTTTAATTTAGGGAGTGATGCACAGATGTACGCATCCTTGTGTGTTTTCCTTGAGTTGGTGCTTGGAAAGATGGAATGAATGTTGGGGCCAGTTTGGAAAAGTTAAAGGTACTATTCACGCTGCACTCACCCTACTTAACCCTAATACACACACGCATTAAATTAGATCTTGCATGCCAGCTTACACACCTCAGATGTGCGGAATACAGTTTAACAGTTCACTTTGTCTCAAAACTTGCCACCACCACACAATAGTTAAGCCTGCAGCATAGCATTCTGGTTTTCCAGTACTCAGCACTGTACAGAGAATATTTAGCATTCACATCAGTCCCTGCCCCGTTGGAGACAACATTTATAGTAGCTATCTAAATACCAAAATAACCTAATTTAGACATAATCAGTTTCATGATAACTATTATTTGTTTTACTAATGTACTCAGGTACTGACTGATGTAAACAAAAATTGAACACGTATACAAACTAATTTTCACTAGTACCTTTAAATATAAGTTTTATATAGTTGTGTCTTTATTATGGCATAGTCTGGATTTAATAAAATCTACATATTGTAACGTATGAAACTAGCCTCCTTAATACTTTAGAGCTTGTTTGAGCTTCACTTATAGCAGCCTCCTCACTAACAGAGTATGTATGCCCTTAACTCTCATGTGCGTGGTAGGATAGGGATTGGAGCAGACAAAGATATATAGAAGACTTAAGCTAGCCATACACTAAAGCAATATCATTACAACCAGCCAATCAGTTATCTGGTTGGAATAATTATCGATTAATGTTATTGATAATCTGGGCTTTGCAAGCCCAGTCTAGTAAAGCCAGCATCAGGGGGGAGCCGACGCCAGCTTTTACCCTGAATTTGGGCTAACCAGTACCAGGCTATAAGCAATTGTTTTTGTAAATGACAGGTCCCAGCTGGTTCTGGTGCCAGGGTAAGCTTGCACATGTGGTTCTCCAAGTTTTCATTAAAAGTATGAAAATAAAAAGTTTTATTGAGTATAAAATGAGTAACTAACTAAATACACATACAAAAGTTGTTGGTTTTTCCCCCAATATTATTATGTAACATGCAGAAATAGTATTTATATTTAACATGCAGATGTAGTCAGACCCTGCTCGCCTAAAGTTGGTTAGATGTATGGGGCACCATTTCAGTTAGACAGCTGGATGAAAGTTGGCCTACTCTAGTGCATGGGTCTTTAACCTGTGGCCCTCCAGCTGCTGTGGAACTACACATCCCAGCATGCCCTGCCACCGGTTTGCTATTAAGCATGCTAAAACTGAGGTATGGCATGCTGGGATGCCTAGTTCCTCAGTAGCTGGAGGGCCGCAGGTTGAAGGCCCATGGACTCTAGTGTATGGCCAGCATAAAATGTATCAAACTTCTAAAGAGTGAAAAAGTGGTCAAGAACATAATAAATGCTAGCTAGAAGCTAATTGGCTGCTATGAGCAACTTTTCCAATTGCCCACTTCACCGTCGCTGCCCCATGACACCTGAATGTGGCTGCAGGGTGCCGCTGCCACTAGCACTACTGCAGAGCCACCCTAAGCAGAGCCGTAACTAGGGGGGGGGGCTAAGGGGTCACGTGCCCCAGGCGCAGGAGTCGAGGGGGCGCAGGGAACTCTTTCTGGCTCCCTGACAGCTGCTCCTTCACCCCCCCCCCCCGCGATTGCCACCCGCAGCCGCGAATGGTGCAGTCATGGACCCACCGCGGCTGCGTCTCTGTGTCTCCCTCTGCCTGCCTGGCCACCCGCCCGCCGAGTAGTGCCTCCTCCCCGCCCGCATCTTTACCGGCTGGCGGGAGCTGCTTACAGGGGACGGAAACGCGGCTGTGCGCGCACCGTCACATGCCACCCCTCTGACATCCGGCACCCGCTGCAAGCCCCGGCACTGGCCTCACTCACTGCACGGAGGCTTGGATTGATCTGCAGTGGTGAGTGGAGGGGCCCGGGGTTTATATATGCACTATAGTTATTTATTCTTTTTTCATATATATATATATATATATATATATATATACATATATCTATCTATCTATCTATATATATCAATACAAAGACAGCCAGGCACTCCAAGGACTCTTCTGCAATCACCTTTATTGGTGTGTTATCTATATATATATTTATTTTATTTTTATTTTTTATTTCATAATTTTATTTATTTTCATATATATATATATATATATATATATATATATATCTTCATGCTAATTATGACGTTTCTGGGATTGCACAAACGTATGCTTCCTGAAGACAGTGTGTGCAATCCCAAAACTTCGTAATTATCATGCAGTACTATTGTGCAGTGTTAAGAAATTAAGGGTCTGTCCACTACTGTGTGGCATAGTCTGAAATTTTAGTTATTAATTTTATTATCATCTTATTCATGTTTCTCTGACGTCCTAGTGGATGCTGGGAACTCCGTAAGGACCATGGGGAATAGCGGCTCCGCAGAAGACTGGGCACAAAAGTAAAAGCTTTAGGACTACCTGGTGTGCACTGGCTCCTCCCCCTATGACCCTCCTCCAAGCCTCAGTTAGATTTTTGTGCCCGAACGAGAAGGGTGCATACTAGGTGGCTCTCCTGAGCTGCTTAGAGTAAAAGTTTAAATTAGGTTTTTTATTTTCAGTGAGTCCTGCTGGCAACAGGCTCACTGCACCGAGGGACTAAGGGGAGAAGAAGCGAACTCACCTGCGTGCAGAGTGGATTGGGCTTCTTAGGCTACTGGACATTAGCTCCAGAGGGACGATCACAGGCCCAGCCATGGATGGGTCCCAGAGCCGCGCCGCCGGCCCCCTTACAGAGCCAGAAGACAGAAGAGGTCCGGGAAATCGGCGGCAGAAGACGTCCTGTCTTCAATAAGGTAGCGCACAGCACCGCAGCTGTGCGCCATTGCTCTCAGCACACTTCACACTCCGGTCACTGAGGGTGCAGGGCGCTGGGGGGGGGCGCCCTGAGACGCAATAAAAACACCTTAGATGGCTAAAAATACATCACATATAGCTCCTGGGCTATATGGATGCATTTAACCCCTGCCAGTTTTTCCTTAAAAAAGCGGGAGAAAGGCCGCCGAGAAGGGGGCGGAGCCTATCTCCTCAGCACACAAGCGCCATTTTCCCTCACAGCTCCGTTGGAGGGAAGCTCCCTGGCTCTCCCCTGCAGTCCTGCACTACAGAAACAGGGTAAAACAAGAGAGGGGGGGCACTAATTTGGCAGATTAATAAAAACAGCAGCTATATAAGGGAAAAACACTTATATAAGGTTATCCCTGTATATATATATATATATATATATAGCGCTCTGGTGTGTGCTGGCAAACTCTCCCTCTGTCTCCCCAAAGGGCTAGTGGGGTCCTGTCCTCTATCAGAGCATTCCCTGTGTGTGTGCTGTGTGTCGGTACGTTGTGTCGACATGTATGAGGAGGAAAATGGTATGGAGGCGGAGCAATTGCCTGTAATAGTGATGTCACCCCCTAGGGAGTCGACACCTGACTGGATGGTCTTATGGAAGGAATTACGTGATAGCGTCAGCACTTTACAAAAGACTGTTGACGACATGAGACAGCCGGAAAAACAGTTAATACCTGTCCAGGCGTCTAAAACACCGTCAGGGGCTCTAAAGCGCCCGTTACCTCAGATGGTCGACACAGACCCAGACACGGACACTGACTCCAGTGTCGACGGTGAGGAAACAAACGTATTTTCCAGTAGGGCCACACGTTACATGATCACGGCAATGAAGGAGGCTTTGAACATTTCTGATACTACAAGTACCACAAAAAAGGGTATTATGTGGGGTGTGAAAAAACTACCCGTAGTTTTTCCTGAATCAGATGAATTAAATGAGGTGTGTGATGATGCGTGGGTTTCCCCCGATAAAAAACTGCTAATTTCTAAAAAATTATTGGCATTATACCCTTTCCCGCCAGAGGTTAGGGCGCGTTGGGAAACACCCCCTAGGGTAGATAAGGCGCTCACACGCTTATCAAAACAAGTGGCGTTACCGTCTCCTGATACGGCCGCCCTCAAAGAGCCAGCTGATAGGAAGCTGGAAAATATCCTAAAAAGTATATACACACATACTGGTGTTATACTGCGACCAGCAATCGCCTCAGCCTGGATGTGCAGTGCGGGGCTGGCTTGGTCGGATTCCCTGACTGAAAATATTGATACCCTGGACAGGGACAGTATATTATTGACTATAGAGCATTTAAAGGATGCATTTCTATATATGCGAGATGCACAGAGGGATATTTGCACTCTGGCATCAAGAGTAAGTGCACTGTCCATTTCTGCCAGAAGAGGGTTATGGACGCGACAGTGGTCAGGTGATGCGGATTCCAAACGGCATATGGAAGTATTGCCGTATAAAGGGGAGGAGTTATTTGGGGTCGGTCTATCGGACCTGGTGGCCACGGCAACGGCTGGGAAATCCACCTTTTTACCCCAGGTCACCTCTCAGCAGAAAAAGACACCGTCTTTTCAGGCTCAGTCCTTTCGTCCCCATAAGGGCAAGCGGGCAAAAGGCCACTCATATCTGCCCCGGGGCAGAGGAAGGGGAAAAAGACTGCAGCAGGCAGCCTCTTCCCAGGAACAGAAGCCCTCCCCCGCTTCTGCCAAGTCCTCAGCATGACGCTGGGGCCTTACAAGCGGACTCAGGTACGGTGGGGGGTCGTCTCAAGAATTTCAGCGCGCAGTGGGCTCACTCGCAAGTGGACCCCTGGATCCTGCAGGTAGTATCTCAGGGGTACAAATTGGAATTCGAGATGTCTCCCCCTCGCCGGTTCCTGAAGTCTGCTTTACCAACGTCTCCCTCCGAAAGGGAGGCGGTATTGGAAGCCATTCACAAGCTGTATTCCCAGCAGGTGATAATCAAGGTACCCCTCCTACAACAGGGAAAGGGGTATTATTCCACGCTGTTTGTGGTACCGAAGCCGGACGGCTCGGTGAGACCTATTTTAAATCTGAAATCATTGAACACTTACATACAAAGGTTCAAATTCAAGATGGAGTCACTCAGAGCAGTGATAGCGAACCTGGAAGAAGGGGACTATATGGTGTCTCTGGACATCAAGGATGCTTACCTCCATGTCCCAATTTGCCCTTCTCACCAAGGGTACCTCAGGTTTGTGGTACAGAACTGTCACTATCAGTTTCAGATGCTGCCGTTTGGATTGTCCACGGCACCCCGGGTCTTTACCAAGGTAATGGCCGAAATGATGATTCTTCTTCGAAGAAAAGGCGTCTTAATTATCCCTTACTTGGACGATCTCCTGATAAGGGCAAGGTCCAGGGAACAGTTAGAGGTCGGAGTAGCACTATCTCAAGTAGTACTACGACAGCACGGATGGATTCTAAATATTCCAAAATCGCAGCTGATTCCGACGACACGTCTGCTGTTCCTAGGGATGATTCTGGACACAGTCCAGAAAAAGGTGTTTCACCCGGAGGAGAAAGCCAGGGAGTTATCCGAGCTAGTCAGGAACCTCCTAAAACCAGGCCAAGTGTCAGTGCATCAATGCACAAGGGTCCTGGGAAAAATGGTGGCTTCTTACGAAGCGATTCCATTCGGCAGATTCCACGCAAGAACTTTTCAGTGGGATCTGCTGGACAAATGGTCCGGATCGCATCTTCAGATGCATCAGCGGATAACCCTGTCTCCAAGGACAAGGGTGTCTCTCCTGTGGTGGTTGCAGAGTGCTCATCTTCTAGAGGGCCGCAGATTCGGCATTCAGGACTGGGTCCTGGTGACCACGGATGCCAGCCTGAGAGGCTGGGGAGCAGTCACACAGGGAAAAAATTTCCAGGGCTTGTGGTCAAGCATGGAAACGTCATTTCACATAAATATCCTGGAACTAAGGGCCATTTACAATGCCCTAAGTCAAGCAAGGCCTCTGCTTCAGGGTCAGCCGGTGTTGATCCAGTCGGACAACATCACGGCAGTCGCCCACGTAAACAGACAGGGCGGCACAAGAAGCAGGAGGGCAATGGCAGAAGTTGCAAGGATTCTTTGCTGGGCGGAAAATCATGTGATAGCACTGTCAGCAGTGTTCATTCCGGGAGTGGACAACTGGGAAGCAGACTTCCTCAGCAGACACGACCTCCACCCGGGGGAGTGGGGACTTCACCCAGAAGTCTTCCACATGATTGTGAACCGTTGGGAAAAACCAAAGGTGGACATGATGGCGTCCCGCCTCAACAAAAAACTAGACAGATATTGCGCCAGGTCAAGGGACCCTCAGGCAATAGCTGTGGACGCTCTGGTAACACCGTGGGTGTACCAGTCAGTGTATGTGTTCCCTCCTCTGCCTCTCATACCCAAGGTACTGAGAATCATAAGAAGGAGAGGAGTAAGGACTATACTCGTGGCTCCGGATTGGCCAAGAAGGACTTGGTACCCGGAACTTCAAGAGATGCTCACGGAGGACCCGTGGCCTCTACCTCTAAGAAAGGACCTGCTCCAGCAGGGACCCTGTCTGTTCCAAGACTTACCGCGGCTGCGTTTGACGGCATGGCGGTTGAACGCCGGATCCTGAAGGAAAAAGGCATTCCGGATGAAGTCATCCCTACCCTGATCAAAGCCAGGAAGGATGTAATCGTGCAACATTATCACCGTATTTGGCGTAAATATGTTGCGTGGTGTGAGGCCAGGAAGGCCCCTACAGAGGAATTTCAACTGGGTCGTTTCCTGCATTTCCTGCAAACAGGACTGTCTATGGGCCTAAAATTAGGGTCCATTAAGGTTCAAATTTCGGCCCTGTCGATTTTCTTCCAGAAAGAACTGGCTTCAGTTCCTGAAGTTCAGACGTTTGTCAAGGGGGTACTGCATATACAGCCTCCTTTTGTGCCTCCAGTGGCACCTTGGGATCTCAATGTAGTTTTGGGGTTCCTAAAATCACATTGGTTTGAACCACTCACCACTGTGGACTTAAAATATCTCACATGGAAAGTGGTAATGCTGTTAGCCCTGGCGTCAGCCAGGCGTGTCTCAGAATTGGCGGCTTTATCCTATAAAAGCCCTTACCTAATTTTTCATACGGACAGGGCAGAATTGAGGACTCGTCCTCAATTTCTCCCTAAGGTGGTTTCAGCGTTTCACTTGAACCAGCCTATTGTGGTACCTGCGGCTACTAGGGACTTGGAGGACTCCAAGTTGCTGGACGTAGTCAGGGCCCTGAAAATATATGTTTCCAGGACTGCTGGAGTCAGAAAATCTGACTCGCTGTTTATCCTGTATGCACCCAACAAGCTGGGTGCTCCTGCTTCTAAGCAGACTATTGCTCGTTGGATTTGTAGTACAATTCAGCTTGCACATTCTGTGGCAGGCCTGCCACAGCCAAAATCTGTAAAAGCCCATTCCACAAGGAAAGTGGGCTCATCTTGGGCGGCTGCCCGAGGGGTCTCGGCTTTACAACTTTGCCGAGCAGCTACTTGGTCAGGGGCAAACACGTTTGCAAAATTCTACAAATTTGATACCCTGGCTGAGGAGGACCTGGAGTTCTCTCATTCGGTGCTGCAGAGTCATCCGCACTCTCCCGCCCGTTTGGGAGCTTTGGTATAATCCCCATGGTCCTTTCGGAGTTCCCAGCATCCACTAGGACGTCAGAGAAAATAAGAATTTACTTACCGATAATTCTATTTCTCATAGTCCGTAGTGGATGCTGGGCGCCCATCCCAAGTGCGGATTGTCTGCAATACTTGTACATAGTTATTGTTACAAAAATCGGGTTATTATTGTTGTGAGCCATCTTTTCAGAGGCTCCTCTGTTATCATGCTGTTAACTGGGTTCAGATCACAGGTTGTACGGTGTGATTGGTGTGGCTGGTATGAGTCTTACCCGGGATTCAAAATCCTTCCTTATTGTGTACGCTCGTCTGGGCACAGTATCCTAACTGAGGCTTGGAGGAGGGTCATAGGGGGAGGAGCCAGTGCACACCAGGTAGTCCTAAAGCTTTTACTTTTGTGCCCAGTCTCCTGCGGAGCCGCTATTCCCCATGGTCCTTACGGAGTTCCCAGCATCCACTACGGACTATGAGAAATAGAATTATCGGTAAGTAAATTCTTATTTTATCTATTTTAATTTTTTGTATTTACTTATTTATTTACTTTAAATTTTATTTTATTTATTATTATTATTATTATTATTATTATTTTTTTTTTTTTTTTTTTTATTTGGGGATGGGGGGGCGCTAACTTACTGCCTTGCCCCGGGTGCTGAAAATCCTAGTTTCGGCCCTGCCCTAAGCATCCTCGGACGCTGCGGGCAGTGCTGTACTAACAGGAGCTAGTGGGGGCATCAGCGTCCCTGTCGCCTATACGGCGTGACGTAATGCTGTCACAGGTGTAGGGGGCGGAGATGGCACAGGAAGCAGTATCGTCTAGTTACAGCACTGGTCAGTATACAATCAGGAGTTGAGGCAGGCGGTACACAAGGATAAACCAGGTTAGCAAATTCAGTAATGAGCAGTAACTTCAAGTAATAACTACAAAACAAAAGTCAGATAAGTCAATGCTATTACAAGCAACAAATGAGTGCCAGTGACAGACTAAAACCACAGTGGTGACCAATCCCGACAGACAATAAGACAAGCCCTCACCATTATTATGTGGAAATCCCTAGCACATGGCAAAAAAGACAGAGGCCCAGATTTATCAAGCCTTGGAGAGTGATAAATTGCACGCTGCTAAACTACTAACCAATCAGCTCCTACCTGTCATTTTTCCAACACAGCCTGTAACATGGCAGTTAGGAGCTGATTGGCTGGTACTTTAGCTCCGTGCCATTTATCACTCTCCAAAGCTTGATGAACCTGGGCCTCTGTCTCTACTCCAGTATTCACACATGTAAAAAATTGACTCCACAATTAAAAGTGTCGCTAAAGTCACTGGGGTAAATGTATTAATGGGTGATATGGGGGAGAAGTGGTATCAGCCCCATTATGTGCACTGATACTGCTTCTCTCCCATGTATGAAGGAGGAGATGTGTGCTATATGACAGTGGCGCTATTCAGCCCTGTCATTATCATCGCTGCCATCTACAAGATAGTATGCTGGGGCAATGTATGAACGGTCAGTGGCACTAACCGTTCCAACAGCTGCAGTTGTTGTTATCCCATCACCACAGCAGGGACAGCTCTGTCCCTGGCTGCAGCAGCTGCAGTCTCCGGGCTGCATCTCGGGTTTGCGAGATCTTGCGCAAGCCCAGTGAGCCGGCGGGGAGGAGAGACACAGCGCATCAGCACTAAGCTGATGCACTGTGGAAGGGGGTCTGTTTTCACTCCCCCACTCCAGCATCAGAAATATACGTTATGGTAAGAACTTACCGTTGATAACTGTATTTCTCCTATGTCCACAGGTTTCCACAGGATAACATTGGGATATGATGGAGCGACAGCGGATTGGCACCAAATTATCACAAGCTTTCTGGCCTCCCAGGATGCACCGGCTTGTTCATATAATCCCGCCCACCGACTCAGTCAAATCAGTTGTTTCCAAAGCATTTAGGCAGGAGCATTATGTAGAACCCTATTCAGGCGAGAAGAACACACATGTACACCCTTCCACGCAAGAGGGAAGAGGTTAGTGAGTATAAAGATTCTCAAATCAGGTGCGTCAGGGTGGGATCCCTGTGGAAATTGGAGAAATACCGTTATCAACGGTAAGTTCTTACCATAACGTATATTTCTCCGGCAGGGTCCACAGGTTATCCACAAGATAAAATTTGGACAAAGCAATTTTTAGTGGTGGGGACGCTCCTGATTAGACAGGAGAACCTTTCGCCCAAAGTCAGCGGCATGAGAGGCAAAGGTATCCAAGGCATAATGTCTAATGAATGTGTTAATGGAAGACCATGTGGCTGCCTTACATATCTGTTCGGCTGAAGCGCCATGTTGTGCTGCCCATGAAGGACCTACCTTACGTGTAGAGTGAGCAGAGACATTAGCCGGAACAGGGACATCAGCTCGAGAATATGCTACTGAAATCGTCATTCAAAGCCATCTTGCTATCGTCTGTTGAGTAGCAGGCCATCCCCTCTTGTGAAATCCGTAGAGAATGAAGAGAGAATCTGTCTTTCTGATGGCACTGGTACGATCTGCGTAGATTCTTAATGCACGGACTACGACCAGCAACGCTTCTCCCGCAGAAAGTCCCGATACCTGAAAAGCCGGGACTACAATTTCTTCGTTAAGGTGAAACTTCGAGACCACCTTCGGAAGATAACCAGACTTAGTTCTGAGAACTACTTTATCTGGATAAAAAATCAGAAAAGGAGACTTACATGACAGCGCTCCAAAATCTGATACTCTTCTAGCTGATGCCATAGTCAGTAGAAAGAGTACTTTAGCCGTCAACCATTTAAGATCCACTTTCTTAAGTAGTTCAAACGAAGCCCCTTGAAGGGCTTTGAGAACCACACTTAAATACCAAGATACTGCAGGAGGAACAAAAGGTGGTTGAATGCGCAGCATTCCCTGGAAAAAAGTACGCACATCCTGTAAAGTGGCAATTTTCTTTTGAAACCATACAATCAATGCTGAAACTTGAACTCTCAAGGAGGCCACCTTCAAACCCTTATCCATTCCTGCCTGAAGGAAATCTAAGATTCTGGATAATCTGAAAGATCTTGGATCCATACTTCTTTCACTGCACCAATGAATATAGGCTTGCCATATTCGGTGATAAATGAGAGCTGAGGAGGGTTTCCTTGCTCTGAGCATAGTTTGAATTACCTGTTGTGAAAATCCTCTTGACTTTAGGATAGAGGTCTCAACAGCCACGCCGTCAAAGACAGACGATCCAGATGGCTGTGATAACAAGGACCATGCATTAGTAGATCTGGACGTTGAGGAAGCAGTATTGGAGCTTCCACGGACATCCTTAGTAGATCTGTGTACCAATGCCTTCTGGGCCAAGCTGGAGCTATTAGAATTATAGCCCCCTTTGCTTGCTTTATTTTCCTCACCACCCTGGGTAGCAGGGAGATTAAAGGAAACAGATATGCCAGATGAAATTCCCATTTCACTGACAGTGCGTCCACAAGTATCGCTCCGGGGTCTTTTGTTCCTGACCCGTATGCCGGAAATTTGTTGTTCAGATGGGACGCCATGAGATCTATCTCTGGCAACCCCCACTTGTCTACTAGAGTCTGAAATACTTCCGGGTGTAGAGCCCATTCGGTTGCTCGAATGGTGTGTCGACTGAGAAAGTCTGCTTCCCAGTTTAGGACTCCTGGAACGAACACTGCGGACAATGCTGGAAGATGAAGTTCTGCCCACTTTAGTATGTGACTTACCTCCTTCATTGCTCTTTGACTGCGAATTCCTCCATGATGGTTAAGGTACGCTACTGCCGTTGCATTGTCCGAGCGGATCTGGACTGGTTTTCCTTGCAGAATCAGAATGTCCTTTGCCTGAATCAGTGCCATGTATATGGCCCAAATTTCTAACAGGTTTATTGGCAGGCAACTTTCTTCTACGGTCCATTGTCCCTGGAGCCATAATTTTCCGGACACTGCTCCCCAGCCATGTAGACTGGCATCCATTGTCAAGATCTCCGAATCTGATATCCAAAAGGGTCTCCCCTTGTCTTGGGGGCAATACAGCCCCCAAGTGAATCATCCGTTGTGACGGAATTTAAAGACGACTTTGCCAAATTTATGATCCAACCGTGTTTCTGTAGACAACTTATTGTCTGTTGGAGATGGCTCAAGAGCAATTCCTGGGATTGTGCCAGGATTAAAAGATCGTCGAGGTATGGGAAAATCCTTATCCCCTGCTTGCGGAGATAAGCTGCCATAACCACCATGATCTTGGTAAATACTCTGGGGGCTGTGGCTAACCCAAAGGGTAAGGCCTGGAATTGAAAATGTTGCTGGAGGATAGCGAACCTGAGGTAACCCTGATGGGACAATGCTATCGGCACATGCAGGTAAGCATCCTGTATATCCAGAGATACCATGTAATCCCCTGGTTCCATGGCCAAAACTATGGAGCGTAATGTCTCTATGTGGAACCTTGGGACCCAAATGTATTTGTTTAACATCTTGAGATTGAGAATGGGCCGAAATGACCCATTTGGCTTCTGGACCAAAAATAGGTTGGAGTAAAAACCCTGCCCCCGTTGTGCCGGGGGTACTGGAATAATTACTCCGGACTGAAGCAATTTCTGAACTGCTTCTTGCAAGGCTCTGGCCTTCGGCTCTATATGAACGGGCTGGTGCAAAAAAACCTTCGAGGAGGCTGCTTCTTGAAAGGGAAAACATAACCCAGAGATACCACTTCTTGCACCCAAGCGTCTGTTGTCGACTGCTGCCATATGTGTGCAAACTGAAGAAGACGGCCCCCTACCTTGGAGTCCCCCAGGTGGAGACCCGCACCATCAGGCTGATGGTTTCTGTTCTGGTTTGGAAGCTGGCCCTCTGGTGGCCCATTGCTTCTTTGCTTTACCAGACTTATTGTACTGGGTTTGCTTTGATTAATTTTTACCTTTTGTTTTACCTTGCCACCGAAATGGCCGAAATCCCGAACCCTTAGGCTTAGGGTTATAACTGGCAGGAAACCTGACCTTCTTGGATTCAGCTTCTGACTCCAGAATATGTCAGTTCCTTACCAAAAAGAATGTTCCCAACAAAAGGCAAAGCTTCCAGAACCTTCTTGGATTCTGAATCAGCTTTCCATGTACGTAGCCAAATTGCTCTGCGAGCAGCTACTGTTAAGGCTGATGCTTTAGAAGCAATCGTACCCATATCCATTGCTGCTTCTTCTAAGAATAGCGCAGCCTGTTTCATATGGGCTATATGGGATTCCTGCTCCCTAGTAGGTGCTGAGAGCCCATTTTCCAGTTCTTCAGCCCATTCAACTACCGCTTTTGCCATCCAGGCTGAGGCCATAGCCGGCCTTATGACTGCCCCGACAGAGAAAATATGTTTTTCAAAAAACCATCCACTCTTTTGTCTGTGACATCATTTAATGACGTAGATGGCAAAGGCAAAATAGATTTTCGCACTAATCGAATGACATGCGTATCTACCTTAGGAGGTACTTCTCTTTTTAAACAGTCCCCAGTTGGAAAAGGGTAGTAAGAATCCCACTTTTTGGGAATTCTATATTTCCTATTGGGCGTAGCCCAAGGTTCCTCCATAATTTCCGTCAGTTCCTCTGACCGTGGAAACTCAACCCTAACTGTTTTGGGATGTTTAAACATAGGTGCTTTAGTTTTTATTATTGGCTCAGCTGAATCCTCTAGAGACAGAATAGCCTTCATTGCTCCAATTAACTCAGCTATATCCTCTGAGCTGAAACCTTCCATTTGTTCTTCATATGGTGAAGTAGAATATATGGAGTTATCCTCATCTGACGTACCACCCTGTGTAGCCTGTGAATTTGATGATATATTTACTCTTGGTTTATCAGCTAGTTGATTTGCAGAAGCTGTTGGGGCTATACCATAAGATGGGAGCTGCATGTATGGGTTAATAGTGTACCCTATTCCTGAGGTTGAATCTGCAGGGACCAATCTGTCAGCTATACTGGATAAGGTTTGTGCAAACATAGCCCAAGGTGGATCTATTTGTCGTTGAACAGGGACCTGCCTTGCAATCTGCTGAAACGCAAAATAATTTGCACATAACCCATCATGTGCCAGATGTTGAGTTGATAACCCCACCTTGCAGGATAAACATGTTATGAGTGTTGGTGTTACTGTTAATGTAACCTCGTCACTTTTGCCGCTCTTAGACATGACAAACAATCAGCTTTTCACAGTATACTACACAATCTGTGACTGTAATCACTTTACATGTATAAAAGTGATATCAATCTGACCCCAACCCAAGCACCAGCATTGAGGCTCAGAAGAAAACACTGACAAACATATATAGTCAACAATCACACTAGCAGTCAGTCACATGTTATATATTAGTCATATATTTGTCATATGAGCATATTATCAACTACGAACACATTTCAAGTATGTAGGAGTACATCTACTGCATTCTGTTCTATACAGTTATTTAACGTATTCAGACGCATTGCGAAGAAAACCACAGTAATGTACACAAACTCATATGCAACAGGCACTAAACTTAACTATTCGTACTGACAAAAAGTAGATAGAAATTTAGTGCTGTATAACCCTTACTCTTAGAGTGGGATACAGGGAGACTCACCCCACTTCCAGGATCGATTAATATGTTTGCAAACGCTGAGTGGATCCATACGCTACTAGTATACACTGCCACTCCGGTAACATTTAGTGGACACAGACGCTCAGTGAACGCTAGTGCATGCAGAAGCTCATGTCTGCAACCCGGTCTCTTAGCGGTAAACCTTAGTGTATACAGACGCAGCGGACTATGCTGCGACCGAGACCCCTCGTGGTAGCGTCTGAGACGGAAGTGAGGCAATCAGTTCATGGTGGGAGACGCACGGAAACTGGTCATGAAATGGGAGGAGGGGCGACCAGGAGAGCGTCTGACTCCCCACTGCTGACATCAACCCTAGGGATCGCAGCCTCAAACTAATCCTGGCACCTTATGATCCCTAAAGCCTAGCGCTGGAGCACCCGTGGTGGCGGCGCGCCAGCTACTGCTTAGTAGTCTCCTCCCAAAAGAGTGCGTCTGTGTCTGTATTCCCCTTCTAAGCGGAACCGATGCCTTACCTTCTCCCCGTGCTCCGGCCACAGCCTGGTAACGTCTGCTGGACCCGCTAGTATATCCGACACAGACGCCCGTCGAGACAGCACTTGTACCATGGGTAAGCGTTGTTGCGACCTGGCGGAGAGTTGTTGGAGCGACTCTTTCCAATATGCGTGTAAGACGCTGTTAGAAAAGATCACTCAGAAAAAATAGTAAAACTATAAAAATAGGATTTTAATACCTACCGGTAAATCCTTTTATCTTAGTCTGTAGAGGATGCTGGGTATGCTTCAGGTCCACATCAGCCAGGGTATCAAACTTGTAACTTCGCAAAGGTGTTTGATCCCGACCAAGTAGCAGCTCAGCAAAGCTGTAATGCCGAGACCACTTGGCCAGCCGCCCAGGATGAGCCCACCTTTCTAGTAGAATGGGCCTTCACCGATTTTGGTAACGGCAATCCTGCCGTAGAATGATCCAGCTGAATCGTATTACAGATCCAGCGCGCAATAGTCTGCTTGGAAGCAGGAGCCCCAATCTTGCTGGGAGCCCATAGGACAAACATAGCCTCTGTTTTCCTAATATGAGCCGTTCTGGCGACATATATTTTTAAAGCTCTGACCACATCGAGAAACTTTGATTCCGCCAAGGTGTCAGTAGTCACTGGCACCACAATAGGCTGGTTTACGTGAAACCACTTTTGGCAGAAATTGCTGACGAGTTCTCAACTCCGCTCTATCAGCATGGAAGATTAAATAGGGCTTTTGTGAGACAAAGCCGCCAATTCAGATACCCGCCTTGCGGATGCTAAGGTCAACATCATGGCCACTTTCCAAGCAAGAAATTTTAATGCAACCTTATGTAAAGGTTCAAACCAATGAGATTGCAGGAACTGCAACAGCACATTAAGATCCCATGGAGCCACAGGAGGCACAAAAGGAGGTTGGATGTGCAACCCGCCTTTCAAGAAGGTCTGTATTTCTGGAAGGAAGGCCTTTCCTTCTGAAAGAAAATTGATAAGGCCGAAATTTGTACTTTAATGGAGCCTAACTTTAGGCCCACCTCCACACTTGCTTGTAAAATATGGAGCGACCGCCCCAGCTGAAAATCCTCCGTTTTAGGAGCTTTCTTGGATTCACACCAAGACACATATTTCCTCCAAATATGGTGGTAACGCTTTGCTGTTACTTCTTTTCTAGCCTAAATAAGTGTGGGAATGACTTCATTGGAAATACCCTGCCGGGCTATGATTTGGGGTTCAACCGCCATGCCATCAACACAGCTGCGGTAAGTCTTGATACACGCACGGCCCCTGTTGTAAAAGGACCTCTCAAAGAAGAAGAGGTCAGGGATCTTCTATGAACAACTCCTGAAGATCTGGATACCAGGCCCTCCTTGGCCAGTCTGGAACAAAGAGTATCGCCTGAACCCTTGTTCCTCTTCTGATCTTTATCACCTTGGAATTACTGGAAGTGGAGAGAACACCTAGACCGCCTGAAACACCCACGGTGTCTCCAGGGCGTCCCCCTCTATTACTTGAGGGTTCCTTGACCTGGAACAATATTTTGGAAGTTTCTTATTGAGGCGAAACGTCAACATGTCTATTTGAGGAATTTCCCAACGACTTGACACTTCTGCAAAGACCTCTTGATGAAGACCCCACTCTCCTGAATGGAGATCGTGTCTGCTGAGGAAGTCTGTTTCGCAGTTGTCTACACCCGAATTGAAGATCGCTGACAGAGCGTTTACATGCCTTTCCACCCCGCGGAAAACTTTTGTGGTTTCTGCCATCTCCGCTTTGCTCTCCGATCCGCCCTGACGGTTTACGTATGCCACTGCTGTATGTAGTCCAACTGAATTAAGACGGGCAGACCACGAACAAGATGTTCCAGAATGTTTATGCAGACAAGCTTTCTGGCTTGACCATTTTCCCTGGAAATTCGTTTCCCCCTGAATGACTGCTCCCTGGCCCTGGAGACTTGCATCCATGGACACCAGGATCCCATCGTGGATCGCGAACCTTCGTCCCTCTAGGAGGTGAGAACTGAGCAGCCACCACAGGAGAGAAATTCTGGTCATGGAAGATAAGATTATTTTCCGGTGCATGTGCAGGTGAGACCCGGACCACATGTCCAATTGGTCCCGCTAAAAACTCTCTGGCATTTAACCTGCTCACTGAATGGCCTCGTAGGCAGCAACTCTTTTTCATCAATGGAACGTATTGATGGATTAACACTGTTGTAGATCTGACCCGACTCTGGATCTTCAAAGTTCTTTCCATTGGAAGAAACTAACTCTCAACAGTTCTGTATCTAACATCTTTTTCAACGCCGACAACCGCGTTGTTGGGATCAACCGTGATTCTGGTAAGTTTAGGAGCCAACCACTTTGTTGAACCTCCGTCAGGAATAAAACAACGTTTTGCACCACTTGTTTCTGACTCTTTTACTACTGAAGAAAACCATCATACCGCCATCACTCCAGTGAATTGGCACTGACAATCCTGAATAGCAAAACCAAGTAAGCCTAATGCGGAAGAACCGTATTTAGACCCTCTTTCTCCTTAACAGATTGGAGATCCCTGCCCAGAGAGATTCCATATTGTAGTTCAACTTCTTAAGTAGAAATTGTTTGGAATTGTTCTGACCGAGCCTTCCGGCCTCAGAAGCACGAAAAAGCTTGAATCACAGCTTTTATCCTTTCTTTTTTGTTTTTTTTGTGACCGGGACAGCAGGACAATGACCTGATCCTGACCCAACTCTTGTATGGCGTCGCATACTACCTCATCGTCCAGAGGAGAATTGGAAAGGTTTATTTGAAAAATCAGTGAGGGGAATTGTCTGGAAACTCCAGTATGTCCCCCTTGGGACTCTATTCATTAAACTCACTGGCCCATGTCCGTTCCAGGACTGACTGAAGAGTATTAGACGTGGTCCCACCGGTGTGGGCTCCCGCAAGATAGACCCAGCGACAGAAGGTGGATGTGGTAGAAACAGAGGCTGATTCCTGTTTCTGCGAACTTGAAAAGGCTGCTGACCTCTTACCTTTTCACCTTCCTCTACCTGCAAAGAAAGGGAAAACCGTATCCATTCGGTCGAAATGACTGCATCCTAGAAAAATGCGTCACCAACCGTTGTGAGGAAACATAGGTCAAGAAGGTAGACTTACCAGTGGTATCTGCCGAGATCAACTTAACAAAGCCATCCCCAAACCAGGTTTCACCTTCATAGGGAAGATATTCCAGTTCTTCTTGGAGTCAGCCTCAGCATTTCCTTGGTGAATCCACAACACCCTCCTAGTCGAGACCGCCATGGAAGTGGCCCGCGAAAACAAGAGTCCAATATCCCTTTTAGTCGCACAGCAGTATGCTGCAATTATTTAGACATGACTCAACTTAAGTTGCATACAACTACTCCCCTATGCGCATGTAATGCAAGCATAAACAACGTACATGCGGACACATAATTAGAGTATCACATATCTTCCTGCATACAATCCTTTGTGACAGGGCCCCGTGCAGACCAGGGGGTGACTCTCACCTTCTATCCATTGAGAAGGACAAACCTTACTTCAGAACTCATTATAAATATCTTTATATACATACACACATATATACCTTCCAATGCACCTATACACACATATATCTATATATAAATATATATAGCCACCTTGCTGCCCCGGCACTCCCAGTATCCACTGCGGGATATGTCCTGCTCCGGTGCCTTCCTCCGCAGAGGGCTTTGCTGGGGCCCCCCAAAATATTTCAACCAAAGAAAAGGCGGCACTCGGAGACTGTGAAAATGATCATATATTGGTGCAAAAAGAAATCATCAACGTTCCGGGGACCAGTTCCCCTTCTTCAGGATAAGTGTTAACAATGCACTACACACATTTAAATACTTAGAAGAAGTACTTACCCCCCAACACACATCCAATCACCTGGCGTCTCCACTCGGTCACGCCGCCGGTTTCACCGCCCGGCGCCCCCGGGTGCGTCTGTCGCAGCCGGAAGTGACGTCGCGGGAGTCAGCTGCGTTACCATGGAGACGCTGGCAATACAAATAGAATAAACACATCCCACATCATTTTAAAATACTGTGCAAAAAAGAAACTAATTGAGGTGCTAATACAGATCTACATACAATACTAATACAAGTCTTAAAAACAGTGCTTATTCACATTTTAAGTCAGTGCAAAAATAAACATGCAGCATACTGCTGCTATTATCACATGCAGCTACTGGCCGTCCTGATTCTGATCCTTGTCACAAATGTACATGCAAAATGTTACAACATCTGGAGAATATTGTACTTAAAGGGAACTAGTCCCTAACCATATATCAGCACGGTCCTCCATTAACTTCATCAATACAGACAGATTGATCTATATGATCCCACCGACCTACAGCCTAATCAGTTAAGGCCATCTGACTCCTCCTCGCCTGTCCGTGCTGAAAAACCATCGCAATATATTCAACTCTGGACTCAACATCTAGCACACCGCGGACCTCATCACTCATCAAAACTAAAGAAATCACAGGTAATGCATTGTACACTAGACCTGATATAGATTTCTTTATGGATTTATTGCAGTTCACCTTATCTCACAATTTCTTTATTTTTGATGCGCAATTTTATAGGCAGCGAACGGGGTGTGCCATGAGATCATGAGATCTTCCGTGGCACCCTCATTCGCTAATGCCTTTATGTGGGAGGTCGAACGTCAATTGTTTTTGGCTGACTCAATGATAGCAAGTCGTTTGTTTATCTATTACCGATATATAGATGATCTTTTGGCGAGGTGAAGTTCAGGATTTAGTATCCTTAGTTGAGAGTCACAATGCATCAGATAGTCCTGTCAAATTTACGATGAGTTGTAGCCAACATGAAATGTGCTATTTAGATATCCTCATCAAAGTACATGAAGGTAGGATCGACACATGTCTGTATAAAAAACCCACCGACCGCAACACTGTGTTGCGGTATGACAGTTTCCACCCGGCCTCCACAATTAGGGGCCTGCCATACTCACAATTTTTGCGAGTATGCAGGTCCAACACGAATGTGGAGGTCAGGAACAAACTGGATGAAATGGAGGGTAGGCTACTGGACAGGGGGTGTCCCCTGAAATTGTTACGCATGGCCCGTAAAAAGGCCACAGCTATTAGAAGAGAAGAGACCCTCAAATCAGTACCACCAAAGGATACCTCCAGCAGTATACCGTGGGTGAGTGCATATGATGTAAATGGTGGACGGGTTAAGAACAGACTGCAGGGGCTTTGGCCCTTAGTAACATCGGACCCTGAGTTAACAGTCTTTAAGAACAAACGGATCATGCCGAGTTATACCAAAGGGCGTAGCATTAAAGATATCCTTGTCAAAACTGACAAGGCTAAGTTAAAAGTTGCCCCCACTCATCATTTTTTGAGTAGATACAATGGGTGTTACAAGTGCACCGGCTGCACGACCTGTGCACATATGTCCCCAGGGGATAGCATTTCCCACCCCTTTTCAGGAAAAAGTTTTAAGATCAGGTGGCCCTTGACATGCAGCACCAAGTTTGTTGTATATGCCATCATTTGCCCATGCGGCCGTTATTACATCGGGAAGACCGAGTGCCAGTTCAAAGTGCGAATGGCTCAGCATAGACAGGCAATCAGGAATGCTTTGGCGGCTGGTAGTGGGGAACAGCCGGTAGCTAAACATTTTGTGGAGTTTAGACATAGCATGGCGACATTAAAACATCGGATTATTGATCATGTGCCAGAATCCCCCCGGGGGGGGGGAATAGGGGTAAAAAGCTTTTGCAGCTAGAATCCATGTGGATACATAGACTTCAAACCCTGAAACCGGGGGACTTAATGAGAATTTGGGGCTCATTCATTTTCTTTAGTTTTGATGAGTGATGAGGTCCGCGGTGTGATAGATGTTGAGTCCAGAGTTGAATATATTGCGATGGTTTTTCAGCACGGACAGGCGAGGAGGAGTCAGATGGCCTTAACTGTTTAGGCTGTGTAGGTCGGTGGGATCATATAGATCAATCTGTCTGTATTGATGAAGTTAATGGAGGACCGGGCTGATATATGGTTAGGGACTAGTTCCCTTTAAGTACAATATTCTCCAGATGTTGTAACATTTTGCATGTACATTTGTGACAAGGATCAGAATCAGGACGGCCAGTAGCTGCATGTGATAATAGCAGCAGTATGCTGCATGTTTATTTTTGCACTGACTTAAAATGTGAATAAGCACTGTTTTTAAGACTTGTATTAGTATTGTATGTAGATCTGTATTAGCACCTCAATTAGTTTCTTTTTTGCACAGTATTTTAAAATGATGTGGGATGTGTTTTTTCTATTTCTATTGCCAGCGTCTCCATGGTAACGCGGCTGACTCCCGCGACGTCACTTCCGGCTGTGACAGACGCACCCGGGGGCGCCGGGCGGTGGGACCGGCGGCGTGACCGAGTGGAGACGCCAGGTGATTGGATGTGTGTTGGGGGGTAAGTACTACTTATAAGTATTTAAATGTGTGTAGTGGATTGTTAACACTTATCCTGAAGAAGGGGAACTGGTCCCCGAAACGTTGATGATTTCTTTTTGCACCAATATATGATAATTTTCAGTCTCCGAGTGCCGCCTTTTCTTTGGTTGATATAAATATATATATATATAAATATATATATATATATATATACACATATACATATACATACACATATAGATTTTTCTTGTCAGGAACAAAAAAGGTCCCTAGTGACGTTACTACGTTCTAGTGTGTATGAACAGGTACTGAATGCCAATTTTTAAGGATCTGATCAGGAAACATTATGGTCGACCTAAGAAAGATTTTCGAGTCGATCTCAGGGAGTAGTAACTGGGCAAAAAATAGGATTTTAATACCTACCGGTAAATCCTTTTCTCTTAGTCCGTAGAGGATGCTGGGGTTCCAAAAGGACCATGGAGTATAGACGGGATCCGCAGGAGACATGGGCACACTATAAGACTTTGAATGGGTGTGAACTTGCTCCTCCCTCTATGCCTCTTCTCCAGACTTCAGTTAGTAAACTGTGCCCAGAGAGACGGACATTTCGAGGAAAGAATTTAATGTTTAAACACGGTGGGTGTCATACCAGCTCACACCTCAAACATGCCGCAGAAGGTGGCATTCAACAGAACACCAGCTGATGGCATGGAAAAACCATACAGCAAAATGCTGATCGAAAACGTAACACAACTTGTGTGCATCATGACCGATAATCAGATATCGCATGTCATGGCACGAATAACTGCAGCAACAGACATGAGTGCAAGAACCACATGAGTGCAACGACAACCAATAGCTGCAGATACAGTACGCACTGGGACTGGCGCCCAGCATCCTCTACGGACTAAGAGAAAAGGATTTACCGGTAGGTATTAAAATCCTATTTTCTCCTACGTCCCAGCCGCTCGGCAAAGTTGAACCGCCGAGACTCCACGGGCATCCGCCCAAGAAGAGCCCACCTTTCTGGTAGAATGGGCCTTCACCGACTTCGGTAACGGCAATCCAGCCGTAGAATGAGCCTGCCGAATCGTATCACAGATCCAGCGTACAATAGTCTGCTCAGAAGCAGGAGCCCCAATTTTGTTGGGAGCATACAGGATAAACAGAACCTCTATTTCCCCAATCTGAGCCGTCCTGGCGACTCAAAAATTCAAGCTCTGACTACCACAAGAGACTTCGAACCAGCCAAGGCTTAAGCATGTCAGCGTCCGGAGTCTTACCGGTATGCTGGGGCCGCGGGGCTGGCTTCCTTGGCGTTGTGCGGGCAGCGGCGGAGGTGGGCTGCTGCGCCGGATCCGTGGGCAGCAGTAGCGGAGGTGAGGGGGTCCGTTCGTGGCAGCGGGACGCCGCTACAGCGGGTCGCTCTTGCTGAACCATTGCTTGGAGACCAGGGGCAGTGAGCAATATGGCTTTGCAAAAAGGTCTGCATTACTGGGCGCCGCCATGTTGGAGACCAAGTTTTAAGCATAGTTCCTGTTTCCTGTTTCTTCCAGCCAATCCAGGGGAAGCTCTCCCTATAAAAGGGGGCTGGTTTAGGACAGGGATGCCAGTGCTTCAAGTTACAACCCTGTTGTAGGTGCTTTAGCCTGTGCTCCTGCTGTATCTTGGTTCCTCCTGATCCTGCTTGGTCGGTTCTCTGTTGCTGCTGCAGCCCTGCCGTTTCTTGCCTGCTACTGCCTGTGGAAGCGCTCCTGGAAAACCCGGTCCAGTAAGACTCTTTGGGCACAGTCGGCCCCGGGTCTTCTGCCTCGTCTTTCAAGCCACACTCCACAGATCTCCTTCACCAGCCACGCCTTTGTATCACTGACCACAGCCTGCAGATTATTATCTTCAAGCCTCGTTTTCCAAACCACAGTTCACAGTCCTTGTCTCCAGCCACATTTTCAACTACCATCTACAGTTCATCATCTACAGTCTCGTCTTTCAAATCACAGTCCGCAGTTCTTCACCTCCAGCCACGTCTTTAACCATTGTGCTTCAGCCTCAGTTCCCTACCTCAGCCCTGTACATAATACTTTCCATTGACTCTCAAACCCCGCCTACGTTCTTCATTGCTCCGTGTCCCATGCGAAGGAACTATATCCAGCCCCCTCATCTGGTTCATTCACAGCCTGCTACCTCCTCGGGCAAATCTCAGCTGCCGGATCCTCAAACCCTGCCAGACGTGACAGTAAGCACTGGCCCAATGGATTCGACGGGTGATCAGGCCTCAGGAGGGGATTCAACTGCAGATATCTGGTCTCGCTTAAGTAAGCAGGAGGCCACACAATCTCAAATCGTGCAGTTCATGCAGAGTATGTCCGAACGTCTCGATTCTCTCTGTGTTGCCATGACGGCACCTCAAGTATCTACAGCTGCTCCCACATTGGCACCTCCGGTCCTGCTTCCTCCTGTACCAGTACCACTTCCACGTTTGCATTTGCCACCTCCCAGTAAATTTGATGGGAATCCAAAACAATGCCGCGGGTTTCTTAACCAGTGCGAAATCCAGTTCGAACTACAGTCGGCCAACTTCCCATCAGCACGAACCAAAGTAGCCTATATAATTTCTTTACTTACCGGGCAAGCGTTGGAATGGGCTTCACCTTTGTGGGAGAGGATGGATCCCATCTTATCTAACTATCCAGAATTCATGGCCACCTTTCGAAAAATCTTCGACGAACCGGGCAGGACTTCTGCCGCCTCATTGGAGATCCTGCGCCTGCGTCAGGGCACGCGTACGGTCAG
Source organism: Pseudophryne corroboree (assembly GCF_028390025.1). Classification (NCBI taxonomy): domain Eukaryota; kingdom Metazoa; phylum Chordata; class Amphibia; order Anura; family Myobatrachidae; genus Pseudophryne; species Pseudophryne corroboree. Next base: position 545,028,298 of record NC_086445.1, read on the forward strand.
TCAGTACGTGATCCAGTTTCGCACCCTTTCCTCAGAACTGAACTGGAACGAGGAGGCTCTCATTGCAGCTTTCTGGAGCGGTCTCTCCGAAAAGATCAAAGATGACCTCGCAACTCAGGATGTACCTGATAAGTTGGATAAACTAATTTCTTTATGCAATAAGTTAGATCTGAGGTACAGAGAACGCTGTATGGAGAGGTTGCGGTCAGATCGCCCTAAGCCTAGAGTTGTTCTTCCACCAACACCATCATCACCAACTGTGGAATAACCCATGCAGATTAAATCGCTCCCACCTCTCCAATGAAGAACGTCAGAGACGGCGACAAGGGAAACTCTGCCTGTATTGTGGTGCATCTGATCACTTTGTTAAAACTTGCAGTCTACGTCCGGGAAACGCCCGCTCCTAGTTTGTGCTGGAGAGGTCAAGCTAGGAGAATTCTCAGAATTACATACCAAGAAAGAGTCTGTCCTGTTAACCCAATTGGAGCTCCCTTCTTCTTCTCTTCTCATCCCTGCACTACTCGACTCCGGAGCCGCCGAAAGCTTCATTACGTCAGCTCTGGTCAAACGATCTGGAATACAAATGGTTCCTTTGGATCGTACCATTTCTGTTACCGCAGTGGATGGAAGTTATATCCCAGAGGGTATTATATCCTTTCGTACTATTCCTCTCAAGCTGAAGGTCGGAGTTCTCCATTCAGAAAAAATCTCTTTCCTTGTAATTCCTAAAGCCTCTCATGAACTAATCCTAGGGTTTCCATGGTTAATCAGACACAATCCTCACATAGATTGGCAAACTATGGATGTTCTCTCTTGGGGACAAGACTGCTTTCAGAACTGTTTACCTTCAGTTAGACCTCTCTGTTCTTCCAACCCTTCCAGCCTTCCTGTGGAGTACCAATCTTTTCAAGATGTTTTCAGTAAGCATGGGGCGGACACCTTGCCCCCGCATCGTACCTGGGATTGTCCCATTGAGCTAGTACCCGGTAAGACTCCTCCCCGAGGTCGAATTTACCCTCTCTCACTTCCCGAGACACAGGCCATGTCGGAGTATATACGGGAGAACTTGGAGAAAGGGTTCATCAGGTCTTCTACATCTCCGGCCTGGCAGGGTTTTTCTTCGTCAAAAAGAAGGATGGGGGGTTGCGGCCCTGTATTGACTATAGAGGTCTCAATGACTTAACAATTAAGAACAGATATCCGTTACCTCTGATTCCAGAACTGTTCGACCGTGTTAAAGGAGCTACTGTATTTACTAAGTTGGACTTACGGGGGGCCTACAATCTTATACGTATTCGCCCAGGGGACGAATGGAAGACGGCATTTAATACCCGCGACCTATGCAACGCCCCAGCCGTCTTTCAAGAGTTCGTTAACGAAATCTTCAGAGATCTCCTCTATGACTGCTTGGTAGTGTATCTGGATGACATCCTCATTTTTTCTAGGGATCTGAAGACCCACCAGGAACAAGTCAAAGAAGTGTTAACTCGTTTACGAAGGAATCAGTTATTCTGTAAGTTAGAGAAGTGCACCTTTGAAGTACCCACGATTCCATTCCTCGGTTACATTCTTTCAGGGCAGAGGTTACAGATGGACCTTGCTAAAGTCCAGGCGATTCAGGATTGGGCACTTCCAGCTACCCTTAAAGGAATTCAACGTTTCCTGGGGTTTGCTAACTTCTACCGAAGATTCATTCAAAATTATTCTTCTGTCATAGCTCCTATAACCGCATTAACTAGGAAGGGAGCTGATCCTGCCAAGTGGTCTCCGGAGGCTTTGGATGCTTTTTCATCTTTAAAGGAGGCCTTCACGACTGCTCCAGTTCTTCGACAACCCGATCTCAGCCGTCCGTTCTTGGTGGAGGTTGATGCCTCTACTGTAGGAGTAGGAGCCCACGCCAAGCAAGATGGGCACTCTTCTTTACCCGTTTTAATTTTAAACTCAGTTACAGACCAGGTTCCCTCAACAAAAAGGCAGATGCATTATCTCGCTCCCTAAGTTCAGAAGAACCCTCTGACCGTTCAAAAGAGCAATTTATCCTGGAATCCACCTCTTTTTCTGCAACTAATACCTCTCCACTTCCTCCTCCAGGGAAGATCTTCGTTGCACCAAATCTTCGCAAAAAACTTCTTACATGGGCTCACTCCTCCTTCTTCATGGGCCATGCGGGCGGTCATAAGACACTTAAATTCATTCAACGCTCCTACTGGTGGCCTCATCTCAGGACTGACGTTCAGGAATTCGTAGCTGCCTGTCCAAAATGTGCCCAGCATAAAAGTCCCAAAGGTCTACCAGCCGGGTTACTCCATCCTTTGCCGGTACCACTAAGACCATGGACGCATATTTCTATGGACTTTATTACAGATTTACCTATGTCTGGTGGGCGGAACACCATATGGGTCATAGTTGACCGATTCTCTAAAATGGCACACTTTGTTCCTCTGGCTAATCTTCCATCTGCATCCCAGTTGGCAAAATTGTTTATAGCAGAGATCTTTCGACTCCATGGTCTACCCCAGGAGATCGTGTCTGATAGAGGTCCTCAATTTGTGGCCAGGTTTTGGAGATCCCTATGTTCTGCTCTTGGCTTGAAATTAAACTTCTCCTCAGGATATCATCCTCAAACGGATGGTCAAACAGAGAGAGTGAACCAGGATCTGGAGACTTTTCTGCGTTTATTCATGTCCTCCTCACAGGACGACTGGCTGGACTTCCTCCCGTTCGCAGAATTTGCCCATAACAATCTTTATCACTCTGCCACAAAATCTTCTCCATTATTCATTAATTATGGTTACCATCCAAGAGTTCCTGACTTCCAACTTCTGCCTACGCTCGAGGTTCCGGCCGCAGAGTCAACACTTCGTCAATTTACTGAAGCCTGGAAACAAGTTCACAAGACTTTGCTCAAGACATCCAAGAGATATAAGACCTATGCAGATCTGAAACGAAAAGCTGTACCAAGCCTTAAGGTAGGAGATCGGGTTTGGGTTTCCACACGTAACCTAAGATTAAAGGTTCCTACAAAAATGTTTGCTCCCAGATTTATTGGGCCTTACCCAATCGAAAGAGTGTTGAATCCTGTGGTTTATAAAGTGAAATTACCTCCGCAGTTAAGAATTCCTAATGCATTTCATATTTCTCTCTTAAAACCACTGGTACTTAATTGGTTCAGAGCCGCTCTGCCTAAATCACCCAAGATCCAATCAGCACATGGAGATGAATTTGAGATTCACAAGATCCTCGATTCTCGCAGACGTTATGGTCGCATCCAGTACCTTGTTGATTGGAAAGGGTATGGGCCAGAGGAGAGATCTTGGGTAGATGCAGAGGATGTCCATGCTCCAAGACTTCTTCGGACATTTCATGCCAAGTTTCCAACTAAACCACATAGGTGTCCGGAGTCCACCCGCAAAAGGGGGGGTACTGTCAGCGTCCGGAGTCTTACCGTTACGCTGGGGCCGCGGGGCTGGCTTCCTTGGCGTTGTGCGGGCAGCGGCGGATGTGGGCTGCTGCGCCGGATCCGTGGGCAGCAGTAGCGGAGGTGAGGGGGTCCGCTCGTGGCGGCGGAACGCCGCTATAGCGGGTCGCTCTTGCTGAACCATTGTTTGGAGACCAGGGGCAGTGAGCAATGTGGCTTTGCAAAAAGGTCTGCATTACTGGGCGCCGCCATGTTGGAGACCAAGTTTTAAGCATAGTTCCTGTTTCCTGTTTCTTCCAGCCAATCCAGGGGAAGCTCTCCCTATAAAAGGGGGCTGGTTTAGGACAGGGATGCCAGTGCTTCAAGTTACAACCCTGTTGTAGGTGCTTTAGCCTGTGCTCCTGCTGTATCTTGGTTCCTCCTGATCCTGCTTGGTCGGTTCTCTGTTGCTGCTGCAGCCCTGCCGTTTCTTGCCTGCTACTGCCTGTGGAGGCGCTCCTGGAAAACCCGGTCCAGTAAGACTCTTTGGGCACAGTCGGCCCTGGGTCTTCTGCCTCGTCTTTCAAGCCACACTCCACAGATCTCCTTCACCAGCCACGCCTTTGTATCACTGACCACAGCCTGCAGATTATTATCTTCAAGCCTCGTTTTCCAAACCACAGTCCACAGTCCTTGTCTCCAGCCACGTTTTCAACTACCATCCACAGTTCCACAGTTCATCATCTACAGTCTCGTCTTTCAAATCACAGTCCGCAGTTCTTCACCTCCAGCCACGTCTTAAACCATTGTGCTTCAGCCTCAGTTCCCTACCTCAGCCCTGTACATAATAAATACTTTCCATTGACTCTCAAACCCCGCCTACGTTCTTCATTGCTCCGTGTCCCATGCGAAGGAACTATATCCAGCCCCCTCATCTGGTTCATTCACAGCCTGCTACCTCCTCGGGCAAATCTCAGCTGCCGGATCCTCAAACCCTGCCAGACGTGACAAAGCAGTCCCAGGCACCACAATAGGTTGGTTCCTGTGAAAACGCAGAAAGCACTTTAGGCAGAAACTGTTGCCAATTTCTCAATTCCTCTCTATCCACAAGGAAGATCAAAGAGGGCTCTTGTGAGGCGAAGCCGCCAATTCCGACACCCGCCTTGCGGACGCCAATGCCAATAGCATGACCACTTTTCAAGAGAGAAATTTTGTACCTTACGTAAAGGTTCCAACTAGTGTGACATAAGAAACTGTAACACCACATTAATGTCCCATGTTGGCACCGGATACAAATCGAGGTTGGAAGTGCAGCACTCCTTTCACGAAAGTCCGAACTTTTGGAAAGGTGGCCCACTCTTCCTTTTTTTTTTTTAAATAGATAAGGCCTAAACCTGCACTTTAATGGAGCCTAGCCTTAGGCCTGCATCCACACCTGCATGCAAAAAAATGGAGACAACGACCCAGCCGAAATTCCTCCGTAGGAGCCTTCTTGGATTCACACCAAGACACATATCTACTAGCCTGAAGCAGTGTGGAAATGACTTTACCAGCAATACCCTTCAGGCCACGATACTTTTTCGCTAAAGACGTCTGAGTGCCGCCTCTTTCTTCACCGTATATCCAGAGGTTCTCACCTCCAGGAGGGCACCGCAGCATTTACCTTATGCATTTACCTTATGTAAGAGGAGTGCCGGGATTACTGCATTTTATTCATTTGGACAGACACCAAGCCGGTTGTCACCCTGCAGTGCCACTGTGCAGAGCTGTCTCTCCATACCAAGGCACCATCTTCTCTGTTTAACCAACACAGGATTGATTTTAGTGTTAGCAGTTACACTATCTGCTATCTTTTATTGGTGGACGTTGCGGTGTTTGAGCACGTTCATACCCACACATAACCGGTAGCCCATAGATCCCGGTGTGCTGGAGGCATCCCCAGCTTCAGAGGCGTCACCGGGTGTGGTGACACCCGGTGCGCGCCCCTGATCTCCTACCGCGATCGCGGCAAAAAAGGTGGCGTATCCTTGTACTTAGGGGGCGTGGCTTCGCGGGATCCCAGAATCGTCACTCTGGGGGCGTGCCCAGCATCTCCGGAGATGCTGGGCTTCCCCCAAAGCCAGTCTCCGTCCGCTGTCGGCTCCTCTTCTGTGACAGGAGCCGGGTGCTGTAGGAGACTTTCTCACTGCAGCACCTGGTTCCTGTCAGTGCGGAGGAGCTGACATTTGGTGTCACCCTCCTCCAGGCGTCACACCCGGGTGCGGGCCGCACCCCCCCGCACCCGCCTTGTGACGCCACTGCCCAGCTTATAACACCATGGAGGCGTTTACAGCAAGTGAGGCAACACTTGATTTGATCCAGAGGGACGCCAGTGAGCGCCTCAGTTTCTCTGATATTGAAGCTAACGCCATTCTTGTGGGGCAACAACTGGAGGATGAGCCAGTAAAGAACACCAGTGAGGAACTCTATAGAAAATGGTTGAAAATTAAACAGAGGGAGGTAGATTTTCTCTACCATGGTATCTCTCTATCCGATTATTACCGGACTAATCTGATACCCAGGGGATTTAGGATTCGCAACTCACCGACCATAGGTCGATTCAACACCACCTTCTTTCGGCGGTGGGTTGCGATCCTAAACAAATGCTCCATGGACTTGTTATTGTTGGTGGTGGAGGAGTCGACTAGGGAGCTCAATCTGGTATGGGAACAAATTCAGCTCTTTGAAGGAGAGCACAAGTCTACACTACAACAGGATACTCAGACAGATTGGGTGACCAAGGTCACCACTCAGATTGAACAGTATCGCCAGGATTTAGTGCGCTTTAAGAAAGAAAAACTGGCCACTGGCCACCAACAATTTAGTGCGCTTTAAGAAAGAAAATCTGGCCACTGGCCACCAACAACGAGAGGTGTATTCTTGGTTAGGTGGCACTCGGACATCTAAGGACTACCAGCAATCTAATTGGCGCTCCAATTCCTGGAGGAAGAGAGAGCAACAGACGGGGGCCAGTACCTCTGCGAGTGATTCAGAATGTGTGTCTGGGTCCATGTCCCAGTCTGATGGTAACTTCCCTTTAGGCCAAGGCCCACAAGGTGTCCGGACCCGCTCCAATCGCACCCCCCATTCAAGAAGAGGAAGAGGACGCGGAGGTCGCGACAGAACCAAAGAATTGTCCGCACAAAAACCACCGAGAGCCTGAAAGAGTTGGTATTCAATCTATCCTCCACCCCCCTAACCGATCAGGAATACCGCTTGTTGGCGAGGGGTCTGTCTTTTGTCCCTACGGTTCCGGCAGACCCTTTGGAGTGGAAGGTAGAGGTACACCGCCTGGGAAGATCGCTGAGGCGACAGGAATATTTCAACTCGCATAAGACTGAATCTACCATCTCCGATATTCCTGATCAACTGCGGAGAATTGCCCCTCGATCTCAGTTCGACCCTCCAAGTCTTAACCCATCCATTCGGACATTCTTACGGATGTTAGAGACAGAGGACACTGCACATATGACAGATCTGGTCCACCTTAATTTATCTAAATCAGAATTGGCTACATTAAAAGCATTGTCGGCTAGAACTGATATTGTTATACGTAAGGCCGATAAGGGTGGGTCCATCGTGATCTTAAACCTGACTGATTATGTCAAAGAATGTGAGCGACAGCTTAGTGATACTAATGTCTACAAAAGGCTCACGAAGGACCCTACCAAGGAATTTAAAAATGAGCTTGATTCAGCATTGAATGTAGCTAGGGAACAAGATATTATCTCTAGTGAAGTGGTGAAGGCCCTTACTATAGATCACCCTAGGGCTCCTCTATTTAACACAGTGCCCAAGGTCCACAAGACATTGGTGGACCCCCCTGGCCAGCCCATTGTGTCTGCGAGAGGGACTCTTTACCATCCGGTGTCTGTGTATCTTGATGCTTACTTAAATCCCTGCATTCAATTTCTTCCTTCTTATCTTAAGGACACCACATCCTTGCTGCAACAGCTACAATCCTTGGGTCCTATCCCTGTGGACACGTTACTTTGCAGCTCGGATGTCACAAGTTTGTATACTTGCATCCCCCATACAGCAGGTATTGAAGCCGTGAGATGGAATCTTACTGTCACAGTTTTTCACATACACTGTTCTACCTCAGGTTCCATCACTCGCATTCACATCATTTGAAGTTCACTCTATCAGGATTTTCACCCCCTTCTCTCTGCGTGTTGCAGCTATCTATCGCCCTCCTGGGCAACCTAAACAACAATTTCTAGAAGATTTTTCTGCCTGGCTCCCACACTTCTTATACTCTGACATCTCCACCATCATTATGGGCGATTTCAATATAGCTCTTGACAGTCCACAATCTGTTCATGCATCCAAACTCCTCTCTCTAACCTCCTCTCTTGGCCTAACCCAATGGTCCGACTCCTCTACTCACCAGGAGGGCCACTGCCTTAATCTTGTGTTCACCAGGCTCTGCTCAGTTTCCCAACTCATTAACACTCCTTTCCCTCTCTCTGATCACAACCTGATCACCTTCACAATCTCTTCTATGACTTTAAATTCTAGGACACTAAAACCAAGCAAGCCTCCTCTAACACGCAGAAATACTAACAATATAAATTTTCAACAACTTTCCACTTCTCTGCAACAACGTCTCTCACCAATCTCTACATTCACCACACCTGACACTGCTGTATCCCACCTGCACCAGACCCTAGAGAGTGCCCTTGATGAAGTTGCTCCAGCTACCCATCACACTCCACGTAGGCTTAGATGCCAACCATGGCACTCTAAATCAACAAGACACCTACAAAAACTGTCATGTAAGGTAGAACGTCAGTGGCGGAAATCTCAGAATCCAAGTGACTTTCTCACATATAAGACTACCTACCACTCCTATCGTCAGGCCCTGGACACTGCCAAACAAACATATTTCCAATCTCTCATCTCTTATCATGCCACCAACCCCAAATGACTTTTTAATACATTTAAATCACTTCTTTACCCTCCCTCACCTCCCCCACTAGCTACTATCAGTGCACAAGAACTTGCTTCCTACTTCAAGGATAAGATTGATAAAATCCGAGATGAAATGGTATGCTCTAACTCAGCCAGTGACCTGCTCAAATCCCTATCTGAACCCTCTGGCACTTTCTCTTCATTTGATCCCACAAGTGAAGATGAAGTATCAACACTCTTTTCATCCTCCTACTCCACTACCTCTCCTCTTGATCCTATACCCTCACAGGTCAGCAAAAGTTTGTCTCCTGTGCTTATCCCAACCTTAACTAAAATCTGTAATCTCTCTCTCTCTACTGGCATCTTTCCATCTCTGTTTAAACATGCAGTGATTACTCCCATTCTGAAAAAACACAACTCTGACCCAAACACACTCTCTAACTACCGTCCCATTTCTCAGCTACCCAGTCCCTCCAAGCTACTTGAGAGACTTGCCTATACTCGCCTTACACACTCTCTTAACTCCCACAACTTACTGGACCCACTTCAGTCAGGCTTTCGTGCCCAACACTCCACGGAGACGGCACTGACCAAAGTAGTGAATGATCTGGTCACTGCTAGATCAAAAGGCCATTACACACTACTTATTCTTCTAGATCTCTCTGCTGCTTTTGACACTGTTGACCACTCTCTTCTCATACAAACACTAGAGTCCCTAAGTCTTCAGGACACAGCCCTTACTTGGTTCTCATCCTACCTATCTAATCGATCTTTCAGTGTTCACTTCTCTGATTCTACCTCCTCTTCTCTACCTCTATCAGTTGGAGTACCGCAAGGCTCAGTCTTAGGTCCTCTGCTTTTCTCAATCTATACCTCCTCTCTTGGTAAACTAATCAGCTCCTTCGGATTTCAGTATCATTTGTACGCTGATGATACTCAAATCTACCTATCCTCCCGAGATTTATCACCATCTGTATTGGCTCGTGTCACTGGATGCCTGTCTGCCATTTCATCTTGGATGTCATCTCGCCATCTCAAACTCAACATTTCCAAAACAGAATTAATTATTTTCCCACCAGCTAAGGGTAGTTACCAACCTGATATTGCCATAACTGTTGACAATGCAACTATCCACCCTACCCCACAAGCTCGCTGCCTAGGTGTCATCCTTGACTCTGAACTGTCGTTTGTTCCACACATTCAATCTGTCTCTAAATCATGTTACATGCACCTTAAAAACATATCCAAAATACGCCCTTATCTTACACAAGACACTGCAAAAACTCTGATCCATGCACTCATCATCTCCCGCATTGATTATTGTAATAGTCTCCTTACTGGTCTTCCCAAACATAGGCTCTCACCACTTCAATCCATTTTAAATGCAGCTGCGAGGCTAATCTTCCTCGCCAGACGTTCTTCATCTGCTGATCAGCTCTGTCAGTCCCTCCATTGGTTACCGGTATTCTACCGTGTCAAATATAAAATACTTTTACTTACATACAAGGCTATTAACCAAACTGCACCATCATACATCTCCTCACTCATCTCAAAATATCTCCCTACCAGACCCCTCCGCTCTGCACAAGATCTGCGTCTCTCATCCAGATGTATTACCTGTTCCCACTCAAAATTACAGGACTTTACCCGGGCTTCACCCACTCTGTGGAATGCCCTCCCACGCACAATAAGACTCTCCACTAGTCTCCAAACCTTTAAATGTTCCCTAAAAACTCATCTCTTCAGACAAGCCTACCAAATTCCTGACCCACACACATAACCTTCAATGCTTCCCTATCCAGTTACATCCCTTCTGCACAGTCCCCATAACCTCACATTTTGTCTTCCAACATTGCTGGGTGATCATATCATACAACCCACTAAGAACCTAGCAATCTGGGGAAACATTATGTAACAGGTTGCATCTATCCTTGTGTATCAATACCTATTTCCCTATAGATTGTAAGCTTGCGAGCAGGGCCTTCCTACCGCTATGTCTGTCTTTGCCCTGTTTTGTTCTATAACTGTTGTTCTAATTGTAAAGCGCAAGGGAATATGCTGCGCTATATAAGAAACTGCTAATAATAATAATAATAATCCCTCATTGAGGACAATGAGGCTTACTCAGGCCCTGAAATAACTTTATTCCTTGCACTGTTGGATAAAGTCCTTAGCCGCAATTACTTTGTGTTTAATGGTCAGTTTATGCTTCAATTAGCGGGGTGTGCGATGGGGTCCGCTGTGGCCCCATCGTACGCCAACGCTTATATGTATCAGGTGGAGAAACAAATGTTTTTCCTTGACCCAGTGATTAAGCCCCAAGTATTATATTTTAGAAGGTATATAGATGACCTGATAGTATTTTGGACGGGGACCAGTGTTGACCTGATAGCCCTTTGGGAGGAGCATAATGATATTCAACATCCAGTACAATTTACATTTAACATTGATAGTCACAGCATTAACTATTTAGATGTGACTATTACAGTTAAAGATGGCATACTGTCGACCTCTCTGTATACCAAGAAGACTGACAGGAATATGTTACTTAATTACTGCAGTTTCCACCCTGCTCCATTGCGCAGGGGTCTACCGTTTTCTCAGTTCATGCGTGTAAGACGTATTACGTCAGATCCAAAGGAGACTAAGGTAGCATTAGACGTCATGCAAGCCAAGTTCACAGCATGGGGTTATCCCTTAGGTGCATTACAACAGGCAAGGGCCCTTAATATCACACGAGCACAGGCCTTAAATCCATCTGTTAGACACCATAAGAAGGAAAGTCCTAAACTCCCTTGGGTGAATAGATTTACTGTAGCCACTAACAGGAGGGTACGTAGGGCTAAATCTCTATGGCCCATCATACAAACGGAGGGGGCTTTGTCATCGCTTGCTCATACTTCACTCTTACCCAGTCACGCGAGGGGTAGGAACATAGGTGATCATATAGTCAAACTAGATGTTTCACAAATTACTGGCACACAGGAAACTCATTTTCTAAGAACCAAATTGGGTGCTTTAGATGCCTGGGGTGTGCCACCTGTAACACACTAATGACAGGTAGCACGTTTAATCACCCCCTCACAGGCAAGAAGCTATCTATTAGACATCGCCTAACATGCACATCCACCCATGTAGTGTACCTATTGACCTGCCCATGTGGCCTTGCCTATGTGGGCAAAACTGTTCGCCAGTTTCGGGAACGCATGGCCCTACATAGAAGCGCCATAAAAAAAGCTTTTGAAAAGGGAAGTATTGACCAACCCTTTGCCCGCCATTGTCTGGCATTCAAACATGGGGTGGCTAGTATTAGGGCCATATTAATTGACCATGTTCCCGAACCTTGAGAGGGGGTGATAGGAAAAGAGTCCTTTTACAGCGTGAATCCAGGTGGATTTTTAAATTGGGCACCTTATCACCATGTGGGCTGAATGAAAACCTGGGCTTAGTGTTTTCTGTGAATTAATACGACTATAAACCAGGTATGCAGCCTTAGATTGATTTAATAGTTTGTTTAGATCTCAAGCAATATTTCTATTATCATATAGTATATATTCTTTTTTTTTTGAGAAAAAGTTTTTATTGAATTTTATACTTTTAACAAGATATTCGTAAAGTATGTATTACAGGTGTCACACATTGGCACATAATGCAGTCAATAGTTAACTAGCAGTGACAGAATATCTACCTAGGTACAACAGCGAGTGAGTGGAAGATCAAACAGACATGTATGCCTATGTATGGAAAGCCATCAATAGGTAGTGTTATGCGTCTGGTATGTACCGTAGCTAAGGGCGAAGGAATATCTCTTAGTGGAACAATGTAGCTTATAAAAGAAGAGCAGAAAGTAAACTTAGCGATAGAAGTAGAAGAGAAAAAAGGAAAGAACAGAAGAGAGGAAAAAAAAAAAGGGGGGGGGGAGAGAATTGGGGAGGGAGGTAGGGGAGGGATGGTCGGACGGACGGTCACAGCCGCCTGGGCAGTGCGTCAGGTTATCCTTAGATGGATAGGGTATCGTGATGGTTCCCATCATCTTATATGGTAGTTAGCGGAGGTTCAGCACCGAAGTGTGACGTCCAGGGTGACCATGCAGTGGTAAAGTTATCTGGGGTGTCCCGGAGAACCGCAGTAATACGTTCCAGTCTATAAGTTTGCCATATAGCATTAGTGGTAGCAGGGATTGTGGGGGGTGACAGAGATTTCCAGTTAGCCGCAATTTGGCATTTGGCCGTATTTAGGATATGCTTAATTAGCTTCTGTTGGTGGCGAAGGGTGTGAGGTATTGGGCGAGAGAGCAGGGAATAGAGAGGTGACATCGGGATCGTCAGTCCAAGGACCTTAAAAATAAGTCTATGGACCCTAGTCCAATATCCCTTAATCTGCGGGCAGTTCCACCAAATGTGCAGCAGGGTTCCGCGCTGGCCACACTGACGCCAACATTTATCCGAGCAAGAGGGGTAAATTGAATGGAGACGCGATGGCACCAGGTACCAACGATAATATAATTTGTAGGCATTTTCTTTAATTCGGACCGAGATGGAGCTCGTGGAGATTTCCTGCCTAATCTCAGACCAATCCTCTAGCGTCAGGGTTTCACCCACCTCTCGTTCCCACGCCATTTCGTGGGGTTCTTTCAGGGGCGAGTTGTGAGCTAACAAGATTTGGTATATAGTTGAGAGCAAGCCTTTAGTTGATCGGCAAGTGCAGCAGAGGGATTCAAAGCTCGATTTACCTCCCATGGGTGGTGATCCGGGGGTAGAGGCAAAAAAGTGGCGTATCTGTAAGAATTGATAAAAGGTTGAGCGTGGGAGGGAGAAACGGGATTGCAAGTCGGCAAATGTGGGGAACGTATGTAGCGGAGCAATGTCCAGAAGGAAGAGTGTGTTATGGTTGGTCCATGAATCAAAAGCCAGGTGGTTCTCCCCTGGTGGGAAAGCAGGGTTGTTCCACAGAGGGGTGAGTAGAGGATGGAAGGAACGTAGCCGGTAAAGTCGTGAACAAAGGTCCCAGATGGAAAGGGTAAATCTCACTGTGGGCAACAGCGAGGAAGCGGGGGGACGACTATTCGGTCGACACCAGAGCAGGCTATAGGGGGAATATCTGTGGAGTGTGGTAGCCTCCAGATGTGTCCAGACTCTGTGTCCAGGTTTATCGTGCCAAAGGACACACGTGGTTAGGTGAGCAGCTCTATAGTATTTAAGGAGGTCAGGGACTCCTAGACCCCCCTCTAGGCGGTGCTTTTGGAGGATTCTCATCTTTACTCTGGGCTTACGCCCTGCCCATATAAATCTGGTAAGGTCTGCTTGGAGATTTTTAAGGATTGAGGTGGGAACGTGGATGGGAAGAGTTTGCCACAGATATAATAGGCGGGGCAGTAGAGTCATCTTAACGGCTGTCATCCGTCCAAACCAGGACAGAATATATTTATTCCACTTGGTCATATCGTGTTTAATAGAGGTTAATAGTCTGGGAAAGTTGGCAGCATAGAGACCAGAGTAGGACTTAGTTAAATAGATGCCCAGGTATTTAAATTTATCAGCTCGCCAAGCACATGGGAAGGAGGCCTGTAGGAGCCGAAGATCTGGGTCCGCGACATGCAGGGCCAGGATTTCGGTTTTGTCTGAGTTAATGTTGTAATTTGAAAACCGGCTGTACGTAGCTATCTCCTCCATCAGATGTGGGAGGGAGGTAGATGGGTCAGTCAGGGTGAGAATGACGTCATCGGCGTATAGAGCAATTTTGTGATTGTGGGTTCCCGACATGATACCCGATATGTTACGGTTCAGCCTAATTCTAGCTGCCAACGGTTCCATAATGAGGGCAAAAAGTAGGGGGGAAAGGGGACAGCCCTGTCGGGTGCCGTTACGTATGGGTAGAGGGTCGGAGGAAAGGCCATTAATTAAGATGGAGGCTGAGGGATTCTGATACAGCGATGTAACGCCTTTATAAAAGGCGCCATGCAAGCCCATATTTAGAAGTGTCTGTTGTAGGAATGGCCAGGCCACCCTGTCGAAGGCCTTTTCTGCGTCGAGGGCCACGACTAGCGTCGAGAGCCACGACTAGCGTCGAGAGAGACTTGTCTTGTGCCAACTGGATGAGGTCAATGAGACGCCTAGTATTATCTGCAGCCTGTCTGGAGGGAATAAAGCCGACCTGGTAAGGGTAAGAATGGAGCTAGTCTGTTAGCCAGGATTTTGGCGAAAAGCTTTAGGTCAACATTTAGGAGCGAGATGGGTCGATAGTTCTTCATCTCAAGCGGGTCTCTGTCGGGCTTCGGAATGAGGATAAGATTGGCCCTAGTGGTGGCTGCATCGAATGAGCCCCCGTCCAGAATTGCGTTAAACAGAGATTGAAGCATGGGGAGTAAAGAGGTTGTAAATTTTTTATAATATAAAGACGTAAAGCCATCAGGGCCAGGGGCTGCGGTACGGCGTAGCTGCTGAATGGCCACTGAGATTTCCTCTGTGGAAATGAGGGCATTGAGCGTCGATATGTCCGACTCGGAAAGCTTAGGGAGTTTGCAAGCGGATAGATAGTCTTGAAGTTTAGAGACGTGATCAGGATCAGTATCTAGAGTGGAAGGGAGGTTGTACAAGGATGTATAATAATCCCGAAATTGGGAGGCCATTCGTGATGGGTCAAACGTGGTGGACCCGTCCGCACAGCGTAGGGATACAATGCGATTTTGAGTACGTTTCGCTCTGAGTTCTGGGCTAGCAGAGTGTCAGCCTTATCTGATTTCTCGTAGAACCTCTGGCGTGCCCATAAGAGTGCCTTGACTGCCTTTTTGGTGAGGATTTGGGATAGCTGACCCTTAACTGCTAGGAATTTGGAGTACGTTTTCTTTCTGGGGCGGCGTTGATGCAGAAGGGTCAAGGCGGCAAGTTCTGATTCTAAGACTCGGATCCGTTGTGCTTCAGTTTTCTTTTGGGCAGCCGAAAGGCTTATAAGGTAGCTTCGGATGGTGGCCTTATGTGCCTCCCAGATCAGGGAGGGAGAGATGTCTGGGGTCGCATTTTCCGCATAATAATTAGCTAATGCGGTGGCAATATCAGCTACGGTGCATTTTTTAAGCAGGAGAGATTCATTTAGGCGCCAGAATCGGGTGGGGGGGGGGGGGGGGGGTGAGGAGGATGAGATCTCGAGCAGAACAGCAGAGTGATCCGACCAGGAAATAGGGAGCGTCTGTGCACTGAGAAGTTTACGGGTAGTGTCCCGGTCGACGAACACATAGTCTATACGGGTATAGAGGTCGTGAGGTGGGGAGTAGTGAGTAAATCCCCTCGCTGAGGGATACAAAGTCCTCCAACCGTCATACAGATTATAAAGTGATAAATGTGCTTGTAGACGCTTGGCCAGTTTGGCGGGGGTAGAAGCTGTAGGGGCGGGGCGAGATCTGTCTTGGAGTGGATCCAATGTGACATTGCAGTCTCCACCAAATTTAGTCATGCCCGTAGGGAGGCGGGATAGGCTGTCAAAGAAGGCTGAGAACAGAGAACCCTGCTGCGCATTAGGGGCATATATGGAAGCCAAGATCAGAGGAGCTTGGTTATAGGAGCATGAGAGGATAACGTAACGGCCCTGGGGGTCCAGGATAGTATCGTGAACAGTTATAGGGAGGCCTCGACGGATCATAATAGCGGTTCCCCTTCGCTTGGTAGGCATGTTTGAATAATAGACATGTGGAAATTGTTTGCAGGACATAGAGGGGTGTGGGGGTTTAAAATGGGTCTCTTGGATCAGTACCACATCAGACTTTTGTCTATTAAATAATTGGATGGCCATGGCTCGTTTGGTGGGAGAGTTAAGGCCGTTAGCATTAACCGAGATAATTTTCAAGGTCATGGTGGGAAGAACTGTGGGCGACGCAAAGTGAGGGGCGGGAAGGGACCGGTCCGACCATGGGGATGGAGAGGAGGGAAGGAGGGATAGAGGAAGAGAGAGAAGGGGAAAGAGTCTGTATGAGAATACAGAGGGGGAGAACCTTTTCCTGTAGAAGGGCCAGGTTTAACACGAAAAGGATAGTCGCCGTCCTGGCGCATCCTTCGGGGGGGGACGTGGATTTGTGACAGAACGATAAGTAGGGTAAGGAGGAGCATAGGGGGGGGGAGAGGTTATAACAAGAGCGACCAAGTGACAGGGGGAATAAAGGGAGCTAGTAGAATCGCATTATTAAGACAGATAGGAATAGTGTGAGCGGTAGAGACATAATGAGGGAGAGGGATAAAGTATGCAGTGATATCAAATACTAAACCGACATCAGTCTTACCAGGAGATTATGAATAATAACAAATGAGCACCATGCTAATCATGGACCAACATGAACAAACATGAAAACAAGCTATAGAAATAATAAAAAATAAAAAAAACTACTTGACTCTCGCGCGTAACCAAGTGGAAAGCATCACCCATGGCGTCACAGCCAGTGGGCCACGCGGAGAGCCTGAAAAACATATGTGAATACATAGCAAACCGAGGTATTAAAGCATTCAGAAATTATAGAGATCACATTTAACAAGGGTTGTATCATGGAGTGCCTGAGAGCGTTCAAGTAGAAGACCATTCCGGGGCCGGGGCCCTTGGGCTTGAGATTGAGGGTGACATCTGATCCTGGGTTGATTCAGGGAGATCTTCAAAAATGCCGGAAGTTTTAAGTAGATCAGCTCCTTGCGTTGGGGTCTTGACTGTGAAAGTCTTCCCGTTCTGCGTTACCTGCAGTAGGAAGGGGAAGCCCCATTTGTATTTTATGGAATGGGCTCTGAGAACCTTGGTGATGTGGGCTAGGTCTCTGCGCTTTTTGAGGGTGGAAGGGGCAAGGTCCTGGAACAGCTGTAACTGGGAGCCGGCATAAGAGACCGCCGGTAGTCCTCTAGCCGCCAGCATGACTCGCTCTTTGGTGGCGTAGTAATGAAAGCGTATAATTACGTCACGTGGCGGTTGGGTCGGAGGCGGTCTAGGGCGGAGGGCCCTGTGGGCACGGTCCAGCTGGAGAAGGGCCTCGGGGACATCCGGCGTTAGTTGTAAAAAAAGGTTCTCCAGATACTCGGGGAGAGAGCTAGAGGACACACTTTCAGGGATGTTGCGGACTCGGATATTATTCCGACGATTGCGGTTGTCCATATCCTCTAGTTGTTCTTTGTACGCTTCCATATCTGCCCGAATATCCAAAAGTTCCTGCTCCACCACCGTTTGAAATTGGCAGACGTCGTCCACTTTGTGCTCTAGTGTATCTGTGCGGGAGCCCAAGTCGGCTATTTCAGATCTGAACTCAGTTAAAACCGATCTCATTTCTGACTGGATCGTTTTCGTAACGATAGCCACCACATCCTGAGTGGTCAGTGGGCTGCTGGGGGTGGCGATGTCAGCAGGATCAAAGGATTGTTCAGTTGATGGTGAGCTCCGGGTGGAGGAGCCGGCCTTCTCCCAGGCACGCAGAATACTAGCTTTAGGTATCTGAGAGTTCTTGCGGTTCTTTTGTGACATTGTGAATAAGGCGCTTCGTATCGGTGTAGTAGAATAATGCAATATGTACGGCAGTGCCCCCTGTCACTTCGTGGTCGTTATGCTTAAGGAGCCATGAGTTCCATGTGGCTCAGCGAGCGGGGAGAGAAGTTTGGTTTGGTAATAGAGTGCAGGTCACACTTGCAGATCGCTCCTGCTGTGGGCAGGTGGGGTAAAGGTTATCTATACACCCGCAATGTGGGACCGCAGCTATCCTCGCGGTTATCCGCCGGGCTCGGGGCGGCCGAGTGAACGCTGGCTCCCAAGGAGCTGGCACCACAGTTGGTGAGGAGGGCAGCCAGGTGTGTACAATGTAGGACAGGCCGCTATCCTGTCTTGTAGGCCCGTGGAGATCCGGGCAGGGTGTCTTAGGGAGCGAGGAGTGCCTGTATTTAACAGGGAGGCACCACCATTTCAGGCTGGATGAGAGCGACGGTGGGGACCAGCTGTGGGTGCGGCCCAATAATGGAGGCCTTCCCTCCACCGGTCGCAAATGTGGGAATGTTAGGAGGGCCTGTTGCTGCGTGCAGCAGGATCCCAAGAGGTGCGGGGTACCAGGGATTTAATGCGGGGAGAGGGAGGGGGGTAGGCGAATCCGTGCCTCCAGAGCGTGGGGTCCCCCGGGTATGTGGCTCAGGGTGCTGTGACGCAGGAGGCCCGGGAGTCCTGTGCCGCCGGCCTCGGACAGGTTGCTGCTCGCAGGGGTGAAATAGAGGAATCGCGGGTCCCACGATAGGCAGCGGGCCGCGTGAGGACTCACCCGCCGAGTTCGAGGGCGCCCAGAGGCCGCTTCGTCCATCGGGAGGCAGCGGGGGTGGCCGGGGACCTCAGCGGGATCCGGCAAGATGGCCGCCGCGTGTCTCCCTCGTCTGGCCCGCTGGAGCCCGTCGTCCACCGGATCTGTAAGCGGGGCTGGGGTACCAAGGGCGCCTCCAGGCAGTGCCCGCAGCTGTGGAGGGTCCAGGGAGCGGCACCAGTGGGCGGTGAGTAGTTCCACGCCTCCGGGGATTAACGTCGGCAGCGGGCATAAATCGAGGCCCCGGGCTAGGAGGAGCGAGTGGGCCGCAATCCGCAGGAGGTCCAATTTTGCTCCCCGACTCCGCATCCCACACACGGATAACTCAGAGGGGGACAGAGGGTCTCCAGGCACCCCCTGGTATCGAGGAATTTGCAGAAGAAGGTTCTATTATTAGTAAGTGCTGCAGGAGCTCTCTGCATGCACTTCCACTCTCTTCAGTAGCTAGGCCACGCCCCCATATAGTATATATTCTATCTATTTGGCTTATCTATTCTTGTGATCTTTTTTCTGTTTCCTTGTGTGATCGTCATTTTTTTCAATTTCTTCAATTTTTTCATATTTTTTTATATGTATATCTACAGACTATTGGCTCTGATGATTCTTAAGCTCTGGTTATTGTGGGTCAGAAAATTTTTGCACTGGTATATGTTGTTTACACCAGTACATGTATTTTGTATGTATATTCTACTTCACTGATTGTTTCTTGTTTTGTTTTTGTTTTAGATGGTTGCTTAGATACCGCCTTGCCCCGCGCCGCCATGTGAGGTCACGGGCCGGCAGCGCGAGGTCCGCAGCTGTACCCTGACTGAGCAGAGAGCTTGGCCGGAGGTTACCATGGAAGCCGGTTCCTGGCATAGCTGATGACGTCACCGGACTGCGACGCGGAAGCGCTGCTGGGCGTCCGGATGGTCAGACTGGCGCCGTGGAGCAAGTGAGTAACATTCTATGTTTGATTGTTAGTCTGTGTCTGTATATATGTAGGTTCATTGGTTCAGTTTGGGTTATTATGACCCTGAGGACGGGGTGATTACCCCGAAACATGTCGGAATAAACTGACCACGATACTTTTTCGCTAAAGACGTCTGTTTGAGTGCCGCCTCTTTCTTCACCGTATATCTAGAGGTTCTCACCTCCAGGAGGGCACCGCAGCATTTACCTTATGTAAGAGGAGTGCCGGGATTACTGCATGTCGACGACAGGGAGTAGTGACTGGGCAAAAATAAGATTTTACTCACCGGTAAATCTATTTCTCGTAGTCCGTAGTGGATGCTGGGGACTCCGTAAGGACCATGGGGATAGACGGGCTCCGCAGGAGACTGGGCACTCTAAGAAAGATTTAGTACTACTGGTGTGCACTGGCTCCTCCCTCTATGCCCCTCCTCCAGACCTCAGTTAAGGAAACTGTGCCCGGAAGAGCTGACATTACAAGGAAAGGATTTTGGAATCCAGGGTAAGACTCATACCAGCCACACCAATCACACCGTATAACTTGTGATAACATACCCTGTCAACAGTATGAACAACAACAGAGCATCAGACAAACCTGATGCAACCATAACATAACCCTTATTTAAGCAATAACTATATACAAGTATTGCAGAAGAAGTCCGCACTTGGGACGGGCGCCCAGCATCCACTACGGACTACGAGAAATAGATTTACCGGTGAGTAAAATCTTATTTTCTCTAACGTCCTAGTGGATGCTGGGGACTCCGTAAGAACCATGGGGATTATACCAAAGCTCCCAAACGGGCGGGAGAGTGCGGATGACTCTGCAGCACCGAATGAGCAAACACAAGGTCCTCCTCAGCCAGGGTATCAAACTTGTAGAACTTTGCAAAAGTGTTTGAACCCGACCAAGTAGCTGCTCGGCAAAGCTGTAATGCCGAGACCCCTCGGGCAGCCGCCCAAGAAGAGCCCACCTTCCTTGTGGAATGGGCTTTTACTGATTTTGGAGGCGGCAAGCCAGCCGCAGAATGAGCCTGCTGAATCGTGTTACAGATCCAGCGAGCAATAGTCTGCTTTGAAGCTGGAGCACCCAGCTTGTTGGATGCATACAGGATAAACAGCGAGTCAGTTTTCCTGACTCCAGCCGTTCTGGCTTCACAAATCTTCAAAGCCCCGACTACATCTAGTAACTTGGAATCCTCCAAGTCACGAGTAGCCGCAGGCACCACAATAGGTTGGTTCAAATGAAAAGATGACACCACCTTTGGCAGAAATTGCGGACGAGTCCGTAATTCTGCCCTGTCCATATGGAAAACTAGATAGGGGCTTTTACATGACAAAGCCGCCAATTCTGACACACGCCTAGCCGAAGCTAAGGCCAATGGCATGACCACTTTCCACGTGAGATATTTTAACTCCACGGTCTTAAGTGGCTCAAACCAGTGAGATTTCAGGAAACTCAACACCACGTTAAGATCCCAATGTGCCACTGGTGAAGGAAACGGCCCAGCTGGAATTCCTCTGTAGAGGCATTCCTGGCCTCACACCAAGCAACATATTTTCGCCGTATATGGTGATAATGTTTAGCCGTCACGTCCTTCCTAGCCTTTATCAGCGTAGGAATAACCTCATCCGGAATCACTTTTTTCTACTAGGATCCGGCGTTCAACCGCCATGCCGTCAAACGCAGCTGCGGTAAGTCTTGGAACAGACAAGGTCCCTGCTGCAACAGATCCTGCCCTAGAGGCAGAGGCCATGGGTTCTCTGTGAGCATTTCTTGCAGCTCTGGATACCAAGTCCTTCTTGGCCAATCCGGAACAATGAGTATTGTTCTCACTCCTCTTTTCCTTATGATTCTCAGCACCTTGGGTAAGAGAGGAAGAGGAGGAAACACATAAACCGACTGGAACATCCACGGTGTCACCAGTGCGTCTACAGCTATCGCCTGAGAGTCTCTTGACCTGGCGCAATACCTCTGTAGCTTTTTTTTGAGGTGGGATGCCATCATGTCCACCTGTGGCAGTTCCCACCGACCTACAATCTGCGCGAAGACTTCTTGATGAAGTCCCCCCTCTCCCGGGTGGAGGTCGTGCCTGCTGAGGAAGTCTGCTTCCCAGTTGTCCACTCCCGGAATGAACACTGCTGACAGTGCTCGTACGTGATTCTCCGTCCATCGAAGAATTCTGGTGGCTTCCGCCATCGCCACCCTGCTCCTTGTGCCGCCTTGGTGGTTTACATGAGCCACTGCGGTGATGTTGTCTGATTGAATCAGCACCGATTGGTTGCGAAGCAGGGTCTCCGCTTGACTTAGGGCATTGTATATGGCCCTTAGTTCCAGGATATTGATGTGAAGGCAAGTCTCCTGACTTGACCACAGCCCTTGGAAACTTTTTCCCTGAGTGACTGCCCCCCACCCTCGGAGGCTTGCATCCGTGGTCACCAGGACCCAGTCCTGAATGCCGAACCTGCGGCCCTCGAGAAGGTGAGTACTCTGCAGCCACCACAGGAGAGACACCCTGGCCCCCGGGGGATAGGGTGATTAACCGATGCATCTAAAGATGTGATCCGGACCACTTTGTCCAGTAAGTCCCATTAGAAGGTCCTCTCATGGAACCTGCCGAAAGGAATGGCCTCGTATGATGCCACCATCCTTCCCAGGACTCGAGTGCAGTGATGCACTGACACCTGTTTTGGTTTAAATAGATTCCTGACCAGTGTCACGAGCTCCTGAGCTCTCTCTATCGGGAGATAAACCCTTTTCTGGTCTGTGTCTAGGATCATGCCTAGGAGAGGCAGATGAGCTGTAGGAACCAACTGCGACTTTGGAATATATAGAATTCAGCCTTGTTGCCGTTACACTTCCAGAGAAAGTGATACGCTGTTCAGCCACTGCTCTCTTGATCTCGCTTTTATGAGGAGATCGTCCAAGTACGTGATAATAGTGACACCTTGCTTCCGCAGGAGCACCAACATTTCCTGTGAAATTGGTAATGATAATCCCGTACCGCAATTCTGAGGTACGCCTGATGAGGTGGATAAATGGGGACATGAAGGTATGCCTCCTTTATGTCCCGAGTCACGATGAAATCTCCCCCTTTCAGGCTTGTAACGACCGCTCTTAGCGATTCCATCTTGAACTTGAACCTTTTCAGGTATATGTTCAGGGATTTTAAATTCAATATGGGTCTGACCGAACCATCTGGTTTCGGGACTATTACATGGTCGAATAATAACCCCCTCCTTGTCGAAGGAGGGGAACCTTGACCACCACCTGTTGAAGATACAATTTGTGAATTGCAGTTAACCCTGTTTCCCTCACGTGGGGGGAAGCCGGCAGGGCCGTCAGTGAGGAGGCCTCTTCTCAAAGTCCAGCTTGTATCCCTGAGACACAATATCTATTGCCCAGGAATCTAACAGGGAGTGAACCCACTTGTTGCAGAACTTACGAAAGCGTGCCCCCACCGGGCCTAGCTCCGTCTGTGGAGCCCCAGCGACATGCGGTGGATTTTCATAGAGGCCGGGGAGGACTTCTGTTCCTGGGAACTAGGTGTGTTGTGCAGCTACTTTCCTCTGGCCCCGCCTCTGGCAAGAAAGGACGCACCTCGGACTTTCCCTTTTCTTTGTTCGAAAAGCTGCATTTGATAATGACGTGCTTTCCTAGGCTGTGCAGGAATATAAGGCAACATAAGGCAAAATATCATAATTACCAGCTATAGCCGTGGAGACCAGGTCCGAGAACCCTTCTCCACACAATCCTCAGCCTTCCATATGCCACTTAAGTTGGCATCATCTGTCCATTGCATATTCTACAGGACACGTCAAGCAGAAATCGACATAGCTTTGACTCTAGGACCCAGTATAATCATGTCTCTTTGGGTATGTTTGATTATATATATCTCTTAAGACAGCATCTTTAATATATATACATATCTCTCTATATACATATATATATATATATATATATACATACTAGGGTTTCAATTTCTGCTGATAAGGTACCTGTGCACGCCGCCCCAGCGCTATAAACCCATGCCGACACAATCGCCGGTCTGAGTAGTGTACCAGAATGTGCACGCTGTCTGCAGGATCCCTGAGAATAGCTAGGGCTACCTTCTGGGCAAACGTGACACCCTAGGGGAAGATTCCCATCACATCCTGGCCCTAGTGGGGAAAGGATACTGCCTGAGAATTCTTTGTGGGAAGCTGCAGTCTCTTGTCTGGAGATTCCCGCTCTTTTTCCTCATGGGAGGAGGGAAATTTACCTCAGCTTTCTTCCCCTTAAACATGGGGGACAAATGAGTCATCAGTGATATGCAAATCATCTTTTATTACAATAATCATATATTGAATACTTTTCTGCCATTTTGGCTGTAACTGCATTATCGTAGTCGACACTGGAGTCAAACTCCGTGTCGATATCAGTGTTTATTATCTTGGATAGTGAGCATTGTGAGACTCTGAAGGTCTCTGCGACATAGGGACAGACATGGGTAGATTTCCTGTCTGTTCTCTAATCTTTTGTGCAATAAATTCACCTTAGCAATTACACATATCCAAACAGGTGTCGGCGTTGTCGACGGAGACACCCTCTCACACACATATTAGCTCCATCTCCTCCTTAGGGGAGCCTTTTCCCAGACATGTCGACACACACGTACCGACACACCACACACACACACACAGGGGATGCTCTATTTGAAGACAGTTCCCCCACAAGGCCCTTTGGAGAGACAGAGAGAGAGTATGCCAGCACACCCCCCACGCTATATGACCCAGGAATCACACAGTAACTTAGTGTTAACCCAGTAGCTGCTGTATATATTGTTTTTACGCCAAATTTATGTGCCCCCCCCCCCTCTGTTTTTCACCCTCTCTATCGTGCTTCTGCAGGGGAGAGCCTGGGTAGCTTCCTCTCAGTGGAGCTGTGGAGAGAAAATGGCGCTGGTGAGCGCTGAGGAAGAAGGCCTAGCCCCCTCTTCTGTCCCGCGATTTTGTGTAAAATTACTGGCGGGGGCTTATGCATATTACAGTGCCCAGCTGTATAAGGCCCTCATTCCGAGTTGGTCGCTGAGATTCATCGCATCGCAAATGTACGAAAACTAAGTGTCTGCGCATGCGCAAAAGCGTAAATACGCATGCGCGAGTACATACGTACGACATTAGTGCAAAACTGCCAAATTTAAACAAACACGTAACTGGCAAACGAAAACGAGGAGTGGCGGAGGCGTGGCGGAGGCGAGACTTCGCAATGCTCCGACATGGGCGTGAAAGTGGGCGTACAGTGTGGGAGTATGCAACTCGCAATGGGCGTGTTTTTCGCAATTATACCTTGTCGCTGTTAAATCTAACATAGGAAACCGTAGCAACCTTCACGCAGCAGCCGAGTAGGTCTGCAGTTACTCTACATTTGCGAAGTACTGTTACCAAGTGTGTATGCAGTAATTAGCTGTTAATTGGAGAGCACATTCATCTGATGGCCAATTACTAGCTAATTACTGCGCAGATGAAAGTTAGCAAATAGCAATTGTCTGAACCAACATTACATGTTTATTCTACTCACATATAAATCACACACACTGCCAAATAAGGTTGTTTTTAGTGTTAAAGTTGGTGTGTAAACATTTTTTTTTTTAATGTTTGTAAGAATAACAAATACAAACAAGTGAAATAAACATTTAAATGTAAAGCTGCAGCATTTTTGCTAAAGAAACCCACAACCAAATAATGCAGCATACCCTTTCATTTTGTCAGAAATGTAACATTAATTTTTGTTTATAATATTTGACAATGTTTTAAATGATGTCCTGTTGATCAATAGATAAATCTAAAAAGTGTTGTGTCAGTTTACTTAATATGGACATTAAAGTGTGGTGCAAAGCATACCTGTATTTGTTGGATGATGCAATTTTGTGGGTGAAATTGCAGATTGGTCCACAAGTGTCTATATGCTGACCTAATTTTTCTGGAACTAACATTTACCTAATGCATTACCTTGAATAAATTGCACAATTTTTAAATATTTTTTTTTTATTACTGTAGTAAGATTTCACAACATGAAAACAACATGGCTACACGTGAGTCTCACAGGCAGAGATGGACCAAGCAGCAAGCATATGGCACTGACACAAATGATAGAGCAGAACTTAGTACTCTGCAAAATTCAGCTTCTGACTAAATTATAATTTGTAATCAAAAATAATACATATTACACACCCTGCCACACAAAAATTTGGACACAACTGAGAAAGAATTAGGATCCACCACACAAACACAACAATACATAGCACACTAGTAAGAGGAAGATGGCTCTGGTGTTTATACCCAAAAACTCACAGGCTACAATACCTCCAAACATAAATAATACATTTCACTAAGAGGGAGTTATCCATTCTGGCCACACAAGCCAACTCCAAAATAACATAGAGGCAACATGAAAAACATGGGTGCTGGCCATCTGGAGAGACATCACTTTCTTTTTTTTCTCCCCGCCTGAGGCTGTTCTTCTTGGCTTGGTCTGCGGAGCGACCTTCGTTGGGCCTGCCCAGTGGGCTGTTCTTCCTGGGCAGGGGCAGGGGAGGGAGCCGATGTGGGTGGCTCTCTGCCACTGTGGGCAAGGGAGACAGCGATGGCCTGGAGCCCTTGCAAGATGTTATTTGCAAGGCTTTGGAATGAGGAGGCAAGTTGTTCTTGGCCCTGCCTGATCTCTGCCAGACCTTGGCAGAGTTGAGCAACACCTTGCTCAACACTGGTTCGGTGCTCAGTGAGCCGGACAGCTATCTGGCTTACCTCCCGGAGGATCCCGTCTTGAAACGCATTTAGGCTCTCACCATACCTAGCGATTTCAAGCAGGATCTCCGGGATAGCAGAGGGTTGGGTGGGGGGGCCAGTAGGAACCTGCAGAGGTGGGATTTGTGGCCCCACACTGGCAGACCCACTAGGTCCCTCCACCTCAGCCTCAGCCACATAACCCTCCTGTGACTCAAACTGATCATCCCCCTGTGCTGTGTTTTGTGGCAAGCAAATAGAAGAATGTGTGGGAAAAGAGTACAATAAAAAATTAGATTTAATTTTATAAATACGGTTTAAATTGCAGACAAATACATGTGTAAACTTACCTGGCAAGTCATGTCCCGTCAGGATCTCAGGCAGGTCCGTGTCCATATTAGACACCCCTTGTGCCTCCTCATAACTGACACAGGCCATCGCCATCTCCTCCAAGTCTGTATACTCCACAGCGACAGATGGTCCTCCCCCTGTAGCCCTTGAGGCATTCCACTCCGCAGACCTCTTTGCCTTCAGGCGGGATTTGAAGTCGGCCCACCTACATATGTATTGTGAAAGAGGGGCAATGTAGAGTATTATTATTTGTGTATGTAAATATCTAGGACACATGTTCGGCTTCTGTTTGCAATACATAACATCACATGTCACTACATTTTTAAGACAACTTAGCACAGAAAAAGGACTGGCAAGATGCACTTACCGTCGTCTAACTTCCTGCGATGTTCTGACGACAGAGCCAACTTCATTCACAGAATGTGTGATGTCCCTCCAGATGCGATCTTTTGTAGCAGCACCCATGTTTTTGGGGCCTCTATGTACTTTGGACATGGCCTGCGTGACCAAGACACGCAACTCCCTCTTAGTGAATGCTGGCTGTCTTTTCTTACGTCTGGAGGTAGCCTGTGAGGTTTCTTCCTGCTGCTCCTCACCATCTTCCTCCTCACTAGCAGCTTCTGTCTGTTGTGTTTGTGTGGCTAATGCTGATTCCTCCTCAGTTTGTCCAGTATGTGTGTGTGGCAGGGTATCCCCACTCAATTGTTGTGGCTCAGAAGCAGACATTTGCAGAGTACTAGGTCCTGCCTCTTCACAATCCGCAGAGGCGTATTCCAACATCCGCTTCTGGCACTCTAGGCGTTTTTTCGCCAATGCCATCTGCTGCTCTGCAATGCGGGCCATCTCTGCTGCTATTTCCTCACGAGAAGCCATGTTTGCGATGACGTGTGTACGCCGAGGTGTGTGCTTATTTATACCTGCGTGCGGGGCGTTCATTCACACAGGTGTACAGTGTTAATCTTGGTAATGATTGCACTGCTTATTTAAGGACCTACTTTGCACGCTGTGAGTGTTGGTAGTTTGGAGTTTGTATTTGTCAGTTTGGAGTTTGTTGGGCTGTGCGTGAAGGTGCTATTGTGCTTTTCAGAGTGAGTAATTGTCAAGCATACATTTGTCCGTTTGTTCGCGTTTAGAATATAGACGGTATAGCATTATTTTTGCGAAAATCCGTTTGTGAGTATTCGTGCATTCGTCTTGTTCCTAATTTTTTTTAAAAATTATATTTTTGAGGATTATTTGTAATTCTTTTTTTCACATATATATTTGGTTTGTACATTTTTTACACTAAACCTGTGCTTCAGTGTTGCAGTTTTGTGGACTAATGTTACTATGTTGTTTTTACTGTAATTTTTGTTCTCTTGTAGGTGTATTTTTTTGGGTGAAGTAACCCCTTTTTGTTGATTTCAAGGAGTGTGATCTATAACTCGAATTTGCCTGTTGTTTTCTTTGGAGCAGGTAAGTGCCCTTGGCCTGTGTTGGTGCCTGTTTGTGTTAATGGTCTCTATGTTGGTTTTACTGTAATTTTTGATCTCTTGTAGGTGTATTTTTTTGGGTGAAGAAACCCCTTTTTGTTGATTTCAAGGAGTGTGATCTATAACTCTAATTTGCCTGTTGTTTTCTTTGGAGCAGGTAAGTGCCCTTGGCCTGTGTTGGTGCCTGTTTGTGTTAATGGTCTCTATGTTGGTTTTACTGTAATTTTTTATCTCTTGTAGGTGTATTTTTTTGGGTGAAGAAACCCCTTTTTGTTGATTTCAAGGAGAGTGATCTATAACTCTAATTTGCCTGTTGTTTTCTTTGGAGCAGGTAAGTGCCCTTGGCCTCTGTTGGTGCCTGTTTGTGTTAATGGTCTCTATGTTGTTTTTACTGTAATTTTTGTTCTCTTGTAGGTGTATTTTTTTGGGTGAAGTAACCCCTTTTTGTTGATTTCAAGGAGTGTGATCTATAACTCGAATTTGCCTGTTGTTTTCTTTGGAGCAGGTAAGTGCCCTTGGCCTGTGTTGGTGCCTGTTTGTGTTTGTTCAAAGTGTTTTGCTTATGTTTGTCTGCCATCTTGATAATAAATGTTAAATTTATTTCAAGGATTGTTGTGCAAAGTAGTGCTGTTCTTGCCTGTACTAGCTACTAAAGGGATAACTTTGGTTGTTGTTTTGTAATTTATTTTTAGCCTATTTTGCTTAAATTTTTCGTAGGTGTTTGTGATGTGTTTTATGCTCTGAGTATTTTTTTTTTTTTTTTTTATATTAAAATGATTTTAAAATATGTAGGTTTCAAACTTTTAATGTGTTTTTTTCCTTTTTGGTATCATTTTCATTTTGATCCTGAATTGAACACAGAAAATATGTCTTATGCTCCTGCAGTAAGTTGACACCCCCTTTTTTAAAAAATGTTTTGTGGTATATTTTTTGAGCTTTGCTTTTGTCTTATTCAACATATCTGTTATATTTTTTTAAAGTGTGTGATGTCAGTGTTTATCGCAGCAGAAGCCCTACCTCCCCAACCCACGGCAGCACTCCCACCCCAACCGCCAGCCCCACAACCACAACCGGCTCCTCATCAACCAAGGCAACGGAGGCGTGCTAAGCCACCAATTTTCCAACCCCGTGTCCTACTTTTTGGGATGCCAGATGATGTTGTTGTGCGTAGATACAGGCTGCCACCACATCTAATCCTAGACACTCTCTCCATAATAGAGAGTGATCTGGAGTCTTCAATTCGGTATCCTTCAGCAATACCACCATTGACACAATTCCTTGCTGTGTTACATTTTTTGGCTACAGGCTCTTATCAGCATGTGGTTGGAGACCTGGCTGGCATGTCGCAGGGCCAGTTCAGTAAGGTCCTGCGGCGTGTCTGCCAGGCTTTCCTAAAGCGTGTGAAGCAATTTATTGCTATGCCTTTGGATGTTGGTGCCCTAGATGTGGTGAAGCGGCAATTTGAGGAAGGTGGTAGTCGCTTCCCACATGTTATTGGGGTTGTGGATGGCACACATGTAGCTATTCAGCCACCAAGACATAATGAAGAAATTTTTAGAAACAGGAAACTGTTTCATTCTCTGAATGTAATGGTTGTTTGTGGGCCATCCCTCCAGATCCTTTCCCTGAATGCAAAGTTTCCCGGAAACTCCCATGATGCGTATGTCATTAGACAATCAGGGATATGGCACAGATTAAGATCAAGTCAACGAGCAGACATGTGGTTATTGGGTGAGTTGGCCCACTATTTTTTGCCTAAAATTACTAATTTTTACAAAATATACTCTTTCTAATTTTTTATTCTCATCAAACAGGAGACCGTGGATATCCTTGCACCCCCTGGCTCATGACTCCTTACCCTAATCCCAGGCCAGGACCACAGACGGCATTTAACTCCGCGCTTACTGCCACTAGGCAGCTGGTGGAGCGCACAATTGGGGTCCTTAAAGGCCGGTTTCGTGTGCTCCACCGCACTGGTGGCGACATCATGTATTCGCCGGAGATGGCAAGTAAACTAGTGGTCCTGTGCGCTATACTACACAACATCGCGGTAAGGAGTAGCGTAGAGCTTCCTCAGACAGAGGAATTGCCTGATGAGGAGCCAGGGGTTGTCCGACACTTCGGTGGGGGGAGTGTTACACGGAGGGGGAGCCAAGTCAGGGCAAGCATTGTTGCAGAATATTTCAGGTATAGTTTTTTTTTTTTTTTTTATTCTAACAAAAAAAACACAGTATGCTTATGTTCATTTTGTAATTTTGAATTTTTTAAAGCTATTGTAAGGTCATTGTGTACTTATTTTGGTGTGTGGGAATCTGTAATATTTTTGTTCAAAAATTTTGTTTCATGTTGCATTAAACAGGTTAAGCTTACAATGTGTTATTTGCAAATATAATAATGTTATGTTGCTAAATAGTGTCCTTATTTGTTTTCTTTCCTAAAAACATGTTTTTTGAAACAAACACACAAACAAATGAAAATTAATGTTGACCACTTTGTGACTGTCCAGCTGAATGATCACACAAACTGTGGTGAGTACACAGATATGTTTCGAAATTTAAACAAAACTGTGTGTGTGTCTGTGTTTGTGTTGGGCTTTTTTTTTTTTTTAAATTTTATTCCTTCTGCGACTGCGTATTTCCGCTCGTGCGATTTAACACTCTGCTCTTCCCAGCATTGCAAAGATCAATAAAGTTATTAGAAATGACAGCATAGATTTTGGACCAATCACATGCTAACAGACACTATAAATATATGCCCAAATAAGGAAAACGCCATTGCCATGATGCGTGCGGCACCTTTCACCAGGCGGGAGCTCCGCGTCCTGGTTGCGGTGATGGACCGCCGCGTAGGCCCGTTGGGCGCTTCATCCCAAATCGGGTTAAGCGCGAGGCCTACGCGGAGGTCCGCCACCTACTGCGGTCTCGCGTCCGCAGCAGGCGGACAATAATCCAGCTGGAGAGGAGATGAAGTGATCTCCGCAGGAGGACTCCAGAACTGTTGGCGGAGATCCGCCAGCAAATCAGGGAAATGCATGCACGCAGTAAGTTACATTACATAAGATTATTAGCATAAATATTGCAAATTTACACTAAGTGGTAGGCTAATAGCAACACTGAGTGAACAATTTATAAAAAATAGGACAGTGTGTGTGGTTAGGGCAAACAGTACTGACTGTGTCAAAGTGTTACCAAACAAGTGCATGTTGTACAGAATTAATACCCAGGCAGGAAACTGTACCCAAAAACTTGATCAGTGGTGTCTATATAATAAGGTGGCTTGAATAGTGATCTGGTGATGTTGCCTAGAGCAATCAATATGACTCAATGGAATAGATTAAGGAATGAGCGTCCAAATAATGTATTTGAAACATTTTGGTTGCTGGGGCCAACATGAAGAGGATTTTAAAATGTTTTGTTAAAAAAAAAAAAAATGGTTTTTTTTACATGGAACAGAACAGTGTAATTTACAAATGTTTAGTATGTAATTTAACATGCAAATAAAATTTACCAACAAATATCATTATAGGACGACCACAACGGCAAAGACAGCCAGTGAGCCCACATCAGGCAGCTTCTCAGCCCCCTTCCCCTTCTCACTCCCCCTCCACTTCCCAGTCCCCCTCCCCTTCTCACTCCCCCTCCACTTCCCAGTCCCCCTCCCCTTCTCACTCCCCCTCCACTTCCCAATCCCCCTCAGCTTCCCAATCCCCCTCAGCTTCCCAATCCCCCTCAGCTTCCCAGTCCCCCTCAGCTTCCCAGTCCCCCTCAGCTTCCCAGGCCCCCTCAGCTTCACAGGCCCCCTCAGCTTCCCAGGCCCACTCCCCTTTCCACTCCCCTTCTCAGCCCACCTCTCCTTCTCTTTCTGTGACCCCTTCTCCTCCTTCCCAGTCCCCTTCTCCTTCTACTTCCAACTCCCCTTCTCAGCCCCCCTCACCCTCTATTGGCCTAACATTCTCTCCGCCCCCCTCGCCCTCTCAATCAGACCCACCCTCAGAAATTAGATTCCCAAACCCTCCTCCTTACCCCATCTCTCCTCCTTCCCCAAACCCTCCTCCTTCACCCATCCAGCCTCCTTCCCCCATCCCTCCTCCTTCACCAATCCCTCCTCCTTCCCCCATCCAGCTGCCTTCACCACCCACAGAATGGGCAGAAGAAGCCCCTGATGGGGTCAGTGGTGACCCTAATGTTGCTGAGGAAAGTAAGTGTTTTTACATTTCAGTTTAAAATATGACCTACTTACACTTACAATGTACAAACATGCACTGTTGTACTGTTTTAAATCAGCTAGCAAGGTACACATTTTCATTAATTATTGATGGTGTTCATGTTGCATTGATATTTTTTAGAGTATCATTATATGTAGTGTTTATGTGTGCAATGTGTTGTGTGTCCACTCTAGGTCGACACTAATTAGTTTGACAGGGTTTCCAGGACTACATAGTTTAATATGTGTTTATTTTTAACAAAAACATTTATAGCTGAGTGCAGTTTAGTATGTTGTTAGTCTTTAACACTTGTGCCTCTCTATTCATAATGTTTGCACTATCAAAACACATGCTTCACTTTGTTAGCAAGCAGAACAACACAATGATTTGTGGTGTTAAAGTTACACTCACAAAATGCGAATTTTTTAAAAAAAAACCTGTTTTACCTTATTTCGGAAACTGGATTTACATGGATTGTGGGCATGCTAGGATATGTAGTCCTTCTGAAGATGTTGATATGCAGCAGAACCAAACCTCCTTAAATTGAATTCTCTTCAGTCCAGATGTGAATGAATGGCAACATGGTGTTACATTTACTAAGATGGTAGTTCTCTTTAACATGGGATGTTGACCATAGCAACCAATAATATTAGAAATTAAATTGTTATGCCCACTTTTACAAGATAACATGTTTAATTTGTTTGTTTGCTATGGTCTACTTCCCATATTAAATAGAACTCCCGTAGTAGAAAATGGACAACATGGTGTGGTTCACTTTCTAGTTTAATAAAAAAACATTGCTGAGCAGGATTGTGTATTATGCTACTGATTTAGCCTTAAAGCAGCCATGATGTAGTCACTTAGGCATTAAAGCAGGCCTGTCCAAACTGCGTCCCTCATGCTGGAGAAAAAATACACATCCCAGCATGCCCTGACACAGATTTTGCATTCTCTGACCACAAAACTTGGAAAAGGCATGCTGGTAGATGTAGTTTCACAACAGCTGGAGGCCAGCAGTTTTGACATGCCTGCATTTAAGTGTGCTTTGTGCCTTTCTTGGATAATAAGTAATGTAATTCAGTTATTAATGTTTCTGTTGCTTCTTAATTTCAGATGTTGCAGTTGGAGATCCAACAAGTTTTGGAGGCATTATTGCCAGAATGCGACAACACCTGCATGGTGTTTTAAGTTGTCTTGATGATTTAGAAAAATTTTCATGATTTTGTTTTTTTGCAAAAAATCTTAATGTTTTAAAAAATATAAAAATAAAAAAAACTATGATTCAAGTTAACCGGGTGTTGTGCTTATTAATGCAAAAAAGGATCAGCAGAATGGCATGCAGAAATAGTTTACATTAAACATTACTCACATGTAACGTAAGTTTACAATTAAAAAAACATTTAGGAGATTATTGTGTTAATAAACATGTAAACACCTTCATTCACAAACAACATCTTTTAAAAAAGAAAAACAAATTTTTAAAATATAAACGTTTTTTATAAAAACACTTTTACATGTTGATGGCCAATTATGGCAACAAAGTGTTAATCTGGTTTTTTGGCCTGACTTAATTGTTTAGGAACATTATCAATCATTACACTAATTGGATTCGTAATTGACAAGGGCTTGTGTACTTTAAAATGAAAGGGGTAATTTGACTTAATTGCCAAAAAAAAAAAACAATTTGCGTTTTACCTTAAAAGTGTGCAATTTTAAGGCAAAATGAGTAAATCTACTAAAACTTAGTATTTTTACGATGAAATATGTGTTTTTGCGAAGGCTTCGCAATGCTGCGATGGTTTCGCATTACTGCGATGTCATTTGGCGTACGCCCACTTTGTTTAATACTGCGTACGAATGTGCAAAAATACGTTGGGGGCGCAACTTTGCGAATATGTTGTGCGACCGAAAAACTGAGCGATCAACTCGGAATGAGGGCCAATATGCTGCTTTTTGCCAGGAGGTAATCAATTGCTGCCCAGGGCGCCCCCCCCCTGCGCCCTGCACCCTACAGTGACCGGAGTGTGTGGGTTAGTGTGGGCGCAATGGCGCACAGCTGCAGTGCTGTGCGCTACCTCATATGAAGACAGGAGTCTTCTGCCGCGGATTTTGACGTCTTCTTGCTTCAACCCGCCGGCTTCTGGCTCTGCGAGGGGGACGGCAGCGCGGCTCCGGGAACGGACGACCAAGGTTAGGTTCCTGTGTTCGATCCCTCTGGAGCTAATGGTGTCCAGTAGCTTAAGAAGCGCAACCTAGCCGCAGTTAGTAGGTTTGCTTCTCTCCCCTCAGTCCAACGTAGCAGAGAGTCTGTTGCCAGCAGAAGCTCTCTGAAAATAAAAAACCTAACTAAGATACTTTCTTATTAGCAAGCTCAGGAGACCTCACTAAAATGCACCCAGCTCTGTCCGGGCACAGATTCTAACTGAGGTCTGGAGGAGGGGCATAGAGGGAGGAGCCAGTGCACACCAGTAGTACTAAATCTTTCTTAGAGTGCCCAGTCTCCTGCGGAGCCCGTCTATCCCCATGGTCCTTACGGAGTCCCCAGCATCCACTAGGACGTTAGAGAAATAAAATTTTTGTGACCCAGAGGGATCTGAGTGAAACACATACCGAATTTCACTAGGACGCCCCCCCAAATTACTATCACGTCTGTGCTCGAGCTACAGCCCACTGCAACGTACCATACATATATACACCTACAGGTATAGGTTTCTCATATATTTTTACACCCAGTCATCATAGTTGGTTCCGACAGGGTCACCCACATATTACTGTTTCCCATACAGTGTTCTACCGACCTGTTGACTCTGTCAAGTACCAACAGGCGTCGGCGATGTCGACAGTGACCCCATATCGGTTTGTGACCGATCACTCCCTCATGTAGACACATGTGGACTATAGTGGGTAAAACTGACAGGGAACTACACAGAAAAATGCACAACAATGATTTTATGGCCATTTCTAAACAACCAGTGTTATATATATCTCAATATACCACTAAAAACTCTGTGCCCCCCCTCATTTGTACTGCATCACCTTTTTGGCGGGGACAGAGAGAAAAATGGCGCTGAACACTTCTGTGAAGGATAAGCCCCGCCCCCTATTCGGCGCGCTTCAGACTCATTATAATAAAGTATAACATACAGGCAGGGGACCGTATATAGTGTCTAGGCACTATATACCTTCCCAAAACACTTATATATTGCTGTCCAGGGCGCCCCCCCCCGGCGCCCTGCACCCAAGTGACCGCTGGCATGTGCGGGATTTGGCGCGCAGCGCTACCGCTGCTGTTCGGCGGGGGTATCGTACCGGGTGTCCGGGCCCCGAGAATGCCTGTGTAAAATACAGAACCTCAGTAACATGCTGCCCAGGGCGCTCCCCCCCAGCGCCCTGCACCCTGCAAGTGCCGTTGGTGTGTGTGGGAGCATGGAGTGCAGCGCTACTGCTGCTGTTACCTCTGTTACTGAAGTCTTCTGCCGTCACTGAAGTCTTCTTTTCTTCCAATACTCACCCGGCTTCTTTCTTCTGGCTTTTGTGAGGGGATTGACGGCGCGGCTCCGGGAACAAGCAGCTAGGCGAACCAAGTGATCGAACCCTCTAGAGCTAATGGTGTCCAGTAGAATAGGAAGCTGAGCCCTTGAACTAAGAAGAAGTAGGTCTGACTTCTCTCCCCTCAGTCCCACGCTGCAGGGAGCCTGTAGCCAAAAGGTCTGCCTGAAAATAAAAAACCTAACATAAAGTCTTTTTAGAGAAACTCAGTAGAGCTCCCCTAGTGTTTGTCCAGTCACCTCTGGGCACAAAGTCTAACTGAAGTCTGGAGGAGGGGCATAGAGGGAGGAGCCAGTTCACACCCATTCAAAGTCTTATAGTGTGCCCATGTCTCCTGCGGATCCCGTCTATACCCCATGGTCCTTTTGGAACCTCAGCATCCTCTAGGACGTAGGAGAAATAACATTTTGCGCCCCTGAGGGGTCTGAGAGAAATCTATTCTACGAATATGACTCCCTCCATAATATTATCACGTCTGTGATCGTGCCTCAGACCTACTGTATATAATCATACTATACCTACATATTACATATAGGTATAGATCTATCTGTTATGCATCATAATATCATGTCCATATCCACCCATTGGTGCCGACAGGGACAACCCCCACGTCTGTGTCTCCCATATAGTTTTCTCTTGGGAAAAATATACCTCTACTGACATGTTGACATATTTACATGTACACAGTACCATTAGGAGTCGACAGCACCGACATAGTCATTCCCTTTGTGGCAGAGCCCTCAGCCTCAAATATGCCGACACACGTGTGCCAAACACCCACCGACATTACACTGGCTATAAGGGATAGACTCCAGTACATTCTGTCATGGAAACACAGAAGGAGTTTACCAGCTCATTTTCCCCAGCGCCCATGATATAGTGTTTTTATTTCACTTTATATTACAGCAAACCACTGTGCTCCTCCCCTTCTTGTTTTCCACTCTGATCCATGCAGCAGTGTTTAGGAAGGACCAGCGTCTCTGTGAGGAGAAAATGGCGCTGGACAGAGCTGTGAGGGCTAAGCCACGCCCCCTCATCGGCGCGCTTCAGTCATGCTCAAATCTACACATTATACTGGCAGGGGGTCCTATATTTAGTGCCTAGGCACTTTTTAATACACATTTTTGCCAGTTTACAACTTCAGTGTTCATGCTGCCCAGGGCGCCCCCCCCCGGCGCCCTGCACCCTATCAGTGCCGCTGTGTGAGTGGGAGCATGGCGCGCAGCGCAACCGCTGCGGTACCTCAACACTGAAGTCTTCTGCCGTCACTGAAGTCTTCTTTTCTTCTTTTACTCACCCGGCTTCTTTCTTCTGGCTCTGTGAGGGGGGTGACGGCGCAGCTCCGGGAACAAGCAGCTAGGCATACCAAGTGATCGAACCCTCTGGAGCTAATGGTGTCCAGTAGCCTAAGAAGCAGAGCCCTTGAACTCAGAAGAAGTAGGCCTGCTTCTCTCCCCTCAGTCCCACGAAGCAGGGAGCCTGTTGCCAGCAGTGCTCCCTGAAAATAATAAACCTAACATAAAGTCTTTTCAGAGAAACTCAGTAGAGCTCCCCTGTGTGTGACCAGTCTCGCTGGGCACAGAATCTAACTGGAGTCTGGAGGAGGGGCATAGAGGGAGGAGCCAGTTCACACCCAATCAAAGTCTTAAAGTGTGCCTATGTCTCCTGCGGATCCCGTCTATACCCCATGGTTCTTAAAGCATCCCCAGTATCCTCTAGGACGTATGAGAAAATAAATGAATAAAGCTTAGGGCTGCCAAAAAACAGCAGCCCTGTGACCATGGTCCTTCTCCTGCCGCACCAAACAAAAAACTGATTTGACTGAGTCGGTGGGCAGGATTATATGGACGAGCCCGTTGCATCCTGGGAGGCCAGAAAGCTTGTGATCGTTTGGTGCCAATCCGCTGTCGCTCCATTATATCCCAATGTTATCCTGTGGATAACCTGTGGACCCTGCCGGAGAAATGTTAATTTATCTCGTCACTAGTGCTTTCTGCTTCACCTCAGTAAAGAGACGAAGCAGTAAGCTTTATGGCCCTCATTCCGAGTTGTTCGCTCGCTAGCTGCTTTTAGCAGCATTGCGCATGCTAAGCTGCCGCCCTCTGGGAGTGTATCTTAGCTTAGCAGAATTGCGAACAAAAGATTCGCAAAATTACGAATAGAAACTTCTTAGCAGTTTCTGAGTAGCTCGACACTTACTCTGCCACTGCGATCAGTTCAGTCAGTTTCGTTCCTGGTTTGACGTCACAAACACACCCAGTGTTCGCCCAGACACTCCCCCGTTTCTCCAGCCACTCCCGCGTTTTTCCCAGAAACGGCAGCGTTTTTTTCACACACACCCATAAAACGGCCAGTTTCCGCCCAGAAACACCCACTTCCTGTCAATCACATTACGATCACCAGAACGAAGAAAAATCCTCGTAATGCCGTGAGTAAAATACCTAACTTTTGAGTAAAATAACTAAGCGCATGCGCAGTAAGCGACTAATCGCAATATAGAGAAAATCGGCAACGAGCGAACAACTCGGAATGAGGGCCAATACCCGCACGACATGTGCTGATATAATACATTTACTCCATTGTGCTTAACTAACTTAGGGGGAGATGTACTAAGGGGTCTATTTACTAAGCCTTGGATGGAGATAAGTGAACAGAGATAAAGTAGCAGCCAGTCAGCTCCTAACTGTTATGTCACAGTGTTTGAAAAAATAGGATTTTAATACCTACCGTTAAATCCTTTTCTCCTATTCCGTAGAGGATGCTGGGGACTCCAAAAGGACCATGGGGTATAGACGGGATCCGCAGGAGACATGGGCACACTAAAAAGACTTTGACTGGGTGTGAACTGGCTCCTCCCTTTATGCCCCTCCCCCAGACCTCAGTTATAGGAACTGTGCCCAGGAGAGACAGACATTTCGAGGAAAGGATTTTTGTTAAATTAAGGGCAAGAAACATACCAACCCACACCATAAACACACCGTACAACTGGGTCAGCAAGAAACCAGATAACAGTATGAACTAACAACAGGAACAAGCTGA
This sequence comes from Pseudophryne corroboree, assembly GCF_028390025.1. Lineage (NCBI taxonomy): Eukaryota > Metazoa > Chordata > Amphibia > Anura > Myobatrachidae > Pseudophryne > Pseudophryne corroboree. The sequence goes on from NC_086445.1 coordinate 545,067,276, forward strand.
ACATTACCGATACACAAACCTCGTGTAACCGAACATGACCAGTATCAATACAACTACAAGGAACAGTCCGCACTGGGATGGGCGCCCAGCATGCTCTACGGACTAGGAGAAAATAAGAATTTACTCACCGGTAATTCTATTTTTCGTAGTCCGTAGTGGATGCTGGGAACTCCGTAAGGACCATGGGGAATAGCGGGCTCCGAAGGAGGCTGGGCACTCTAGAAAGAATTATGACTACCTGGTGTGCACTGGCTCCTCCCACTATGACCCTCCTCCAAGCCTCAGTTAGGACACTGTGCCCGGACGAGCTGACATAATAAGGAAGGATTTTGAATCCCGGGTAAGACTCATACCAGCCACACCCATCACACCGTACAACTCGTGATACTATATCCAGTTTTACAGCATGAAAACAACAGAGCCTCTCAACAGATGGCTCAACAATAACCCTTTAGTTAACAATAACTATTTACAAGTATTGCAGACAATCCGCACTTGGGATGGGCGCCCAGCATCCACTACGGACTACGAGAAATAGAATTACCGGTGAGTAAATTCTTATTTTCTCTGACGTCCTAGTGGATGCTGGGAACTCCGTAAGGACCATGGGGATTATACCAAAGCTCCCAAACGGGCGGGAGAGTGCGGATGACTCTGCAGCACCGAATGAGAGAACTCCAGGTCCTCCTCAGCCAGGGTATCAAATTTGTAGAATTTTGCAAACGTGTTTGCCCCTGACCAAGTAGCTGCTCGGCAAAGTTGTAAAGCCGAGACCCCTCGGGCAGCCGCCCAAGATGAGCCCACCTTCCTTCTGGAATGGGCTTTTACAGATTTTGGCTGTGGCAGGCCTGCCACAGAATGTGCAAGCTGAATTGTACTACAAATCCAGCGAGCAATAGTCTGCTTAGAAGCAGGAGCACCCAGCTTGTTGGGTGCATACAGGATAAACAGCGAGTCAGATTTTCTGACTCCAGCCGTCCTGGAAACATATATTTTCAGGGCCCTGACAACGTCTAGCAACTTGGAGTCCTCCAAGTCCCTAGTAGCCGCAGGCACCACAATAGGCTGGTTCAGGTGAAACGCTGACACCACCTTAAGGAGAAACTGGGGACGAGTCCTCAATTCTGCCCTATCCATATGGAAAATCAGATAAGGGCTTTTACATGATAAAGCCGCCAATTCTGACACTCGCCTGGCTGAAGCCAAGGCCAATAACATGACCACATTCCACGTGAGATATTTCAGATCCACGGTTTTTAGTGGCTCAAACCAATGTGATTTTAAGAAACTCAACACCACGTTGAGATCCCAAGGTGCCACAGGAGGCACAAACGGGGGCTGAATATGCAGCACTCCTTTCACAAATGTCTGAACTTCAGGTACTGAAGCTAGTTCTTTTTGGAAGAAAATCGACAGAGCCGAGATCTGTACTTTAATGGAGCCTAGTTTTAGGCCCATATTCACTCCTGCTTGCAGGAAATGCAGAAATCGACCTAGTTGAAATTCCTCTGTTGGGGCCTTTTCGGCCTCGCACCATGCAACATATTTTCGCCATATGCGGTGATAATGATTTGCCGTAACATCTTTCCTGGCTTTAATAAGCGTAGGAATGACTTCCTCCGGAATGCCCTTTTCCTTCAGGATCCGGCGTTCAACCGCCATGCCGTCAAACGCAGCCGAGGTAAGTCTTGGAACAGACAGGGCCCCTGCTGTAGCAGGTCTTGTCTGAGCGGCAGAGGCCACGGGTCCTTTGAGATCATCTCTTGAAGTTCCGGGTACCACGCTCGTCTTGGCCAATCCGGAACCACGAGAATTGTGTTTACTCCTCGCTTTCTTATTATTCTCAATACCTTTGGTATGAGAGGCAGAGGAGGGAACACATAAACCGACTGGTACACCCACGGTGTCACTAGAGCGTCCACAGCTATCGCCTGAGGGTCCCTTGACCTGGCGCAATATCTTTTTAACTTTTTGTTGAGGCGGGACGCCATCATGTCCACCTGTGGTTTTTCCCAACGGTTTACCAGCATCTGGAAGACTTCTGGATGAAGTCCCCACTCTCCCGGGTGGAGGTCGTGTCTGCTGAGGAAGTCTGCTTCCCAGTTGTCCACTCCCGGAATGAACACTGCTGACAGTGCTAGTACATGATTCTCCGCCCATCGGAGAATTCTTGTGGCTTCTGCCATTGCCATCCTGCTTCTTGTGCCGCCCTGTCGATTTACATGGGCGACTGCCGTGATGTTGTCTGACTGGATCAGCACCGGCTGGTGTAGGAGCAGGGATTTTGCTTGACTTAGGGCATTGTAAATGGCCCTTAATTCCAGAATATTTATGTGAAGGGAAGTCTCCTGACTCGACCATAGTCCTTGGAAGTTTCTTCCCCGTTTGACTGCCCCCCAGCCTCGAAGGCTGGCATCCGTGGTCACCAGGACCCAGTCCTGTATGCCGAACTTGCGGCCCTCTAGAAGATGGGCACTCTGCAGCCACCACAGTAGAGACACCCTGGTTCTTGGAGACAAGGTTATTAAGCGATGCATCTGAAGATGCGATCCGGACCATTTGTCCAACAGGTCCCACTGAAAGATTCTGGCATGGAACCTGCCGAAGGGAATTGCTTCGTCAGAAGCTACCATCTTTCCCAGGACCCGCGTGCAGTGATGCACCGATACCTGTTTTGGTTTCAGGAGGTCTCTGACTAGAGATGACAACTCCCTGGCTTTCTCCTCCGGCAGAAACACTTTTTTCTGGACTGTATCCAGAATCATACCCAGGAACAGTAGACGTGTCGTCGGAACCAGCTGTGACTTTGGGATATTCAGAATCCAGCCGTGCTGGTGCAGCACTTCCTGAGATAGTGCTACTCCCACCAACAACTGTTCCTTGGACCTCGCCTTTATTAGGAGATCGTCCAAGTACGGGATAATTAAAACACCCTTTTATCGAAGGAGTATCATCATTTCCGCCATAACCTTGGTAAATACCCTCGGTGCCGTGGACAGTCCAAACGGCAGCGTCTGGAATTGGTAATGGCAATCCTGTACCACAAATCTGAGGTACTCCTGGTGAGGATGGTAAATGGGGACATGCAAGTGAGCATCCTTGATGTCCAGGGATACCAAGTAATCCCCCTCCTCCAGGCTTGCAATAACCGCCCTGAGCGATTCCATCTTGAACTTGAATTTTTTTATGTATGTGTTCAAGGATTTCAAATTTAGAATGGGTCTCACTGAACCGTCCGGTTTCGGCACCACAAATAGTGTGGAATAGTAACCCCGGCCTTGTTGAAGTAGGGGTACCTTGATTATCACCTGCTGGGAATACAGCTTGTGAATTGCCGCTATCACCGCCTCCCTGTCCGAGGGAGCAATCGGCAAGGCAGATTTTAGGAACCGGTGGGGTGGAGACGCCTCGAATTCCAGTTTGTACCCTTGAGATACTATTTGAAGGATCCAGGGATCCACTTGTGAGCGAGCCCACTGATCGCTGAAATTCTTGAGGCGGCCCCCCACCGTACCTGGCTCCGCCTGTGGAGCCCCACCGTCATGCGGCGGACTTGGAAGAAGAAGCGGGGGAGGACTTTTGCTCCTGGGAACCTGCTGTTTGTTGCAGCCTTTTTCCCCTACCTCTGCCTCTGGACAGAAAAGACCCGCCTTTTCCACGCTTGTTTTTCTGGGTCCGAAAGGACTGAACCTGATAAAATGGCGCCTTCTTAGGCTGTGAGGGGACATGGGGTAAAAATGCTGACTTCCCAGACGTTGCTGTGGAAACTAGGTCCGAGAGACCATCCCCAAATAATTCCTCACCCTTATAAGGCAAAACTTCCATGTGCCTTTTAGAATCTGCATCTCCTGTCCACTGGCGAGTCCATAAGCCTCTCCTAGCAGAAATGGACAATGCACTTACTTTTGATGCCAGCCGGCAGATTTCCCTCTGTGCATCTCTCATATATAAGACTGAGTCTTTGATATGGTCTATGGTTAACAGGATCGTGTCTCTGTCTAGTGTGTCAATATTCTCTGACAGTTTATCTGACCACGCAGCGGCAGCACTGCACATCCATGCTGACGCAATAGCTGGCCTAAGTATAATGCCTGAGTGTGTGTATACAGACTTCAGGATCGCCTCCTGCTTTCTATCAGCAGGTTCCTTGAGGGCGGCCGTATCCGGAGATGGTAGTGCCACCTTTTTAGACAAACGTGTGAGCGCTTTGTCCACCCTAGGGGGTGTTTCCCAACGTGACCTATCCTCTGGCGGGAAAGGGAACGCCATTAGTACCTTCTTAGGAATTACCAATTTTTTATCAGGGAAAGCCCACGCTTCTTCACACACTTCATTTAATTCATCTGATGGGGGAAAAACTACGGGTAGTTTTTTCTCCCCAAACATAATATCCTTTTTAGTGGTACCTGTATTTATATCAGAAATGTGTAACACCTCTTTCATTGCCTCAATCATGCAGTGAATGGCCTTAGTGGGCATCAGGGTAGACTCATCGTCATCGACACTGGTGTCAGTATCAGTGTCGACATCTGCGTCTGCGGTCTGATGTAGCGGGCGTTTCAGAGCCCCTGATGACTTTTGAGACGCCTGGACAGGCACGAGCTGAGAAGTCGGCTGTCCCACATTTGGCATGTCGTCAAATTTCTTATGTAAAGAGTCTATACGTGCACTCATTTCTTTCCATAAGTACATCCACTCAGGTGTCTGCCCCGCAGGGGGTGACATCCCTCCTAAAGGCATCTGCTCCGTCTCCACCTCATTATCCTCATCAAACATGTCGACACAGCCGTACCGACACACCGCACACACACAGGGAATGCTTTAACAGAGGACAGGACCCACAAAAGCCCTTTGGGGGGACAGAGTGAGAGTATGCCAGCACACACCAGAGCGCTATATAATGCAGGGACTAACTGAGTTATGTCCCCTATAGCTGCTTTTTCTATATAACTGTATACTGCGCCTTAAATTTAGTGCCCCCCCTCTCTTTTTTACCCTTTTCTGTAGTGTAGACTGCAGGGGAGAGCCAGGGAGCTTCCTTCCAGCGGAGCTGTGAGGGAGAATTGGCGCCAGTGTTCTGAGGGAGATAGCTCCGCCCCTTTTCCGCGGACTATTCTCCCGCTTTTTTCTATATTCTGGCAGGGGTATTTTCCACATATATAGCCTCTGGGGCTATATATTGTGGTATTTTTGCCAGCCAAGGTGTATTTATTGCTTCTCAGGGCGCCCCCCCCCCAGCGCCCTGCACCCTCAGTGACCGGAGTGTGAAGTGTGTGTGAGGAGCAATGGCGCACAGCTGCAGTGCTGTGCGCTACCTTGGTGAAGACTGATGTCTTCTGCCGCCGATTTTCCGGACCTCTTCTTGCTTCTGGCTCTGTAAGGGGGACGGCGGCGCGGCTCCGGGACCGAACACCAAGGACTGGGCCTGCGGTCGATCCCTCTGGAGCTAATGGTGTCCAGTAGCCTAAGAAGCCCAAGCTGGCTGCAAGCAGGCAGGTTCGCTTCTTCTCCCCTTAGTCCCTCGCTGCAGTGAGCCTGTTGCCAGCAGGTCTCACTGAAAATAAAAACCTAATTTCTATACTTTCTCTCTAAAGGCTCAGGAGAGCCCCTAGTGTGCATCCAACCTCGGCCGGGCACGAAATCTAACTGAGGCTTGGAGGAGGGTCATAGTGGGAGGAGCCAGTGCACACCAGGTAGTCATAATTCTTTCTAGAGTGCCCAGCCTCCTTCGGAGCCCTGCTATTCCCCATGGTCCTTACGGAGTTCCCAGCATCCACTAGGACGTCAGAGAAAAGGATTTACCGGTAGGTATTAAAATCCTATTTTCTCTTACGTCCTAGAGGATGCTGGGGACTCCAAAAGGACCATGGGGTCTATACCAAAGCTCCAGACTAGGCGGGAGAGTGCGGACGACTCTGCAGCACCGATTGAGCAAACACAAGGTCCTCATCAGCCAGGACATCAAACTTGTAGAACTTAGCAAAAGTGTTTGAACCCGACCATGTAGCTGCTCGGCAAAGTTGAAGTGCCGAGACTCCTCGGGCAGCCGCCCAAGACGAACCCACCTTCCTGGTAGAATGGGCCTTTACTCACTTCGGCAACGGCAACCCAGCCGAAGAATGAGCGTGCTGAATCGCATTACAAATCCAGTGTGCAATAGTCTAGCAGGATTTCCAATCTTGTTTGAAGCATACAGGACAAACAGAGCCTATGTTTTCCTAATAAGAGCCGTTCTGGCGACATAAATTTTCAAAGCCCTTACAACATCAAGGGATCTTGGGACTGCCACAGCATCCGTAGCCACAGGTACCACAATAGGCTGATTAATGTGAAACGAAGAAACCACCTTCGGCAGAAATTGTTGACGAGTCCTCAATTCCGCTCTATCCATATGAAAAATCAAATATGCGCTCTTGTGAGAGAAAGCCGCCAACTCGGGCACTTGTCTGGCAGACGCCAAAGCCAAAAGCATGACCACTTTCCAGGTGAGAAAGTTTAACTCAACCTTACGCAAAGGTTCAAACCAGTGAGACATTAGAAACTGCAACACCACTTCAAGATCCCACGGTGCCACGGGTGGCACAAATGGAGGATGGATATGCAGCACGAAAGTCTGAACCTCAGGAAGGACGGCCAATTCTTTTTGAAAGAAAATAGATAAAGCCGAAATCTGTACTTTGATGGAGCCCAATTTCAGGCCTGCATCCACGCCTGCCTGCAAAAAATGGAGGAAACGACCCAAGTGAAAATCCTCCAGAGGAGCTGACTTGGTTTCGCACCACGACACATACTTTCTCCAAATACGGTGTTAATGTTTCGCCGTGACCTCCTTCCTAGCCTTAAGGAGAGTGGGGATGACCTCACCAGGAATACCCTTCCGAGCTAAAATTTGGCGTTCAACTTCCACGCCGTCAAACGCAGTCGCAGTAAGTCCAGAAACAGGTAGGGCCCCTGCAGCAACAGGTCCTCTCTTAGAGGAAGCGGCCAGGGATCTTCCACTAGTAATTCCTGAAGATCCGGATACCAGGCCCTCCGTGGCCAATCTGGAGCGACGAGTATTGCCTGAACCCTTGTTCGCCTTATGATCCTCAACACCTTTGGAATGAGAGGAAGCGGAGGGAAAACATACACCGACTGAAAAACCCACGGAGTCACCAGGGCGTCCACCGCACAGGCTTGGGGGTCCCTTGACCTGGAACAATACTTCGGAAGTTTCTTGTTGAGGCGAGACGCCATCGTGTCTATCAGAGGAATTCCCCAACGCCTTGTCACTTCTGCAAATACCTCTTGATGAAGAGCCCACTCTCCTGGATGGAGATCGTGTCTGCTGAGGAAGTCTGCTTCCCAGTTGTCCACGCCCGGGAGGAAGACTGCTGACAGAGCGCTCACATGCTGTTCCGCCCAGCGGAGAATTCTTGTGGCTTCCGCCATTGCCGCCCTGCTCCTTGTGCCGCCTTGGCGGTTTACGTACGCCACTGCTTTTATGTTGTCCGACTGGATCAGAACAGGGAGACCCTGAAGAAGGCTCTTCGCTTGCAGGAGGCTGTTGTAAATGGCTCTTAAATCGAGAACATTTATGTGGAGAGAAGATTCCTGGCTTGACCATTTTCCCTGGAAACTTCTTCCCTGCACGACTGCGCCCCAGCCCCGGAGACTTGCATCTGTGGTCAGCAGGACCCAGTCCTGGATTCCGAAACGGCGTCCCTCTAGAAGGTGAGAGCCTTGCAGCCACCACAGGAGAGAGATCCTGGCCCTGAAAGATAGACTTATTTTCCGGTGCATGTGTAGGTGAGACCCGGACCATTTGTCCAGCAGGTCCCACTGAAACACCCTGGCATGAAACCTGCCAAACGGAATGGCTTCGTAAGCCGCCACCATCTTCCCTAGCACTCGAGTGCATTGATGAATTGACACTCTTGTGGGTCACAAAAGCTGCTTGACCATGGTCTGTATTTCCAGAGCTTTGTCCTCCGGAAGAAACACTCTCTGTAGCTCCGTGTCTAGGATCATGCCCAGGAAGGGCAGCCGAGTTGTCGGAATCAACTGAGACTTTGGCAAATTTAAAATACAACCGTGATGTTGCAGAACCGCCAGGGAGAGTTCCACATTCTTTAGCAATTGTTCCTTTGACCTCGCTTTTATCAGGAGATCGTCCAAGTACGGGATAATTGTGACCCCTCGCTTGCGAAGGAGTACCATCATTTCTGCCAAAACCTTGGTGAAAACCCTCGGGGCCGTGGAAAGCCCAAACGGCAACGTCTGAAATTGGTAATGACAATCCTGCACCGCAAATCTCAGGAATGCCTGATGAGGATATATTGGGACGTGTAAGTAGGCATCCTTTATGTCGACTGACGCCATAAAATCCCCCCCCCCCCTTCTAGGCTGGAGATCACAGCTCGAAGAGGTTCCATCTTGAACTTGAAAGTTTTCAAGTATGGATTGAGGGATTTTAGGTTCAGAATCGGTCTGACAGAACCGTCCGGCTTCGGTACGACAAAGAGGCTCGAATAGAACCCTTCCCCCCGTTGGGACGGGGGAATGGGGACAATGACCCTCTGTTGACACAACTTTTGTATCGCAGCATTTACCACTTCTCTTTCTGGAAGAGAAACTGGCAAGGCCGATTTGAAAAAATAAGATTTTAAACCTACCGGTAAATCTTTTTCTCCTAGTCCGTAGAGGATGCTGGGGACTCCGTTAGGACCATGGGGTATAGAAGGGCTCCGCAGGAGACATGGGCACTCTAAGACTTTAGATGGGTGTGAACTGGCTCCTCCCTCTATGCCCCTCCTCCAGACCTCAGTTATAGAACTGTGCCCAGAGGAGACGGACAGTACGAGGAAAGGATTTTTGTTAATCTAAGGGCGAGATACATACCAGCCCACACCATACACACCGTACAACATGGTAAATACTAAACCAGTTAACAGCATGAACAAAACAGCATCAGCCAGAGACTGATCTCAACTATAACATAACCCTTATGTAAGCAACAACTATATACAAGCCTTGCAGAATTTGTCCGCACTGGGACGGGCGCCCAGCATCCTCTACGGACTACGAGAAAAAGATTTACCGGTAGGTTTAAAATGCTGGGGACTCCGTAAGGATCATGGGGATTATACCAAAGCTCCAGACCAGGCGGGAGAGTGCGGATGACTCTGCAGCACCGATTGAGGAAACATGAGGTCCTCATCAGCCAGGGTATCAAACTTGTAGAATTTTGCAAAAGTGTTTGAACCCGACCAAGTAGCTGCTTGGCAAATCTGCAATGCCGAGACGCCTCGGGCAGCCGCCCAAGAACAGCCCACCTTCCTAGTGGAATGAGCCTTTACCGAATTTGGTAATGGCAATCCAGCCGTAGAATGAGCCTGCTGAATCGTGTTACAGATCCAGCGAGCAATAGACTGCTTAGAAGCAGGAGCGCCAACCTTGTTGGCTGCATACAGAACAAACAGTGCCTCTGTTTTCCTAACCCGAGCCGTCCTGGCTACATACATTTTTAAGGCCCTGACTACATCAAGGGACTTGGAATCCTCCAAGTCACCCGTAACCACAGGCACCACAATAGGTTGGTTCATATGAAACGACGAAACCACTTTAGGTAGAAATTGAGGACGTTTAAGGAAGAATGGGAAGGTATTGTCAACGATTGTTCCATCTCCCTCATGAATTTGATTATAAAAGAAAAGAAAAAAGAACTAGAAAAATTGGATGAGGAAATTAAGATATATAGGGACCTCATCACTCCTTTCGCAGATAATAGTGAATTCAAGGATTTAGAACAGAGAATAGAAGCCAACCTAAAGAAGACAGAGAAAACATTGGTAGATAGAAAAATAAGAAAATATATTAGTGTTACGTTCCTGGTGCTCAGAACAGGTGAGATGTTGCGTAGTGAGTCCAGAGCACCAGGACGTGACGCTGAAATGAGGAGTGGTATGGAAATAGCCCCTAGCACCCTACCTCCATTGTTTCACCCGTGTGGTCAGTTCACGCCTGCGTGACTATGGTTTCTTGGGCCCACGGCAGCCGCGTCTGAAGGGCGGATTAGGTCTGCCCAACTCCGATGCCCCCAGGTCTTAGAGTGAGACAAGGCGTGAACCGAGACAGGATAATAACAAGGGGACCTCTAACTAAAGCAACAGAAGGCTAGGGGCTACTAACTACCCTAAAACTAAATATATGTGCGGCACGCCGCCAAAGGAAAAGAACAACAAAAGATACCACTGTCCACACCCCACACGGCACCGTCGTGTACCGGGGAGGACAGTGAAAAGCGGAAACCTCAGCAAAAACACCAGTACAAAACAAACGCTAGGATTAGGCGGCCTAGGCCGCAACTCGCGGCAGAAGCCGCTACTCACGGAACCGGGAGAGAACCCCAATAAGCAAGAACCCCCAGATGACTGCAACAGGTTCACTTGGACTGGAAGGATTCCCAGGACCGGCTTCAGAACTCCAGGACTCAGGAGCACGGGGAGCAGGATCGACCAGATACAGCAGACCAGGAACAAACTTTGCAAGGCAGGAACAGCGTACAGGAAGCTATCACCGGCGAGGCTGCAGTGTGCTGGCTCCCATAAAAAGGCCCTGCTGGCCAATGACAGGAGGGCCAGCAAGACCAGCCCCCAGACCCTAATCAATAGTTGTCGTGCAGCTGCCCTGCTGCACGAACAACTAATCAGTCTAATCTGGCAACGGGGACCGCGGTCCGCCAATGGCGTCCCCGTTGCCATGGACCCGGCAGCTGAGGACGCCCGGCGTCCTAGCGTTGCCAGGGACCCGGCGGCTACAGTATGCACAGCGTCCTGGCGTTGCTAGGCGCCGGGCGGGCAGCGAGGGAGGTGCGGCGGCCGTGAGCGTCGCCCGGAAGCAGACCGAGCGGCGCCGCGGACTGCGGCACATAACAGTACCCCCCCCCCTTGAGGAGGGGTTAAAGAACCCCTAAAGCCGGGTTTCTGAGGAAATTCCTGAAAGAATAATTTCTTATGTTTAGGGGCATGTAGATCCTTATCCAGGACCCAAGACCTTTCCTCCGGGCCATAGTCTTTCCAGTGAACTAAAAAATACAGCCGGCCTCGAGAAACTTTGGAATCTAAAACCTTCTCCACCAAAAACTCTTGTTGCCCCAGAACATCCACCGGAGGTCTACCCTGAGAAGTTTTCCGAGGGAATCTCCTGGAAGAAATATATTGCTTCAGAAGGGAACAATGAAAAGTATTGCCAATTTTGAGTGATTTAGGCAAGCGTAGCCGAAAAGCAACTGGATTGACCTTCTTTACGATAAGGAACGGTCCAATAAATTTGGGTCCCAATCTAGCCGAGGGTTGTCGGAGCTTGATGTTGCGGGTTGACAACCACACTTTATCTCCCACCTTAAAAGTGCATGGGCGTCGGAACCTTTCTGAAAAAATCTTTCCTCGGAAGGCAGCCTTCTTAAGGGCAAGGTGCACCTTTTTCCAAATCATTCTGAGACGGGAAGTTAAGGTCAACGAAGAGACAGGAAAATGAGAGTAAAAAGAATTGGCTCTAGGATGAAAGCCCAGGACTGAAAAGAATGGAGACTCCTTGGTGGAAGAATGACAAGAGTTATTATAGGCAAACTCGGCCAAAGGAAGAAATTCAGACCAATCATTCTGAAGTTTGGCCGAGTATAGTCGTAAGTACTGTTTTAATGACTGATTAACACGTTCAGTTTGTCCGTTAGACTGTGGATGGTACCCAGATGTTAAAGAGAGTTTCATATTCAAAGAGGCACAAAAACGTTTCCAGAAACGGGCAATGAATTGTGGTCCCCGATCAGAGACAATATCGATGGGTAAACCATGGAGCCTGAAGACATGGCGGAGAAACAAAACTGCCAACCCTTGAGCGGAGGGTAATCGGGGAAGGGCAATGAAGTGGGCCATCTTACTAAAACGGTCTACTACCACCCAAATGACTCAGAACCCAGCTGAAAGAGGAAGGTCCACCACGAAATCCATGGATATATGTGACCATGGCCTGAGAGGAATGGTTAGAGGCATGAGTTGCCCGACCGGCAACGATCAAGATACCTTGTACTGAGCACAAACCTGACAGGAACTGACAAATTCCCTCACATCTTTAGAAAGATTAGGCCACCACACTGAGCGAGAGATTAATTCCAAGGTCTTAGTGATACCTGGATGACCAGAAACCTTATTATCATGAAACTCAGCTAGAACAGTGCCTCTCAGAAATTCAGGGACGAAGAGACGATCTGCAGGAGTGACACTGGGAGCCTGCTGCTGAAGCTGGACTAGCTGTGTAAATAAATCCTGAGTGAGGCCAGCCCGGATGACAGATGATGGGACTATGGGGGTAGTAGCCGAGTGGTTATTGTGAACCGGAAGAAAACAACGTGACAGGGCATCAGCTTTCGTATTCTTGGAACCGGGCCTGAAGGTGATGATAAACCTGAAACGAGTAAAAAACAGCGCCCAACGTGCCTGTCGAGCATTAAGCCGTTTAGCTGACTCAATATACTGCAGGTTCTTGTGGTCAGTGAACACAGTAATGGTATGCCTTGCTCCTTCCAACCAGTGCCTCCACTCCTCGAAAGCCCATTTAACTGCTAACAGTTCTCGATTACCAACATCATAGTTGGATTCTGCGGAGGAGAATTTTCTGGACATGAAGGCACATGGGTGTAATTCCTGAGATTCCGGGTCTTCCTGAGAAAGGATAGCCCCCACTCCAACCTCTGAGGCATCTACCTCGACAATAAAGGGGAGATCCGGGTTAGGGTGTCTGAGTACTGGAGCTGAGACAAAGGCCTGTTTCAAGGCCAGGAAGGCAGACTTGGCTTTAGGCGACCAATTGGAAGGGTCCGCTCCTTTTTTAGTCAATGCCACAATAGGAGCAACCAAATCTGGGAAGGTATGAATAAAACGCCTATAATAATTTGCAAACCCTAAAAAGCGTTGGATTGCTTTTAAGTTCGTGGGTTGTGCCCAATTTAAAATTGCCTGGAGTTTTTTTGGTTCCATGAAAAACCCCTTTGGAGAAATAATATACCCCAGGAAGGACACTTCTGTGATGTGGAAATCACATTTCTCCAATTTAGCGTACAAATGATTTTCCCGTAACCTCTGAAGGACCAGTCGCACATGGGTAACATGTTGTTCAAAGGACTCAGAGTTAATCAAAATGTCGTCTAAATAAACGACTACAAACTTTCCTAGAAATTCGCGAAGGACATCGTTAATAAGATCTTGAAATACAGCAGGAGCATTAGACAGCCCAAACGGCATCACCAGGTATTCATAATGTCCTGACTGTGTGCTGAAAGCCGTCTTCCACTCATCCCCAGATTTTATTCGGGTGAGATTGTAAGCCCCTCTAAGATCAATTTTGGAGAAGATAACGGCAGTACGGAGCTGATCAAATAGTACCGAAATCAGTGGCAAGGGGTAGGTGTTCTTAACAGAGATCTTATTCAGAGCCTGATAATCAATACATGGTCTGAGCGACCCATCTTTTTTCTCAACAAAAAAGAACCCTGCACTTAATGGAGATTTCGAGGGCCTAATGAAGCCCTTCTTCAGGCTCTCCTGTACATACTCATCCATAGCCGTAGTTTCCGGCCCAGACAGGGCATATAGTCTCCCTTTAGGCAAAGAGACACCGGGAACTAAGTCAATGGCGCAGTCATAGGACCGATGAGGGGGCAGAATATCCGCATTACCCTTGGAGAAAACATCGGCAAAGTCCTGATATTCCAAAGGAATAAGTTCTGGGGTGACTACCGCAACCCGGACTGGACAGGAAATACATTCCTTAACACAGAAGGAACCCCATCGGGAAATCTCCCCAGACCGCCAATCTATGGTGGGATTATGAAAGGCAAGCCAGGGGTGACCCAAGACTACGGGGACTGACGGACAATGGGTAAGGTAAAACTCGATTTTCTCTGAATGTAGAGCCCCCACTATCAGTTGTACTGGAGGTGTGCGGTGAGTGATTACCCCATTAGAAAGCGGACCACCATCCAAGCCATGCATGGTGATACGTTTATTCAAAGGTATCTGTGGAACGCCCAATGCCTGAGCCCAACCAAGATCCATGAAATTTCCCGCAGCTCCACTGTCAATGAAGGCCGACACCAACGAACTGAGACTACCAAAGGAAATTTTTACAGGAACTAATAAGGAATCATTTGAGGAGATCAATTGCAGACCCAAGTGAACCCCCTCACAATTCACTTGGTCAGAGCGTTTCCCTGCTTATTCGGGCAATTGCGCGCGACATGTCCCTTGCCACCACAATACAAGCAGAGACCAGCATTTAGCCTTCTAGTTCTTTCCTCTGGGGACAGCCGGGAGAGACCCATTTGCATGGGCTCCTCGACGTCCTCAAGGAAAGAATACACACATGGACTAGGCCTGAAACTAGCTCCTCTTTCAGCCCTCCGCTCCTGGAGACGACGATCAATTTTAATAACAAGCTCCATGAGTTTGTCTAAAGTCTCTGGAGCGGGGTACTGAAGGAGACTGTCTTTAATAACTTCAGACAAACCGAGGCGAAACTGACTGCGCAGGGCCGGGTCATTCCAGCCACAGTCGTTCGACCAACGGCGAAACTCGGTACAATACGCCTCTGCTGGATTTTTCCCTTGCTTTAGTGCACGCAGGTGGCTCTCAGCCGATGCTTCTCTATCAGGGTCATCATACAAAAGGCCTAAGGACTTAAAAAAGGCATCTACCGATAGCAAGGCTGCGTCATCGACTTTTAACCCAAAAGCCCAGGTTTGCGGGTCACCTTGAAGCAAAGACATCACAATCCTGACCCGCTGAGACTCAGTACCAGAGGATCGGGGCCTTAACCGAAAATAAAGTTTACAAGCTTCCTTAAAATTAAAAAAATCCTTTCGGTTACCCGAAAAATGGTCAGGAAGATGCATCTTTGGTTCTGGAATCATACTCGGGGAGGCTCGCAAAAGATCTTCCTGCGATCTCACCCGAAGAGTAAGATCCTGAACCATCTGAGTTAGTTCCTGAATCTGGTTGGCCAAAAGCTGGCTGGGATTCGGTCCTAATACTGCCGGATTCATGAGGCCGAATGTCAAGGCCCACCAAATACAATAACTCTCTATTCTTTTTGGTCCGGTGATAATGTTACGTTCCTGGTGCTCAGAACAGGTGAGATGTTGCGTAGTGAGTCCAGAGCACCAGGACGTGACGCTGAAATAAGGAGTGGTATGGAAATAGCCCCTAGCACCCTACCTCCATTGTTTCACCCGTGTGGTCAGTTCACGCCTGCGTGACTATGGTTTCTTGGGCCCACGGCAGCCGCGTTTGAAGGGCGGATTAGGTCTGCCCAACTCCGATGCCCCCAGGTCTTAGAGTGAGACAAGGCGTGAACCGAGACAGGATAATAACAAGGGGACCTCTAACTAAAGCAACAGAAGGCTAGGGGCTACTAACTACCCTAAAACTAAATATATGTGCGGCTCGCCGCCAAAGGAAAAGACCAACAAAAAATACCACTGTCCACACCCCACACGGCACCGTCGTGTACCGGGGAGGACAGTGAAAAGCGGAAACCTCAGCAAAAACACAAGTACAAAACAAACGCTAGGATTAAGCGGCCTAGGCCGCAACTCGCGGCAGAAGCCGCTACTCACGGAACCGGGAGAGAACCCCAATAAGCAAGAACCCCCAGATGACTGCAACAGGTTCACTTGGACTGAAAGGATTCCCAGGACCGGCTTCAGAACTCCAGGACTCAGGAGCACGGGGAGCAGGATCAACCAGATACAGCAGACCAGGAACAAACTTTGCAAGGCAGGAACAGCGTACAGGAAGCTATCACCGGCGAGGCTGCAGTGTGCTGGCTCCCATAAAAAGGTCCTGCTGGCCAATGACAGGAGGGCCAGCAAGACCAGCCCCCAGACCCTAATCAATAGTTGTCGTGCAGCTGCCCTGCTGCATGAACAACTAATCAGTCTAATCTGGCAACGGGGAACGCGGTCCGCCAATGGCGTCCCCGTTGCCATGGACCCGGCGTCCTAGCGTTGCCAGGGACCCGGCGGCTACAGTACGCACGGCGTCCTGGCGTTGCTAGGTGCCGGGCGGGCAGCGAGGGAGGTGCGGCGGCCGTGAGCGTCGCCCGAAAGCAGACCGAGCGGCGCCGCGGACCGCGGCACCTAACAATTAGGGATAAAAAAGAAAAATACGAAAAATCTAAACAAGAGGAGGAAGATTCCGATGTATCATTTGAGATACAGACCCATTATTCTCCCATATTGACAGATAAACGATTTGAGAGAAATAGAAGGCAGGGACAAGGAAATAGAAGGAGGAAAATAGATCCATCGAATGATCGATATAGAGAGGATGTAAATAAACCACCATATAAGAGATATGGACAACAGGATAAGAATCAGGGTCAATTAAGATGGGGGGGGGGGTGTTAGGAGACAAGAGGAATACCCCAGGGTACCAGTGAGGAGGGAATATTATGATCCCCCAAGAAATGTATTACGAAATAGAATTCAAAATTATGACTGGAGGGATAATCCCGAACATAGAATCAATACACCACTGGAACAGAGAAATAGATTCATCCCACTAGAGAGAGAGTTAAGGGAGGCCCCTTTTTTAGAGAGAGGGAGGAGGAGGGACAATCTAAGATAGACCTTGGAATTAAGAAACCTAGAGGCAAGAGGGGAGGGAAAAAGAGGAACCAACGAAAAAAGAAAAAAGCTAAGTCCGGCACCCAGCAGGAAGCAGAAATGATTCCTGACTCCGGCACCTCTACCCTAGATACAGAAAATGAAAATCAGAGAGAGATAGAATTAGAAAAAGGAGGGATTAAGATTTTCAACATTAGTTCTCATAATCTCTCAATTTATGAGACTAAGGTTCTAAAGGGGATGACTACTTCTATTAATAAGTTCTCCACTTTTGTGGATATACAAAAGTTTATTAGAAAACTGTGTGTCACAATCCTGACTGTAGGTTTTATATTTGGTGACTTACCCCTGCCATCTGTCCTGGATCCTGTGTCTTTTCACTCACGGAGTTAAACAGCTTGTCAGCACTGAGTTTTCCTGAGTTCTCTGCCTGAGAGGTAATAGTTAATTAGCTCCACCTGTGGTGATCTCCTGTGTGAGGCTGAATTCAGTAATCTGAACTTTAGGTCTAAAAGCCAGCATCCTGTGTTTTGCAGAAGTCCAGGCTTCAGTGTTCTCTCGGCCTGCTAGGCCTCATTCTACATCACAGCCTTGGCTAGAGTAGTCACATGACAGTGACTGTTCACCTGACCCAGAGTTGTTCAATCCTCTGCCAGCCTGAGACTCTCTGCATCACCTAATCCTGCTCACCAATCACCAAGGACCAGGAAGTATAAATCAGGAGGCTGAATTAGAAACGGCGCCAGTTCCTTGTGTCACACACAGCTATGTGTGAGCATTCTAGCTGAGCTCCCTAAGGTTGTGATCTCCAGAGCTCCCGTATCCCAGTACCTCCGTGCCTCAGTACCTCAGTACCTCCGTGCTTCCAGCACCTCCGTGCCTCCGTGCTTCAGCACCTCCGTGCTTCAGCACCTCCGTGCCTCAGCACCTCCGTGCCTCAGCACCTCCGTGCTTCCGTGCCTCAGCACCTCCGTACCTCAGTACCTCCGTCCTTCCAGCACCTCCGTGCCTCAGCACCTCCGTGCCTCCGCACCTCCGTGCCTCAGCATCTCCGTGCTTTCAGCACCTCCGTGCCTCAGCACCTCCGTGCTTCCAGCACCTCCGTGCCTCCGTGCCTCAGTACCTCCGTGCTTCCAGCACCTCTGCACCTCCGTGCCTCAGCACCTCCGTGCCTCAGTACCTCCGTGCTTCCAGCACCTACGCACCCCAGTGTCTCCACGCACCTCAGTGTCTCTACGCACCTCAGTGCCTCCAATCACCTCAGTGCCTCCACGCACCTCAGTGCCTCTACGCACCTGTGTCTCTACGCACCCCAGTGTCTCTATGCACCCCAGTGTCTCTACGCACCTCGGTGTCTCTACGCACCTCAGTGCCTCTACGCACCTCAGTGCCTCTACGCACCTCAGTGTCTCCAAGTACCTCAGTGTCTCCAAGTACCTCAGTGTCTCCAAGTACCTCAGTGTCTCCAAGCACCTCAGTGTCTCCAAGTACCTCAGTGTCTCCAAGCACCTCAGTGTCTCCAAGCATCTCAGTGTCCCCAAGCACCCCGTGCCCTTTAGCACAGTTGTACCTGTTATTCTTCACTGATTCATCAGCGCCTTTCCAGTTCTGTCTTTCAGGAGACCTTCAGCGCCCACACGTGCTTCCTGTCTGCCGACCTCATCCTGCATGAGGAGAACCTGGATTCGGCCATCTCTGCCGCGGTTCCTCTTCCCAGTCACCGGAAGAGACCCCGAGTCCAAACCAGGTCAGTGGTGGTATTCGTGTAGTCCTCCAGTCGCCCGCGCAGACTTCGCTAGCACCGGGTTCACAAAACCTTAGTCATGACACTGTGTCTCAAAAAATTCTTCCTAATGAGGGAATGTACACAAGAACCAGGTACTACAAATATAGAAGCAACTACCCCCTTTAAACCAAGATCTATCTTCTTCCCGCAAAATGTAAAAGGTAATTTTATGGAAACTTTTTCTTCCTTAGTGCAAGATGACCTGAAAAGTATTAACAATCAAGGGGTTAAATGTAACCTCACAATGAAGGAAAGGGAGGCATTAAAGCAACTCAAAAATAACCAGGAATTGGTTATTAAACCAGCAGATAAAGGGGGAGGTATAGTGGTCATGGACAGAAGCTGGTATGTCCATGAAGTAGAGAAACATCTGAGAGATAAGGACACCTATCAAAAGCTGAGGGCAGACCCTACAATTCAAATTCAAATGAGACTAGAAGAATTAGTTAAAAAGTATGGAGACATAGATGTACTCACTAAAAAAGAACAGGAGTTCATTGTGAATAAGGATCCTACAGTCCCTGTGATCTACCTTTTACCAAAGGTTCATAAGGATGCACGACATCCACCCGGGAGACCAATAGTCTCAGGGATTGGATCAGTGACAGCAAACCTATCCGAAATGGTGGATTTCCACCTGCAACCTTTGGTATTGAACAACAGATCACATTTACAGGACACAAAAGACCTTTTGAATTTTCTCCAAACGGTCCTATGGGAAGACAATATGTACATGGTAACGGCGGACGTTAAGTCCCTTTATACCATCATAGACCATCAGATGGGTATATGAGCTGTAGTGGACTCTCTTAGTACAAGTGTTATAGAGACGAACACTCAGAATTTCATCATTGAGAGTGTAGGCTTTATTCTGGAGAATAATTTCTTCATGTTTGATGGCGACTATTTCATGCAGAGAGTTGGTACGGCCATGGGCACCAGGTTCGCCCCAAGTTATGCGAACATCTTTATGGGAAAATGGGAAACCGATTTTATTTGGGGATCCCACCCATTTGGGGTGAGCCTGGTGTCCTGGAAACGTTACATAGATGACGTTATCTTTCTGTGGAAGGGTGAAAGGGAAGAACTAGACAAGTTTTGCATTTATCTTAATGACAATCCTTGCCACATAGAATTCACCTTTAATGTGAGTAACGTTGAAGTGAATTTCCTGGATGTTACTTTATATATAAAGGATGGTACTTTATGTACCAAAACGTTCACCAAACCGACCGACTCTCGGACCTACATTGATAAAAACAGTTGTCACCATAGAAATTGGCTTGACTCAATTCCGAACAGCCAATTTAAACGTATTAAACGTAATTGTTCTGATGAGGCTGTATGCAATGAACAATTAAATCAGTTGGAAAGTAGATTCCAAAGATGTGGCTATGAAGAGGCCTCTTTAAAAATAGTTAAAAACACACTCATTTGGATAGGAAAATCCTCTTAGACGACAGAGAAAAAGTAGAAACAACCAATAAATTTGAGTATGCCTTTACAACAGGTTGCAACGTACAACACAAAATCTTAGAAAAAATCTTTTAGAAAACATTGGGGGGTACTTAGAAAAGACCCCATTTTGAAGGGAGTATTGCCAGAACAACCCCTCTTTAAATACAGAAAAGCCCCGAACCTTAGGAATGCCTTGGTGAGAAGTGATCTCCCACCTATCAAAAAGGAAGGTATAAGGAGTTCCAAGGGATTTCATAGGTGCGGTTCCTGTTTAGGGTGCAGGGAAATTACTACAGATAGTGTGAAAAAATTAGAAAATCTTGATATTAATGGGATGGTTCATGAAATACGGGACTTTATCACATGTAATGTAAAAAATTTAGTTTATGCCATCGAATGCTCATGCCATTTATTTTATATTGGACGAACTTCGAGACAGTTCAAAATACGTGTGGGAGAACACCTTAGGAATATCAGAAAGGGGTTGGATACTCACGCATTGTCTAGTCACTTTAAAAAACATCATAATTGTGACCCTAAACAGATTATTAGATTTGTGGGCATTAAGAGGGTAGAATGCGGTCGTCGACAGAAAGACATCTCTAAATATCTGGCTAAAGCAGAGATGGAATTGATCTATAAATATAATACACTTCTACCCCATGGCTTAAACTCAGATTTTGAGCTGAAGTGGTTTCTCTAGTGGACCCTCCCTTCTGTTTTCCTCTCTCTGTCAACCAGAAGTTTTATTGTACTATAAATAATTTTTGGCACGGTTTTAGGGTTATATGTGGAAATTTTTTTACCTTTTTGTTTTAGAATATTATATGCCATTCATGTTTCTCTAGTATTTGAGATCATGTTTTTTAAATAATATCTTTTAGGACTTCCGGTGGGCGGGGCATCCAGCATGGACGCTTTTTACTCCCTCTCTGCACAGGGGCTCAAGTAATTTACTCTAATCTTTCTTTTATCACCCCTTTGGGTCTGCTAACTTGGTGGGAGTGTGTTCCCCCAATACTGAGGATCAGATTGCTGCCCTATTCGCCCCTGTGGACCTATCTTACACCGAAGTTAAACCGTTTTATGTGAACGGTGTGGATGACTGCCTGCTTCTGGCGCAAAACCCGCCTGAGGAAACGTGACGCTGATCGCCCTGCTCCCTTCTTCCTTTCCACGGCCTCGTACAGCTGCCCCTTCCATCTGGGGGTCTAGGGCAAGGAGCACCCCTTTCTGTGCCTTCCGAGGTGGTGCCCCCGCAGTGTGTACCAGACTCATCACCCGCGGACTCCCGGAGCTGTGGTGGCCCGGGCTGTCGGGCGGGAGACACTGCTGCTAGAGCTCCGCCGCGAGCCGTACGGACCCTCCCTGAGCTGCAGCCCGCTGGACAGGAAGGCTCTCCTGCACCCTGCCGCCTCTAACCTTCGGAGGCTGGGACGTGGTGCCAGTTCTCCCCCCACCTCACACCTGAACAGCCGCGACCCGACTGGAGCTCCGTCTCTGTGCCGCCGGAGGTGCCTGCGAGGACCGCGACAGCTGTGTGCCTGGATCGGCCACTGGCACCCGCTACGGCTACTGCTCTGCTGCCCTGAGCTGCTGCTGTCTTTGTGGGAGGTCATCTGAGCCGACGAGATTGTGGAGGTGCGCGGCTGTACCTCCTAGGTCCAAGATGATCCGTCCCTGCCCGAGCCGCTGAGGGGGACCGCTGTGACAGGAGCGGTTGTGCGCCCGTCTGTTGCTGACGTCCGGGGGACTCCGGGACTGCCGTCTCCGGGACCCTCTGTTGGTTGGTGGCCCCAGGAGTCTTCTGCTGCTTACCACCGCTCTTTTTATGCGGGGTCACGTGACCGCTACCTCCCTGAGGACGAAACCGGGCTGCAGGGGAGTCTGAGGATCTGTGTGCTGGACGTTTAAGTGGCACTGATCTTGCCACCGCTCAAGGTACTAACACTGTTTGTCTCCCCCTCCACTCATTACTAACAGTTTCTCCCTTTCCTCCTTTACTCTACCCCTTACTTGGTACCGTCCCTCCTCTTGTGTGATCCCTCTCTCCCCAGCTGCGGTGCATTTTTTCCCTCCCTGGCTGAAACTACCCTTGCTTACCCCTCTCTTTCTCTCCCTTAATTGCATATTTCTTTTAAGCACTAAAAGTATATTTGGGAACATTTAATACTGTGTGGGACAGATTAGCCCCTTCTTTGGACCTTTATTGAACTCCGGTCTTTGGCTGTGCCACAAAATAAAAAATAAAATAAAAATAGGGGGTGTATCAACGTTCCTCACAGACTGTGTCGCTGTCCCCTGTTGCAATCCCCCACCTATCCCTGCTCGAGTGTCCACTGTACCCACAGACAACTTGTGGCACCGGCGGATGCTACACTGAGACGCCCCTTCTCTGGAGAGGACTCTAAATGCCAGCTGCTTGATTACTAAGCTCAAGCCTTATTTATTGTTTGTTTTTTCTTTTGAAGTTATCGATATATTTCTGGTGTTAAAATTTGAGTCTGTTCCACCTAGTGTGTAGCACCATTATATTTACAATACTACGTGGTACCGTGCTGCCCCGGCGGGTCCTACTCTCCGAAGAGCAATTTCCACTTTGCCTATTTGATTGCTGGCCGCGGGCCTTATTTGTAATCTCTGCCTCATTGCATATCCTTATTTTATTCCACTATCTGTTGGTTCCCCTTGGAACTTATCTGTGCTGTTTGTTATTTTTCATATTTTGTTGAATTTTGTATTTTATTTCTTTATTCTCTGCGGAGAATCCTATATGTGACGTTTGTTATTTTTACTCGATAACTATTCTATATTGCTTGACACCCCAAATTGTATTCAGAAATACCTCTATGTTTCAGTTGGGGACAGCTGTGATTAGTCCCCGGGACCATCCTGTGGGCTTTTCCGCAGGTTGCAGTATGTTTTGAATAATCTGATCTGGTTTCACGCTTCCGCCCGAGTTTTATATGTACTTACCTCTGATTTACTACTAACGCTTGTAATTGTGGGATCAGTACCTGGGAGTGATATTAACCGCTCCACGTTTAGCTCCCTGGGGTATGGACAGATACCTCGACAAGGCCATGCCTCCGAAACAATCTAACACCTCATACAAGGCAGGGAAGGGGAAGGATGTTCCCCCTAAATCAGGTCCGCCCTCCCCAGCTGGGCATGGGTCAGAATCACATAATTCACCTAGTGATAACACTCCCCCCCTGACAGCCAAAGAAATCTCGGATTTTCTTATGCCCTTGCTTGATAAGCGATTTGACGACCTACAAGCCCGTTTAGAAACGGGTTTAGCCCGCATAGATTCTCATGCGACGCGTATTACCGCATTGGAAACGAGAGTGGGTGACACTGAGGACCTGGTCCACACCTGTCAAGACGGAGTATCTTCTCAACATAAATATATACAACAACTACAGGATAAAGTTGAGGACCTAGAAAATAGATCTCGTAGGAATAACCTCAGATTCATAGGTGTCCCAGAATCCTTGACGGGTTCAGCCCTCTCCTCCTATCTGTCTGTAGACATCCCAGCCTTGTTGGGAATCATATATGATATAGAACTTCCACATATCGAAAGAGCCCATAGGCTGGGAGCGCTGCAGGACGGGACACGGAAACGTTCCCGGCCAGTCATTGCCCGTTACCTAGACTACAGGGCCAAGGAGCAAATTCTTGCAGCGTACCGCAAAACCAGAGATTTATAAGTCAAGGGCCACAAGATCCTTATATTTCAGGACTTCTCGGCGGCTGTGGCTCAGAAATGAAAGGAGTTATCTGACGTTTGTTCCTATCTACATAGTAAAAATATCGGATTCGCCTTACTGTACCCAGCCAAACTGCGGGTCTTGGAAAGTGGAGGTCAAATGTTTTACACAGACCCGGTGGTGGCGAGATCTCACTTTCTAGCTCATGGGTCCCCACCTAGATTGCCTATTAATTAGAATATCAGGTGCTGGGGGGCAGTGGGTTGCACGTTTCAGGTACCCCCGCCTCGGGCGGATCTGTGTTAACCTACCTTAATATTTCTTTTTCGCTTCTATTCCATTTTTTTTTTTTTATCTTTCTTATTAACTTTATTGGTGTTCAGTGTGCGCACCACTAGGCCTAGCTGGTACCCACCACAGTTTTGGTTGTTAGGAAAATGTTAGAAAATAGAGATACGAGACATTATGAAACATTGAGATTGAGCATTGCATTTCATGTTATACTGGTGTTACTGCTGTTGAAGTATTTATTACTCTGGGGATCTTGGAGTATGAGGGGAGCCGCCATTGTATGCATATTTATGTTGTCTACCTGTCAGTTAATTCACTGCCCTGAGGGGATTGGGTAGCCATGCTGTCAGCAGACTCATCCTCATCTGAGGTTGTGCCCCCGAAGCCGCTACAATTCATTTCTTGGAATGTAGGAGGACTTAACTCCCCTGTCAAGCGAAGACGTGTGGTCACGCATCTTAAACGCTCTGTCACGATCCGGGTATCTGGACGCCATTACTTGCCTTTCAGATGTCTCCTGAGACTGGCTCAGCGTTCCAAGGCCGGATCCCATCTGTCTCTACATGTTGCATATCCCTCCTGTCACGCTGAGACTCTGTCACAGCGCCGCCATGTTTGAATCCTGCATGGCGTCTCCCGTCCTCTGCCGTCGCTCCTGTGTTATAGTTGCAGGGTGTCAGAGTGGTGCTTCATGTCTGCCACGGCCTCCGCTGTCATCCACGAGTCTCAGCATACACTTGTCAATCTGGCGTCTCCTGTCCTCTGCGGCCGGCGCCGCCATTACTGCTACGTTTCCACATGGTTTCCAAACTAGCTTTCCCTCCAAGTTCTAACATGGGCGCAGCCATGTTGGATCCAATCACATGTCTCAGTTCCTCCAATCCACTGCCTCTGGAAATCTGCATAATTGCCCAGCCAATGCCTGCATTGCTGCAGGTATAAGTATCCTGTGCCTGGGCCAGGAAATCGTCAGTGCTTTGTTTGTCATACCTTGTTCCAGTCTCTCTCCTGTGGTTGTGTTTCCAGCTCCTGTCTCCAGCATCCACCAAAGAGACCCGCACCTGCCTACCATCCTGCGGTGCAGCCTGACTCTGCAGTCCTCCGTGGCTGATCCAGTTTCCAGCTATTTCATCTGCTTCCAGCAGTATCCACTACCACCGGTAATCATCCTTCAACTCCTCTGTTTCCACGCTCCCTAGCATCTTACTATATTTACTCCGTGTTTCATCACCTGGCTGGTTCCACCCAGCATTCATTCAGTGACTTTATCATCTGGCTGATTCCATTCCGCATCCACTCCGTGTCTTACCACCTGGCTGGTTCCATCCAGCAATTACAACAGCTGATTCAAGTTACCAACTTCATCTGTTCCATCTACTGGCATGTTCCTTGGATATCTTCACTACTACAGCCAGGCCTGGTAAGGTTATTCCATCTAAGGACTGTAACAGCTGTTCTTACCTACCAGTGTCCTGTGTAACCATTTCATGGTCAGAGTGCTCCAGGAATCATATTATTTATCATTGCCATTATTTACCTTGAATGCTGTTTGTTTACACGGAGTCTGTTAATAAACTTTTACTTTGACTTTTACCTGGTTGTCATGGTCACACCTTCGGGTTTCCTTTTAACACTTACATGTCCAGGGGTCTGATTAAACCTCCCCGGTTTAAGTTCCTCTCAGCCCCTACAACTGAGGCTTTCTCCTGTTAGCCAAAACCCTCAGTTGTGACAGTAAGCACTGACCATATGAATCCAGCCGGAGACCAGGATCAAGCGGCTAGGCCGATGCAAGAACTGGCAGCCAGACTCGAACATCAGGAGGCTGCACAAGGCCACATCATCCGCTGTCTCCAGGATCTCTCTACGTGGCTGGATGGGATTCAAACGACCCTTCGTGGACCTGGCACGTCCGGTGCGTCCACTACAGTGACACCAGCTGTAACCCCACCCACCTTACCCATTTCCATTCCACGTCTTCATCTCCCAACGCCAGCAAAGTTTGACGGATCTCCAAAGTTCTGCAGGGGATTTCTTAACCAATGCGAAATCCACTTTGAGCTTCAGCCTGGCAATTTCCCCAGCGACCGTACTAAAATTGCCTATATCATTTCCCTTCTCAGCGGCTCAGCCCTTGACTGGGCATCACCTTTATGGGAGAAGTCTGATCCCCTGCTGTCCTCCTATACGGACTTTGTGGCAACATTCAGGCGCATCTTCGACGAGCCAGGCCGGGTAACCTCTGCTTCATCTGAGATTCTCCGTTTACGCCAGGGAACACGTACTGTGGGACAGTATCTCATACAGTTCAAAATCCTGGCATCCCAACTGGCATGGAACGACGAGGCCCTGTATGCTGCATTCTGGCATGGCTTATCAGAACGCATCAAGGATGAGTTAGCTACCAGAGACTTGCCCTCTAAGTTGGATGAGCTAATTTCTCTTTGCACGAAGGTTGATCTACGTTTCAGAGAGAGAGCAACCGAGCGAGGAAGATCGTCTGCTTCAAAATCTTCTGCTCCTCCTCTTCGTCAACCGTCTCCATCCAAGGATGAGCCC
Organism: Pseudophryne corroboree; assembly: GCF_028390025.1. Taxonomy (NCBI): domain Eukaryota; kingdom Metazoa; phylum Chordata; class Amphibia; order Anura; family Myobatrachidae; genus Pseudophryne; species Pseudophryne corroboree. The sequence goes on from NC_086445.1 coordinate 545,093,749, forward strand.
ATGCAAATTGGCCGTTCCCGTCTATCTCCCGCTGAGCGCCGAAGACGTCTCTCTGAGTCTCTCTGTCTCTATTGTGCAGCTCCGTCTCACATTATCAATGCCTGTCCCAAACGTCCGGGAAACTCCAAATCCTAGCTCGCCAAGGAGAGGGCCGGCTAGGAGTAATGATCTCCTCTCCATCTCCTCATGATTGTAATCTCCCAGTCTCGCTCCAAATTGCTCAACGTTACAGGAACGTCATTGCCCTCCTTGATTCCGGAGCAGCTGGAAATTTCATAACCGAAGCTTATGTTAAACGGTGGTCCCTACCCACCGAGAGACTTCCTTCATCCATCTCATTAACTGCAGTAGATGGCAGCAAGATTTTCGACGCAGTTATTTCTCTAAGGACTCTACCAGTTCGTCTTAGAGTGGGAGTTCTTCATGCAGAATTTATTTCCTTCCTAGTGATTCCAAGAGCCACACATCCAGTGGTTTTGGGCCTTCCATGGCTCCGTCTCCACAATCCGTCGATTGACTGGACGACTACGCAAATACTAGCATGGGGTCCCTCCTGTGCTAAGACTTGTTTGTCCAAAGTGCTTCCTGTTTGTTCTTCTTTCCCCAGGTCGTCTGATGTTCCACCTCCTCCATATCAAGACTACACGGACGTGTTCAGTAAGGCTTCTGCTGATTTCCTTCCTCCTCATAGAGAATGGGACTGCCCAATTGATCTCATTCCAGGGAAGGTTCCACCTCGAGGCCGAACTTACCCGTTGTCTCTGCCTGAGACGCACTCCATGGAGGAGTACATCAAAGAGAACCTGGAGAAAGGTTTTATCCGACCTTCTTCTTCTCCAGCTGGCGCAGGCTTCTTCTTCGTTAAGAAGAAGGACGGTGGTCTGCGACCGTGCATCGATTACAGAGGTCTGAACGACATTACCGTCAAGAACCGGTATCCTTTACCTTTGATTACAGAGCTCTTCGATACAGTCAGCGGAGCAACCATCTTTACAAAGTTGGATTTGAGGGGTGCTTACAATCTCATCCAGATCCGTGAGGGTGACGAGTGGAAGACCGCTTTTAACACCCGTGATGGACATTATGAGTACCTCGTCATGCCCTTCGGATTGAGCAACGCTCCAGCTGTCTTCCAGCATTTCGTGAATGAGATCTTCAGAGACATCTTATACCGCCATGTCGTGGTTTATCTAGATGATATCCTCATCTTTGCCAATAATCTGGAGGAACATCGTTTCTGGGTAAAGGAGGTTCTGTTCCGTCTCCGTGTCAATCATCTCTATTGCAAATTGGAGAAATGTGTCTTTGAAGTTAAATCCATTCCGTTCCTAGGTTACATTGTGTCCGGTTCCGGACTAGAGATGGATCCTGAGAAACTACAAGCAATCCAGAATTGGCAGATACCCTTAACCCTCAAAGGGGTCCAGAGGTTCTTAGGGTTCGCCAATTATTACAGAAAGTTCATACGAGACTTTTCCACCATTGTGGCGCCTATCACTGCATTAACCAAGAAGGGTGCTAACCCGTCCAAGTGGTCTGAAGAAGCTACGCAAGCTTTTCATCTTCTAAAACAACGTTTCATCTCTGCACCAGTTCTGAAACAGCCCGACACCGACTCTCCTTTCATCTTAGAGGTGGATGCCTCCTCCGTTGGAGTAGGAGCGGTGTTATCCCAGAGGGCTAAAGATGGCCATCTACATCCCTGCAGTTTCTTCTCCCAGAAGTTCTCCCCAGCTGAGCGCAACTATGCCATTGGCGACCAGGAGTTGCTAGCCATCAAGCTCGCTCTTGAGGAGTGGAGATATCTGTTGGAGGGAGCTTCTCATTCAATCACGATACTTACCGACCACAAGAATCTTTTATACCTGAAAGGCGCACAATGTCTTAACCCCCGTCAGGCCAGATGGGCACTTTTCTTTTCCAGGTTCGACTTTAAACTCCAGTTCTGTCCGGGCTCTCAGAATCGCAAGGCCGATGCCCTTTCCCGCTCTTGGGAGCAAGAAAACGAGTCAGAGTCTTCAGAAAAGCATCTTATTATTAATCCGTTGGCATTCTCCACGGTAGGGATGGACTCTACGCCCCCACCAGGGAAAAGTTTTGTGAAGCCGGTGTTAAGGAAGAAGCTCATGCATTGGGCCCATGCTTCCCGTTTTGCCGGACATACAGGCATTCAGAAAACCCTCGAGTTTATCTCTAGGTCCTACTCGTGGCCAACTCTGAAGAAGGACGTCAAGGAGTTTATTGCCTCTTGCCCAAAGTGTGCCCAACACAAAGTTCCTCGCCAGTCTCCTGCGGGGCAACTGGTTCCATTATCTGTTCCCAGTCGACCGTGGACCCATTTGTCGATGGACTTTGTTACAGATCTGCCTATATGTAATAAGTTTAATACCATCTGGGTGGTAGTTGACCGGTTCACCAAGATGGCACATTTCATACCCCTCACCGGTCTCCCGTCAGCTTCCAAGTTGACCCAAGTGTTTATCCAAGAGATCTTCCGACTTCACGGTCTTCCTGAAGAGATCATCTCCGATCGTGGAGTACAATTTGTAGCCAAATTTTGGCGAAGTTTGTGTCAAGCCCTCCAAGTCAAGTTAAAGTTTTCTACAGCTTACCATCCTCAGACCAATGGTCAAACCGAGAGGGTGAATCAGGACTTGGAGGCCTTCCTCCGCATTTATGTGTCTTCCTCCCAAGATGACTGGGTTCAACTCCTTCCTTGGGCCGAGTTTAGCCACAACAATCAATACCATTCCTCATCCTCCTCAACACCATTCTTCATCAACTATGGATTTCACCCTAAGGTTCCAGAATTCCAACCGCTTCCAGCAACTTCTGTTCCAGCAGTGGATGTCACCTTGCGTCAGTTTTCAAACAACTGGAAGAATGTCAGCGCAGCCCTGCTTAAAGCCTCATTTAGGTACAAGAAGTTTGCCGATAGGAAGCGTAGAGCGGTTCCTGCTCTCAAGGTGGGTGATCGAGTATGGTTGTCCACGAAGAATTTGAGGTTGAGAGTTCCCAGCATGAAGTTTACTCCTCGTTACATCGATCCTTTTAAAATTGAACAAGTCATCAATCCTGTTGCTTACAGACTCCAGTTACCTCCCTTCTTAAAAATACCCAGGACATTCCATGTTTCCTTGTTGAAACCGCTGATCCTGAATCGGTTTCATTCTGCACTTCCTCCAGCTCCTAAAGTTCAGACTCAACGGGGAGTCGAGTATGAGGTGGCCAAGATTCTGGACTCACGTTTCCGTTACGGTCACTTGCAGTATCTTATTGACTGGAAGGGCTATGGTCCTGAAGAACGCTCTTGGACCAATGCGTCTGATGTCCATGCTCCTGCCTTGGTCCGGAATTTCCACTCGAAGTTTCCTTTAAAACCTAAGAAGTGTCCTGGGGCCACTCCTAAAGGGGGGGGTGCTGTCACGATCCGGGTATCTGGACGCCATTACTTGCCTTTCAGATGTCTCCTGAGGCTGGCTCAGCGTTCCAAGGCCGGATCCCATCTGTCTCTACATGTTGCATATCCCTCCTGTCACGCTGAGACGCTGTCACAGCGCCGCCATGTTTGAATCCTGCATGGCGTCTCCCGTCCTCCGTGGCCTCTGCCGTCGCTCCTGTGTTATAGTTGCAGGTTGTCAGAGTGGTGCTTCATGTCTGCCGCGGCCTCCGCTGTCATCCACGAGTCTCAGCATACACTTGTCAATCTGGCGTCTCCTGTCCTCTGCGGCCGGCGCCGCCATTACTGCTACGTTTCCACATGGTTTCCAAACTAGCTTTCCCTCCAAGTTCTAACATGGGCGCAGCCATGTTGGATCCAATCACATGTCTCAGTTCCTCCAATCCACTGCCTCTAGAAATCTGCATAATTGCCCAGCCAATGCCTGCTTTGCTGCAGGTATAAGTATCCTGTGCCTGGGCCAGGAAATCGTCAGTGCTTTGTTTGTCATACCTTGTTCCAGTCTCTCTCCTGTGGTTGTGTTTCCAGCTCCTGTCTCCAGCATCCACCAGAGACCCGCACCTGCCTACCATCCTGCGGTGCAGCCTGACTCTGCAGTCCTCCGTGGCTGATCCAGTTTCCAGCTATTTCATCTGCTTCCAGCAGTATCCACTACCACCGGTAATCATCCTTCAACTACTCTGTTTCCACACTCCCTAGCATCTTACTATATTTACTCCGTGTTTCATCACCTGGCTGGTTCCACCCAGCATTCATTCAGTGACTTTATCATCTGGCTGATTCCATTCCGCATCCACTCCGTGTCTTACCACCTGGCTGGTTCCATCCAGCAATTACAACAGCTGATTCAAGTTACCAACTTCATCTGTTCCATCTACTGGCATGTTCCTTGGATATCTTCACTACTACAGCCAGGCCTGGTAAGGTTATTCCATCTAAGGACTGTAACAGCTGTTCTTACCTACCAGTGTCCTGTGTAAACATTTCATGGTCAGAGTGCTCCAGGAATCATATTATTTATCATTGCCATTATTTACCTTGAATGCTGTTTGTTTACACGGAGTCTGTTAATAAACTTTTATTTTGACTTTTACCTGGTTGTCATGGTCACACCTTCGGGTTTCCTTTTAACACTTACATGTCCAGGGGTCTGATTAAACCTCCCCGGTTTAAGTTCCTCTCAGCCCCTACAACTGAGGCTTTCTCCTGTCAGCCAAAACCCTCAGTTGTGACACGCTCTCACCCGGATGTGATTTTCCTACAGGAAACACACTGGCTGATTGGCGAGGAAAATTTATTGAAAGCTCCATGGCTTGGTTCTTGTGTCGCAGCACCCTTCCGTACGAAATCGAGAGGGGTTGCAATACTTTTTAGAAAAGATCTCCCCGTCACTATTTTGACAGAAATCATTGACCCCGAAGGCAGATATATCATAATAGACATAGAGCTTTTTCAATCCAAATTTACCCTTGTCAATTTATATGCCCCGAATGTTAATGCACACATATTCCTTCAAGACATTACCCACACTCTTTTAAGCAGAACTAATCATTCTCTAATAGTGGGGGGCGACTTTAACATGGTGGACGATCCTACAGTTGACAGGTCACCGTCAATGCCTAGAACCACTGACTCCCAGAGCAGACATTTACTGACATTTAGGGATTCCCTTGATATCTCTGATCCGTGGAGATTGCTACACCCAACCGACAAAACGCATACTCATTTGTCACCGGTACATGGAATGTTGTCTCGTATTGACAAGTTCTTAATTGCCGATGACTTAATGTCCCAGGTTGCTGGGGTGGATATACTTGACATATTGATCTCTGATCATGCCCCTGTCACGTTGGCATTAACCCACCCCAATATGCACTCGACAGATCGTATCTGGAGGTTCCCACAATACTTGGCAGACTCAGAAGATTTTAAATTGTACCTCACATACCATTGGACCAATTATGTGGATGAAAATATAGATTATTGGGATAGACCTGACATCTTTTGGAACGCCTCCAAGGCAGTAATGAGGGGTCATATTATCAGTTATGTCACCCGGAAAAAAAGGGAATCCAAACTGGAATACACTGCGCTAAAAGCGGCAATGTCCGCTGCCTAACAAACATACACTTCTACTCCAACAGAGCTTACCCTTACTGAGTATAAGCAGGCTAGGCGCCTACTTGAAACTTATTTAGCTACCCAGGCGAAACACTCTTTAGACTTTACCAAAAATAAATTTTATAGATGGGGCAATAAGGCTGGTAGGTTGCTGGCGGTCATTTCCCAGCCTCCCAAAAAACGTCACATTATAACTGCCATACACCACCCCAGGTCTGGCCGTATTATCACTAAATCTCAAGAAATAGTGGAACAATTTCAATCCCTGTTTAGCTCGACACAAATAGATACTGACATACAATCACAACTGCTCACAGCTGAGGCACTGCCCATTCTAACTCGAGATCAGAGAGAAGCCCTTGTGGGCAAAATAACACCGGAAGAAATTAACACTGTTATCTCCAATTTGCCACATGGTAAGTCTCCGGGTCCAGATGGCTTATCGGGAGATTACTACCGCATGTTACAGGCCCACATCGTCCCCACCCTATTGGAATTGTTTCAGGCGATACATGAAAGGAGCTCTACGTCTCCTTTCTTCAATGAAGCATTTATAACACTTATCACCAAACCTGGTAGGGACGCCAAGTTTCTTTCCTCATACAGACCAATTAGTCTATTGAATGTGGACTACAAAATAATGGCCAAGATAATGGCGATGCGGCTTCAGTCCATTCTCCCTGATATACTCACCACAACACAAATGGGTTTTGTAACTGGTAGGCATGCGGTTAAAGCAATCCGCATGGCGCTAGCGGCGGTGGCGGCATCCCAGTCTCCATGTGCAGACCTGAATATGCTTCTCAGCCTTGATGCCAATAAGGCCTTTGACATGGTCCTGTGGCCACATTTGTTTATTGTATTGGAGAGAAGAGGCTTTGATACGGGGTTTATTAATTATGTACGTTACATCTATGACAATCCGTCAGCATCTTTATTAATAAATGGGATCAGTGGCCAACGGTTCTTTTTGGAAAGGGGTACCCGCCAGGGATGCCCCTTATCGCCACTGCTATTTAATCTGGCCCTCGACCCGTTGCTTAGGACATTGCAGGATTGGTCGGTTTTCCGGGGTATAAAAGTGGGTGGTCAGGAAATTAAGCTGTCTGCTTTCGCTGACGATATTCTTCTATATATATCTGACCCTGAGCATTCCCTTAATTTGATCCTAGACAAGATCCAATTATTTGGCCGCATTTCAGGCTTTAGTATCAATATGGACAAATCTAAAGCATTATTATTATATGGTAATGTGACATGTCCGAGTTGGACCTCACACTTTCCCCTCCACTGGGTGTCCACTTATATCATATATTTGGGGGTTATGGTGCCACGCTATATGTCTGAGCTATACAAAATCAATGTAAACAAGGCCATACGCACCCTAACTGATGATATTGGGAGATGGGAACGTCTTCCATTGTCCTATTTAGGCAGGGCTAACCTGCTAAAAATGGTGGCTATACCGCGCATACTATATCCACTACAGACACTACCCATACTGCTAACAAACCGAGACGACCAAACGATCAACAAACTAATCCGAACCTTTATATGGAGGGGAGGCCGGGCACGTATTGCTTTACGTAAACTTGCCCAACCTAAATCCAATGGAGGTATCAATTTTCCAGATGTAGTAACTTATAACCATGCTGCACTTCTGAGACACTTGAGAAATTGGCTGCAAAATAGTTCAGTATATACAAATACATCTCTCGAACAGAATTTTTTAGCAGATGTGGGTCTGACATGTTTTCTTCACCAACATGATTGGGAGATATCAGACCATATCAAGTCAAACCCACTTTTGTGGTCTACTAGGAAAATGTGGCACATATTGCGCCACAATGCGAAATTAAATCAATACTACTCCTTGCACTTGCCCTTACTTAAAAATACAGAGTTTTTGGGCGGCATGGCTGCCCATCCCTTTACATCATGGAGGGAGGCTGGTATAGCGTCTATTCGATCATTGGTGTCTGTGGAGAACCACCGCTTGCTCACCTTCTCAGAGGTCTCAACAAGACATGCTGCGGTCGTTTCTTCTCCCCTTCCATTTTTGTAAACACAATTCTACATTAGACACATTACAGGTTGAGTATCCCATATCCAAATATTCCGAAATACGGAATATTCCGAAATACCGACTTTTTTGAGTGAGAGTGAGATAGTGAAACCTTTGTTTTTTGATGGCTCAATGTACACAAACTTTGTTTAATACACAAAGTTATTTAAAATATTGTATTAAATGACCTTCAGGCTGTGTGTATAAGGTGTATATGAAACATAAATGAATTGTGTGACTGTAGACACACTTTGTTTAATGCACAAAGTTATAAAAAAATAATGGCTAAAATGACCTTCAGGCTGTGTGTATAAGGTGTATATGTAACATAAATGCATTCTGTGCTTAGATTTAGGTCCCATCACCATGATATCTCATTATGGTATGCAATTATTCCAAAATATGGAAAAATAAGAATTTACTTACCGATAATTCTATTTCTCATAGTCCGTAGTGGATGCTGGGAACTCCGAAAGGACCATGGGGAATAGCGGCTCCGCAGGAGACTGGGCACAAAAGTAAAAGCTTTAGGACTAGCTGGTGTGCACTGGCTCCTCCCCCTATGACCCTCCTCCAAGCCTCAGTTAGGATACTGTGCCCGGACGAGCGTACACAATAAGGAAGGATTTTGAATCCCGGGTAAGACTCATACCAGCCACACCAATCACACCGTACAACCTGTGATCTGAACCCAGTTAACAGCATGATAACAGAGGAGCCTCTGAAAAGATGGCTCACAACAATAATAACCCAATTTTTGTAACTATGTACAAGTATTGCAGACAATCCGCACTTGGGATGGGCGCCCAGCATCCACTACGGACTATGAGAAATAGAATTATCGGTAAGTAAATTCTTATTTTCTCTGACGTCCTAGTGGATGCTGGGAACTCCGAAAGGACCATGGGGATTATACCAAAGCTTCCAAACGGGCGGGAGAGTGCGGATGACTCTGCAGCACCGAATGAGAGAACTCCAGGTCCTCCTCAGCCAGGGTATCAAATTTGTAGAATTTAGCTAACGTGTTTGCCCCTGACCAAGTAGCTGCTCGGCAAAGTTGTAAAGCCGAGACCCCTCGGGCAGCCGCCCAAGATGAGCCCACTTTCCTTGTGGAATGGGCTTTTACAGATTTTGGCTGTGGCAGGCCTGCCACAGAATGTGCAAGCTGAATTGTACTACAAATCCAACGAGCAATAGTCTGCTTAGAAGCAGGAGCACCCAGCTTGTTGGGTGCATACAGGATAAACAGCGAGTCAGATTTTCTGACTCCAGCCGTCCTGGAAACATATATTTTCAGGGCCCTGACTACGTCCAGCAACTTGGAATCCTCCAAGTCCCTAGTAGCCGTAGGTACCACAATAGGCTGGTTTAAGTGAAACGCTGAAACCACCTTAGGGAGAAATTGAGGACGAGTCCTCAATTCTGCCCTGTCCGTATGAAAAATTAGGTAAGGGCTTTTATAGGATAAAGCCGCCAATTCTGAGACACGCCTGGCTGAAGCCAGGGCTAACAGCATTACCACTTTCCATGTGAGATATTTTAAGTCCACAGTGGTGAGTGGTTCAAACCAATGTGATTGTAGGAACCCCAAAACTACATTGAGATCCCAAGGTGCCACTGGAGGCACAAAAGGAGGCTGTATATGCAGTACCCCCTTGACAAACGTCTGAACTTCAGGGACTGAAGCTAGTTCTTTCTGGAAGAAAATCGACAGGGCCGAAATTTGAACCTTAATGGACCCTAATTTTAGGCCCATAGACAGTCCTGTTTGCAGGAAATGCAGGAAACGACCCAGTTGAAATTCCTCTGTAGGGGCCTTCCTGGCCTCACACCACGCAACATATTTACGCCAAATACGGTGATAATGTTGCACAGTTACATCCTTCCTGGCTTTGATCAGGGTAGGGATGACTTCATCCGGAATGCCTTTTTCCTTCAGGATCCGGCGTTCAACCCCCATGCCGTCAAACGCAGCCGCGGTAAGTCTTGGAACAGACAGGGTCCCTGCTGGAGCAGGTCCTTTCTTAGAGGTAGAGGCCACGGGTCCTCCGTGAGCATCTCTTGAAGTTCCGGGTACCAAGTCCTTCTTGGCCAATCCGGAGCCACGAGTATAGATCTTACTCCTCTCCTTCTTATGATTCTCAGTACCTTGGGTATGAGAGGCAGAGGAGGGAACACATACACTGACTGGTACACCCACGGTGTTACCAGAGCGTCCACAGCTATTGCCTGAGGGTCCCTTGACCTGGCGCAATATCTGTCTAGTTTTTTGTTGAGGCGGGACGCCATCATGTCCACCTTTGGTTTTTCCCAACGGTTCACAATCATGTGGAAGACTTCTGGGTGAAGTCCCCACTCCCCCGGGTGGAGGTCGTGTGCTTGACTTAGGGCATTGTAAATGGCCCTTAGTTCCAGGATATTTATGTGAAATGACGTTTCCATGCTTGACCACAAGCCCTGGAAATTTCTTCCCTGTGTGACTGCTCCCCAGCCTCTCAGGCTGGCATCCGTGGTCACCAGGACCCAGTCCTGAATGCCGAATCTGCGGCCCTCTAGAAGATGAGCACTCTGCACCACCACACAGGAGAGACACCCTTGTCCTTGGAGACAGGGTTATCCGCTGATGCATCTGAAGATGCGATCCGGACCATTTGTCCAGTAGATCCCACTGAAACGTTCTTGCATGGAATCTGCCGAATGGAATAGCTTCGTAAGAAGCCACCATTTTTCCCAGGACCCTTGTGCATTGATGCACTGACACTTGGCCTGGTTTTAGGAGGTTCCTGACTAGCTCGGATAACTCCCTGGCTTTCTCCTCCGGGAGAAACACCTTTTTCTGGACTGTGTCAAGAATCATCCCTAGGAACAGCAGACGTGTCGTCGGAATCAGCTGCGATTTTGGAATATTTAGAATCCACCCGTGCTGTCGTAGTACTACTTGAGATAGTGCTACTCCGACCTCTAACTGTTCCCTGGACCTTGCCCTTATCAGGAGATCGTCCAAGTAAGGGATAATTAAGACGCCTTTTCTTCGAAGAAGAATCATCATTTCGGCCATTACCTTGGTAAAGACCCTGGGTGCCGTGGACAATCCAAACGGCAGCGTCTGAAACTGATAATGACAGTTCTGTACCACAAACCTGAGGTACCCTTGGTGAGAAGGGCAAATTGGGACATGGAGGTAAGCATCCTTGATGTCCAGAGACACCATATAGTCCCCTTCTTCCAGGTTCGCTATCACTGCTCTGAGTGACTCCATCTTGAATTTGAACCTTTGTATGTAAGTGTTCAAGGATTTCAGATTTAAAATAGGTCTCACCGAGCCGTCCGGCTTCGGTACCACAAACAGCGTGGAATAATACCCCTTTCCCTGTTGTAGGAGGGGTACCTTGATTATCACCTGCTGGGAATACAGCTTGTGAATGGCTTCCAATACCGCCTCCCTGTCGGAGGGAGACGTTGGTAAAACAGACTTCAGGAACCGGCGAGGGGGAGACGTCTCGAATTCCAATTTGTACCCCTGAGATACTACCTGCAGGATCCAGGGGTCCACTTGCGAGTGAGCCCACTGCGCGCTGAAATTCTTGAGACGGGCCCCCACCGTGCCTGAGTCCGCTTGTAAGGCCCCAGCGTCATGCTGAGGACTTGGCAGAAGCGGGGGAGGGCTTCTGTTCCTGGGAAGAGGCTGCCTGCTGCAGTCTTTTTCCCCTTCCTCTGCCCCGGGGCAGATATGAGTGGCCTTTTGCCCGCTTGCCCTTATGGGGACGAAAGGACTGAGCCTGAAAAGACGGTGTCTTTTTCTGCTGAGAGGTGACCTGGGGTAAAAAGGTGGATTTCCCAGCCGTTGCCGTGGCCACCAGGTCCGATAGACCGACCCCAAATAACTCCTCCCCTTTATACGGCAATACTTCCATATGCCGTTTGGAATCCGCATCACCTGACCACTGTCGCGTCCATAACGCTCTTCTGGCAGAAATGGACAGCGCACTTACTCTTGATGCCAGAGTGCAAATATCCCTCTGTGCATCTCGCATATATAGAAATGCATCCTTTAAATGCTCTATAGTCAATAATATACTGTCCCTGTCCAGGGTATCAATATTTTCAGTCAGGGAATCCGACCAAGCCACCCCAGCACTGCACATCCAGGCTGAGGCGATTGCTGGTCGCAGTATAATACCAGTATGTGTGTATATACTTTTAAGGATATTTTCCAGCTTCCTATCAGCTGGTTCCTTGAGTGCGGCCGTATCAGGAGACGGTAACGCCACTTGTTTTGATAAGCGTGTGAGCGCCTTATCTACCCTAGGGGGTGTTTCCCAACGCGCCCTAACCTCTGGCGGGAAAGGGTATAATGCCAATAATTTTTTAGAAATTAGCAGTTTTTTATCGGGGGAAACCCACGCTTCATCACACACCTCATTTAATTCATCTGATTCAGGAAAAACTACGGGTAGTTTTTTCACACCCCACATAATACCCTTTTTTGTGGTGCTTGTAGTATCAGAAATGTTCAAAACCTCCTTCATTGCCGTGATCATGTAACGTGTGGCCCTACTGGAAAATACGTTTGTTTCCTCACCGTCGACACTGGAGTCAGTGTCCGAGTCTGGGTCTGTATCGACCATCTGAGGTAACGGGCGCTTTAGAGCCCCCGACGGTGTTTGAGACGCCTGTACAGGTAATAACTGATTTGCCGGCTGTCTCATGTCGTCAACAGTCTTTTGTAAAGTGCTGACGCTATCACGTAATTCCTTCCATAAGACCATCCAGTCAGGTGTCGACTCCCTAGGGGGTGAAAATAAGATTTTACTTACCGATAAATCTATTTCTCGTAGTCCGTAGTGGATGCTGGGACTCCGTAAGGACCATGGGGAATAGCGGCTCCGCAGGAGACAGGGCACAAGAATAAAAGCTTTAGGATCAGGTGGTGTGCACTGGCTCCTCCCCCTATGACCCTCCTCCAAGCCTCAGTTAGGATACTGTGCCCGGACGAGCGTACATAATCAGGAAGGATATTGAATCCCGGGTAAGACTCATACCAGCCACACCAATCACACCGTACAACTTGTGATCTGAACCCAGTTAACAGTATGATAACAACGAAGGAGCCTCTGAAAAGATGGCTCACAACAACAATAACCTGATTTAGTTAACAATAACTATGTACAAGTATTGCAGACAATCCGCACTTGGGATGGGCGCCCAGCATCCACTACGGACTACGAGAAATAGATTTATCGGTAAGTAAAATCTTATTTTCTCTGACGTCCTAGTGGATGCTGGGACTCCGTAAGGACCATGGGGATTATACCAAAGCTCCCAAACGGGCGGGAGAGTGCGGATGACTCTGCAGCACCGAATGAGAGAACTCCAGGTCCTCCTCAGCCAGGGTATCAAATTTGTAGAATTTAGCAAACGTGTTTGCCCCTGACCAAGTAGCTGCTCGGCAAAGTTGTAAAGCCGAGACCCCTCGGGCAGCCGCCCAAGATGAGCCCACTTTCCTTGTGGAATGGGCTTTTACAGATTTTGGCTGTGGCAGGCCTGCCACAGAATGTGCAAGCTGAATTGTACTACAAATCCAACGAGCAATAGTCTGCTTAGAAGCAGGAGCACCCAGCTTGTTGGGTGCATACAGGATAAACAGCGAGTCAGACTTTCTGACTCCAGCCGTCCTGGAAACATATATTTTCAGGGCCCTGACAACGTCAAGTAACTTGGAGTCCTCCAAGTCCCTAGTAGCCGCAGGCACCACAATAGGTTGGTTCATGTGAAAAGCAGAAACCACCTTAGGGAGAAATTGAGGACGAGTCCTCAATTCTGCCCTGTCAGAATGAAAAATTAAGTAAGGGCTTTTATATGATAAAGCCGCCAATTCTGACACACGCCTGGCTGAAGCCAGGGCTAACAGCATCGTCACCTTCCATGTGAGATATTTTAAGTCCACAGTGGTGAGTGGTTCAAACCAATGTGACTTAAGGAACCTCAAAACAACATTGAGATCCCAAGGTGCCACTGGAGGCACAAAAGGAGGTTGTATATGCAGTACCCCATTTACAAATGTCTGAACTTCAGGGACTGAAGCCAGTTCTTTCTGGAAGAAAATCGACAGGGCCGAAATTTGAACCTTAATGGACCCTAATTTTAGGCCCATAGACAGTCCTGTTTGCAGGAAATGGAGGAAACGACCCAGTTGAAATTCCTCTGTAGGGGCCTTCTTGGCCTCACACCACGCAACATATTTTCGCCAAATGCGGTGATAATGTTTTGCGGTTACATCCTTCCTGGCTTTGACCAGGGTAGGGATGACTTCATCTGGAATGCCTTTTTCCTTCAGGATCCGGCGTTCAACCGCCATGCCGTCAAACGCAGCCGCGGTAAGTCTTGGAACAGACAAGGCCCCTGCTGGAGCAGGTCCTTTCTTAGAGGTAGAGGCCACGGGTCTTCCGTGAGCATCTCTTGAAGTTCCGGGTACCAAGTCCTTCTTGGCCAATCCGGAACCACGAGTATCGTTCTTACTCCTCTCCTTCTTATGATTCTCAGTACTTTTGGTATGAGAGGCAGAGGAGGGAACACATACACTGACTGGTACACCCACGGTGTCACCAGAGCGTCCACCGCTATTGCCTGAGGGTCCCTTGACCTGGCGCAATATCTGTCTAGTTTTTTGTTTAGACGTGACGCCATCATGTCCACCTTTGGTTTTTCCCAACGGTTTACAATCAGGTGGAAGACTTCTGGGTGAAGTCCCCACTCTCCCGGGTGAAGGTCGTGTCTGCTGAGGAAGTCTGCTTCCCAGTTGTCCACTCCCGGAATGAACACTGCTGACAGAGCTATCACATGATTTTCCGCCCAGCGAAGAATCCTTGCAGCTTCTGCCATTGCCCTCCTGCTTCTCGTGCCGCCCTGTCTGTTTACGTGGGCGACTGACGTGATGTTGTCCGATTGGATCAATACCGCCTGACCCTGAAGCAGGGGTTTCGCTTGACTTAGGGCATTGTAAATGGCCCTTAGTTCCAGAATGTTTATATGAAGAGATGTTTCCATGCTTGACCACAAGCCCTGGAAATTTTTTCCCTGTGTGACTGCCCCCCAGCCTCTCAGGCTGGCGTCCGTGGTCACCAGGACCCAATCCTGAATGCCAAATCTGCGGCCCTCTAGTAGATGAGCACTCTGCAGCCACCACAGAAGAGACACCCTTGTCCTTGTCGACAGGGTTATCCGCTGATGCATCTGAAGATGCGATCCGGACCATTTGTCCAGTAGATCCCACTGAAACGTTCTTGCATGGAATCTTCCGAATGGAATTGCTTCGTAAGAAGCCACCATTTTTCCCAGGACCCTCGTGCACTGATGCACTGACACCTGGCCTGGTTTTAGGAGGTTCCTGACTAGCTCGGATAACTCCCTGGCCTTCTCCTCCGGGAGAAACACCTTTTTCTGGACTGTGTCCAGAATCATTCCTAGGAACAGTAGACGTGTCGTTGGAATCAGCTGCGATTTTGGAATATTTAGGATCCACCCGTGCTGACGTAACACTACCTGAGATAGTGTTACTCCGACTTCTAACTGTTCCCTGGACCTTGCCCTTATCAGGAGATCGTCCAAGTAAGGGATAATTAAGATGCCTTTTCTTCGAAGAAGAATCATCATTTCGGCCATTACCTTGGTAAAGACCCGAGGTGCCGTGGACAACCCAAACGGCAGCGTCTGAAACTGATAATGACAGTTTTGTACTACAAACCTGAGGTACCCTTGGTGAGACGGGTAGATTGGGACGTGGAGATAAGCATCCTTGATGTCCAGAGACACCATATAGTCCCCTTCTTCCAGGTTTGCTATCACCGCTCTGAGTGATTCCATCTTGAATTTGAACCTCTTTATGTAAGTGTTCAGGGATTTCAGATTTAAAATTGGTCTCACCGAGCCGTCCGGCTTCGGTACCACAAACAGCGTGGAATAATACCCCTTTCCCTGTTGTAGGAGGGGTACCTTGATTATCACCTGCTGGGAATACAGCTTGTGAATGGCTTCCAAAACTGCCTCCCTGTCGGAGGAAGACTTTGGTAGAGCAGACTTCAGGAACCGGCGAGGGGGAAACGCCTCGAATTCCAGTTTGTACCCCTGCGATACCACCTGTAGAATCCAGGGGTCCACTTGCGAGTGAGCCCACTGCGCGTTGAAATTCTTGAGACGGGCCCCCACCATGTCTGAGTCTGCTTGTAAAGCCCCAGCGTCATGCTGAAGACTTGGCAGAAGCAGGGGAGGGCTTCTGCTCCTGGGAAGCGGCTGCATGGTGCAGTCTTTTTCCCCTTCCTCTGCCCCGGGGCAGGAAGGAATGGCCTTTAGCTCGCTTGTACTTATGGGAACGAAAGGACTGAGTTTGAAAAGACGGTGTCTTTTTCTGCTGATGTGAAGTGACCTGGGGTAAAAAGGTGGATTTTCCAGCCGTTGCCGTGGCCACCAGGTCCGATAGACCAGCCCCAAATAACTCCTCCCCTTTATACGGCAATACTTCCATATGTCGTTTGGAATCCGCATCTCCTGACCACTGTCGCGTCCATAACGCTCTTCTGGCAGAAATGGACATAGCACTTACTCTTGATGCCAGGGTGCAAATATCCCTCTGTGCATCACGCATATATAGTAATGCATCCTTCAAATGCTCTATAGTTAACAGTATATTGTCCCTATCCAGGGTATCAATATTTTCAGTCAGGGAATCCGACCACGCGACGCCAGCACTGCACATCCAGGCTGAAGCGATTGCTGGTCGCAGTATAACACCAGTATGTGTGTATATACTTTTAAGAATATTTTCCAGCCTTCTATCTGCTGGTTCTTTGAGGGTGGCCGTATCAGGAGACGGTAACGCTACTTGTTTTGATAAACGTGTGAGCGCCTTATCTACCCTAGGGGGTGTTTCCCAACGTGTCCTAACCTCTAACGGGAAAGGATATAGTGCCAATAATTTTTTAGAAATTAGCAGTTTTTTGTCGGGGGAAACCCACGCTTTATCACACACCTCATTTAACTCATCTGACTCAGGGAAAACTATTGGTAGTTTTTTCACACCCCACATAATACCCTTCTTTGTGGTACTTGTAGTGTCAGAAATGTTCAATGCTTCCTTCATTGCCGTGATCATGTAACGTGTGGCCCTACTGGACATTACGTTTGTCTCCTCACCGTCGACACTAGACTCAGTATCTGTGTCTGGGTCTGTGTCGACCCACTGAGGTAACGGGCGTTTTAGGGCCCCTGACGGTGTCTGAGACGCCTGGACAGGCACTAATTGATTTGCCGGCTGTCTCATGTCATCAACCGTTCTTTGCAAAGTGCTGACATTATCACTTAATTCTTTAAATACGATCATCCAGTCAGGTGTCGACTCCCTAGGAGGTGACATCACTAACCCAGGCAATTGCTCCGCCTCCACATAATTTTCCTCCTCATACATGTCGACACACACGTACCGACACACAGCTCACACACCGGGAATGCTCTGATAGAGGACAGGACCCCACAAGCCCTTTGGAGAGACAGAGGGAGAGTCTGCCAGCACACACCAAGCGCTATATATATATATACAGGGATAACCTTATATAAGTGTTATTCCCTTATAGCTGCTGTATAGTTTTTAGCTGCCAATAGTGCCCCCCCTTCTCTTTTTTACCCTGATTCAGTAGCAAGTCTGCAGGGGAGAGTCAGGGAGCCGTCCATCCAGCGGAGCTGTGAGGGAAAATGGCGCTTGTGTGCTGAGGAGATAGGCTCCGCCCCTTCACGACATCCTTATCTCCCGCTTTTTCTGTAAAAAATGGCAGGGGTTAAAATACATCCATATAGCCCAAGAGCTATATGTGATGTATTCTTTAGCCAATCTAAGGTATTATCTGTTATATTGCGTCTCAGGGCGCTCCCCCCCAGCGCCCTGCACCCTCAGTGACCGGAGTGTGAAGTGTGCTGAGAGCAATGGCGCACAGCTGCGGTGCTGTGCGCTACCTTAGTCTGAAGACAGGATCGTCTTCTGCCGCCGATTTCACCGGACCTCTTCGCTCTTCTGGCTCTGTAAGGGGGCCGGCGGCGCGGCTCCGGGACCCATCCAGGCTGAACCTGTGATCGTCCCTCTGGAGCTAATGTCCAGTAGCCTAAGAAACCCAATCCACTCTGCACGCAGGTGAGTCCGTTTCTTCTCCCCTTAGTCCCACGATGCAGTGAGCCTGTTGCCAGCAGGACTCACTGAAAATAAAAAAACCTAAAATATACTTTTATTCTAAGCAGCTCAGGAGAGCCACCTAGCCTGCACCCTTCTCGTTCGGGCACAAAAATCTAACTGAGGCTTGGAGGAGGGTCATAGGGGGAGGAGCCAGTGCACACCATTTGATCCTAAAGCTTTTATTCTTGTGCCCTGTCTCCTGCGGAGCCGCTATTCCCCATGGTCCTTACGGAGTCCCAGCATCCACTAGGACGTCAGAGAAATCACTATTACAGGCAATTGCTCCGCCTCCATACCATTTTCCTCCTCATACATGTCGACACAACGTACCGACACACAGCACACACACAGGGAATGCTCTGATAGAGGACAGGACCCCACTAGCCCTTTGGGGAGACAGAGGGAGAGTTTGCCAGCACACACCAGAGCGCTATATATATATACAGGGATAACCTTATATAAGTGTTTTTCCCTTATATAGCTGCTGTATTGATTTATCTGCCAAATTAGTGCCCCCCTTCTCTTGTTTTACCCTGTTTCTGTAGTGCAGGACTGCAGGGGAGAGTCAGGGAGCTTCCCTCCAACGGAGCTGTGAGGGAAAATGGCGCCAGTGTACTGAGGAGATAGGCTCCGCCCCCTTCTCGGCGGCCTTTCTCCCGCTTTTTTAAGGAAAAACTGGCAGGGGTTAAATGCATCCATATAGCCCAGGAGCTATATGTGATGTATTTTTTGCCATCTAAGGTATTTTTATTGCGTCTCAGGGCGCCCCCCCCCAGCGCCCTGCACCCTCAGTGACCGGAGTGTGAAGTGTGCTGAGAGCAATGGCGCACAGCTGCGGTGCTGTGCGCTACCTTATTGAAGACAGGACGTCTTCTGCCGCCGATTTTCCGGACCTCTTCTGCTCTTCTGGCTCTGTAAGGGGGACGGCGGCGCGGCTCTGGGACCCATCCATGGCTGGGCCTGTGATCGTCCCTCTGGAGCTAATGTCCAGTAGCCTAAGAAGCCCAATCCACTCTGCACGCAGGTGAGTTCGCTTCTTCTCCCCTTAGTCCCTCGATGCAGTGAGCCTGTTGCCAGCAGGACTCACTGAAAATAAAAAACCTAATTTAAACTTTTACTCTAAGCAGCTCAGGAGAGCCACCTAGATTGCACCCTTCTCGTTCGGGCACAAAAATCTAACTGAGGCTTGGAGGAGGGTCATAGGGGGAGGAGCCAGTGCACACCAGCTAGTCCTAAAGCTTTTACTTTTGTGCCCAGTCTCCTGCGGAGCCGCTATTCCCCATGGTCCTTTCGGAGTTCCCAGCATCCACTAGGACGTCAGAGAAAATCCCATATCCAAAATACCTCTGGTCCCAAGCATTTTGGATAAGGGAGACTCAACCTGTATTACACATTTTGCGGAGGGAGATTGGAATAATCCTCTGGATAGCCTCTTGTTGCACCCAGTACCGAGACACAAGGCCATATCCATACATTATACTTTCTTGAGGACAATATTAGATCACGCTAATGTGACAGGTGGCATGTCTAAATGGTTGGCTCACTTTCCTGGGCTGACCATACCTGAAATGGAAAAAGCACTGTTGTACTCCCGAAAGGTCCTTCCAGCAAGCATGTACACTGAACTGTTTCTTAATGTGTATCATAACACCTATCTATCCCCGTTAAGACGCTATCATATGGGAACGTCGGAAACACACTCCTGCCCAAGATGCCACCAGAGTGAGGCTGATACGTATCATTGTCTGTAGGCATGTCCAATTGTACAATATTTTTGGCATCTCATTAGGAGGAGGCTCATTTAATAACCTATGTTCCCTTTACCCCCGAATGGGCAGTTCTGGGTATCATCGATTCCACCCTCTGCATGCCATCGGAATGTAAAAAACTACTGATAGCCCTTAGTGCGGCCGGGAAGAAAACGATCCTACAGGGGTGGTTAGATAGTACGCCTCCACAGATACCATTATTTTTGAGTAAACTACACCATATATTCAGGATGGACTGGGTGGAGGCTATTGTTGATAGAGGTAAACAGGTAGACAAGTTTTTTAATCTCTGGGAATCTTATATTTCCACCCTGCCCCTCACGACACGGCTACACATTCATAACAGCCTTAAGAACACTACATGGTACTTAACTAGACTGGCTGCGCAGGACCGACCTATATCTTTGGTTTAGGAATGGACAGGTTATGGCGGCTCCCCTTATAGATGCGTCAGTGATGTATAGAATCATCAATGTATTGACAGACCACTCAAATATATTGCATAAATCTTTGTGGTCTGAGTTATGTGAATTTGATGTAAAACCCCTAATCATGATTCCTGTATATTACTGTATTTTGCATTTTCTGTTCACCTGTAACATGTGATGCGAATATAAGTGATGTCTCAATAAAAAGTTTATTTAAAAAAAAAAAATATATATCTTTTAACATTTATTAAATGTTTTATTGCATATTTTGTATGTACCATCTAAGGAATCCAATTCTCTATTGGCAGTGACGATATTCACAAGAGAATGAGTGAAACTGGTATTAAAATGTGAATCTACAATGAACAGTAAGAGATGCTGCCTGATATACACTGATCTCCATGAGAACTTGAAAGCATATATGGATGCTATTGTTACTTAGTAACAAGACCCGTGGCCAGGATAAGAGGATTCCCTAAAGATCTGATCAGGGCGGATATGACGATCATCCTGCGCTCGGGTAAGGGCGGAAGTGTCCGCTCGACGGTGATAGTATTGTGTGTAGATGGACGAAGTCTCGCGAGAGCACGGACGTGATGGTCGGGTAAGGGCGGAAGTGCCCGCCCGACGTGCAGAGCCTGACGACGTAGTGTCATTATAAGAGGGCGGATATGACGGTCGGGCGAGGGCGGAAGTGCCCGCCCGGCATGCAGAGACTAAGGAGAGTGCGGTCACGCGATAGGATGGGTGGGAGACTCTGGGACATGATGTCACGTGACTCAGCATGTGATTGGACACTAGAGACGGTTTCTATGGTTACTGTTAATAACAACATGGAGGCAGCCATTGATGAACAGGTGCTGCTACTTAGAAAATTGAATGTCCCCGTTTATTGGTTGATATTTAAATAAATAGGTTGGCTATTTTTGTGATGACACACTTACCTTGAAAAAGGGTCTGGAATAGACCTGAAACGCGTTGGTGCAGTGCAAGGAACCACCCAGACGATATTTGGTGAAAGTGACTACCGGATCCAGGGAGCTGAAAACCCGGGAGGCTGCCTGGGACTGCTATAACATCCATGCAATTTTGAGAACCTGTTAGGTTCTCATATACGTCCGGTAATTACATCACCATTATTTACTGGGATCTATTCTTGCTACTTGTGTGTCAAAATTTTAATGCACATGGTTTTATTGGATTTTGTTTGTCTGTATATGTAAAAATAAAAAACGGTGCTACACTATCCTGCTATCATTTCCTCTGTTTTATGGTCATCTTGAGAGGAAATAAGACAAGAGGAGGAATACTACACGGATTACGGGGGGATTGACCCATTACATGCTGAAGATTCAAGTTACTCACAGGAATGTATACCATCAAATTATTCTTTGATATGTTTTGAGACTCTACATCAGTTGTGTATTCTCTGTGATTTAGAAGGGCGCCCTATATCCTATTCACCAATTTTCTGTCTACCATTGTATATATTTTTGGGGGTGAGGGAAACGCCCCTGCTGTGTGATTTGGATTAAGGCTGCACCTTGTTTATTGCGCACTTCTCTGAAGTCAGGTTTTTTGTGTTAGAAATTGAGGACGAGTCCTCAACTCTGCTCGATCCACGTGGAAAATCAGATAGGGGCTCTTGTGAGACAAAGCCGCAAATTCGGACACCCGCCTCGCAGATGCCAAGGCCAACAACATGACCACTTTCCAGATGAGAAATTTTAATTCAACTGTTTGAAGAGGTTCAAACCAGTATGATTTAAGGAACTGTAACACCACGTTAAGGTCCCACGGCGCCACTGGGGGCACAAAAGGAGGTTGGATGTGCAGCACTCCCTTTACAAAAGTCTGGACTTCTGGGAGAGAAGCCAATTCCTTCTGAAAGAATATAGATAAGGCCGAAATCTGCACCTTAATGGAGCCTAACTTTAGGCCCATATCCACTCCTGTCTGTAGAAAATGGAGAAAACGACCCAGCTGAAAATCTTCCGTAGGAGCATTTTTGGCTTCACACCAAGACACATATTTCCTCCAGATACGGTGATAATGCTTCGCCGTTACCTCCTTCCTAGCTTTGATTAGAGTAGGGATGACTTCCCCCGGAATACCTTTCCTAGCTAGGATTTGGTGTTCAACCGCCATGCCGTCAAACGTAACCGCGGTAAGTCTTGGAACACATACGGCCCCTGTTGCAACAGGTCCTCCCTGGGAGGAGAGGCCACGGATCTTCTGTGATCATTTCCTGAAGATCTGAATACCAGGCCCTTCGAGGCCAATCTGGAACAATGAGTATTGTCTTCACTCTTGTTCGTCTTATGATTCTCAATATTTTGAGATAAGTGGAAGTGGAGGGAACACATAGACCGATTGAAACACCCACGGTGTCACCAGGGCGTCCACCGCCACTGCCTGAGGGTCCCTCGACCTGGAACAATACGTCCGAAGCTTTCTGTTGAGGTGTGACGCCATCATGTCTATTTGAGGAAGTCCCCGACAACTTGTTACATCTGCAAAGACCTCTTGATGAAGTCCCCACTCTCCTGGATGGAGATCGTGTCTGCTGAGGAAGTCTGCATCCCAGATGTCTACTCCCAGAATGAAGACCGCTGACAGAGCGCTTACATGATTTTCTGCCCAGCGAAGAATCCTGGTGGCTTCCGCCAGTTGCTGCTCTGCTCTTTGTCCCGCCCTGGCGGTTTACATGCGCCACGGCTGTGATGTTGTCTGACTGGATCAGAACGGGTAGGTTGCGAAGAAGCTTCTCCGCCTGTTGCAGGCCGCTGTATATGGCCCTTAATTCCAGTACATTGATGTGTAGACAAGCCTCCTGGCTTGACCATATTCCCTGAAATTTTTTTCCTTGTGTGACTGCTCCCCATCCTCGGAGGCTCGCGTCCGTGGTCACAAGAACCCAATCTTGAATGCCGAACCTACGACCCTCTAGAAGATGAGCACTCTGGAGCCACCACAGGAGAGAGACCCTGCCCTGGGGGACAGGCTTATCTTCCGATGCATTTGTAGATGAGACCCTGACCACTTGTCCAGAAGGTCCCACTGAAAAGTTCTTGCATGAAACCTGCCGAACGGAATGGCCTTGTAGGCCACCACCAAAAATGACAGCCGAGTTGTCGGAACCAACTGCGACTTTGGTAGATTTAGAATCCAGCCGTGTTGTAGTACTCTCAGGGAGAGAGACACGCTTTTTAGTAACTGATCTCTTGACCTTGCCTTTATCAGGAGATCGTCCAAGTATGGGATAATTGTGACCCCCTGCTTGCGCAGGAGCACCATCATTTCCGCCATTACCTTGGTGAAAATCCTCGGGGCCGTGGAAAGCCCAAACGGCAACGTCTGAAACTGGTAATGACCATCGTGTACAGCGAATCTCAGGTACGCCTGATGAGGCGGATATATGGGGACATGAAGGTATGCATCCTTTATGTCTAGTGACACCATAAAATCCCCCCCTTCCAGGCTGGAGATCACTGCCCGGAGAGATTCCATCTTGAATTTGAACCTTTTCAAATATAGGTTTAGGGATTTTAGATTCAGAATTGGTCTGACCGAGCCATCCGGCTTCGGGACCACAAACAGGGTTGAATAAAACCCTTTCCCCTGTTGCACTAGGGGAACCTTGATAATCACCTGCTGTTGACACAGCTTTTGTATGGCAGCTGAAACTATTTCCCTCTCTGGGGGAGAAGCTGGCAAGGCCGATTTGAAAAATCGGTGGGGAGGCACGTCTTCGAACTACAGTTTGTAGCCTTGGGATACAATTTCGACCACCCAAGGATCCAAATCCGATTGAACCCAGACTTGGCTGAAGAGTCGAAAAGGTGCCCCCACCGGTGCGGACTCCCGTAGCGGAGCCCCAGCGTCATGCGGTGGATTTTGTAGAGGCCGGGGAGGATTTTTGTTCCCGGGAACTAGCCGTAGCTGGTGTTCTTTTCCCTCTACCTCTGGCGAAGAAGGAGGAGCCACGACCCTTTCTGAACTTATGCGACCGAAAGGACTGCATCTGGTATTGAGGTGTTTTCTTTTGCTGTGGGGGAACGTAAGGCAAAAAGGAAGACTTACCCGCGGTAGCTGTGGAAACCAGGTCCGCGAGGCCCTCCCCAAATAAAACTTCACCTTTGTAAGGCGAAGCCTCCATATGTCTCTTTGAATCAGCATCACCTGTCCATTGACGGGTCCACAGGGACCTTCTAGCAGAAACTGCCATGGCATTGGCTCTTGAACCCAACAGCCCAATATCTCTCGCAGCTTCTCTCATATATAATGCTGCGTCCTTGATGTGACCTACGGTCAACAAAATACTATCTTTATCTAGAGTGTCACACGTTGCAATTGTGCTACCCACCCATGCCGACGCTACTGCAGGTCTGAGCAGGGCTCCCGTAGTCGCATAAATTGATTTTAAGGTAGTTTCCTGCCTGCGATCCACAGGATCCTTTAGGGCCACCTTTTTGGACAAGCGCATCAAGGCTTTGTCCACCGTGGGCGAGGATTCCCACCGTAACCTGTCCTTTGAGGGGAAAGTATACGCCATACTAATTCTCTTGGGAACCTGCAGCCTCTTGTCCAGAGTTTCCCAAGCCTTTTCAAATAAAGCGTTCAGCTCATGAGATGGGGGAAACGTTACCTCCGGTTTCTTTTCCTTAAACATGCAGACCCTCGTGTCAGGGACAGAGGGGTCCTCTGTGATATGCAAAACATCTTTTATTGCAATAATCATATATTGAATACTCTTGGCCACTCTTGGGTGCAACCTTGCATCATCATAGTCGACACTGGAGTCAGAATCCGTGTCGGTATCAGTGTCTGCTACCTGGGAAAAGGGACGTTTATGGGACCCTGAAGGGTCTTTTGACACAGTCAAAGCCATGGATTGACTCCCTGCTTTGTCCTTGGACTCTGCTTTGTCCAATCTCTAATGTAATAAAGTCACATTAGCATTTAACACATTCCACATGTCCAACCAATCAGGTGTTGGCTGTGCCGACGGAGACACCACCACCATCTGCTCTGCATCCTCCCTAGACGAGCCTTCCGCTTCAGACATATCGACACACACGTACTGACACCCCCACACACACTGGGATATATGAATATGGGGACAGACCCACAATAAGGCCCTTTGGAGAGACAGAGAGAGAGTATGCCAGCACACACCCAGCGCCACTATATACTGAAATGAAGTCCCAGCCTGCATAGCGCTTTTATGCACAAATTAGCACCAAATAAATGTGCCCCCCCCCCCCCCCCCCCTCGTTTTTGCCCCATTACTTGTTCAGCAGGGGAGAGTCCGGGAGCAGCTTCTCTGCAGCTTGCTGTGGAGAAAATGGCGCTGGTTAGTGCTGGAGGATCAAGCTCCGCCCCCTCGACGGCGGGCTTTGGTCCCGCTATTTTTCTTTATACTGGCAGGGGAATTTTCATATACAGCCTCCGCAGTATCTATTTATGTGCCAGGCTTATGTGAGGTAAAAATTGCTGCCCAGGGCGCCCCCCCTGCGCCCTGCACTCTTGCTGTGCCTGTGTGTGATGTGGAAGTCTTCTGCCGCCTTTGAAGTCTTCTTGCTTCTTATACTTACCCGGCTTCTATCTTCCGGCTCTGTGAGGAGGACGGCGGCGCGGCTCTGGGACGAACAGCAAGGACGACACCTGTGTTCCGACCCTCTGGAGCTCATGGTGTCCAGTAGCCTAAGAAGCAGAGCCCATCAGTCCAGGAAAGTGGGTCTGCTTCTCTCCCCTCAGTCCCACGAAGCAGGGAGCCTGTTGCCAGCAGTGCTCCCTGAAATTAAAACCTAACAAAAGTCTTTTCAGAGAAACTCAGTAGAGCTCCCCTGTAGTGCATCCAGCCTCCTATGGGCACAGGATCTAACTGAGGTCTGGAGGAGGGGCATAGAGGGAGGAGCCAGTTCACACCCATCTGAAGTCTTAGAGTGCCTATGTGTCCTGTGGAGCCCGTCTATACCCCATGGTCCTTACGGAGTCCCCAGCATCCTCTAGGACGTAAGAGAAAGCGGCGGGGGGGGGGGGGGGCATCTCCTGAAACTCCAGTTTGTACCCTTGGGACACTATGGGGGTAATTCCAAGTTGATCGCAGCAGGATTTTTGTTAGCAATTGGGCAAAACCATGTGCACTGCAGGGGAGGCAGATATAACGTGTAGAGAGAGTTAGATTCGGGTGGGGTGTGTTCAATCTGCAATCTAATTTGCAGTGTAAAAATAAAGCAGCCAGTATTTACCCTGCACAGAAATAAAATAACCCACCCAAATTTAACTCTTTCTGCACATGTTATATCTGCCTCCCCTGCAGTGCACATGGTTTTGCCCAATTGCTATCAAAAATCCTGCTGCGATCAACATGGAATTACCCCCTATGTCTAAGACCCAAGGATCCAGGGCGGACTGAAACCAGACCTGACTGAAGATTCGGAGACAGCCCCCCCACCGGCACGGACTACGGCAGGGGAGCCCCAGCGTCATGCGGTGGACTTGGTAGAGGCGGCGGAGGACTTTTGGTCCTGGGTGCCTGGCACTGCAGGCGACTTCTTTCCCCATCCTCTACCCTTTAAAGCGAGGAAGGACGAGCCCTTACCTCTTTTGTATTTATTAGGACGAAAGGACTGCATCTGCTGATGGGGCGCCATTTTCTGTTGAGTGGGAACGTAAGGAAGAAAAGATGACTTACCCGCAGTAGCGGTAGACACCAGGTCAGCAAGGCCGTCACCAAACAAGACACTACCTTTGAAGAGGAGAGCTTCCATATTTTTCTTGGAGTCGGCATCAGCATTCCATTGATGGATCCACAGCGCCCTCCTGGCCGAGACCACCATGGCATTGGCTCTTGATCCCAAGAGGCCAACGTCCCTCGCCGCATCCTTTAGGTAATCTGCAGCGTCCTTGATATAACCAAGAGTCAAAAGAATGTTATCCTTATCAAGGGTATCCATATCAGAAGCTAAATTATCAGCCCACTTAGCAATAGCACTACTCACCCATACCGACGCCACAGCAGGTCTGAGCAATGCACCCGTATTAACAAAAATGGCCTTCAAAGTCGCCTCCAGCTTGCGATCCGCCGGATCCTTGAGAGCAGCCGTGTCAGGGGACGGAAGCGCCACCTTCTTGGACAAACAGGATAGAGCCTTGTCGACATTTGGAGACGACTCCCATTTTTCCCTGTCATCAGAGGGGAAAGGATACGCCATAAAAATTCTCTTGGGAATCTGCCACCTCTTGTCCGGCGACTCCCAAGCTTTTTCACAAAGAGCATTCATTTCATGAGAGGGGGGAAACTTCACCTCAGGTTTAAATAGGCAAATCCTTGTGTCCTGCACAGCAGGTTCATCAGAGATATGTAAAACATCTTTAATAGCCACAATCATGTACTGAATACTCTTAACTACCCTTGGGTGTAAAGTAGCCTCATTAAAATCGACGTTGGAATTAGAGTCCGTGTCGGTAGCTGTATCTACCATCTGGGTAAATTAACGTTTTTGTGACCCTGAGGGGGTCTGTACCTGAGACAAAGTGTCCTCCATGGATTTTCTCCATGCTTGTGTCTGAGAATCAGATTTATCCAGCCTCTTAGACAATAAAGCCACATTAGCATTATGTGTACTTAACATTGTAACCCAATCAGCAATCGGCTGTGCCGACAGAGCCATTTCCAGCTCCTTTCCTGCGCCCCCAGTAACTTCCTCCAGGGAGGAACACTCAGCCTCAGACATGCCGAAACGAAGTACCGACACCCCCACACGCACACTGGCCAATACAGGGGATAGCCTACAGGGAAGCCTGGAGAGAGAAACACAGAGGGAGTATGCCAGCTCACACCCCAGCGCCCATATACCACACAACTATAATATATGATAGTAGCGCTGATAATAATAAACAAGCACCAATTTCTGCGCCCCCCCCCCCCCCGTTTTGCTCCATTTTACTTGTGAGGAGCTTGGAGGACCGGGCCAGCGTCTCTGCAACGGCTGTGGAGAGAAGAAAGAAGAAAATGGCGCTGGTGAGCTGTGCGGCTAAGCCCCGCCCCTTCCCGGTGCGCTGTAGTCCCGCTCAAAATTTCAAATCTTAATGCTGGCGGGGGTATTAAATAGGGTGCCCGGGCACCGATTATGCCTTTTTGCCAGCCTATTTTGACCCCAGTAACCTGCTGCCCAGGGCGCTCCCCCCCAGCGCCCTGCACCCTGTGAGTGCCGTTGGTGTGTGGGAGCATGGAGCGCAGCGCTACCGCTGCGCTGTACCGTTACTGAAGTCTTCTGCCATCACTGAAGTCTTCTGCTCTTCTCATACTCACATGGCTTCTTTCTTCTGGCTTCTGTGAGGGGGGTGACGGCGTGGCTCCGCGACGGGAACAAGCAGCTAGGCGAACCAAGTGATCGAACCCTCTGGAGCTAATGGTGTCCAGTAGCCTAAGAAGCAGAGCCCTTAACTAAGAAGAAGTAGGTCTGACTTCTCTCCCCTCAGTCCCACGATGGAGGGAGCCTGTAGCCAGCAGGTCTCCCTGAAAATAAAAAACCTAACACAAGTCATTCTAGAGAAACTCAGTAGAGCTCCCCTAGTGTGTGTCCAGTCACTCCTGGGCACAGAGTCTAATTGAGGTCTGGGGGAGGGGCATAGAGGGAGGAGCCAGTTCACACCCAGTCAAAGTCTTTTTAGTGTGCCCATGTCTCCTGCGGATCCCGTCTATACCCCATGGTCCTTTTGGAGTCCCCAGCATCCTCTAGGACGTAAGAGAAATGACAGTTAGAAGTTGGTTGGCTGGTACTTTATCTCTGTACACTTTATTTCCATCCAAGTCTTAGTAAATAGACCCCTAAGTCTTGATAAAGTGGAAAGAGATAAACAACCAATAGGCTCCTGTCATTTTTCAAACACAGCCTGTAACAGGGCAGTTAGGAGCTGCCTGGCTGATACCTTCTCTCCCTTAGATCACTCTCCAATGCTTAGTGCTTCTCTCCCATAGGGCAGGATGTACAAAAGTGAAAATGCTGTAAAAAAACAGTTTTCAGGGTTTTCACAGCATTTTCGTATGTATTTACCTCTGTCCTCCGGGTCTATGTCTGTATCTTAACCATACCCTAACCCTAGCCATTTGCTCCCACAGCCTAACCCTAACTGCCCCCCCCCCCCCTTCCCCCCCCCACACACACACAGCCTAACCCCCTACTTGCCTACCTGACCCTCTCCATGAGGGAGAAAATGCTCTGTTCCTGGACTTTCCTGGTAATGTATGATTGCCATCACCTGTGGTGAGCTAGTTAATTGATAAGAAAGGTGTTTCACCACAGGTGATGGCAATCATACATTACCAGAAAAGTCCAGGAACAGAGCATTTTCTCCCTCATGCAGAGGGTCAGGTAGGCAAGTATGCCCTAACCCTCCCTCTAGTGTCTAACCCTAACCTCAGTACTTACGATCAGGATCCATCTAGATTCTGACCATCGGGATGCCGCTGTCAGCATTCTGTCGGGATACCAACCGCATCCCCTATAAACTGGCGTCTCTTTTCTAGAAAGATGGCATTATGGCTGGGCTTGACAATTGTTTTGTAAAATCTAGGATCCAGCTTAAAAGTTTAGGAGCCATACCAGCACGCCATAGGCCCAAATATAAAATATGCCACACCGTAGGGCTTAAATTCATATTATTGCTACACCGTCGGGCCCACTTTCATATTACTGACACACAGTCGGGGCCAAATTTATATTACTGCAATCAGGATTTTGGTACTTACCGATAAATCCTTTTCTCCGATTCCACAGGGGCCACAGGAGTGCAGATACAATGGGGAAATAGTAGTCAGTAACTGGGAGCTGGCACTTTAAATTTATAACCATGTGACTAGCTACTCCCCTACTATGTTCCCCCTCCAAGCCAGTCTAGTGAAAACTGTGCCCGAGGAGAGCTGGAAAAAAACAACGTTAAAGTAGAGGAGGTTCGCTAAGTCAACTAAAACAAGATAATAGGAAAAAAACGTGCAGGCACACAGTGACCTGCAACCCGATAAGTGTAGAAGGACGAAACAGCGCTGGGTGGGCGTCCAGTGGCCCCTGCGGAATCGGAGAAAGGGATTTATTGGTAAGTACCAAAATCCTGATTTCTCCTTCATCCACTAGGGGCCACTGGAGTGCAGATACAATGGGGACATCCCAGAGCTACCAAAACGGGAGGGAAAGCGCTGAGAGTCCTGCAAAACCGCTCGGCCAACCCGTGACACAGAGGCCGCAAAAATGTCAAATCCGTAAAACGTGATAAACGTATGATGTCCCGACTAAGCGGCATCGCAACATAAAGCAATCATGAAAACCCTGTGGACGGCAGCCCCCGAAGGTCCCCCAGAGCGCGTGGAGTGTGCCGAAACGGAAAACGGAGGCTCTCGAGCAACCGCCAAATAAGACTGTCTGATGGTCAGACGTATCCAACAGCCCAACGTCTGTTGGGACCCCAGCCATTTAGGACGGGAGCATCGCACAGAACAAAGAAGAAATCAATTAGTCGAATAGCCAAAGACCTCTGTAGAGAGAATCGGTGAGCCCTGACAACATCCAAAGAGGGACGAAAACACAAGTGTCAGATTTATATGAAAAGCGGACATCACCCCAGGAAGAAACGACAGCTGAGTATGAAGCTCAGCCGTAACCTTAATCGAAAGGGGGCCTGCCAGTAGAGTACTCCCTGCAAGAGAGCCCGAACTTCCGGCAGCCAGGCTAATTTCCTTTGGAAAAGAACCGAAAAAGGAGAGACCTGAAAGTCAGGTCAAACTAGTCAAAGCGCAGCCGAGCAAACCACCCGGAGAAACCAAAGGCGGCGGCTAAATGAAAAACAGGAGGGAAAAACCCTTGTCATCCACACCAGACCACACAAAGTTTCCAAAAGTGGCAAAAGTGAGACGAGGTAACCGACTTCCAAAATCGGGGCCCAGTAGGTATTACCGAACTAGGGAACTCCTGCCTTCTAAGAAGGTCTCGTGAACAGCCACGCCGTTAAACGAAACTTGTGTAAGACTGCAGGGTGGATCTTCAAGTCATGCGCGGCCAAACTGGAGTCACAGGGAAGACTAGTGCGCATTCTCCCTTTATGTGTTGCAGAAAGAGAGGTAGAAACAGAAAAGGAGGAAAGATAGACTAACCAGAAACTCCAAGGAGCTGTGAGGGCATCCTCGGCTACTGCCGCCAGAGCTCACGTCCGAGAGTAGTAAAGGGTTGAAGAGTCAGTCGGAGCGCCATGAGGTCGATCCGAGTTCTCTGCCAACAGCGGACCAGCTGACAAAACTCCGGGGAATGTCCACTCACCCGGGTGCCTGACGTGGCGGCTTGACCTGGAATGAAGATTGTCATCCTCTGCTCAGAGGAGAATGTAGGCGACCTCTCTCGCGACTTGGCTGCATAGAGAGAGGAACTGGTCCTGAGGAAGGAAAAATCCTCTGAAAGACCGAGCTGAGAACCGTTCCTAAACACAGAAAAACAGTACAAGGAGCATAAATGGGACCCGGGTCGAATCAGAAAATCCTGGATCCTACGGATATTCAGAAGTAACCTAAACTGCAGAGAGGGTTTCCATCAGTAGATTGTTCAGTTAGGGAACAAACGTCACTCCCTGCCTTTGAAGTAGGGCCCTCCTGTGACCTTCATGAACACGGTGGGAGCGGAAGAGAGACCGAACGGAAAGGTCTGACAGTAGAAATGAGTATCCTGTACTACGAATTGGAGAAAAACCCGATGAGGAAGCCCAATGGAAACCAGTAAACAGGCATCCCTGATGACTAAGGACGCGTAAAACCCCTTTTTTCTTCAAATTAGCAATCACAGACTGAAAGAATTCTAAATTCAGAATAGGCCTGGCCGAGCCATCTGGCTACGGCACGGTAAAAAACAAAGGCCTGAGAAAAAGCCCCGAATCCAATGATGTGCGGAAACAGGGATCAGGACCATTGCGGTTTGAAGCATCTGGAACGCCGCCTGCAGGACGACTCTCTTGTCGTCGTAAACCGGCAGACCCGTGGTTAGGGACCCCTGAGGCGGTTGGACTCCGAAATCGAGTTTGTAACCGCCGGTGATGAGAAACCTAGCCCAAGCATACCCAGGCCTCCCAGAAAAACCACAGACATGCGCCCACCCTGGGATCTCCCAGGTGGGAGGGAGGTCTGACCTGCGGTGGGTGTGTTGGAGGACCTACAATCAGACTGGCCGAGGATGCTGAACCTCTGCCTCTTACTCTGAGATCCCTTGGTGACGGAGATACCGCCCCTGTCATGGATTCGAAACCTGGAAAGGGCACGGAAATATCTAAAGGAAAGACCGGTATAGGTCCGTCTTGGAGCTGGAGCAGCAGTAGGGGAAAGAAAAGTGGACTTACCCCCAATGGCCTGAGAAATCCAGGCAGGAAGAACCTTCCCGACCAGGATCGTAAAGAACCTGCTGCCCATTAGGATTCAATATCCGCCTGTCACTGTCGCATCCCCAAAGGTCGTCGGGTTAAGACAGCCCAAGCGGAAATTCAGTCTCCGAGTATACAGACGTCCTTGGAGGCCTCAAAAGAATATAAAGAAGAATTGAGACTCTGATTTGCCCAAGGTATCAGCTGATCCTGATGCAAACCATCCGGTAACCTAGAGGACAATTGTTCCACAACCTATCTGCTCCGGACAAGGTAGAATCCCTGCTACCGCATATTTCTCTCAGATGGCTCCCTTAGCAAGGTTGCCCCAAGGTTGCAGCTTGGACCGGCGATACATCGAGGGGTATACCCTTGGAGAGCTCCGAAATCGTTTCCTGCTATTTGCGGGGAATGGATAGGAAAACAAACATTGTTTGATACCTGAAATTGTGCATTCGGATGTCTTCAGGCCGCCGACCGGAGCATATCCAGATCATCCGAAACTGGACAAGTCGCTGTCATTTCTTCATTGCCGCCGAACTCCGCGGTACGTGAAGTAAGCCGACTTCTTTACCTGCAGCACCAGATGAACTGCTGTACAATGCACCTCGATATCCTGAGATACTGTATCAGGCTACACCGAAAACAGACACCATCAGTATCCTGGACATCTCTTGCCTCCTCCAAGAGAGGCCTCTCATCCGCAGAGTTGTGTAACATGGAGGTTAGCAAGCTCCTTTTAGAAACCTGGAGAGGAAAAATAACGTACGAGGTCTCTGGTTAACAGCGACATTACCTGCATAAGCCGAGCTGTTCAAACAGGAGTGCGCTGCAGCTGCGTTGAGGGCTGAGCAGATGTTTCTACCGCACAATCCTCAGATAACAGGAAATTCTCTGACTGGGTGTTACGTAAACGGAAAGAGAAAAGGTGGATTAAAGAAGCGTAGCCCTATGTTATCTCTGCACTATAACGTGCAGTGACAGATACGTTTTAAATAAACATTCTGGAGCAGCGGAGACTTGAACAAGTAGCGCTGCAGGTCAGGAGTCTTAGCCACTAGGCTATAGGAGCTTCCCTTAAAGTTGCTTTTGTTGGGAGTGAAACCCGGGTCTCCGTGTTCAGATGTCCCCGCTACTAGCGTCACGAGCCACAGTGGCTATTTGTCTGATGCCACCTACATTCCTCCAAATACAAACAGCATTAGAACCAAGTGAAAACAAAGGAATAATAAAGGGAAGGCAACACCCGCCCTGTATGTAGTATACTGCTAAATTAGGAAAAACAGGTGCAATACATGTTTCTCGGAGGCTCCGCTGGTTTCCCAAAATGGCGGTCAGCCTGTGATAAAAGCCGGGGGAAAATGTTATGTGGCAAGGCGGATCTATGTGGAAATGTGAACCCAGGTCTGTATGTTATTATAAAACATTGTGAAAGAGTTTAGTTCTATCCACTATATATGGTATTGTAACAGTATACATACATGCATATATATATATATATATATATATATACATACACATAAATATATATATATATATACATACACATATACATACACTGCAAACTAAACATGGCTTAGCAATGTAATAGTTAAATTATACAACAATGTGGAGGGGGGGGGTGTTTACTCACCACTGCTTGCAGATGATGGAGAGGACCCGACACGCGCCGCACGCAGCGGTGTCCAGCCTCTGCCAACGGAGTGGCCCCGACACGCGCCGCACGCAGCGGTGTCCGGCCACTGATACTTACCGCTGCCGTGCTGCCAGAATCTTCTGCCGACGGAGCGGCACCGACACGCGCAGCACACAGTGGTGTCCGGCCAGCTCCGGAGAGCTCAGTGTCTCCTTCAGCCGGACGCAGCTGCGATGGGACCCCGCCGGCAGCCTCCCGCGGTGCAGACTGGCAGTGGCAGAGCTGCCAGACTGTGAGTGTGAAGAAAGAAAATAAAAATCTTCAGAAGTCCCAAGAGTGACCAGCTCCCTCGGCACTTAAATAAGACTGGCTTGGAGGAGGGACATAGTAGGGGAGGAGCTAGTCACATGGTTATAAATTAAAGTGCCAGCTCCCAGTTACTGCCTACTATTTCCCCATTGTATCTGCACTCCAGTGGCCCCTAGTGGATGAAACACAGTCGAATCCAAATTCATATTATGCCACACAGTAGGGCACAAATTCATACACATGTGGGATGATGAGTTATATAACTTTTGAAGACTTGTGTAACTTGTGGAGGGGGAAGGAAAGAGGCACAATTGCCGGTGGAGGGGACTCAAGGCAGATTTGGGGATGATTGAGGCAGAGGTACATTTGGAAGGGTTGGGGCAGAGGCACACTTGCGGAGGGTTGGGGCAGAGGCACACTTGTGGACGGTTGAGGCAGAGACACAATTGTGGAAGGTTGGGGCAGAGGCACACTTGCGGAGGGTTGGGGCAGAGGCACATTTGTAGAGACTACCATAAATTGCTGATATTGCACACAGGGACCATAGTCCACGATGAATGTCACCAGAAAGTGATTATACACAAATAAATGGTAGACAAAAGCACAGCGTCACAGTCTCTCCAGCACACTGTATAGATAGTTTTGCAGCCTCATGTAATTGATGTTCCTCTGACAGCTCTGGCTGCTATTATAAGACAGCAGATTCCCCAATAAGCTCATGTTCCCTGCAGTTTTCCTGCACACCTCACTGCTCCCCACAAAGCCCCCAGGCTGCTTCACTTGTCCCCAGCCCATACAACCCAACTGTCTCCCAACTGTTTTACGGGACAGTCCCATATTTTGGGACTGTCCTGCTGTTCCACCCACATGCCGAAGTGTCTCACAGTGGAGGTGGTGCTGGGGGGGAGTTGGGAGGCTACCTGTCACTACTTTGCTTAGCAGAGCAGCTGTGAATAGATGGCTTCTACTCAAGGGACACAGAGGGTCTGGCAGCATCGATAGCTCACAAAGCGCTGGACATGCCCCCCCAATTACACAAACGTAAGGCGACTCGCAATCGAGGCATTCCCTTGAAGCCACACCCCCTTTTGCCATGACCATGCCCCCTTTACAGGAGTCCCGAACTGGCAGCTCACAATGTTGGGAGGTTTGCTATCAGCAGCAAGCTCTCCCCTCTTTTGGAATTCAGTAGCACCCAGCTGTCTCTGCCTCTACCCCTGGTTCTGCTCTTCATCCAGAGCTCAGAGCCTCCCTCATCGCCTCTTCATGGTTGCCGGACACGGCATCCCTGGGGTGGGCAAAGACTGTAGACCCCTGGGCGCATGCAGGCAACACAGCTGCGGACAGGGAACTATGAAGCTGTACACACAGTGACAGCCGGAGCGACACCCCCAGAACCCCTGCTGCTCCCGCTCTTTAGGGGTGATTCAGACCTAATCGCTGGGCTGCAAACTTTGCTGTCCTGCATTCAGAAAGTCGCCGCCCCCAGGGGGAGTGTAAATTCACCATGCAAGTTTGCGATCGCATGTGTACGCCGAGCTGTAAAAATCAACGGTGTGCAGTCTCTGCGCAGCCAGGACTTACTCCTACAGTGCGATCAAAACAGGCTGACGTCAGATACTCTCGCTTGGGTACGACTGCGTTTTTCCGGACACTCCCAGTGAACGGTCAGTTGCCACCCACAAATGGCCTCTTCCTGTCAATCACCTTGCAAACGCCCGTGCAAATGTAATTTTCGCACTATCCGGTCGCTGACCGGCGATGCCCATTGTTGTTGTCCAACGCGCGTACGCATTGCGGTGCATACGCATTAACAGTTATGACCTGAACGCCCGGTGTGCGAAAACGCACAGCAGCAATCAGGTCTGAATCACCCCGTCTCCCCTTTACACTGCCTGTGGCATTAGGCAGAACACTTCCTGTGGTGTCAGGCAGAACAGAGGAGGCAGAGCCACACTGATTAAATGTGGCGAGAACGCACTCCTGTAACCAGCACCAGAGAAGTGGGGGTTTTTTTTTTTTTTTTTTAAACAATTGGCTTCATAAGAAGTCTACATGGCTCTTGTAAATCTTACTCGCCATGGCTAAAATCTTGGTCGCCATAGCAACCTGGCCCCCAGGATTTGTTGAGCCCTGCATTATGGCTCTGATTTTGAGTCGCACACAAAAAGTAACACAACATTATTAGTGTCTGCGTGTTTATGCAAATGAAATACAAACTCCTTCCCTTGTGTACATCGAGCGGAATGTGTAAGGACTGAGGCAACCACTTTTTGTGCTTGTGCACACTGTAATACTGATTGCCATGTCCTTATAAGCCACCTGGGGTGCACCATCGAAAACTGTACCAGCCCTATGACACAGGTACAGTTTCTGCATATGACCACAGCCTTCTATGCTTACGGATGTACATCTGTGAATGCAGGCACTTGCACTGGCACACCTGGACACTCCTATAACACTGCTCCTCCATCCCCCTGCCTTGAACATCTCTGCTTTGCTTGCATACTGCCATCAGGCCTCCTCCCGCTTGCTTGCACCTCATGTCATCTGTCTGTCGCCCCTCCCCACTACATTGTTAGCTCTTCAGAGCAGGGCCCTCTTTCCTCTTGCTATCTAAGCCCTCTTCTCGACACATTTCACCCGCAGCTCTCTCCTACTCAGCGACTATCTGTACCTGCTTTTTCTCCTGCTGGTAAAAGGCTCCTCTCTATCTATGGTCGCCAACCCCAAGTAGTACAATGATTACTCCCTCGCTACTTACATCTAAGACGTATTATGTTTTGAGAATTATGGTGCTCTTTGTTACCTGTACTCTGTTTTTGTTATTTATTTACTGTAATGCTAAGTTTTGTCTCCCTGTACTGTCCTTTGTACGGCGCTGCAAAACACTTGTGGCGCCCTATAAATAAAATGTAATAATAACATGTCCATGAGACTGACTTTTTTTGCATTCACTTCAAGCCACCACCCTATCACACCCAGGAAAGCATACCACTTTTCCTCCAACTTTATGATACCAGATGTCCTGAAACAACCTGTTTTATAATGCATGTTTCGGGTGAGATCTATGACAATTTAAAGTCAGTTAATCTCCAAATAATAAGATTTTACTCACCGGTAAATCTATTTCTCGTAGTCCGTAGTGGATGCTGGGGACTCCGTAAGGACCATGGGGAATAGACGGGCTCCGCAGGAGACTGGGCACTCTAAGAAAGAATCAGTACTACTGGTGTGCACTGGCTCCTCCCTCTATGCCCCTCCTCCAGACCTCAGTTAAGGAAACTGTGCCCGGAAGAGCTGACATTACAAGGAAAGGATTTTGGAATCCAGGGTAAGACTCATACCAGCCACACCAATCACACCGTATTACTTGTGATAACATACCCAGTTAACAGTATGAACAACAACAGAGCATCAAACAACGGATGCCAACATAACATAACCCTTTATGAAGCAATAACTATATACACGTATTGCAGAAAATCCGCACTTGGGACGGGCGCCCAGCATCCACTACGGACTATGAGAAATAGATTTACCGGTGAGTAAAATCTTATTTTCTCTAACGTCCTAGTGGATGCTGGGGACTCCGTAAGGACCATGGGGATTATACCAAAGCTCCCAAACGGGCAGGAGAGTGCGGATGACTCTGCAGCACCGAATGGGCAAACACAAGGTCCTCCTCAGCCAGGGTATCAAACTTGTAGAATTTTGCAAAGGTGTTTGAACCCGACCAAGTAGCAGCTCGGCAAAGCTGTAATGCCGAGACCCCTCGGGCAGCCGCCCAAGAAGAGCCCACTTTCCTTGTGGAATGGGCTTTTACTGATTTAGGATGCGGCAATCCCGCCGTAGAATGAGCCTGCTGAATCGTGTTACAGATCCAGCGAGCAATAGTTTGCTTTGAAGCAGGAGCACCCAGCTTGTTGGATGCATACAGGATAAACAGCGAGTCAGTTTTCCTGACTCCAGCCATTCTGGCTACATAAATCTTCAAAGCCCTGACTACATCAAGCAACTTGGAATCCTCCAAGTCACAAGTAGCCGCAGGCACCACAATAGGTTGGTTCAAATGAAAAGATAACACCACCTTCGGCAGAAATTGCGGACGAGTCCGTAATTCTGCCCTGTCCATATGGAAAACCAGATAGGGGCTTTTACACGACAAAGCCGCCAATTCTGACACACGCCTAGCCGAAGCTAAGGCCAATAGCATGACCACTTTCCACGTGAGATACTTTAGCTCCACGGTCTTAAGTGGCTCAAACCAGTGGGATTTCAGGAAACCCAACACCACGTTGAGATCCCAAGGTGCCACTAGTGGCACAAAAGGGGGCTGAATATGCAGCACTCCCTTAACAAACGTCTGAACCTCAGGAAGAGAAGCCAGTTCTTTTTGAAAGAAAATGGATAGGGCTGAAATCTGGACCTTTATGGACCCCAATTTTAAGCCCATAGTCACACCTGACTGTAGGAAGTGCAGGAACCGGCCCAGCTGGAATTCCTCTGTAGGGGCCTTCCTGGCCTCACACCAAGCAACATATTTTCGCCATATACGGTGATAGTGTTTTGCTCTCACGTCCTTCCTAGCCTTTATTAGCGTAGGAATAACTTCATCCGGAATGCCTTTTTCCGCTAGGATCCAGCGTTCAACCGCCATGCCGTCAAACGCAGCCGCGGTAAGTCTTGGAACAGACAGGGCCCCTGTTGCAACAGGTCCCGTCTGAGATGCAGAGGCCATGGGTCTTCTGTGAGCATTTCTTGCAGTTCCGGGTACCAAGTCCTTCTTGGCCAATCCGGAACAATGAGTATTGTTCTCACTCCTCTTTTTCTTACGATTCTCAGCACCTTGGGTATGAGAGGAAGAGGAGGAAATACATAGACCGACTGGAACACCCACGGTGTTACTAGTGCGTCCACAGCTATCGCCTGAGGGTCCCTTGACCTGGCGCAATACCTTTTTAGCTTTTTGTTGAGGCGGGATGCCATCATGTCCACCTGTGGCAGCTCCCATCGATTTGTAATCTGCGTGAAGACTTCTTGATGAAGTCCCCACTCTCCCGGGTGGAGGTCGTGCCTGCTGAGGAAGTCTGCTTCCCAGTTGTCCACTCCCGGAATGAACACTGCTGACAGTGCTTGCACGTGATTCTTCGCCCAACGAAGAATCCTGGTGGCTTCCGCCATCGCCACCCTGCTTCTTGTGCCGCCCTGGCGGTTTACATGAGCCACTGTGGTGATGTTGTCTGACTGAATCAGCACCGGTTGGTTGCGAAGCAGAGGCTCCACTGGACTCAGGGCGTTGTATATGGCCCTTAGTTCCAGGATATTGATGTGCAGACAAGCCTCCTGACTTGACCACAACCCTTGGAAGTTTCTTCCCTGAGTGACTGCCCCCCATCCTCGGAGGCTTGCATCCGTGGTCACCAGGACCCAGTCCTGTATGCCGAACCTGCGGCCCTCGAGAAGGTGAGCACTCTGCAGCCACCACAGAAGAGACACCCTGGCCCTGGGGGATAGGGTGATCAGCCGATGCATCTGAAGATGCGATCCGGACCACTTGTCCAACAGATCCCACTGAAAGATCCTCGCATGGAACCTGCCGAAGGGAATGGCTTCGTATGACGCCACCATCTTTCCCAGGACTTGCGTGCAGTGATGCACCGACACCTGTTTTGGTTTTAAGAGGTCTCTGACTAGAGTCACGAGCTCCTGAGCCTTCTCCGCCGGGAGAAACACCTTCTTCTGGTCTGTGTCCAGAATCATGCCCAGTCGTAGGAATCAGCTGCGACTTTGGAATATTCAGAATCCAGCCGTGCTGTTGCAACACTTCCTGAGAGTGTGCTACGCTGATCAGCAACTGCTCTCTGGACCTCGCCTTTATGAGGAGATCGTCCAAGTATGGGATAATCGTGACTCCTTGCTTTCGAAGGAGCACCATCATTTCCGCCATTACCTTGGTAAATATTCTCGGTGCCGTGGACAGATCAAACGGCAACGTCTGGAATTGGTAATGACAGTCCTGTACCACAAATCTGAGGTACTCCTGATGAGGTGGATAAATGGAGAAATGCAAGTAAGCATCCTTGATGTCCAGAGACACCATAAAATCCCCCTCTTCCAGGCTTGCAATGACCGCTCTGAGCGATTCCATTTTAAACTTGAATCTTTTCAGATAAATGTTCAGGGACTTAAAATTCAATATGGGTCTGACCGAACCGTCCGGTTTCGGTACCACAAACATTATGGAATAGTAACCCCTTCCCTGTTGAAGGAGGGGAACCTTTACCACCACCTGCTGGAGATATAACTTGTGAATTGCCGCTAACACTACCTCCCTTTCCATGGGGGAAGCTGGCAGGGACGATTTTAGGTAACGGTGAGGGGGCATCACTTCGAATTCCAGCTTGTATCCCTGAGACACAATCTGTATAGCCCAGGGATCCACCTGTGAGCGACCCACTGGTGGCTGAAATTTCGGAGATGCGCCCCCACCGCTCCCGGCTCCACCTGTGGAGCCCCAGCGTCATGCGGTGGATTTAGTGGAAGCCGAGGAGGACTTCTGTTCCTGGGAACTAGCTGTATGGTGCAGCTTCTTTCCTCTACCCCTGCCTCTGGCAAGAAAGGATGCACCTCTGACTTTCTTGCTTTTTTGTGATCGAAATGACTGCATTTGGTAATACGGTGCTTTCTTAGGCTGTGAGGGAATATATGGCAAAAAATTTGACTTCCCAGCCGTAGCTGTGGAAACTAGGTCCGAGAGACCGTCCCCAAACAATTCCTCACCCTTATAAGGTAAAACCTCCATGTGCTTTTTAGAGTCGGCATCACCTGTCCATTGCCGAGTCCACAGGACCCTTCTGGCAGAATTCGACATTGCATTTATTCTAAAACCCAGTAGGCAAATGTCCCTCTGGGCATCCCTCATATATAGGACAGCGTCTTTTATATGCCCCAGGGTTAGCAAAATAGTATCCTTGTCCAAGGTATCCAGTTCCTCAGACAGAGTATCTGTCCATGCTGCTACAGCACTACACATCCAGGCCGACGCAATTGCCGGCCTCAGTAGAGTACCTGAATGTGTATAAACAGACTTCATGATACCTTCCTGCTTCCTATCCGCAGGATCCTTTAGGGAGGCCGTATCCTGTGACGGCAGGGCCACCTTCTTAGATAAGCGTGTCAAAGCTTTGTCTACCCTAGGGGAGGATTCCCAGCGCATCCTGTCCGTTGGTGGGAAAGGGTACGCCAAAAGTAACCTTTTGGAAATCAGCACGTTCCTATCAGGAGAATCCCAAGTTTTTTCACATAACTCATTCAACTCATGTGAAGGGGGAAAAGTCACTTCTTGCTTTTTCTCCCCAAACATATAAACCCTCTTGTCAGGGACAGGGTTTACCTCTGATATGTGCAATACATCCTTCATTGCTATAATCATGTAGCGGATGGCTTTAGCCATTTTAGGCTGCAATTTTGCATCATCGCCATCGACACTGGAGTCAGAATCCGTGTCGATATCTGTGTCAACAATTTGGGATAGTGGGCGCTTCTGAGACCCTGACGGCCTCTGCGCTGTAGGATCAGGCATGGGCTGAGACCCCGACTGTCCCAAGGCTTCAGCTTTATCCAACCTTTTATGCAAGGAGTTTACATTATCATTTAACACCTTCCACATATCCATCCAATCAGGTGTCGGCGCCGTCGGCGGAGACACGTCATTCATCTGCACCTGCTCTGCCTCCACATAGCCTTCCTCGTCAAACATGTCGACACAATCGTACCGACACACCACACACACAGGGGATGCTCTATTTGAGGACAGGACCCCCACAAGGCCTTTTGGAGAGACAGAGAGAGAGTATGCCAGCACACACCCCAGCGCTATATAACCCAGGAATTACACAGTAACTTAGTGTTTACCCAGTAGCTGCTGTATTTGTGATTATTGCGCTAAATTTATGTGCCCCCCTCTCTTTTTACCCTCTTTCTACCGTGAGTCTGCAGGGGAGAGCCTGGGGAGCTTCCTCTCAGCGGAGCTGTGGCGACAAAATGGCGCTGGTGAGTGCTGAGGAAGAAGCCCCGCCCCCTCAGCGGCGGGCTTCTGTCCCGCGATTTGTGTAAAATAATGGCGGGGGCTCATGCATATATACAGTGCCCAGCTGTATATATGCCTCTTTTGCCAGGAGGTACTCAATTGCTGCCCAGGGCGCCCCCCCCTGCGCCCTGCACCCTACAGTGACCGGAGTATGTGGGTTAGTGTGGGAGCAATGGCGCACAGCTGCAGTGCTGTGCTCTACCTCATATGAAGACAGGAGTCTTCTGCCGCCGATTTTGACGTCTTCTTGCTTCACCCGCCGGCTTCTGTCTTCTGGCTCTGCGAGGGGGACGGCGGCGCGGATTCGTGAACGGACGACCAAGGTTAAGTTCCTGTGTTCGATCCCTCTGGAGCTAATGGTGTCCAGTAGCCTAAGAAGCGCAACCTAGCCGCAGTTAGTAGGTTTGCTTCTCTCCCCTCAGTCCCACATAGCAGAGAGTCTGTTGCCAGCAGAAGCTCTCTGAAAATAAAAAAACCTAACTAAAATACTTTCTTATTAGCAAGCTCAGGAGAGCTCACTAAAATGCACCCAGCTCCGTCCGGGCACAGATTCTAACTTAACTGAGGTCTGGAGGAGGGGCATAGAGGGAGGAGCCAGTGCACACCAGTAGTACTGATTCTTTCTTAGAGTGCCCAGTCTCCTGCGGAGCCCATCTATTCCCCATGGTCCTTACGGAGTCCCCAGCATCCACTAGGACGTTAGAGAAAATAAGATTTTAAACCTACCGGTAAATCTTTTTCTCGTAGTCCGTAAAGGATGCTGGGGACTCCGTAAGGACCATGGGGATAGGTATGGGTGTGCACTGGCTCCTCCCTCTATGCCCCTCCTCTAGACCTCAGTTAGAGAAACTGTGCCCAGAGGAGATGGACAGTACAAGGAAATGATTTTTGTTAAACCAAGGGCAAGATTCACACCAGCCCACACCATTCACACCGTATAACTCGCGATAAACTAACCAGTTAACAGTATGAAAAAACAACATAGCATCAGTCGGAGACCGATGAAAACTATAACATAACACTTATGTAAGCAAAACTATATACAAGTCTTGCAGAAGTAGTCCGCACTTGGGACGGGCGCCCAGCATCCTCTACGGACTACGAAAAAAAGATTTACCGGTAGGTTTAAAATCTTATTTTCTCTTACGTCCTAGAGGATGCTGGGGACTCCGTAAGGACCATGGGGATTATACCAAAGCTCCCAAACGGGCGGGAGAGTGCGGATGACTCTGCAGCACCGATTGAGCAAACAGGAGGTCCTCCTCAGCCAGGGTATCAAACTTATAGAACTTTACAAAGGTGTTTGATCCCGACCAAGTAGCAGCTCGGCACAGCTGTAGTGCCGAGACCCCTCGGGCAGCCGCCCAAGACGAGCCCACCTTCCTAGTGGAATGGGCCTTGACCGATTTTGGTAACAGCAATCCAGCCGTCGCATGCGCCTGCTGAATCGTGTTACAGATCCAGCGAGCAATAGACTGCTTTGAAGCAGGAGCGCCAACCTTGTTGGCTGCATACAGGACAAACAGTGCTTCTGTTTTTCTGACTCTAGTCGTTCAGGCCACGTACATTTTCAAAGCCCTGACCACATCCAGGGATTCGGAATCCTCCAAGTCTCGTGTAGCCACAGGCACCACAATAGGGTGGTTCATATGAAAAGATGACACCACCTTAGGCAAAAATTGAGGACGGGTCCGCAAATCCGCTCTATCCATATGGAAAACCAGATAGGCGCTTTTATGAGACAAAGCCACCAATTCCGACACTCGCCTAGCCGAAGGCTAATAACATGACCACCTTCCAAGTGAGATATTTTAACTCCACCGTTTGAAGTGGTTCAAACCAGTGCGACTTAAGGAAACTCAACACCACGTTAAGGTCCCAAGGCGCCACCGGAGGTACAAAAGGAGGCTGAATATGCAGCACTCCCTTCACAAAAGTCTGTACTTCTGGGAGAGAAGCCAATTATTTTTGAAAGAAAATGGATGAGGCCGAAATCTGAACCTTAATGGAGCCTAATTTTAGGCCCAAATTCACTCCAGTTTGTAAGAAGTGAAAGAAACGGCCCAGATGGAATTCTGCCGTAGGAGCATTCCTGGCCTCACACCAAGAAACATACTTTCGCCATATACGGTGATAATGTTTAGCTGTCACGTCCTTCCTAGCCTTTATCAGAGTAGGAATGACCTCATCCAGAATGCCCTTTTCCGCTAGGATCCGGCGTTCAACCGCCATGCCGTCAAACGCAGCCGCGGTAAGTCTTGGAAC
This sequence comes from Pseudophryne corroboree, assembly GCF_028390025.1. Classification (NCBI taxonomy): domain Eukaryota; kingdom Metazoa; phylum Chordata; class Amphibia; order Anura; family Myobatrachidae; genus Pseudophryne; species Pseudophryne corroboree. Next base: position 545,138,512 of record NC_086445.1, read on the forward strand.
AGACAGGGCCCCTGTTGCAACAAGTCCTGCCTTAGAGGAAGATGCCACGGATCTTCTGTGAGCATCTCCTGCAGATCCGGATACCAGGCCCTTCGCGGCCAATCTGGAACAATGAGAATTGTCTGTACTCCTCTTTTTCTTATTATTCTCAACACCCTTGGGATGAGAGGAAGAGGAGGAAACACATAGACCGACTGGAACACCCACGGTGTCACTAGGGCGTCCACAGCTACCGCCTGAGGGTCTCTTGACCTGGCGCAATACCTCTCTAGCTTTTTGTTGAGGCGGGAAGCCATCATGTCTATCCCGGGCAGGCCCCACTGACTTGCAATCTGTGTGAAGACTTCCTGATGAAGTCCCCACTCTCCTGGATGCAGGTCGTGCCTGCTGAGGAAGTCTGCTTCCCATTTGTCCACTCCCGGAATGAACACTGCTGACAGTGCGCTTACATGATTTTCCGCCCAGCGAAGAATACTGGCGGCTTCCGCCATCGCCACTCTGCTCCTTCTGCCGCCTTGGCGGTTTACATGAGCCACCGCGGTGACGTTGTCTGACTGAATCAGAACTGGTAAGTCGCGAAGCAAGGTCTCCGCTTGACGAGGGGCGTTGTATAGGGCCCTCAGCTCCAGGACGTTGATGTGAAGACAAGTCTCTTGACTTGTCCAAAGTCCTTGGAAGTTCCTTCCCTGTGTGACTGCTCCCCAACCTCGGAGGCCTGCGTCCGTGGTCACCAGAACCCAGTCCTGAATGCCGTACCTGCGGCCTTCTAGAAGGTGAGCACTCTGCAGCCACCACAGGAGAGATACCCTGGCCCTGGGGGACAGGGCGATCAACTGATGAATCTGTAGATGTGACCCGGACCACTTGTCCAGTAGGTCCCATTGGAAGGTCCTCGCCTGGAACCTGCCGAAGGGAATGGCCTCGGACGATGACACCATCTTTCCCAGGACTCGAGTGCAGTGATGCACTGACACCTGTTTTGGCTTCAATAGGTTGCTGACCAGGGTCATGAGTTCCTGAGCCTTTTCTATCGGTAGATAAACCCTTTTCTGGTCTGTATCCAGAATCATGCCCAAGAAGGTCAGACGAGTCGTAGGAACCAGCTGCGACTTCGAGATTTTGAGAATCCAGCCGTGTTGCTGTAACGCCTTCAGTGAAACTGACACGCTGCTCAGCAACTGCTCTCTTGATCTCGCTTTTATGAGGAGATCGTCCAAGTACGGGATAATTGTGACACCCTGCTTGCACAGGAGCACCATAATTTCCGCCATTACCTTGGTGAAAATCCTCGGGGCCGTGGAAAGCCCAAACGGCAACGTCTGAAATTGGTAATGACCATCCTGTACCGCAAATCTCAGGTACGCCTGATGAGGTGGATATATGGGAACATGAAGGTATGCATCCTTTATGTCCAGGGATACCATAAAATCCCCCCCTTCCAGGCTGGCGATGACCGCTCTGAGCGATTCCATCTTGAACTTGAACCTTTTCAAGTATAGGTTCAGGGATTTTAAATTTAAAATGGGTCTGACCGAACCGTCCGGTTTCGGGACTACAAACAGGGTTGAGTAATATCCCCTCCTTTGTTGAAGTAGGGGAACCTTGACCACCACCTGTTGAAGATACAATTTGTGAATTGCATTTAACACTAACTCCCTTTCTAGGGGAGAAGCCGGCAGGGCCGATTTGAAAAACCGGCGAGGAGGCACCCCTTCGAATTCCAGCTTGTAACCCTGAGAAACAATTTATATTGCCCACGGATCCACCTGTGAGTGAACCCAGATGTGGCTGAAAAGTCGAAGACGTGCCCCCACTGGGGGCGGACTCCCGTTGCGGAGCCCCAGCGTCATGCGGTGGATTTTGGAGAGGCCGGGGAGGACTTCTGTTCCTGGGAACTAGCTGTGTTGTGCAGCTTCTTTCCTCTGCCCTTACCTCTGGCAAGAAAGGACGCGCCTCGTACTTTCTTTTTTTTTCTGTGACCGAAAGGACTGCATTTGATAATGTGGCGCTTTCTTAGGCTGTGAGGGACTATAAGGCAAAAAAAATAAGAATTTACTTACCGATAATTCTATTTCTCGTAGTCCGTAGTGGATGCTGGGAACTCCGTAAGGACCATGGGGAATAGCGGCTCCGCAGGAGACTGGGCACAAAAGTAAAAGCTTTAGGACTACCTGGTGTGCACTGGCTCCTCCCCCTATGACCCTCCTCCAAGCCTCAGTTAGGATACTGTGCCCGGACGAGCGTACACAATAAGGAAGGATATTGAATCCCGGGTAAGACTCATACCAGCCACACCAATCACACCGTACAACCTGTGATCTGAACCCAGTTAACAGCATGATAACAGAGGAGCCTCTGAAAAGATGGCTCACAACAATAATAACCCGATTTAGTTAACAATAACTATGTACAAGTATTGCAGACAATCCGCACTTGGGATGGGCGCCCAGCATCCACTACGGACTACGAGAAATAGAATTATCGGTAAGTAAATTCTTATTTTCTCTGACGTCCTAGTGGATGCTGGGAACTCCGTAAGGACCATGGGGATTATACCAAAGCTCCCAAACGGGCGGGAGAGTGCGGATGACTCTGCAGCACCGAATGAGAGAACTCCAGGTCCTCCTCAGCCAGGGTATCAAATTTGTAGAATTTAGCAAACGTGTTTTCCCCTGACCAAGTAGCTGCTCGGCAAAGTTGTAAAGCCGAGACCCCTCGGGCAGCCGCCCAAGATGAGCCCACTTTCCTTGTGGAATGGGCTTTTACAGATTTTGGCTGTGGCAGGCCTGCCACAGAATGTGCAAGCTGAATTGTACTACAAATCCAACGAGCAATAGTCTGCTTAGAAGCAGGAGCACCCAGCTTGTTGGGTGCATACAGGATAAACAGCGAGTCAGATTTTCTGACTCCAGCCGTCCTGGAAACATATATTTTCAGGGCCCTGACTACGTCCAACAACTTGGAGTCCTCCAAGTCCCTAGTAGCCGCAGGCACCACAATAGGCTGGTTCAAGTGAAATGCTGAAACCACCTTAGGGAGAAATTGAGGATGAGTCCTCAATTCTGCCCTGTCCGTATGAAAAATTAGGTAAGGGCTTTTATAGGATAAAGCCGCCAATTCTGAGACACGCCTGGCTGAAGCCAGGGCTAACAGCATTACCACCTTCCATGTGAGATATTTTAAGTCCACAGTGGAAAGTGGTTCAAACCAATGTGATTTTAGGAATCCCAAAACTACATTGAGATCCCAAGGTGCCACTGGAGGCACAAAAGGAGGTTGTATATGCAGTACCCCCTTGACAAACGTCTGTACTTCAGGAACTGAAGCCAGTTCTTTTTGGAAGAAAATCGACAGGGCCGAAATTTGAACCTTAATGGACCCTAATTTTAGGCCCATAGACAGTCCTGTTTGCAGGAAATGCAGGAAACGACCCAGTTGAAATTCCTCTGTAGGGGCCTTTCTGGCCTCACACCACGCAACATATTTACGCCAAATACGGTGATAATGTTGTACAGTTACATCCTTCCTGGCTTTGATCAGGGTAGGGATGACTTCATCCGGAATGCCTTTTTTCTTCAGGATCCGGCGTTCAACCGCCATGCCGTCAAACGCAGCCGCGGTAAGTCTTGGAAGAGACAGGGTCCCTGCTGGAGCAGGTCCTTTCTTAGAGGTAGAGGCCACGGGTCCTCTGTGAGCATCTCTTGAAGTTCCGGGTACCAAGTCCTTCTTGGCCAATCCGGAGCCACGAGTATAGTCCTTACTCCTCTCCTTCTTATGATCCTCAGTACCTTGGGTATGAGAGGCAGAGGAGGGAACACATACACTTACTGGTACACCCATGGTGTTACCAGAGCGTCCACAGCTATTGCCTGAGGGTCCCTTGACCTGGCGCAATACCTGTCTAGTTTTTTGTTGAGGCGGGACGCCATCATGTCCCAACGGTTCACAATCATGTGGAAGACTTCTGGGTGAAGTCCCCACTCCCCCGGGTGGAGGTCGTGTCTGCTGAGGAAGTCTGCTTCCCAGTTGTCCACTCCGGGAATGAACACTGCTGACAGTGCTATCACATGATTTTCTGCCCAGCGAAGAATCCTTGCAACTTCTGCCATTGCCCTCCTGCTTCTTGTGCCGCCCTGTCTGTTTACGTGGGCGACTGCCGTGATGTTGTCCGACTGGATCAGCACCGGCTGACCTTGAAGCAGAGGTCTTGCTAGGCTCAGAGCATTGTAGATGGCTCTTAGCTCCAGGATATTTATGTGAAGTGATGTCTCTAGGCTTGACCACAAGCCCTGGAAATTTCTTCCCTGTGTGACTGCTCCCCAGCCTCTCAGGCTGGCATCCGTGGTTACCAGGACCCAGTCCTGAATGCCGAATCTGCGGCCCTCTAGAAGATGAGCACTCTGCAACCACCACAGGAGAGACACTCTTGTCCTTGGAGACAAGATTATCCGCTGATGCATCTGAAGATGCGACCCGGACCATTTGTCTAGCAGATCCCACTGGAAGGTTCTTGCGTGGAATCTGCCGAATGGGATTGCTTCGTAAGAAGCCACCATTTTTCCCAGAACCCTTGTGCATTGATGCACTGAGACTTGGCCTGGTTTTAGGAGCTTTCTGACTAGTTCGGATAACTCCCTGGCTTTCTCCTCCGGGAGAAACACCTTTTTCTGGACTGTGTCCAGGATCATCCCTAGGAATAGAAGTCGTGTCGTCGGGATCAGCTGCGATTTTGGAAAATTGAGAATCCAACCGTGCTGGCCCAGCACTATCTGAGATAGTGCTACCCCGACTTCCAACTGTTCCCTGGATCTTGCCCTTATCAGGAGATCGTCCAAGTAAGGGATAACTAAAACTCCCTTCCTTCGAAGGAGTATCATCATTTCGGCCATTACCTTGGTAAAGACCCGGGGTGCCGTGGACAATCCAAACGGCAGCGTCTGAAACTGATAGTGACAGTTCTGTACCACAAACCTGAGGTACCCTTGGTGAGAAGGGTAAATTGGGACGTGTAGGTAAGCATCTTTGATGTCCAGAGACACCATATAGTCCCCTTCTTCCAGGTTTGCAATCACTGCTCTGAGTGACTCCATCTTGAATTTGAACCTTTGTATGTAAGTGTTCAAGGATTTTAGGTTTAAAATTGGTCTTACCGAGCCGTCCGGCTTCGGTACCACAAATAGTGTGGAATAGTACCCCTTTCCCTGTTGTAGGAGGGGTACCTTGATTATCACCTGCTGGGAATACAGCTTGTGAATGGCTTCCAATACTGCCTCCCTGTCTGAGGGAGACGTCGGTAAAGCAGACTTTAGAAAACGGCGAGGGGGAGACGTCTCGAATTCCAATTTGTACCCCTGAGATACCACCTGAAGGATCCAGGGGTCCACTTGCGAGTGGGCCCACTGCGCACTGAACTTCTTGAGACGGGCCCCCACCATGCCTGAGTCCGCTTGTAAAGCCCCAGCGTCATGCTGAGGACTTTGCGGAGGCGGGAGAGGGCTTTTGTTCCTGGGAACTGGCTGTTTGTTGCAGCCTTTTTCCTCTCCCTCTGCCACGGGGCAGAAATGAGGCGCCTTTTGCCCGCTTACCCTTATGGGGCCGAAAGGACTGCGCCTGATAGTATGGCGTCTTCTTAGGTTGAGAAGCTACCTGGGGTAAAAATGTGGATTTTCCAGCAGTTGCTGTGGCTACCAGGTCTGATAGACCTACCCCAAATAACTCCTCCCCCTTATAAGGCAATACTTCCATGTGCCTTTTAGAATCCGCATCACCTGACCACTGCCGCGTCCATAAACCTCTTCTTGCAGAAATGGACAGCGCGCTAACTCTTGATGCCAGTCGGCAAATATCCCTCTGTGCATCACGCATATATAGAAATGCATCCTTCAAATGCTCTACAGTCAATAATATACTGTCCCTATCAAGGGTATCGATATTTTCAGTCAGGGAATCCGACCACGCCAGGCCCGCACTGCACATCCAGGCTGAGGCTATTGCTGGTCGCAGTATAACACCCGTGTGAGAGTATATACATTTTAGGATATTCTCCAGCTTTCTATCGGCAGGTTCCTTAAGGGCGGCCGTATCAGGAGAGGGTAGTGCTACCTGTTTAGACAAGCGTGTGAGCGCTTTATCCACCCTTGGGGGTGTTTCCCAACGTGCCCTATCCTCTGGCGGGAAAGGGTACGATGCCAATAACCTTTTAGGAATTATCAGTTTTTTATCGGGGGAAACCCACGCCTCATCACACACTTCATTTAATTCCTCGGATACAGGAAAAACTACAGGCAGTTTTTTCTCACCAAACATAATACCCTTCTTAGTGGTACTTGTATTATCAGATATATGCAATACATTTTTCATTGCTTCAATCATGTAACGTGTGGCCCTAGTGGAAGTCACGTTTGTCTCCTCATCATCGACACTGGAGTCAGTATCCGTGTCTGTGTCTGCCATTTGAGGTAACGGGCGTTTTAAAGCCCCTGATGGCGTTTGAGACCCTTGGACAGGCACAAGCTGATTTGCCGGCTGTCTCATGTCGTCAACTGTCTGTCGTAAGGAGCTGACACTGTCACGCAGTTCCTTCCACAAGCTCATCCACTCAGGTGTCGACTCCCCAGGGGGTGACAACTGTATAATAGGCAATTGCTCCGCTTCCATCTCATTTTCCTCCTCAAACATGTCGACACAATCGTACCGACACACCGCACACACACAGGGAATGCTCTGATAGAGGACAGGACCCCACTAGCCCTTTGGGGAGACAGAGGGAGAGTATGCCAGCACACACCAGAGCGCTATATATATACAGGAATACCACTATCAAGTGTGCTTTTCCTTATATAGCTGCTGTTTATATAAAACTGCGCCAAATTAGTGCCCCCCCTCTCTTTTTTACCCTTTTCTGTAGTGCAGGACTGCAGGGGAGAGTCAGGGAGACGTCCTTCCAGCGGAGCTGAGATGGAAAATGGCGCCCGTGTGCTGAGGAGATAGGCTCCGCCCCCTTCTCTGCGGCCTTTTCTCCCGCTTTTTTGGTAATTCTGGCAGGGGTTAAAATACACCCATATAGCCCTGGGGGTTATATGTGGTGTATTTATGCCAGCCAAGGTGTTTTACATTGCTGCTCAGGGCGCCCCCCCCTAGCGCCCTGCACCCTCAGTGACCGGAGTGTGAAGTGTGCATGAGTAACAATGGCGCACAGCTGCAGTGCTGTGCGCTACCTTGTTGAAGACTGATGTCTTCTGCCGCCGATTTTTCCGGACCTTTTCTTGCTTCTGGCTCTGTAAGGGGGCCGGCGGCGCGGCTCCGGGACCGAGCTCCGAGGCTGGGCCTGTGTTCGGTCCCTCTGGAGCTAATGGTGTCCAGTAGCCTAAGAAGCCCAATCCACTCTGCACGCAGGTGAGTTCGCTTCTTCTCCCCTTAGTCCCTCGAAGCAGTGAGCCTGTTGCCAGCAGGTCTCACTGAAAATAAAAAACCTAAACTTAAACTTTTCACTAAGAAGCTCAGGAGAGCCCCTAGTGTGCACCCTTCTCGGCCGGGCACAAAAATCTAACTGAGGCTTGGAGGAGGGTCATAGGGGGAGGAGCCAGTGCACACCAGGTAGTCCTAAAGCTTTTACTTTTGTGCCCAGTCTCCTGCGGAGCCGCTATTCCCCATGGTCCTTACGGAGTTCCCAGCATCCACTAGGACGTCAGAGAAATAAGAATTTACTCACCGGTAATTCTATTTCTCATAGTCCGTAGTGGATGCTGGGGACTCCGTAAGGACCATGGGGATTAGCGGCTCCGCAGGAGACTGGGCACAACTATAAAGAAAGCTTTTAGACTACTGGTGTGCACTGGCTCCTCCCACTAGACCTCAGTTAGGATACTGTGCCCGGAAGAGCTGACACAATTAGGAAGGATTTTGAATCCCGGGTAAGACTCATACCAGCCACACCAATCACACCGTATAACTTGTGATACAATACCCAGTTAACAGCATGATAACAACTGGGCCTCTCAACAGATAGCTCAACAATAACCCTTTAGTTAAGCAATAACTATATACAAGTATTGCAGACAATCCGCACTTGGGATGGGCGCCCAGCATCCACTACGGACTATGAGAAATTGAATTACCGGTGAGTAAATTCTTATTTTCTCTAACGTCCTAAGTGGATGCTGGGGACTCCGTAAGGACCATGGGGATTATACCAAAGCTCCCAAACGGGCGGGAGAGTGCGGATGACTCTGCAGCACCGAATGAGAGAACTCAAGGTCCTCCTCAGCCAGGGTATCAAATTTGTAGAATTTTGCAAACGTGTTTGCCCTTGACCAAGTTGCAGCTCGGCAAAGTTGAAGAGCCGAGACCCCTCGGGCAGCCGCCCAAGAAGAGCCCACTTTCCTCGTGGAATGGGCTTTCACTGATTTAGGATGCGGCAGTCCAGCCGCAGAATGTGCAAGCTGAATCGTACTACAGATCCAGCGAGCAATAGTCTGCTTAGAAGCAGGTGCACCCAACTTGTTGGGCGCATACAGGATAAAGAGCGAGTCAGTCTTCCTGACTCCAGCTGTCCTGGAAACATAAATTTTTAGGGCCCTGACTACATCCAACAACTTGGAAGCCTCCAAGTCATTTGTAGCCGCAGGCACCACGATAGGTTGGTTCAGATGAAAAGCCGATACCACTTTGGGGAGAAACTGGGGACGAGTCCTCAATTCTGCCCTATCCATATGGAAAATCAGATAAGGGCTTTTACATGACAAAGCCGCCAATTCTGAAACACGCCTGGCCGAAGCCAAAGCCAACAACATGACCACTTTCCACGTGAGATATTTCAAATCCACGGTTTTCAATGGCTCAAACCAATGTGACTTTAGGAAATCCAACACCACGTTGAGATCCCAAGGTGCCACTGGAGGCACAAAAGGGGGCTGAATATGCAGCACTCCCTTAACAAAAGTCTGAACTTCAGGTAGTGAAGCCAATTCTTTCTGGAAGAAAATCGATAGAGCCGAAATCTGGACCTTAATGGAACCCAATTTAAGGCCCATAGTCACCCCTGACTGTAGGAAGAGCAGGAACCGGCCCAGCTGAAATTCTTCCGTTGGAGCCTTCCTGGCCCCACACCACGCAACATATTTTCGCCATATGCGGTGATAATGATTTGCGGTTACTTCTTTCCTAGCTTTTATCAGCGTAGGAATGACTTCCTCCGGAATGCCCTTTTCCTTCAGGATCCGGTGTTCAACCGCCATGCCGTCAAACGCAGCCGCGGTAAGTCTTGGAACAGACAGGGCCCCTGCTGCAGCAGGTCTTGTCTGAGCGGTAGAGGCCATGGGTCCTCTGACATCATTTCTTGAAGTTCCGGATACCACGCTCTTCTTGGCCAATCAGGAACAATGAGTATAATTCTTACTCCTCTTCTCCTTATTATCCTCAGTACCTTTGGTATGAGAGGAAGAGGAGGGAACACATAAACCGATCGGTACACCCACGGTGTTACCAGAGCGTCCACACCTATCGCCTGCGGGTCTCTCGACCTGGCGCAATATTTTTCTAGCTTTTTGTTTAGGCGGGACGCCATCATGTCCACCTGTGGTTTTTCCCACTGGTTTACAATCATTTGAAAGACTTCTGGATGAAGTCCCCACTCTCCCGGGTGGAGGTCGTGCCTGCTGAGGAAGTCTGCTTCCCAGTTGTCCACTCCCGGAATGAACACTGCTGACAGTGCTAACACGTTATTTTCCGCCCATCGGAGAATCCTTGTGGCTTCTGCCATCGCCGTCCTGCTTCTCGTGCCACCCTGTCGATTTATATGGGCGACCGCCGTGATGTTGTCTGACTGGATCAGTACCGGCTGGTTTTGAAGCAGGGGTTTTGCCTGACTTAGGGCATTGTAAATGGCCCTTAGTTCCAGAATATTTATGTGCAGGGAAGTCTCCTGACTTGACCATAGTCCTTGGAAGTTTCTTCCCTGTGTGACTGCTCCCCAGCCTCGAAGGCTGGCATCCGTGGTCACCAGGACCCAGTCCTGTATGCCGAATCTGCGGCCCTCTTGAAGATGAGCACTCTGCAGCCACCACAGCAGAGACACCCTGGTCCTCGGAGACAGGGTTATCAGACGATGCATCTGAAGATGCGATCCGGACCACTTGTCCAACAGGTCCCACTGAAAGGTTCTTGCATGAAACCTGCCGAATGGAATCGCTTCGTAGGAAGCTACCATTTTTCCCAGGATCCGCGTGCAGTGATGCACCGACACCTGTTTTGGTTTTAGGAGGCCTCTGACTAGAGACGACAGCTCCTTGGCCTTTTCCTCCGGGAGAAACACTTTTCTCTGTTCTGTGTCCAGAACCATCCCTAGGAACAGCAGGCGTGTCGTAGGGACCAGCTGTGACTTTGGAATGTTTAGAATCCAGCCGTGCTGTTGTAGCACTTCCCGAGATAGTGCTACCCCTACCAACAACTGCTCTCTGGACCTCGCCTTTATCAGGAGATCGTCCAAGTACGGGATAATTAAAACTCCCTTCCTTCGAAGGAGTATCATCATTTCCGCCATTACCTTGGTAAAGACCCTCGGAGCCGTGGAGAGACCGAACGGCAACATCTGGAACTGGTAATGACAATCTTGTACCACAAACCTGAGGTACTCCTGGTGAGGATGGTAAATGGGGACATGTAGGTAAGCATCCTTGATGTCCAGCGATACCATGTAATCTCCCTCGTCCAGGCTTGCAATAACCGCCCTGAGCGATTCCATCTTGAACTTGAATTTTTTTATATATGTGTTCAAGGATTTCAAATTTAAAATGGGTCTCACCGAACCGTCCGGTTTCGGTACCACAAACATTGTGGAATAGTAACCCCTTCCTTGTTGAAGTAGGGGCACCTTTACTATCACTTGTTGTGAATACAGCTTTTGAATTGCCTGTAACACTGCCTCCCTGCCTGAGGGAGTGGTTGGCAAGGCAGATTTGAGGAAACGGCGGGGGGGAGACGTCTCGAATTCCAGTTTGTACCCCTGAGATACTACTTGAAGGATCCAGGGATCCACCCGTGAGCGAGCCCACTGATTGCTGAAATTTTTGAGACGGGCCCCCACCGTACCTGGCTCCGCCTGTGGAGCCCCAGCGTCATGCTGTGGACTTAGAGGAAGCGGGGGAGGACTTTTGCTCCTGGGAACTGGCTGTATGCTGCAGCTTTATCCCTCTACCTCTGCCTCTGGGCAGAAAGGACGCGCCTTTAACCCGCTTGCCCCTATTGGGCTGAAAGGACTGTACCTGATAATACGGTGCTTTCTTTGGTTGTAAGGGAACATGGGGTAAAAATGTAGACTTCCCAGCTGTTGCTGTGGAAACGAGGTCGGAGAGACCATCCCCGAACAATTCCTCACCCTTATAAGGCAGAACTTCCATGTGTCGTTTGGAATCTGCATCACCTGTCCACTGCCGAGTCCATAACCCTCTCCTGGCAGAAATGGACATTGCACTAATTTTGGATGCCAGCCGGCAAATATCCCTCTGTGCATCCCTCATGTATAAAAGTGCGTCTTTTATATGCTCTACGTTTAGCAAAATAGTGTCCCTGTCTAGGGTATCTATATTTTCTGACAGGGAATCTGACCACGCAGCAGCAGCACTGCACATCCAGGCTGAAGCTATAGCCGGTCTCAGTATAACACCTGTGTGTGTATATATAGATTTCAGGATAGCCTCCTGCTTTCTATCAGCAGATTCCTTCAGGGCGGCCGTATCCGGAGACGGTAGTGCCACCTTCTTTGACAAGCGTGTGAGCGCTTTATCCACCCTAGGGGATGTTTCCCAGATTGACCTATTGATAAAGCTGAATCTTTATCTTACTTAAAACCCTCTAAAAGGTGAAAGAACACAGTACGCTATTGACGTATGGTATACCGTAAGGGTACGCACGTTGCGTAACAATCGCTTAGCCGTAGTCGAGACGCTCGAGCGTCACGTTCGCTCACGGCCAAGAGATCACAGGCAGGCACGCTATAGGCTGCCGACTAACGTAATGATATGTTACTAGCGTAGCGGACGCTTGGGACCACGAGGAGATCACAAGCGGCGCTGACGCTCACAATGTTAAGCCTTTATAACTATACCATAAACAATGTATTTATGCAATAAACCTTGGTGCAGTGATAGGGTGTAAATGTAACACAGTGTAACCTTATTAACTTGAAAGCTGTACGAGCGTCTCCGACGCTCTGAGAATACTTAGAAATATAATGAATACACAGATACCGGTCTTAGGTTCTAACACCTTATATGAACGTTCTATTTGCAAAAGAATAATACAATACAAGTCATACACTACCAAAATAACATTGACCACCTAACCAGATAACTACACATGAAATACAATAACAGTACAATAACACTTAAGAGAAAGAGAGAGAAAGAGGAGAAGAGAGAGAGAGAGAGAGATATGGCTCACAATAACAATAAAGGCAATATGGTTGCGGAGAAACTTACGCTCAAGGGAAACAATCGCATGCGCCTCTGGATATCCAGCTCCCGATTATCAGTGGTGAGAACCGTTGAAGAGAATAGAGAGCTGGCCCAGGTCGGCTTGTCCTTTTATACACTACACACAATACAGTACAATGGTCCCTATATTCTTATTGTTCATTGGACACAGGACTTCGTCTTCGCATTATAACAAAAGGTCATAGGTTGATTCATACAGGTGGGCTGTGACTATTTCCAACTGCTCAGGTGGGTGGGAAACTAGGTTTCCCGCCGCATGGATAATAAAGTGCAAATAATAGCAAATGTCCATAAACTTCTTATGTCCATAACTATTCGCACGAGCGATTAATCCGCTCCAAACCAACACCGGAATATTGCTAATTAAATACTCTTCCGATGGATACTAAACACCACTGTATAACCCCTGTCTGACCCTTCGTATCAAACAAAGAGGGATCTCTTTGTCTATGAACATGCTACATTAACTAAACTTTCAGATTCTATCAAAGGGACCATAATCTACAAAATACATTATATAGTTAAAATATGTTACGAACGAGTCGCCCGCTAGACGCACATAAACTTTACCGTAAATGCGCATACCGTGCGCCTGCGGGTGCACGCAACAGCGAGTATGCGCACGCACGGGAGAGCCCATGCACTCGCAGCGGGGACACGCATGAGGTGCAAATATGGCAATGTGTAGCGTGATATTTTTCTGACTTTGACAGTCCACCCTTTGGCAGTCACCAATAACTGCCACTTCCTAAAACAGTTCAAAAAGAGAAAAATATATGTCATATGTAAATATTTCTATGGTTGGGTAGGGGAGGAGAGGAGAAGGTGAGAAAAGGGTATGACCTAGTGAGATAGCAGAAGCATGTGTGTATGAATCCATGTTTGGGGGGTCATGTATCATCGTGCCGTACGTAAGCTTCGAGGTATTGCGAAGTATACATTTGAATTCCTTCTTATCCCGTGGTACGGGTCTGTGGATGGGCTGTCAAACTTTACCGAGCTCTTTTCGGCTTTTAGTTGCAACAAAATGGGGGAGCACATTTTAGTTGATGATACATGAATGGGGGAATATGTGAATGCTGATATCTGTGCCTATATTCCCTATCGACTATGTGTGTCATTACCTGAAGGTTGTAGAGATGAAGATAAAGAACACTTATGGTAAATGCATTGATAAACTATGTGAGTTTAATATACATTTGCCGATTGAGGTCTTGTCTTGTCTTGTCTTGATGAGCATGTTGACTGTAGTCTCTTTGTGCTTTTGCCAATAAACGCAAGCAAAGCTTTATCAATGTCCATAGACTTACAAAAAGTGTTGGGCTAGCGTAAAATTAAAAGCACTAGGGACATGGGGGGTCTATGGCATAGTCCATCAGTTGTCTGTGTAAGAGGTTGTCAAACTTCTTCTTTAGTCCATCTGTTGTCTGCATACAAGGTCGTCAAATTCCTCTTCCAAGTGGGTCTTTTTACCTTGGAGGAAAACGAGAAACAGGTGAAAGAAACGGACCGTGGAATCACATTTTCATCACAACATTGTCTCTATCGTTGGGTCATAAATCACATCAGTCGTTGTTATTACAGTATCTTCACTCCTTAAACTCATCACTCGGGCGCTACGTTTACACTTTGTTAAAGCCTGAACGCATCTAAATATCAAACCAATCGATATGACAACACCCAGGTTACATAGAAGAAGCTTCCCTACATCCATTATGACTCCTTGAGCCCATTCTCCTAAACCAGAGAACCAATTTCGCGGGTTCAACCATGACACCCAACTGGTCAGCCCATTACCCACAGCGGCAAGGGTGAGATTGTGTTTCCTTCGGAACTCCCATTTTAATTGGAGAATGTCGTCCATCTTTTGGTCTATGACCTCGACCGGGTCCTCGGTGCTGTTTGTGATATACGTGCAGCACTTTATTCCATACTGAGTTGCCAGGGTGACACAATACCCACCCGTCACAGCTGTGAGATAATTGAGAATCATCCTGTGCTGAACCAGTTCTGTTTTATAAGCTTGGAGCTCCCTTCCAGTATACCTAAATGTGTCATCATACATTTCAGTGATATTGTCTAATAAATTTGCAAGCGCAGATATGTATTTATAGTTCAACACTCCTCTGGCGGTGCGAGTGATGTCTAACGCGAGTAGAACCTGAATCCCGGTAGATTCATGGATCATGTCAGAGGCCGGATGCTCTGTTCTTTCTATTAGATGACGTTTAACGATGTGCTCGTAATGAGTATGAGTATAAGGAGCTTGGGCACTGCGGTGAATATCCTTCATTTTAGTATGTGATACAGTCATTACCTCAGGCAGTACTTTTCCAATATAACACAACCCTTCTGAGTTTGGGGCAAGCCACTTATACGCCTTCCTCCCGCATATGAAATATGCATCATCGGGGAGAACATATGGGACTGAATATGTCATTACCATGTTACACATTTTCCATGTGAACTCTCCTAACCCTAATTCTCCCATCTGTTTAATACACGTATCAGTTTGTATGATATGTGCACAGTATCCTGGTGATACCTCTCCAACCCTCATGGTCCTACTTCCTAGGGTATACAGATGTAGCCACCTTTATCTTGAGTGGCCGCGGCGGTTGTCCCGTTCGACCATACGCAGCGTACTGTGGCGTAGCGAGGCGCGCCTAGCCACAGAGAGGCTATCTAATCGCACGGAGACAGACATTTGACGTTTGGCGTTACCTTTACGTGTAATACCTGCGATCAGCCACCAGATGTCGCTTTTTACAATCACCACTGCGCATGCGTGTGGTCTCCCGTAAAATACAATACTGACATACATAATAAGGACTACTTTACTAAGGCGTCTCATTACGCTGCATACAGCAAATACTGTACTCATTACGCTGCATTATTTAATACAGTACTGTATATACAGTACGACACCGACGCAAATACAGTAGTACAGCATACAGTATATGATCCATCTACAATACTTTATGAATACTGTATGTGAGCGTCCAAGTCCCGCAGACAAAACACAGTACTGTAAAACCAGTAGTGTACACTGTCGCAAATGGATGTGTGTTACAAGTTCACTATTGCCTCTCAAGATTAGGAATTTTCTACAGTATGTTATCGTCCTAATCCCGTAGCCATTACAGCATAATCAAAACCAACGGATTTATACATTTGTCTGCGGCGAAGTGGTGAAGTGTTTCGCTTCCTATACTCAGAGTCCAGGGTTCGATTCCTTAAGTACGAATGCATGTTACTGTAGTTTTTTTCAGACACTTTATTATTTTTTTTATTCACATACTGTAAACCAGGGCATACAGTAGCTGCATGAGCGGTTCTATGCGATCGAGTCCGGTGTACCATAATGTGCAGGTTCTATGCAGGTTAAGGTACTATGCTCCGTACACAGTACACATACAATTCTGTAGCTGGGCAGACTGAATAGAAATGGCTACCACCTATGACTCCTTGCCCCACAGAGGCCCTAGGCTACGGAGCAAGTAATAGTCCAGATTGTACAGACTATGGGGCAATGCTGAAGGAGCGTCACAATCCCCTAGCTAAAATACACAGTATGCATATTATGGTACACCGGACTCGATGACATACTGTAGCACACTGGCAAAATGGCCGCCGCCCCATTGCTGTTGGTTTATGCCTTAGAGGACTCGGACGCTCGCATTTGTAAAGCACGGTGTTTTCCTCCGCCTCCTGCTAGCCTGTTGCCCTTCCCCCATGGGAGCCTGCACAGATCATGCAGTAGACAGGGAGGGAATGCAGGTCATGTGCAATACACAAACGCCCACTGTAGTACTATTTTGCTCACTTACAGTACCGTACTGTAGGTTGCATTTAGCGTAAAGAATCGCTCCTGCAGATGTACTTTGATTTATGTGAAACCTGTGTGCATCCTTCCATTGGATGTACTGTATTGGAGAGAAAAAAAAAATGTTAAAGTGAATGTCACGGGAACACATTAAAAATAAGGTTGGCACTTCCTTCCCATTGGTGTTGGTTTACAGTATGCCGTAGTGTACTCGGACGCTCATGTACTGTAATTGCATTTCAAAGGCACAGTATTTTCCATCGTCTCCCCCCTACCCCCATCGCCCTTCCCCCCTGGGGGCCTGCACAGGGAGGAAATTCAGGTCCTGTGCAATGCACAAACGCTGAAGATCTACAGTACTGTTTTGCTTAGTTGGTAGCGTCAGAATACACTCATTTCATTCACGCTGTTTGGGTGCATTTAGCGTAAAGAATCGCTCCTGCAGATGTACTTTGATTTATGTGAAACCTGTGTGCATCCTTCCATTGACTGTCTTACAATGTAAATAAAATAATACAGTGCATTATTACAGAAAAAAAAAAAAAAAAGAAAGAAAGCACATCATGTCTCGAACCCTGGACCCCCAGTGAGGGAGGTGGGAGCCTTCACCCCTAGCCCACGATGCCTCATGAGAGATTTCTAATTTCATGTGTGAAAGTACTGCAAACAGCGCCCGGCCCTCGCCCCATTGCTGTTGGTTTATGCCTTAGAGGACTCGGACGCTCGCATTTGTAAAGCACGGTGTTTTCCTCCGCCTCCTGCTAGCCTGTTGCCCTTCCCCCATGGGAGCCTGCACAGATCATGCAGTAGACAGGGAGGGAATGCAGGTCATGTGCAATACACAAACGCCCACTGTAGTACTATTTTGCTCACTTACAGTACCGTACTGTAGGTTGCATTTAGCGTAAAGAATCGCTCCTGCAGATGTACTTTGATTTATGTGAAACCTGTGTGCATCCTTCCATTGGATGTACTGTATTGGAGAGAAAAAAAAAAATGTTAAAGTGAATGTCACGGGAACACATTAAAAATAAGGTTGGCACTTCCTTCCCATTGGTGTTGGTTTACAGTATGCCGTAGTGTACTCGGACGCTCATGTACTGTAATTGCATTTCAAAGGCACAGTATTTTCCATCGTCTCCCCCCTACCCCCATCGCCCTTCCCCCCTGGGGGCCTGCACAGGGAGGAAATTCAGGTCCTGTGCAATGCACAAACGCTGAAGATCTACAGTACTGTTTTGCTTAGTTGGTAGCGTCAGAATACACTCATTTCATTCACGCTGTTTGGGTGCATTTAGCGTAAAGAATCGCTCCTGCAGATGTACTTTGATTTATGTGAAACCTGTGTGCATCCTTCCATTGACTGTCTTACAATGTAAATAAAATAATACAGTGCATTATTACAGAAAAAAAAAAAAAAAGAAAGAAAGCACATCATGTCTCGAACCCTGGACCCCCAGTGAGGGAGGTGGGAGCCTTCACCCCTAGCCCACGACGCCTCATGAGAGATTTCTAATTTCATGTGTGAAAGTACTGCAAACAGCGCCCGGCCCCCGCCCCATTGCTGTTGGTTTATGCCTTAGAGGACTCGGACGCTCGCATTTGTAAAGCACGGTGTTTTCCTCCGCCTTCTGCTAGTCCTCCATTCCCATTATGCATTAGCGAACTCAGACGCTCATATATTTTAAAAGCACGGTGTTTATACATTGTACTGTACATTCTTCCTTTTACACAATTACTGTAGTTGCGTCTCCATACACATACAGTACTGTACTCCATACTTTTTCCACCGCCTCCCGTTACGCCTACAGTATTGCCAGAGCTGTAGATCAATCCGCCGCTATACTGTACGATCGAAAGTACTGGATTAGTGGAGCATTAGCCACACAGTGGTGGAGATGTGTAATGCATGATGAGTATCTAGATCGTCTCAACGCGCCTGCCTGTGATTAAACTCAGCTATCGCCTTAGCGTGGCTAAACGCCCGTCTCGGCGGAGAAACAGTCAAGATAAAGGTGGCTACATCTGTACCTATATCGGAAATATTTTCCACTACCGGCTATGTGGCGTATAAGTTCGGTATCTGTTGGCATTCTATCGGCTCTGTATGAAAAGGTCATGGTTTGGTTATTCCATGACACTTCCCAATTTCCCGGCTTTCGGGGATTGGAAATGTTAAAACATACTAGGGATCTATCCACATGATATTGGTGGAGCTTCAAACTAGGAGGACTGGAGATATTAAACCTCCTGTCCACCGGCCTCCCACCACTTAGCTCAAGTACCTCCCCTATAGTTAAAGGGAAGGGCACTAATCCTGATTTGCTATGGCCTTGAGGTACTTGAGAGCATACCCAACAATCTGTCTGATTTAACACTTTACCCACTAAGGAGTATTAGTCACTCAATGGATGCCGGTCCATGTGGATATTAAAACTGGATTGGCATTTCTTGATACACCCATCCTCAACTACACTGTCACAGAGCCTACAGATACAGTTCTCTTCAGCTAGCAATCCTTCACAATTTCTTCTATTGTCAATGCTACCAGATCGTTTTCTGATACTCGCCTTTACTCGGTGATTATGTTGTTCTTGGAAATCTACGCCTCCATCTCTGTCATCAGAACCCATTCCAGAACCTCTCTCGACCTCCATGGTACTCTCGCCGAAACAGACTGCTCTGGTCAACATCATGGTCAACAGGAAAATCCGGATCACAGTCTCTTGGGGCAAGTCCATCTTATAGGAGGAAATGGAGAAGAATGAGAAGGGGGAAAGAAATAATGGAGGGAGATGGGATGGGAAGTGGAGAAAAACAATAAAAGGGAACAGGGGATCGACAACTGCCTCTGATCTTATTATTTTCAATGCTCAGGTGCCGTCTCAGTCCTCCTGAAACAGACACTCCAGTGATACAACTTCCTCCACCGTCTGTTCTTTATCACGGGACCTCTCTGGATCAGCAACCTTCTTACAATGGGACGAATGAACCCAAGTCTCTCTCTCGGCAACCTTCAATGCTGTCGTGCTAATCAATAAGACTTGGTATGGTCCTTCCCATCTGTCAATAAGGCAACCTGAGCGTAGAAAATTCCGTATCATTACATAATCCCCAGGTTCAATGTCATGACAATTACTATCTGGCAAATCAGGAATCACTAACTTCAGATTATCATTTTGATTCCTTAGCTGTTTACTCATGTTAACCAGGTATTTTACAGTCACTTCATTGTTACACTTCAAATCATCCTGAGGGTTAATCATAACATGCGGTTGTCGACCAAACAAGATTTCAAAGGGGGACAGATTAAGAGGGGACCTGGGAGTGGTTCTGATGCTGTATAGTACAATGGGTAAAGCTTCTGGCCATGTTAATCCTGTTTCTGCCATAACTTTGCTCAGTTTATTTTTAATAGTGCTGTTCACTCTTTCCACCTTCGCACTCGCCTGGGGGCGATATGGAGTGTGCAGCTTACTATCAATTCCCATCAACTTACACATTCCTTGAAAGACATCACCTGTAAAATGGGTACCCCTATCACTTTCAATTATTCTAGGGATACCGTATCTACACACAAATTCCTGCACAATTTTCTTAGCAGTAAACATAGCGGTATTTGTGGCCGCCGGAAATGCTTCGACCCAATTTGAAACACATCTATACAAACAAGTACATATTTCAAATTTCGACAAGGGGGTAATTGTATAAAATCAATCTGTATTACCTGAAAAGGGCCGCTTGTAGGTGGGATATGGGATGGTTCTGTTGGTATTGCCTTTCCGATGTTCTTCCTCAAGCAGGTAAGGCATGACATTGCTCTCTTACCTGCATGGGATGAGAATCCTGGGGCGCACCAATATGCTCTTACCAACTTGCACATTCCTTCCTTGCCCAGATGAGTCAGCCCATGTGCTGCTTCAGCTAAACATGGAAGATATGTTCTGGGGGCCACTGGTTTACCCTGTCCATCTGTCTAGAGTCCTGAGGACTCCTGGCCATATCCTTTTGACCTCCAAACTGCCTTTTCCTGTGTGGAACACAAATTTTGCATTTCACACAACATCTGTGTGTTGATGGTATTAAATACCATCAATTGTGTGGTGTCTGTCTGTCTGGGGGTACCAGCTGCTAACTTAGCAGCTTCGTCTGCTCGGCTGTTACCAAGTGATACTGGGTCTTGGCTATATGTATGTGCTTTACACTTGATAACAGCCACTCTGTCGGGTTCCTGTATCGCTGTTAGAAGTCTTTTGATGTGAGCTGCATGCGCTATCGGTGTACCATCTGCCGTCATGAAATTTCTGAGGCGCCATAGGGCTCCGAAATCATGGACTACCCCGAAGGCGTATCTAGAATCGGTGTAGATATTGGCTGACTTTCCCTTAGCCAATTCACATGCTCTGGTTAGGGCAACCAGTTCAGCAACCTGGGCTGAGTGAGGTGGGCCTAGCGGTTCTGCTTCTATGGTGCCTTGGTCATCTACGACTGCGTATCCAGTACACAAGTCTCCCGAGTCCGTCTGTCTGTGACAACTACCGTCAGTGTAGAAAGTAAAATCTACATCTTCCAGTGGGTTGTCACTGATGTCAGGTCTTGCCGTGAAATTTTGGGTCAAATATTCCATACAATCATGTGTGTCATCCCTTGTATTAAATCCTCCTTCCCCATCACTCTCATCCTCCACCCTTTGTGCCTGTCCAGGCACACCTGGGAGATATGTTGCAGGATTTAATGCACTGCATCTCCTTATGGTGATGTTTACGGGGGCCATTAATGCCAATTCCCATCTTGTAAACCGCGCTGATGAGACGTGCCTGGTTTGGGCAGAATTCAGCAAGGCTGACACTGCATGTGGAGTATGAATTGTGAGGTTGTGTCCTAGCACTACATCTTCGCTTTTTGTGACTAGCAATGCTATCGCAGCGACACTTCGCAAGCATGTAGGGAGGGATCGCGCTACCGTATCTAGCTGAGCGCTGTAGTATGCTACCGGCCTGCTGGTACCACCGTGCTTTTGGGTTAGGACGCCTGCCGCGCAACCAGCACTTTCTGTTCCGTACAGCTCAAAGGGTTTCCCATAGTCTGGCATACCTAATGCTGGCGCCTGCGTTAGGCACTGTTTGAGTCTCTCAAATGCCATCTCGGATTCGTCTGTATGCGAAATCCGATCAGGTTTGTTTGATGAAACCATCTCCTGCAAAGGTAATGCTAGAATGGAAAACCCTGGGATCCAGTTACGGCAATACCCACACATTCCTAAAAACGTTCTGATCTGTTGCTGGGTTTGTGGCAGAGTCATGTCTCTAATTGCTTGAATTCTATCAGCGGTCAGGTGTCTCAGTCCTTGTGTTAGACAATGTCCCAGATATTTTACTTTAGGCTGGCATAATTGCAACTTGTCTTTGGAAACCTTGTGTCCTGTGTCTGAAAGATGAAACAGGAGCTGTTTCGTATCCTTCAGGGACGCTTCCAGTGAATCTGAACACAGTAGTAAATCGTCCACATACTGTATCAATATTGATCCACTCTCTGGTTGGAAAGACTGTAAACAATCATGCAAAGCTTGTGAAAATATACTTGGACTGTCTATGAAACCTTGTGGTAATCGAGTCCATGTGTATTGGACTCCTCTGTATGTAAATGCAAACAAATATTGGCTGTCAGGATGCAGGGGTACCGAAAAGAAGGCGGAGCAGAGGTCAATAACAGTGAAAAATTTCGCAGTGGGAGGGATTTGCATAAGGATGACAGCTGGATTTGGCACTACAGGGAACTGACTCTCAACTATTTTGTTAATCCCCCTTAGATCCTGCACTAGCCTGTAACCCCTCCCCCCACTCTTTTTCACAGGGAAGATGGGACTATTGGCAGTGCTGGATGTTCTTACCAGAATGCCCTGTTGTAGCAAGCGCTCTATTACGGGGTATACTCCTAATTCCACCTCTGGCTTCAGAGGGTATTGTGGGATTTTTGGAGCTATCCTACCATCTTTTACTTGCACAACTACTGGAGCTACGTTTGCCATTAATCCAGTGTCTTGTCCATCTTTAGTCCACAGTGACTCTGGTATTTGGGATGTCATTTCTTCTACCTGGGATGGATTCCTATTTATCATAACAGTATGTGACATTAATTTTGATGGGGAGTCTAACATGTCTCGCACTTCCTGAGCGTGATTCTCAGGTATGTCTAAGAATACACCTTCAGGAGTGCAATAAATGACGCACCCCATTTTACACAATAAATCTCTTCCCAGGAGATTAGTCGGTGCCGATGCTGCCAGCAAGAAGGAATGCTTGGTATGCAAAGGCCCTATCGTAATCTCTGCTGGTTTGCTAACAGGGTAGTGCTGGACTACTCCCGTTACTCCCATGGCTGGAATTGTCTTACCAGTGGTTCTCATGCCCACTGTCGAATTTATCACTGATTTGGCCGCCCCCGTATCTACAAGGAAATTTAATGATTTACCAGCTACATCAATTGTGACCTCGGGTTCACTTCCAAGGCTTGCAATCAATTTCACTGGCTGCAGATTACAGGTATGGCCACACCCCTATTGGGTATGGTGACCTCCCTGAATCGCGCTGGCAGCAACTACTTGAGAAGGGGGTAAATGGGAACTACCAGAGACTTGCCAGTCTCTTTTTGGGGATACCTTTTTGTTTCCCCTGCATGTGGCTCATAACTCCGTCTCTGCGGTCCCTGATCCCAATTTCGTGTGTCATGTCGTTGTCTAGGGGGTTATGATTTTTGTGTGTTTTTCACTTTACAGTCTCGTGCAAAATGTCCCTCTCTATGACAGGAATAACAAGTTACCACATTTGACTTACCCACAGGGTTTGGAGATTTATACAAAGGTTGCCTTGTAGTCAGGGCCTGTATACTTACTGCCATTAACTTATCACTTTGTGACTCTCTGTGTCTGGTGATATTGCGATCATGATCAACAGCGGCCTCTCTCAAAGTAGCCACCGACAGACTTTGCCAACATGGTTGCGTGGTCTGTACCCTTGTCTTTAATGCTTCTTTTAAACCATCCATTAGCACAGATACTGCTACTTCTCTATGATTTACATTTGTCTTAATATCTTCAATGCCTGTGTATTTAGCCATTTCTAGTAGTGCCCTATGAAAATACTCAGCAGCTGTTTCTGACTCTTTTTGTTTTATGGAGAAAATTTTGTTCCATTTAACTACAGCTGGAAAATACTCTTTTAACTGTAAATTTATCCTCTTTACATTGTCTTGGTTGTACACATCCGTAAGGGGTACATCCTCATCTAATTTACAGTCAGCTAAGAATTGTGCTGAGTCGACATTGGAGGGTAAACATGCCCTCAGCAATATCTGCCAGTCTTTGTTATTGGGCTCTACCGTATTCCCTAGGTCTCTAATGTATTTCTGACTAGCAACTAGATCTTTTCTAGGGTCAGGGAATTCAGACACTATTGCTCTTAATTCCATTCGGGAAAATGGGCAGTGCATGGCAATGTTTCTGACAGGAGTGACTCCTGAAGTGTCCGTTTTCCCATTTGGCACTGCTATTACCCTAACGGGATTAAGTCTAATAACATCATTCTGAGTAGATTCTACAGCCTGTGGTGATATGGTTTCAGCATAGTGTATGGTGCCGTACTTACCCGTTGATACGACCTCACCTGTCCCTCCGCTAGGGGCCTTTGATACTAATCTCGGGGGTTGGGACGTGCCTACTGCTGTTTCTGATATGGTGGCTGCTAGAGAGAGAGCCGATATTGTTGCCGATTCGTCCTCTTGATCACACTCCTGGGGAAAGTTTAAAACAGGGTACAACTTGCACGGGTTAATACTTGCATTACTCATCTTATTCATATTATCCTTAACATTTATACAGTTACTAAGTGCCTGTTTATTACACATTAGTGCGTCATTCTCCGCAACCAACTTCTCTCCCGTTATGTAAGGTGGCGGTGGTGCCGTAGCTATCAGTTTCCTGATAGGGTTAGATCCCGCCGCCTGAGCCAATCCTCTCTGTATTTCACCCTCCTGTTGCCATAACTGTAAATAATCATAATGTTTGATCCGTCTCTTTGCTGATTTAATGAGACATATCCTTCTCCTTAGATTTAGTAACACATCTGGGCTAAAGCTGCCTACTCTTGGGAACTTCTCCCCGTCATGTACAGTCATTCTTTCCCATTCATCACATAAAACCTCTGTGTGTGAACCGTATTTTTCACACATTACATACCTTGCCGACCCGATTGGTCGGTTTACTGAATCAACCCGAACCGAGGTTGATCGCCCCCTACCTGAACAACTGGCCCCCATAACTTGCAGGTGTTGCTTTCACTACCTCTGACCTTAATCAGGGTCTTCAGCGAACCCTTACAAAAACCAAGATGTTCAAGATAGGCCGACGGTGGCGGTTTACCGAGTACCCCACTCACTCGCCCACGCCGACCAATACGCCCACACACTGCCTTAGCGCTGGCGTACTCGACCTAGGGCCCCTATGAACCTTTATTTACTGGAACATGTGAGTGTGTTCCGCAGAGCATTGACCCTTTCCAGTAACTATTAGTTGTTAGATAGTCCCTGAGTGACCAGCGAACCTCCCTTAAAATAAAAAAAAAATTCACAAATCACGTTAAAATGTACAAATAGCGTTTATGACCCCTTTAGCGTACGCAAATGGTACTGGGTCAAATTACTAACTAATGCACACAATTACGTGCGGTACAATCGTTCGGCACATAAGCAACTAATCTTATGTGCGGAGCGACCAGTGGAATCGAAAATTGCGGCTGCGAATTCCTTCAGCCAGAGCTTTAATGGCCTATATGGGTTCTGCACCAACCCCCTGGGTTGTGCTCTTTTCTCTATAGCGGACTTCTTAGTCTGCTGTACCTGGACCTCCTGGTCTGTTCCGGACCTCCTGGTCTGTGCTACAGTAGACCTCCTGGTCTGCTATACTCTAATGCTCAAATTTATGTTTAACAAGGGATGCGTCCCCAGCCACCATGCACGTCACTTACATGTATGTACCTCACGAGAACTCGACTTCTTGTGGTTCAACCCAAAAATTGTAAAAACATATATATACCAACACTCACTCACCACATGTACACTTTACTTTTGTTTCTATTTCTGCGCAGAAATTTCTTTCCTTTAGACCAGATGAATCGTAAATTTAGAGAAGGATCTATTAGTTTAAATTTCGGACACTAAAATTGACTTGCGCTATTTATCGCGTTGCCACCTTTTCGCCTGTTAAAATAATACTATAGTGTGATTTGAATTATGTGGGCGTACCCGGACGCTCCGTTGCGTAATATACGCTGCGTGCGTCGGCCTTTACGTTGCGTACACTAGTCTAACCCTTTTGTTAGAAACACGTGTATGCCAGCCAGATATGTCCACAGAAATACAATTAACACGTTTATCAATGTAGATGGTCTTTAACTGTAATCATCTACCGAGCACCACCCAGGTCTTTCCTTGTATCTTAGGCCAAGCTGTGTGCGTGCTTTACAAATTACCCCTTAATGTATTACTTTTACTCTTTAACTACTAATAGCAACAAATCTTTCTTAGCGCGTTATCAATTGTGAAATGGCAAACAGGAGAGTGATATGTGAAAATACACAAATGAAAAGAAATGCAGATGTATGCGTGCGTGCGTACGCAAGACAGAACAGAGAAAAAAAAAACAGTTTTAAAAGACACTAGCGTCTTGTTCTTACCTCCGGTTCCGGATTCCTTCAGCACCCTTTACTAAGCGAAGCAGACGCTTATCCAGTCAGCACTACGAGGAATATGACCTCCCGCCCTTTGCTGATGGATAATGTCTGCTGAAATTACCTAGTGCAGATATGTGAAGGACGGACGAGCCGCCAATTGATAAAGCTGAATATTTATCTTACTTAAAACCCTCTAAAAGGTGAAAGAACACAGTACGCTATTGACGTATGGTATACCGTAAGGGTACGCACGTTGCGTAACAATCGCTTAGCCGTAGTCGAGACGCTCGAGCGTCACGTTCGCTCACGGCCAAGAGATCACAGGCAGGCACGCTATAGGCTGCCGACTAACGTAATGATATGTTACTAGCGTAGCGGACGCTTGGGACCACGAGGAGATCACAAGCGGCGCTGACGCTCACAATGTTAAGCCTTTATAACTATACCATAAACAATGTATTTATGCAATAAACCTTGGTGCAGTGATAGGGTGTAAATGTAACACAGTGTAACCTTATTAACTTGAAAGCTGTACGAGCGTCTCCGACGCTCTGAGAATACTTAGAAATATAATGAATACACAGATACCGGTCTTAGGTTCTAACACCTTATATGAACGTTCTATTTGCAAAAGAGTAATACAATACAAGTCATACACTACCAAAATAACATTGACCACCTAACCAGATAACTACACATGAAATACAATAACAGTACAATAACACTTAAGAGAAAGAGAGAGAAAGAGGAGAAGAGAGATATGGCTCACAATAACAATAAAGGCAATATGGTTGCGGAGAAACTTACGCTCAAGGGAAACAATCGCATGCGCCTCTGGATATCCAGCTCCCGTTTATCAGTGGTGAGAACCGTTGAAGAGAATAGAGAGCTGGCCCAGGTCGGCTTGTCCTTTTATACACTACACACAATACAGTACAATGGTCCCTATATTCTTATTGTTCATTGGACACAGGAATTCGTCTTCGCATTATAACAAAAGGTCATAGGTTGATTCATACAGGTGGGCTGTGACTATTTCCAACTGCTCAGGTGGGTGGGAAACTAGGTTTCCCGCCGCATGGATAATAAAGTGCAAATAATAGCAAATGTCCATAAACTTCTTATGTCCATAACTATTCGCACGAGCGATTAATCCGCTCCAAACCAACACCGGAATATTGCTAATTAAATACTCTTCCGATGGATACTAAACACCACTGTATAACCCCTGTCTGACCCTTCGTATCAAACAAAGAGGGATCTCTTTGTCTATGAACATGCTACATTAACTAAACTTTCAGATTCTATCAAAGGGACCATAATCTACAAAATACATTATATAGTTAAAATATGTTACGAACGAGTCGCCCGCTAGACGCACATAAACTTTACTGTAAATGCGCATACCGCGCGCCTGCGGGTGCACGCAACAGCGAGTATGCGCACGCACGGGAGAGCCCATGCACTCGCAGCGGGGACACGCATGAGGTGCAAATATGGCAATGTGTAGCGTGATATTTTTCTGACTTTGACACTATCCTCTGGCGGGAAAGGGTACGCCATTAGTAACCTCTTAGAAATTACCAGCTTTTTATCAGGGGAAGCCCACGCTTCTTCACACACTTCATTTAACTCTTCAGATGGAGGAAAAGCTACTGGTAGTTTTTCTCTCCAAACATTATACCCTTTTTTGTGGTACCGGGGGTAACATCAGAAATGTGCAACACATTTTTCATTGCCTCAATCATGTAACGTGTGGCCCTACTGGAAGTTACATTAGTCTCCTCCTCGTCGACACTGGAGTCAGTATCCGTGTCGACATCTTTGTCAACCATCTGAGGTAGCGGGCGTTTTAGAGCCCCTGATGGTTTTTGAGACGCCTGGGCAGGCACAGGCTGAGAAGCCGGCTGTCCCACATTTGGTATGTCGTCAAACCTTTTATGTAAGGAGTCGACACTATCACGTAATTCCTTCCACAGCACCATCCACTCAGGTTTCGACCCCGCAGGGGGTGACATCACATTTACAGGCATCTGCTCCGCCTCCACATAAGCCTCCTCATCAAACATGTCGACACAGCCGTACCGACACACCGCAAACACACAGGGAATGCTCTGACAGAGGACAGGACCCCACAAAGCCCTTTGGGGAGACAGAGAGAGAGTATGCCAGCACACACCAGAGCGCTATATAGCACTGGGTTCCCACTATCAATGAGTGTTTTCCCTATAGCTGCTTTTTTATATATATTATATATATATAATATCTATACTGCGCCTAAATTTAGTGCCCCCCCTCTCTTTTTTACCCTTCTGTAGTATTCAGACTGCAGGGGAGAGCCAGGGAGCTTCCTTCCAGCGGAACTGTGAGGGAAAAATGGCGCCAGTGTGCTGAGGGAGAAGCCCCGCCCCCTTTTCGGCGGACTTTCTCCCGCTTTTTTTGTAATACTGGCAGGGGTAATTTTACATCTATATAGCCTCTAGGACTATATATGATGTATATTTGCCAGCCAGGTGTTATTTATTGCCCTCAGGGTGCCCCCCCCAGCGCCCTGCACCCATCAGTGACCGAAGTGTGAGGTGTACATGAGGAGCAATGGCGCACAGCTGCAGTGCTGTGCGCTACCTTGGTGAAGACCGTAGTCTTCTGCCGCCGATTTTCCGGACCTTCTTCGCGCTTCTGGCTCTGTAAGGGGGACGGCGGCGCGGCTCCGGGAACGAACACCAAGGTCGGGTCCTGCGGTCGATCCCTCTGGAGCTAATGGTGTCCAGTAGCCTAAGAAGCCCAAACTACCACCTGTTAGGTAGGTTCGCTTCTTCTCCCCTTAGTCCCTCGCTGCAGTGAGTCTGTTGCCAGCAGATCTCACTGAAAATAAAAAACCTAAATATACTTTCTTTCTAGGTGCTCAGGAGAGCCCCTAGTGTGCATCCAGCTCAGCCGGGCACAAGAATCTAACTGAGGTCTGGAGGAGGGTCTTAGTGGGAGGAGCCAGTGCACACCAGTAGTCTAAAAGCTTTCTTTATAGTTGTGCCCAGTCTCCTGCGGAGCCACTAATCCCCATGGTCCTTACGGAGTCCCCAGCATCCACTTAGGACGTTAGAGAAATTGGATTTACCAGCTGTAGCCGTGGATACCAGGTCCGAGAGACCTTCTCCAAACAATTCCTCATCCTTGTAAGGTAAAACCTCCATATGCCTTTTTGAGTCGGCATCACCTGTCCATTGCCGGGTCCATAGGACTCGTCTAGCAGATATCGACATAGCGTTGACTCTAGAACCCAGCAAAACAATGTCTCTTTGAGTATCTCTCATATATAAGACAGCATCTTTTATATGTCCTAGGGTCAATAAGATGGTATCCTTATCCAGGGTTTCAATTTCCGCTGATAAGGTATCTGTCCATGCTGCTACAGCGCTACACATCCAAGCCGACGCAATAGCGGACTTCAAGGTAATCTCCTGCTTGCGATCAGCAGGATCCCTGAGGGTAGCCGTATCTTGGGTTGGCAGCGCTACCCTTTTGGATAAGCGTGTCCACCCTAGGGGAGGATTCCCACCGTATCCTGTCCGTTGGCGGGAAAGGATACGCCATAAGGATCCTTTTGGGAATCTGCAGTTTTTTGTCTGGAGATTCCCAAGCTTTTTCACATAACTCGTTCAGCTCATGTGAGGGAGGAAAGGTAATCTCAGGTTTCTTTCCCTTATACATGTGTACCCTCGTGTCAGGGACAGGGGGTTCCTCTGTGATATGCAAAACAGCTTTTATTGCAATAATCATATATCAAATACATTTAGCCAATTTTGGCTGTAACTTTGCATCATCGTAGTCGACACTGGAGTCAGAATCCGTGTCGGTATCTGTGTCTACTATTTGGGATAGTGGGCGCTTTTGAGACCCCGAAGGTCCCTGCGATATAGGGACAGACATGGGTTGACTCCCTGGCTGTTCCCTAGCTTCTGCTTTGTCTAATCTTTTGTGCAATAAATTTACATTAGCACTTAAAACATTCCACATATCCATCCTGTCAGGTGTCGGCGTTGTCGACGGAGACACCACATTCATTTGCTCCTCCTCCTCCCTAGGAAAGCCTTCTACATCAGACATGTCGACACACGCGTACCGACACACCACACACTCAGGGAATCCTCTTATCTGAAGACAGTTCCCCCACAAGGCCCTTTGGAGAGGCAGAGAGAGAGTATGCCAGCACACACCCAGCGCTATATGACCCAGGAAAAAACACACACAATATGTTTACCCAAATAGCGCTGTAATCTTTATTCTTGCGCCAAATTATGTGCCCGCCCCCCTTCTTTAAAACCCTCTTTCACTGTGGTTAAGCAGGGGAGAGTCCGGGGAGCTTCCTCTCAGCATGTGCTGTGGAGAAAATGGCGCTGGTGAGTGCTGAGGAAGAAGCCCCGCCCCCTCAGCGGCGGGCTTCTGTCCCGCTAAAATATATAAAAACTGGCAGGGGCTCTTTATATATACAGTGCCTAGCTGTATATATCTACTTTTGCCAGAAAAAGAGGTTTTATTGCTGCCCAGGGCGCCCCCCCCCTGCGCCCTGCACCCTTACAGTGACTGCCGTTTGTGTGTGCTGTGTGGGAGCAATGGCGCACAGCTTTACTGCTGTGCGTTACCTCAGTGAAGATCTGAAGCCTTCTGCCGCCTCTGAAGTCTTCTTTCTTCTCATACTCACCCGGCTTCTATCTTCCGGCTCTGTGAGGAGGACGGCGGTGCGGCTCCGGGACGAACTCCAGGGTGAGACCTGTGTTCCGACTCCCTCTGGAGCTAATAGTGTCCAGTAGCCTAAGAAGCAGAGCCTTTCAACTCACAGAAGTAGGTCTGCTTCTCTCTCCTCAGTTCCACGATGCAGGAAGCCTGTTGCCAGCAGGCTCCCTGAAAATAAAAAAACCTAACAAAACACTTTCTTTCAGGAAACTCAGGAGAGCTCCCTGTAATGCACTCTGTCTCCTCTGGGCACAGTAGTAAACTGAGGTCTGGAGGAGGGGCATAGAGGGAGGAGCCAGACAGTGCACACCCATACCTAAAGTCTTTCTTAAAGTGCCCATGTCTCCTGCGGAGCCCGTCTATCCCCATGGTCCTTACGGGGTCCCCAGCATCCTCTAGGACGTAAGAGAAATGTGAATATCAAATGAGAGTGTTGAGTAACGCCGGACCCAACAGCAGTGATTATTTACCAGGTCCAATGGTCGCCACTGCGGGTTCTCCTTCTTGTCCTTTCTTCCATTACCAGCTTCCTCCTAATTTCAACATGTTGAATGCTATAGGAGCAGGTGTGCAGTTTGACTGGCCAGCACAGCAACAGGGCTCAAATGCCCTTGTGCCTGCCCGCCCCGAGTGCCTGTTGTCATGACGTCATTAAGTAGTGCAGAGGGGGTAGGGCCGGCAGCTGTTGAAACTATGAGTGGCTCCACAGGCTGTAGGGTGTCTTTGTATAGCGTTCTGAGATACCATGACAGCTGGCCATTCCACAGAATGACCAAGAAAACGTCTCCCTTATTCATATCTCCCAACATTCTTATTTTATGTCACAAGACTCCACAAGCATGCAAAGGGGAGTGTGACTGTGTGTCTGCTAGGGCAGGCCCTTGTGACACAAGCTGTGTCTCCTAAACCCCACCACACGAGACTCTGTGGCCCTCGAGTGGGAAGGTGGGACAGTGTCCGAAAAGAGGGACTGTCTTACCAGAATAGGGATGGTTGAATGGTATGCTTACAGATGTGTCCTCATACTCAGTCCCATAATTACACATAGGGGGGAATTCAATTGTTTGAAAAGTCAGTTGGGTGTCTGTTTTTTCCTATCTAATAGACAGGAAAAAACAGACACCAAACTGACTTTTCAAACAATGGAACATCCCCCATAGTGTGAGTGAGACGCTGAGCGTTGTAGTGACGTTTTCTTTTCATTTATGTCATGTTCGCACTTCAGACACAGCAAAACACCAATATATACTTAAGATGCTGGGGGTCTGCGACTTTAACAACACTGGACTTATGGGCCCTACACACTGATAGATCCACCGCCGAGCTGCCCGACGGCGGATACGGCCGAAGGGCGACCCGGCGGCGGGGGGGCAGTGACAGGGGGAGTGAAGTTTCTTCACTCCCGCCGTCACCCGGCTCCATAACAATGCAGGCAAATATAGACAATCTCGTCCATATTGGCCTGTATGCACAAGCGACGGGGCACCAGCGATGAACGAGCATGGGGCTGCGCATCGTTCATCGCTGGTGCCTCCACACTGAAAGATATGAACGGTATCTCATTCATTAATGAATGAGATCGTTCATATCTTTCAGTATTATCTGCCAGTGTGTAGGGCTCATTAGTTTTAAACATGTATAGAGTTGCAAATGAAGCACACCGTAACTTGGCGCGAGAAAAGGCCACAGCCACTGAATCACAGCACTTCTTTAGGGCCCTACACACTAGAAGACATGACCAATGTGAAAGATGAACAATGTGGAAGATGAGCAATTTCCCTTGAACTTCCCAGAGCCCTGACAAAGGAAATTGAGTGTACACACGAAGCAATTTTTCAAACAATTTGAAAGATATCTTTGGAATTGGCACCTTTTTTACATATTTTAATGTTGGGGAGGCATTTCTGGGTGTATGGGCAGGGCTGTAGAAGGGGGAACCAATGAAGTTTTTTTAACCCACTGCCCCACCAATTTCCACTGTGCCACCAACTTAATAAAAAATTCATTATAATGGGTTCAATAAAATATATATATATATACAGACCAGAGTGCCCGGCTCTCCCATTAAGACCGCGTTACTGTGGGTGCCTCCTCAAATAATAATCACATCAAGTACAAAGGTGCGCCACTCCTAGCGGCTTGAATAAAGGACAACAGCAGGGCATGTGTGTAGACAACGTTTCAATGCCTTTATTGCGGCATAAAAGACCTGATGACAATGCCGCAATAAAGGCCTTGAAACGTTGTCTACACACATGCCCTGCTTTTGTCCTTTATTCAAGCCGCTAGGAGTGCTGCACCTAACTAAGCCGCTGCCCGCTCAGTGTCTCCGTCCACTGCCCCACCAACAAAGTTATAAACCCACTGTGCCACCAACTTAATATAACATTAATTATAATGGGTTCAAATGTATATATATATATATATATATATATATATATATATAGACAAATCACAGAACAAAGTCCCGGGAAGCCGCACTGACACTCTCATATGTAATGATACAGGTG
Organism: Pseudophryne corroboree; assembly: GCF_028390025.1. Lineage (NCBI taxonomy): Eukaryota > Metazoa > Chordata > Amphibia > Anura > Myobatrachidae > Pseudophryne > Pseudophryne corroboree. The sequence goes on from NC_086445.1 coordinate 545,171,795, forward strand.
TCCGGTCAAAATGAATGTTATATCAACACATGTCCATCCATAACTTTCCAGCCAGGGTGTAGACAGAACCAGCACACTGCTTATTATTAAATCAGCTTTTTACTTCATATAGCAGACATGTTATTCAATCAGCTTTTAACTTCATATAGCAATAAAGCACAAACATCTGGATTCAGCAGATACTCATCGTATGCAACGCAAGTACAGACTGGCAAAATCCCAAACAGCCATTTTCGGTGCTCCTTCCTCAGGGGAAAACCAATTAAGGTGCCATAGTGCCTGGAGGTGTGGTTCATCAAATCGACAATGTTTAGGTCGACCACTATAGGTCGACAGTCACTAGGTCGACATGGATGGAAGGTCGACAGGGTTTCTAGGTCGACATGTGCTAGGTCGACAGGTCTAAAGGTCGACATGAGGATTTTTTTTTTTTGGGTGTCGTTTTCTTCGTAGAGTGACCGGGATCCCAAATTAGTGCCCTGCGTCCCCTCGCATGGCTCGCTTCGCTCGCCATGCTTCAGGCATGGTGCCTTCGCTCCGCTACCGTTCGGCACACTTTACCGTTCCAATCGTAGTCCACGTGGATCGTTAAGTATGAAAAAATTCAAAAAAAGAATTTTTTTTGAAAAACTCATGTCGACCTTTAGACCTGTCGACCTAGCACATGTCGACCTAGAAACCCTGTCGACCTTCCATCCATGTCGACCTATAGTGGTCGACCTAAACATTGTCGACCTAGACACTGTCGATCTTCAGACCGGATCCCAGTGCCTGGTGCTAAAGTGTCAAAGTGCTGTGCAAAATGCTGCATCATAGGAGAGCATTATTTATGCTCCCTTACTCAAGCTCATCACCGGCACCTGGAGTCCCGTGCAGCCCCGGGGCCGGTCACACCACGCTCCCCAATCCCGGAAACACCCATCATTGGAACGCACGCCGCGCACCACGTGACCGGAAATTCCGGGCCCGTGGAGCGCAAACAGCGCGTCACCCAGGCGGAAGTCCAGGTCCGGGAGGCGCGGCCAGCGACAGCGTCCCCGGCAACGCTGCCAACGGGCCCAGGTTACCAGGCAATGATACTATACACAGTAAAGGAACAAAAACAAACACAAAAAATATAAATAAATCTATGGATCTATTGATACTGCAGAGTATTGATTTCGAGTCATTTTTTTTTAGACTATTGTATGTACCGATTAGCATGACATTTTAAATTAAAAAAAACACACAATAACTGTGCAGTAACAGATTTATCCCAACAGAACAATAAACAAAAATAATCAAAAATAAAGTGTATAAACAAAATAGGAGATAACTATACCATCAATAGCCAAAAACAAGATCAGGGCATACTCTCTATATCCTATACGGGGCCTATCAGTGCTTACTTAAAGGAAAGGGCTAAAGGAAAATTCCTCATTTAAACCATGGGGTACCATTGCATCCATACGATATATCCATCGACACTCTTGTTGTAACAGTAATTTATGTCTGTCACCTCCCCTTCTCAAAGGTGGGACGTGATCGATCGGCATATATGCAAAGTCACTCAAATTATGTCCATGTGCAACATAGTGTCTGTAGAAGGGGGAACCAATTAAGTTTTTTTCACCCACTGCCCCACCAATTTCCACTGTGCCACCAACTTAATAAAAAATTAATTATAATGGTTCAATAAAATATATATATATATATACAGACCAGAGTGCCCGGCTCTCCCATTAAGACCGAGTTACTATGGGTGCCTCCACAAATAATAATCACATCAAGTCCAAAGGTGCGCCACTCCTAGCGGCTTGAATAAAGGACAACAGCAGGGCATGTGTGTAGACAACATTTCAATGCCTTTATTGCGGCATAAAAGACCTGACGACACTTGCCGCAATAAAGGCCTTGAAACGTTGTCTACACACATGCCCTGCTGTTGTCCTTTATTCAAGCCGCTAGGAGTGCTGCACCTAACTGAGCCGCTGCCCGCTCAGTGTCTCCGTCCACTGCCCCACCAACGAAGTTATAAACCCACTGTGCCACCAACTTAATATAAAATTAATTATAATGGGTTCAAATATATATATATATATATATATATATATATATATACTAGGTGTGCCCTACGGGCGCTCTTCACACCGTCTTAAGGGGCTACACCCCCTTAACCCCTGCAGGCCCTTGTGGTGTGCAATAATAGGATTTTAATTACCTACCTGTAAATCCTTTTCTCGTAGTCCGTAGAGGATGCTGGGGTCCATATTAGTACCATGGGGTATAGACGGGTCCACCAGGAGTCATGGGCACTTTAAGAGTTTGATAGTGTGGGCTGGCTCCTCCCTCTATGCATTCTGGGGAGAGGACACAAAGTCCGAGGGACACTGTACAAGTGTAAGGGAAGTAATTTGGAGGTATTAATATATAACCAACCATTCGAGGAAAAGATAATCAGGACCGAGGAAGGTCCTTGGTAAAAATAAGATTTTACTTACCGATAAATCTATTTCTCGTAGTCCGTAGTGGATGCTGGGGACTCCGTCAGGACCATGGGGATTAGCGGCTCCGCAGGAGACAGGGCACAAAAATAAAGCTTTAGGATCAGGTGGTGTGCACTGGCTCCTCCCCCTATGACCCTCCTCCAAGCCTCAGTTAGGATACTGTGCCCGGACGAGCGTACACAATAAGGAAGGATTTTGAATCCCGGGTAAGACTCATACCAGCCACACCAATCACACCGTACAACTTGTGATCTGAACCCAGTTAACAGTATGACAACGTAGGAGCCTCTGAACAGACGGCTCACAACAAGAACAACCCGATTTTTTTGTAACAATAACTATGTACAAGTATTGCAGACAATCCGCACTTGGGATGGGCGCCCAGCATCCACTACGGACTACGAGAAATAGATTTATCGGTAAGTAAAATCTTATTTTCTCTAACGTCCTAGTGGATGCTGGGGACTCCGTCAGGACCATGGGGAATATACCAAAGCTCCCAAACGGGCGGGAGAGTGCGGATGACTCTGCAGCACCGAATGAGAGAACTCCAGGTCCTCTTTAGCCAGGGTATCAAATTTGTAGAATTTTACAAACGTGTTCTCCCCCGACCAAGTAGCTGATCGGCAGAGTTGTAATGCCGAGACCCCTCGGGCAGCCGCCCAGGATGAGCCCACCTTTCTTGTGGAATGGGCCTTGACAGATTTAGGCTGTGGCAGGCCTGCCACAGAATGTGCAAGTTGAATTGTGCTACAAATCCAACGAGCAATCGTCTGCTTAGAAGCAGGAGCACCCAGCTTGTTGGGTGCATACAGTATAAACAGCGAGTCAGATTTTCTGACTCCAGCCGTCCTTGAAATATATATTTTCAATGCCCTGACAACGTCCAGCAACTTGGAATCCTCCAAATCGCTAGTAGCCGCAGGCACCACAATAGGCTGGTTCAGGTGAAACGCTGACACCACCTTAGGCAGAAAATGAGGACGCGTCCGCAGTTCTGCCCTGTCCGAATGGAAAATCAGATATGGGCTTTTATACGATAAAGCCGCCAATTCTGACACTCTCCTGGCTGAAGCCAGGGCCAGTAGCATGGTTACTTTCCATGTAAGATATTTCAAATCCGCCGATTTGAGTGGCTCAAACCAATGAGATTTGAGAAAATCCAAAACTACATTAAGGTCCCACGGAGCCACTGGGGGCACAACCGGGGGCTGTATATGTAGTACTCCTTTTACAAAAGTCTGGACTTCCGGAACTGAAGCCAATTCTTTCTGGAAGAAAATCGACAGGGCCGAAATTTGAACCTTAATGGACCCCAACTTGAGGCCCATAGATAATCCTGTTTGCAGGAAATGTAGGAATCGACCCAATTGAAATTCCTCCGTGGGGGCCTTCCTGGCCTCACACCACGCAACATATTTTCTCCAAATGCGGTGATAATGTTGTGCAGTCACCTCCTTCCTGGCTTTAACCAGTGTAGGAATGACCTCTTCTGGAATGCCTTTTTCCCTTAGAATTCGGCGTTCAACCGCCACGCCGTCAAACGCAGCCGCGGTAAGTCTTGGAATAGACACGGTCCCTGCTGAATCAGGTCCCGTCTTAGAGGTAGAGGCCACGGATTTTCCGTGAGCATCTCCTGAAGTTCCGGGTACCAAGTTCTTCTTGGCCAATCCGGAGCCACGAGTATCGTTCTTACTCCCCTTTGCCGTATAATTCTCAGTACTTTGGGTATGAGAGGCAGAGGAGGAAACACATACACTGACTGGAACACCCACGGTGTTACCAGAGCGTCCACAGCTATTGCCTGAGGGTCTCTTGACCTGGCGCAATACCTGTCCAGTTTTTTGTTGAGGCGAGACGCCATCATATCCACCTTTGGTTTTTCCCAACGGTTCACAATCATGTGGAAGACTTCTGGATGAAGTCCCCACTCTCCCGGGTGTAGATCGTGTCTGCTGAGGAAGTCTGCTTCCCAGTTGTCCACTCCCGCAATGAACACTGCTGACAGTGCTATCACATGATCTTCCGCCCAGCGAAGAATCCTTGCAGCTTCTGCCATTGCTCTCCTGCTTCTTGTGCCGCCCTGTCTGTTTACGTGGGCGACTGCCGTGATGTTGTCCGACTGGATCAACACCGGCTGACCCTGAAGCAGGGGTTTTGCCAGGCTTAGAGCATTGTAAATCGCTCTTAGCTCCAGTATATTTATGTGAAGAGACATCTCCAGGCTTGACCATACTCCCTGGAAGTTTCTTCCCTGTGTGACCGCTCCCCAGCCTCTCAGACTGGCATCCGTGGTCACCAGGACCCAGTCCTGTATGCCGAATCTGCGGCCTTCTAACAGATGAGCACTCTGCAACCACCACAGAAGAGACACCCTTGTCCGTGGCGATAAGGTTATCCGCTGATGCATCTGCAGATGCGATCCGGACCATTTGTCCAGCAGATCCCACTGAAAAGTTCGTGCGTGGAATCTGCCGAATGGGATTGCTTCGTAAGAAGCCACCATCTTTCCCAGGACTCTTGTGCATTGATGCACAGACACTTTTCCTGGTTTTAGGAGGTTCCTGACAAGTTCGGATAACTCCTTGGCTTTCTCCTCCGGAAGAAACACCTTTTTCTGAACCGTGTCCAGAATCATTCCCAGGAACAGCAGACGTGTTGTCGGGGTCAACTGAGATTTTGGAAAATTCAGAATCCACCCGTGTTGTTTCAGCACTACTTGGGTTAGTGCTACTCCGTCCTCCAGCTGTTCTCTGGACCTTGCCCTTATCAGGAGATCGTCCAAGTAAGGGATAATTAATACGCCTCTTCTTCGCAGAAGAATCATCATTTCGGCCATTACCTTGGTAAAGACCCGAGGTGCCGTGGACAATCCAAACGGCAGCGTCTGAAACTGATAATGACAGTTTTGCACCACGAACCTGAGGTACCCTTGATGTGAAGGGCAAATTGGGACATGCAGGTAAGCATCTTTTATGTCCAGGGACACCATAAAGTCCCCTTCTTCCAGATTCGCTATCACTGCTCTGAGTGATTCCATCTTGAACTTGAATTTTTGTATGTACAGGTTCAAAGATTTCAGATTTAGAATAGGTCTTACCGAGCCGTCCGGCTTCAGTACCACAAATAGCGTGGAGTAATACCCCTTTTCCTGTTGTAGGAGGGGTACCTTGACTATCACCTGCTGAGAAAACAGCTTGTGAATGGCTTCCAATACCGTCGCCCTGTCTGAGGGAGACGATGGCAAAGCAGACTTTAGGAACCGGCGAGGGGGAGACTTCTCGAATTCCAACCTGTAACCCTGAGATACTGGAAAAAGGGGGGAACCTGGATTGCACATCCTATTACTAAAGATATCAAGAGGTGCTATCATGCTGAGGCTTCTAATACTATGCTGGGGGAAGAGAGATGCAGATGCACACTCTTAGCACTAAGAACACTGATAATAAAAATAATTTAAATAAACCCTCACAATTAACATGGAGTATAATTGAAGTTCTTAGCACACATTTGCGCAAATATGCGGGCCCATGTACCGCGGCCAGGTGACTTCATCACATGGGTCCCTAACATCCCTAATACTATCACATTCTATAAATTTATACAGGACTTACCTCTAAATAGGGCCTTATCAATGTGTGATCTGAAATGCAGGAACCCAGCTAATTAAAACACCTGAGGGTGAATGGGAGGAGTGCCAATCCAGAGGAAGGAAGCCTTGCCTTCCAGTGTACAATATATACACAAATATAGTGGAAAAAGGGGGGAACCTGGATTGCACATCCTATTACTAAAGATATCAAGAGGTGCTATCATGCTGAGGCTTCTAATACTATGCTGGGGGAAGAGAGATGCAGATGCACACTCTTAGCACTAAGAACACTGATAATAAAAATAATTTAAATAAACCCTCACAATTAACATGGAGTATAATTGTGAGGGTTTATTTAAATTATTTTTATTATCAGTGTTCTTAGTGCTAAGAGTGTGCATCTGCATCTCTCTTCCCCCAGCATAGTATTAGAAGCCTCAGCATGATAGCACCTCTTGATATCTTTAGTAATAGGATGTGCAATCCAGGTTCCCCCCTTTTTCCACTATATTTGTGTATATATTGTACACTGGAAGGCAAGGCTTCCTTCCTCTGGATTGGCACTCCTCCCATTCACCCTCAGGTGTTTTAATTAGCTGGGTTCCTGCATTTCAGATCACACATTGATAAGGCCCTATTTAGAGGTAAGTCCTGTATAAATTTATAGAATGTGATAGTATTAGGGATGTTAGGGACCCATGTGATGAAGTCACCTGGCCGCGGTACATGGGCCCGCATATTTGCGCAAATGTGTGCTAAGAACTTCAATTATACTCCATGTTAATTGTGAGGGTTTATTTAAATTATTTTTATTATCAGTGTTCTTAGTGCTAAGAGTGTGCATCTGCATCTCTCTTCCCCCAGCATAGTATTAGAAGCCTCAGCATGATAGCACCTCTTGATATCTTTAGTAATAGGATGTGCAATCCAGGTTCCCCCCTTTTTCCACTATATTTGTGTATATATTGTACACTGGAAGGCAAGGCTTCCTTCCTCTGGATTGGCACTCCTCCCATTCACCCTCAGGTGTTTTAATTAGCTGGGTTCCTGCATTTCAGATCACACATTGATAAGGCCCTATTTAGAGGTAAGTCCTGTATAAATTTATAGAATGTGATAGTATTAGGGATGTTAGGGACCCATGTGATGAAGTCACCTGGCCGCGGTACATGGGCCCGCATATTTGCGCAAATGTGTGCTAAGAACTTCAATTATACTCCATGTTAATTGTGAGGGTTTATTTAAATTATTTTTATTATCAGTGTTCTTAGTGCTAAGAGTGTGCATCTGCATCTCTCTTCCCCCAGCATAGTATTAGAAGCCTCAGCATGATAGCACCTCTTGATATCTTTAGTAATAGGATGTGCAATCCAGGTTCCCCCCTTTTTCCACTATATTTGTGTATATATTGTACACTGGAAGGCAAGGCTTCCTTCCTCTGGATTGGCACTCCTCCCATTCACCCTCAGGTGTTTTAATTAGCTGGGTTCCTGCATTTCAGATCACACATTGATAAGGCCCTATTTAGAGGTAAGTCCTGTATAAATTTATAGAATGTGATAGTATTAGGGATGTTAGGGACCCATGTGATGAAGTCACCTGGCCGCGGTACATGGGCCCGCATATTTGCGCAAATGTGTGCTAAGAACTTCAATTATACTCCATGTTAATTGTGAGGGTTTATTTAAATTATTTTTATTATCAGTGTTCTTAGTGCTAAGAGTGTGCATCTGCATCTCTCTTCCCCCAGCATAGTATTAGAAGCCTCAGCATGATAGCACCTCTTGATATCTTTAGTAATAGGATGTGCAATCCAGGTTCCCCCCTTTTTCCACTATATTTGTGTATATATTGTACACTGGAAGGCAAGGCTTCCTTCCTCTGGATTGGCACTCCTCCCATTCACCCTCAGGTGTTTTAATTAGCTGGGTTCCTGCATTTCAGATCACACATTGATAAGGCCCTATTTAGAGGTAAGTCCTGTATAAATTTATAGAATGTGATAGTATTAGGGATGTTAGGGACCCATGTGATGAAGTCACCTGGCCGCGGTACATGGGCCCGCATATTTGCGCAAATGTGTGCTAAGAACTTCAATTATACTCCATGTTAATTGTGAGGGTTTATTTAAATTATTTTTATTATCAGTGTTCTTAGTGCTAAGAGTGTGCATCTGCATCTCTCTTCCCCCAGCATAGTATTAGAAGCCTCAGCATGATAGCACCTCTTGATATCTTTAGTAATAGGATGTGCAATCCAGGTTCCCCCCTTTTTCCACTATATTTGTGTATATATTGTACACTGGAAGGCAAGGCTTCCTTCCTCTGGATTGGCACTCCTCCCATTCACCCTCAGGTGTTTTAATTAGCTGGGTTCCTGCATTTCAGATCACACATTGATAAGGCCCTATTTAGAGGTAAGTCCTGTATAAATTTATAGAATGTGATAGTATTAGGGATGTTAGGGACCCATGTGATGAAGTCACCTGGCCGCGGTACATGGGCCCGCATATTTGCGCAAATGTGTGCTAAGAACTTCAATTATACTCCATGTTAATTGTGAGGGTTTATTTAAATTATTTTTATTATCAGTGTTCTTAGTGCTAAGAGTGTGCATCTGCATCTCTCTTCCCCCAGCATAGTATTAGAAGCCTCAGCATGATAGCACCTCTTGATATCTTTAGTAATAGGATGTGCAATCCAGGTTCCCCCCTTTTTCCACTATATTTGTGTATATATTGTACACTGGAAGGCAAGGCTTCCTTCCTCTGGATTGGCACTCCTCCCATTCACCCTCAGGTGTTTTAATTAGCTGGGTTCCTGCATTTCAGATCACACATTGATAAGGCCCTATTTAGAGGTAAGTCCTGTATAAATTTATAGAATGTGATAGTATTAGGGATGTTAGGGACCCATGTGATGAAGTCACCTGGCCGCGGTACATGGGCCCGCATATTTGCGCAAATGTGTGCTAAGAACTTCAATTATACTCCATGTTAATTGTGAGGGTTTATTTAAATTATTTTTATTATCAGTGTTCTTAGTGCTAAGAGTGTGCATCTGCATCTCTCTTCCCCCAGCATAGTATTAGAAGCCTCAGCATGATAGCACCTCTTGATATCTTTAGTAATAGGATGTGCAATCCAGGTTCCCCCCTTTTTCCACTATATTTGTGTATATATTGTACACTGGAAGGCAAGGCTTCCTTCCTCTGGATTGGCACTCCTCCCATTCACCCTCAGGTGTTTTAATTAGCTGGGTTCCTGCATTTCAGATCACACATTGATAAGGCCCTATTTAGAGGTAAGTCCTGTATAAATTTATAGAATGTGATAGTATTAGGGATGTTAGGGACCCATGTGATGAAGTCACCTGGCCGCGGTACATGGGCCCGCATATTTGCGCAAATGTGTGCTAAGAACTTCAATTATACTCCATGTTAATTGTGAGGGTTTATTTAAATTATTTTTATTATCAGTGTTCTTAGTGCTAAGAGTGTGCATCTGCATCTCTCTTCCCCCAACCCTGAGATACTACCTGCAGGATCCAGGGGTCCACCTGTGAGCAAGCCCACTGCGCGCTGAAATTCTTGAGTCGACCCCCCACCGTTCCTGAGTCCGCTTGTAAAGCCCCAGCGTCATGCTGAGGGCTTTGCAGAACCCGCGGAGGGCTTCTGTTCCTGGGAAGGAGCTGCTTGCTGCCCTCTCTTACCCTTTCCTCTGCCTCGGGGCAGATATGACTGTCCTTTTGCCCGCTTCTTATAGGACCGAAAGGACTGCGGCTGAAAAGACGGTGTCTTTTTCTGTTGGGAGGGGGTCTGAGGTAAAAAGGTGGATTTCCCGGCAGTTGCCGTGGCCACCAAATCCGATAGACCGACGCCAAATAATTCCTCCCCTTTATACGGCAATACTTCCATATGCCGTTTGGAATCCGCATCACCTGACCACTGTCGTGTCCATAAACTTCTTCTGGCAGATATGGACATCGCACTTACTCTCGATGCCAGAGTGCAAATATCCCTCTGAGCATCTCGCATATAAAGAAAAGCATCCTTTAATTGCTCTAAAGTCTGTAAAATACTGTCCCTATCCAGGGTATCAATATTTTCAGTCAGGGAATCCGACCAGACCACCCCAGCACTGCACATCCAGGCTGAGGCGATGGCTGGTCGCAGTATAACACCAGTATGCAGGCACGGATACAGAGGGGGGCGGTGGGGGCGATCGCCCCCCCTAGCACACTTCTGCCTACAGACAATCTGTCTGTGAAGTCCTGCTCCTTAACCCCTTCCTATCTCAGCTGGCCGTCAGCTATAGTCAGTCAGCTATAGTCAGTGGTGTGAGTCGCAGCAGCTCACAGCGGGTGCCCCTTCCTCCTCACTCACCCTTTTGGCCTGCACGGCAGTTAATCAATCAACATAGTTTGTTGATTGAGACTGCTTTCATCTCCCCAGCGTCTCCTTGCTGATAACAGATCCAGGAAGTGTGGCTGTGTGTTGGGGGCGTGGCTTCACTTATAAGACAGGCTAGTGGGCTAATACAAACAGTATACTATAGTGTGTTTACTTTTTTCCACACTGAGAGCATGCTGCATTCCTGCACCCAGAGACCAGCCAGAGGGACTTTCCTGCCAATCTGTGCCATTGACCAGCCTGTGGAAAAGGGACCATCTTACCAGCCTGTTGCAGAGGAACCAGCCAGTAAGAGATCTTCTTGCCATATTCCCTAGGCAGGGTATTACAGGTTGAGTCTCACATATGTGCGATACAGTAGAACAGAGGATGTCTGTAGTAGATGCACTTATAGGTTTTAAAATATTCCTTGTATTTCATAATATTAAACATTACATATCATGTCCTGTCAGTGAAATACTAAAATAATAGAGAGATGCGTGTAAAAGTACAGAAAATGTGTATAAAAATGCTATACAAGAAATATGGTGTATGCTAATCTGTCCTCTATTTGGTTACTTTCTCATAACACCATACTCCTTCTACAAGGTATCAACTCGGAATTGTCCTCACCGTGTAATTCCCCTACAAGGTGCCCTCACTATAGCCTCACAAATGAGTATTAAGTTTAACGTCTTCAAGTTCCTGTATAGCATTGGTCCTATAATGTGCATCAGTTTATATATCAGTGGGAGAGATCCCTTGATTATAAATGGCACCCTAATAGCTGGTAGGGATATATTGCAAGATAAGCAGGTAAAGGATTTGTTAGTGGGTGTTTGGTATAATAATCACTTCTACAACACATCAAATCAAAGTCCCCCAATATAACATCTATCCAAATCCCTAGAAATATTTCAATTGCTTGATATGGTGCGTCCTCGGGAGCCTCACTCTCTTATAACTGATGTCATTACAGACAAGGGGCCTAATTCACACCTGATCACTGCTGTGCATTTTCTCACAGCAGCCGTTCAGGTTTGAACTGCACATATACGCTGGTGCATGCCAGACAGCCGACGGCCATCTCAGCCCTGCCAGGCAGAGGCGGACGCTGGGCAGGAGGGTGCGGGCCGGTGGCGTTTTGCTGCCTTTTTAGGGGTGCGGTCCAGGCAACGCAGGTGTGCCCGGACCGTGCGGGGGGCAGGCTGCTGCGTGACGTCACACGCAGCCGCTGTGACCCGGTCAGTGACTAGTAGCTCCCTGCCTGTGCGCAGGAGCTGCGCTGGTAGGGAGCTACTCATCAAGTACAAAAGCATTGCCGCTGTGCGATGGTTTTGAACTTGTACGGTGGGGAGTCAGACATGCGGGGCGGACTAGCCTTGTGCTGGGTCCCCCCCCCCCCCCCCCCCCCCCCCGCATGTCTGAGTAACTGATCGTAGCTGCACGGCTACGATCAAGTTTGAATTATGCCCAATGTCTTGTCACTACTGTTGCCACAAATGCCGTATTTTGATGGCCCTCTATTATGCCATCCATATGTTCATCATAATTTATGACACGTCCTGTACAGTTGTGATACCTACAGTATACAAAGTTGTAATTCCCTAATATTGGGGTATAACAAAAAAATATTAAATTAAAGCAGAATGTCTGGATTAATTATGATTGACTTATTCTATATCAGCACCTCATATTAACATGAGAAACATTAACAATCTGATAATAGATTTATAAAATAGACAATCCTAGCAGTGCGCACAAGCAGAAAAAAAGCAGCTCGGTGAGCTCAATATTTTACTTAAAGGTATCCTCACATCTTCACCAAATATGTGCCAAAAAAGGTTGAATAGAAGTTATCCAGCGCTACTGCATACAGTATGTAGGTCATTCATAAATATACCACTTCAGATACAGCAGATGTCATATCTCACAGTATACTTCTTATTAGGCTCATTCAGATATACCCAAAATGTAAGAGATAAGCAATTATAGTGAAACACTGTTTAATAATTGTAAGATTTAATATGAGAAAAACGAAAACATATAAACTCCACACAGATCACATGTATTTCCAAGTGGCCAAATTTTGACAATTCCAGCTAGACATGAACTGTTATTTAAGCAGTTCAGAATGCACTTGAAACAGTGCAAGTCCTGGGTTCTCCCACTGGTGCAGGCTCAGGTTTGGCTGAAATTTACAATTATTAAACAGTACTTCACTATATTTGCTTATCCCTTTCATTGGAGATAGCTGAATGAGCCTAATAAGAAGTATGACATCTGCTGTATCTGAAGTGGTATATTTATGAACAACCTACATATGCAGTAGCACTGGCTAAATTCTATACAACAATGTGATAATACCTATAATTCCTTAAATTAATTGTATCAATCAGATAACTATGGTATACTTGCAACATTTTTCTGGAAAAAAAAGGGTGGTGGGGGGATTTCCCAAACCTATGTGGCACATAGATGCAAAAATAAGAATTTACTTACCGATAATTCTATTTCTCGGAGTCCGTAGTGGATGCTGGGGTTCCTGAAAGGACCATGGGGAATAGCGGCTCCGCAGGAGACAGGGCACAAAAAAGTAAAGCTTTACTAGGTCAGGTGGTGTGCACTGGCTCCTCCCCCTATGACCCTCCTCCAGACTCCAGTTAGGTACTGTGCCCGGACGAGCATACACAATAAGGGAGGCATTTTGAATCCCGGGTAAGACTCATACCAGCCACACCAATCACACCGTACAACTTGTGATCTAAACCCAGTTAACAGTATGACAACAGAAAGGGCCTCTTAAAGATGGCTCCTTAACAATAACCCGAATTAGTTAACAATAACTATGTACAAGTATTGCAGATAATCCGCACTTGGGATGGGCGCCCAGCATCCACTACGGACTCCGAGAAATAGAATTATCGGTAAGTAAATTCTTATTTTCTCTATCGTCCTAAGTGGATGCTGGGGTTCCTGAAAGGACCATGGGGATTATACCAAAGCTCCCAAACGGGCGGGAGAGTGCGGATGACTCTGCAGCACCGAATGAGAGAACTCCAGGTCCTCCTTTGCCAGGGTATCAAATTTGTAAAATTTTACAAACGTGTTCTCCCCCGACCACGTAGCTGCTCGGCAGAGTTGTAATGCCGAGACCCCTCGGGCAGCCGCCCAAGATGAGCCCACCTTCCTTGTGGAGTGGGCTTTTACAGTTTTAGGCTGTGGCAGGCCTGCCACAGAATGTGCAAGTTGAATTGTGTTACAAATCCAACGAGCAATCGACTGCTTAGAAGCAGGTGCGCCCAACTTGTTGGGTGCATACAATATAAACAGCGAGTCAGATTTTCTGACTCCAGCCGTCCTTGCAATGTATATTTTTAAGGCTCTGACAACGTCCAACAACTTGGAGTCCTCCAAGTCGCTAGTGGCCGCAGGCACCACAATAGGTTGGTTCAGATGAAATGCTGATACCACTTTAGGGAGAAAATGCGGACGAGTCCGCAGTTCTGCCCTATCCGAATGGAAGATTAGATAAGGACTTTTATAAGATAAAGCCGCCAATTCAGATACTCTCCTGGCAGAGGCCAGGGCTAGTAACATAGTCACTTTCAATGTGAGATATTTCAAATCCACCTTTTTCAATGGTTCAAACCAATGGGATTTGAGGAAATCTAAAACTACATTTAGATCCCACGGTGCCACCGGAGGCACCACAGGAGGCTGTATATGCAGTACTCCCTTGACAAAAGTCTGGACCTCAGGGACAGAGGCCAATTCTTTTTGGAAGAATATTGACAGGACCGAAATTTGAACCTTAATGGATCCCAATTTGAGACCCATAGATAATCCTGATTGCAGGAAATGTAGGAAACGACCCAGTTGGAATTCCTCCGTCGGAACCCTCCGATCCTCGCACCACGCTACATATTTTCGCCAAATGCGGTGATAATGTTTCACGGTGACTTCCTTCCGTGCCTTAATCAAGGTAGGAATGACTTCTTCTGGAATGCCTTTCCCTTTTAGGATCTGGCGTTCAACCGCCATGCCGTCAAACGCAGCCGCGGTAAGTCTTGAAAAAGACAGGGACCCTGCTGTAGCAGGTCCCTTCTCAGAGGTAGAGGCCACGGTTCGTCCGTGAGCATCTCTTGAAGTTCCGGATACCAAGTCCTTCTCGGCCAATCCGGAACCACTAGTATTGTTCTTACTCTTCTTTGCCGTATGATCTTCAATACCTTTGGTATGAGCGGCAGAGGAGGAAACACATACACTGACTGGTACACCCAAGGAGTTACCAGTGCGTCCACAGCTATTGCCTGTGGATCTCTTGACCTGGCGCAATATTTGTCCAGTTTCTTGTTGAGGCGAGACGCCATCATGTCTACAATTGGTCTTTCCCAACGGTCTATTAACATGTTGAAGACTTCTGGATGTAGACCCCACTCTCCCGGATGAAGATCGTGTCTGCTGAGGAAGTCTGCTTCCCAGTTGTCCACGCCCGGGATGAACACTGCTGACAGTGCTATCACGTGATTCTCCGCCCAGCGAAGAATCTTGGCAGCTTCTGCCATTGCACTCCTGCTTCTTGTGCCGCCCTGCCTGTTTACATGGGCGACCGCCGTGATGTTGTCCGACTGAATCAACACCGGCTTTCCTTGCAGGAGAAGTTCCGCCTGGCTTAGAGCATTGTAGATTGCTCTTAGTTCCAGAATGTTTATGTGAAGAGACTTTTCCAGACTCGTCCATACTCCCTGGAAGTTTCTTCCTTGTGTGACTGCTCCCCAGCCTCTCAGGCTGGCGTCCGTGGTCACCAGGATCCAATCCTGAATGCCGAATCTGCGGCCTTCTAATAGGTGAGCCTTCTGCAACCACCACAGAAGTGACACCCTTGTCTTTGGTGACAGGGTTATTCGCAGGTGCATCTGCAGATGCGACCCTGACCATTTGTCCAACAGATCCCTTTGGAATATTCTTGCATGGAATCTGCCGAATGGAATTGCTTCGTAAGAAGCCACCATTTTTCCCAGGACTCTTGTGCATTGATGTACTGACACTTTTCCTGGTTTTAGGAGGTTCCTGACCAGATCGGATAACTCCTTGGCTTTTTCCTCTGGAAGGAAAACCTTTTTCTGAACCGTGTCCAGAATCATTCCTAGGAACAGCAGACGAGTTGTCGGGATTAAATGGGATTTTGGAATATTCAGAATCCACCCGTGTTGTCTTAGCACCTCTTGAGATAGTGCTAAAGCTGTCTCCAGCTGTTCTCTGGACCTTGCCCTTATTAGGAGATCGTCCAAGTATGGGATAACTAATACGCCTTTTCTTCGAAGAAGAATCATCATCTCGGCCATTACCTTGGTAAAGACCCGAGGCGCCGTGGACAATCCGAACGGCAGCGTCTGAAACTGATAGTGACAGTTTTGAACAATGAACCTGAGGTACCCCTGGTGTGCGGGGTAAATCGGAACGTGTAGATACGCATCCTTGATGTCCAAGGATACCATAAAGTCCCCTTCTTCCAGGTTCGCTATCACTGCTCTGAGTGACTCCATCTTGAACTTGAACTTTTTTATGTAGAGGTTCAAGGACTTCAGATTTAGAATAGGCCTTACCGAGCCATCCGGCTTCGGTACCACAAATAGAGTGGAATAATACCCCTTTCCTTGTTGTAATAGGGGTACTTTGACTATCACCTGCTGAGCGTACAGCTTGTGAATGGCTTCCAACACCCTCTCCCTTTCGGAAGAGACGGTTGGTAAGGCAGACTTCAGGAAACGATGAGGAGGATCCGTCTCTAATTCCAACCTGTACCCCTGAGATATTATCTGCAGGATCCAGGGGTCTACCTGCGAGTGAGCCCACTGCGCGCTGTAATTTTTGAGACGGCCCCCCACTGTCCCCGAGTCCGCTTGAGAGGCCCCAGCGTCATGCTGAGGTTTTTGCAGGAGCCGGGGAGGGCTTCTGTTCCTGGGAAGGAGCTGCCTGTTGGTGTCTCTTCCCTCTTCCTCTGCCTCGTGGCAGGTACGACAAGCCCTTTGCTCTCTTATTTTTGTAGGAGCGAAAAGGCTGCGGTTGAAAGGTCGGTGCCTTTCTCTGTTGGGGAGTGACTTGAGGTAAAAAAGTGGATTTCCCGGCAGTAGCCGTGGCCACCAAGTCTGATAGACCAACTCCAAATAACTCCTCCCCTTTATACGGCAAAACCTCCATGTGACGTTTTGAATCCGCATCGCCTGTCCACTGTCGTGTCCATAAGGCTCTTCTGGCTGAAATGGACATAGCACTCACCCGAGATGCCAGTGTGCAAATATCTCTCTGTGCATCACGCATATAGATAAATGCATCCTTTATTTGTTCTAACGACAGTAAAACATTGTCCCTATCTAGGGTATCAATATTTTCAATCAGGGATTCTGACCAAACTACTCCAGCACTGCACATCCAGGCAGTTGCTATAGCTGGTCGTAGTATAACACCTGCATGTGTGTATATATTCTTTTGAATAACTTCCATCTTTCTATCTGATGGATCCTTAAGTGCGGCCGTCTCAGGAGAGGGTAACGCCACTTGTTTGGATAAGCGTGTGAGCGCCTTGTCCACCTTAGGGGGTGTTTCCCAGCGCGCCCTAACCTCTGGCGGGAAAGGGTATAATGCCAATAACTTTTTTGAAATTATCAACTTTTTATCAGGAGCAACCCACGCTTCATCACACACGTCATTTAATTCTTCTGATTCAGGAAAAACTGTTTGTAGTTTTTTCACACCATACATAATACCCTGTTTTACGGTATCTGTAGTATCAGCTAAATGTAACGTCTCCTTCATTGCCAAAATCATATAACGTGTGGCCCTACTGGAAAATACGTTTGAATTTCTACCGTCGTCACTGGAATCAGTGCCCGTGTCTGGGTCTGTGTCGACCGACTGAGGCAAAGGGCGTTTTACAGCCCCTGACGGTGTTTGAGGCGCCTGGACAGGCATTAATTGATTGTCCGGCCGCCTCATGTCCTCAACTGACTGTTTAAGGGAAGATAAACCATCACGTAATTCCACAAATAAAGGCATCCATTCTGGTGTCGACCCCCTGGGGGGTGACATCTGCATATTTGGCAATTGCTCCGCCTCCACACCAATATCGTCCTCATACATGTCGACACCACGTACCGACACACACCGCAAACTCACAGGGAATGCTCTAATGAAGACAGGACCCACTAGCCCTTTTGGGGAGACAGAGGGAGAGTCTGCCAGCACACACCACAAAGCGCTATATATACAAGGGATATCCTTATATTAAGTGCTCCCTTATAGCTGCTTTAATATATATATATATAGCCATTAATGTGCCCCCCCTCTCTGTTTTACCCTGTTTCTGTAGTGCAGTGCAGGGGAGAGACCTGGGAGCCGTTCTGACCAGCGGAGCTGTGACAGAAAATGGCGCCGTGTGCTGAGGAGATAGGCCCCGCCCCTTTTTCGGCGGGTTCTTCTCCCGCTATTTTTCCAGTCAGGCAGGGGTTAAATATCTCCATATAGCCCCTATGGGCTATATGTGAGGTATTTTTAGCCTTGTATAAGGTTTATATTTGCCTCTCAGAGCGCCCCCCCCCAGCGCTCTGCACCCTCAGTGACTGCCCAGTGAAGTGTGCTGAGAGGAAAATGGCGCACAGCTGCAGTGCTGTGCGCTACCTTATGAAGACTGAGGAGTCTTCAGCCGCCGGTTTCCGGACCTCTTCACGCTTCAGCATCTGCAAGGGGGTCGGCGGCGCGGCTCCGGGACCGGACTCCACGGCTGGGCCTGTGTTCGATCCCTCTGGAGCTAATGGTGTCCAGTAGCCAAGCAGCAAATCCACTCTGCATGCAGGTGAGTTTACTACTTTCCCCCTAAGTCCCACGTTGCAGTGATCCTGTTGCCAGCAGGACTCACTGTAAAGAAAAAAACCTAAACTAAACTTTCTCTAAGCAGCTCTTTAGGAGAGCCACCTAGATTGCACCCTTCTCGTTCGGGCACAAAATCTAACTGGAGTCTGGAGGAGGGTCATAGGGGGAGGAGCCAGTGCACACCACCTGACCTAGTAAAGCTTTACTTTTTTGTGCCCTGTCTCCTGCGGAGCCGCTATTCCCCATGGTCCTTTCAGGAACCCCAGCATCCACTTAGGACGATAGAGAAAGGGATTTTAATCTACAGGTGAACTCCTGCGAGTATTACGTACTCTCACTTAATCCTGGTTAGTCTCAAACTCCATTATTGGACAATTACAAATGTGGAATTCATCTATTAGGGTTGGCAAGTGTTGAGTACTGTGTGGGATTATCAAATAATTGGTCTAACCCCCCAAGACTCTGTGCCTAAAATCCCCTTGGTACTATTCAGCAGTTCCCCTTATTATAATAATATAACAGGGTATTATAATGTGTCTTCCCTTCCTGGTTCAGTAACACATAAAATGCCAGTTGTTACCATTTGTATCCATAAAAGTTGCTAGTATCCCAAAGAAAGGAATTATAGGTATTATCACATTGTTACTGTTTCTCATTTTAATATAATGCGCTTATATAGATTCAGTCAATCATCAAGGTTTATGATAATACTGTATTTCATAACGACGTTGACATATAAACCTTGATGATTGACTGTCTCTATATCAGTACCTCATATTAAGATGAGAAATAGCTGCAAATAATTACTCCAGACATTTTGTTTATATTTAATTTTCTTTTGCTATACCCCAATATTAGGGGATTATAACTTTTTATACTGTAGGTATCACAATTGTACATGACGTGTCATACATTATGATGAACATAAGGAGGGATTTGGATAGATGTCATATTGGGCAACTTTGCTTTGATGTGTTGTAGAAGTGATTATTATACCTAACATCCACTAACAAATCCTTTACCTGCAATTATACCTATTTGTGTGATGGATGAATTTGGACGGGAGAGGGGAGGAGTCAAGATGGGAGGGGTCAAGATGAGAGGGGTGGAGTCAAGACGAGAGAGGGGAGGAGTCGGGACTGGAGAGGGGAGGGGTCAAGATTAAACCGTAAACCGCCCCCCCTAAAAGAAAAGTCTAGATCCGACCCTGCCAGTATGTGTGTATATACTTTTTAGGGTAGTTTTCAGCCTCCTATCAGCTGGATCCTTGAGGGCGGCCGTATCAGGAGACGGTAACGCCACTTGTTTTGATAAGCGTGTGAGCGCCTTATCCACCTTAGGGGGTGTTTCCCAGCGCGCCCTAACCTCTAGCGGGAAAGGGTATAATGCCAATAACTTTTTTGAAATTAGCACTTTTCTATCTGGGTTAACCCACGCTTCATCACATACATCATTCAATTCCTCTGATTCAGGAAAAACTACAGGTAGTTTTTTCACCCCCCACATAATACCCCTTTTTGTGGTACTTGTAGTATCAGAGATATGCAAAGCCTCCTTCACTGCCGTGATCATATAACGTGTGGCCCTACTGAAAAATACGTTTGTTTCTTCACCGTCGACACTAGATTCAGTGTCCGTGTCTGGGTCTGTGTCGACCGACTGAGGTAAAGGGCGTTTTACAGCCCCTGACGGTGTCTGAGACGCCTGGGCAGGTACTAACTGGTTTTCCGTCCGTCTCATGTCGTCAACTGATTTTTGTAATGTGCTGACATTATCACGTAATTCCATAAACAAAGCCATCCATTCCGGTGTCGACTCCCTGGGGGGTGACATCACCATTACCGGCAATTGCTCTGCCTCCACACCAACATCGTCCTCATACATGTCGACACACACGTACCGACACACAGCAGACACACAGGGAATGCTCTATTGAAGACAGGACCCCACTAGCCCTTTGGGGAGACAGAGGGAGAGTTTGCCAGCACACACCCAAGCGCTATAATATATATGGGAACAACCCTATATAAGTGTTGTATCCTTATAGCAGCTTAAATATAGTAATATCGCCAAAAAAAGTGCCCCCCCTCTCTGTTTTACCCTGTTTCTGTAGTGCAGTGCAGGGGAGAGTCCTGGGAGCCTTCCTCACAGCGGAGCTGAGCAGGAAAATGGCGCTGTGTGCTGAGGAGAATAAGCCCCGCCCCCTATTTCGGCGGGCTCTTCTCCGGAGTTTGTGAGATCTGGCAGGGGTTAAATACATCCATATAGCCTCAAGGGCTATATGTGATGTATTTTTTAGCCATAAAAAGGTATTATACATTGCTGCCCAGGGCGCCCCCCCAGCGCCCTGCACCCTCCGTGACCGCTGTGTGAAGTGTGCTGACAACAATGGCGCACAGCTGCAGTGCTGTGCGCTACCTCAGGAAGACTGAAAAGTCTTCTGCCGCCTGCTTCTGGACCTCTTCCATCTTCGGCATCTGCAAGGGGGGTCGGCGGCGCGGCTCCGGGACCGGACTCCATGGCTGGGCCTGTGTTCGATCCCTCTGGAGCTAATGGTGTCCAGTAGCCTAAGAAGCCAATCCATCCTGCACGCAGGTGAGTTGACTTCTCTCCCCTAAGTCCCTCGATGCAGTGAGCCTGTTGCCAGCAGGACTCACTGAAAATAAAAAACCTAAAAACTTTTTCTAAGCAGCTCTTTAGGAGAGCCACCTAGATTGCACCCTGCTCGGACGGGCACAAAAACCTAACTGAGGCTTGGAGGAGGGTCATAGGGGGAGGAGCCAGTGCACACCACCTGATCCTAAAGCTTTATTTTTGTGCCCTGTCTCCTGCGGAGCCGCTAATCCCCATGGTCCTGACGGAGTCCCCAGCATCCACTAGGACGTTAGAGAAATAAATTTAGGTTGGAGGTGCGCCACTAAGCTGGGTTATAGTGTTTTATCTAGAGGTTATTAGTGTAAGCCACTAGTGGGCCTAACACTAAAAGAAGGGCTTAGTGTGTGGCGCACTCTTTTTGAATTGATTGTACTTTATTAAAATTTAATATTTAAAATAAATCGCAGTAATCAGGCATAATTTTTCGTCTGATAGCCTGAAAGTGCAAAAAATAAGAAAATTGCCTGTGGGACTAGAACATCTACATGGTGTCAAAGTCCTTAAATTAGAAGGCAAGAAGAATTAATACAATCTATTAAGCTGAGTGAAATATTGCTAGAATTTGTCAGTGCTGATTAGCTACTGTCATGCTCCCTTTGGAGATTGTAGAGTGGTAATAAATCCAATAACGTTATAGCCTAAATGGCCCTTATTATTTCTGCAAAAACAACTGATCGGTGTGATAGGTGCCTTTCCAGGGTACTAATTCCTTCCTCTATGCCCCTCCTACCAGACTCAGTATAGAAACTGTGCCCGAGGAGACAGACAACTTCGATAGAAGGAATTTATACAGATAGTGTTGAGATTCACACCAGCTCAAACAAGGCGAACCAAGCAAACAGCTTGAAAACTCAGCAACCGCTGAAGAACCATACTTAACCAAGTGACAACACAGTACTCAACTAAGATCAAAGCAGTACTGAACCAAATAACAACTGCAGGATAACACAGCGCTGGGTGGGCGCCCAGCATTCTCTACGGACTACAAGAAAAGGATTTACCGGTAGGTAATTAAAATCCTATTTTCTCTTACGTCCTTGAGGATGCCGGGGTCCATATTAGTACCATGGGGATGTACCAAAGTTCCCAGAACGGGAGGGAGAGCACGGAGGCTCCTGCAGAACTGATTGACCAAACTTTAGGTCCTCAGAGGCCAAAGTATTGAACTTGCAGAACCTAGCAAACGTGTTCGACCCTGACCAAGTAGCCGCTCGGCAAAGCTGTAAAGCCGAGACACTCCGGGCAGCCGCCCAGGAAGAACCCACCTTACGAGTAGAGTGGGCCTTAACAGATTTTGGACACGGCAATCCTACCGTAGAATAAGCATGCTGGATAGTGAACCTGATCCAGCGAGAAATTGTCTGTTTAGAAACAGGACACCCAATTTTCTTGGGATCATACAGGACAAACAGAGAGTCCGATTTCCTGTGACGAACAGTCCTCTTCACATAGATCTTCAGAGCCCTTACAACATCCAAGGACTTTGATTGAACTGAGGAGTCAGTAGCCACTGGCACCACAATAGGCTGGTTGATATGAAAAGCCGACACAACCTTTGGAAGGAACTGCTGACGCGTTCTGAACTCAGCTCTATCTTCATGAAAGATTAGGGGCTTTTACAAGACAAATCCCCCAATTCTGACACACGTCTAGCAGAAGCTAAGGCCAACAAGGTGACAGCCTTCCACGTAAGAAACTTGACCTCAACCTCCTGTACAGGCTCGAACCAATCCGACTGCAGGAACTGCAATACCACGTTAAGATCCCAGGGTGCTGTAGGAGGCACAAAGGGAGGCTGGATGTGCAGAACCCCTTTCAAGAAAGTCTGAACCTCAGGGAGGGAAGCCAGTTGTTTCTGGAAGAAAATGGACAAGGCCAAAATCTGGACCTTTATGGATCCCAAACGCAGGCCCACATCCACACCTGCTTGTAGGTAGAGGAGAAACCGTCCACGTTGAAACTCCCCCGTAAGAAACTTCTTGGATTCACACCAAGACACATACTTTTTCCAAATGCGATGGTAATGCTTTGACGTTACTCCTTTTCTAGCCTGTATCAGGATAGGAATGACCTTGCTTGGAATGCCCTTCCTAGCTAAGATCTGGCGCTCAACCTCCATGCTGCCAAACGTAGCCGTGGTAAGTCTTGATAAGCGAACGGCCCCTGTAGCAGAAGGTCCTCGCGAAGAGGAAGAGGGCCTCAGCTCTTCCAGCAGTAATTTCAGAAGATCCGCGTACCAAGCCTTTCTCGGCCAGTCCGGAGCAATGGGGATCGCCTGAACTCTTGTTCTCTTTATGAGCTTTAGAGTCCTTGGAATGAGGGGAAGTGGAGGGAACATTTTCACTGACTTGAATACCCACGGAGTTACCAGGACATCCACCGCCACTGCTTACGGGTCTCTCTCGGCCTGGAACAGTACCTCCGAAGCTTCTTGTTGAGACGGGAAGCCATCATGTCTATTTGAGGTACACCCCAAAGACTTGTTACTTCCATGAACACCTCCGGATGGAGACCCCACTATCCTGGATGGAGATCGTGTCTGCTGAGGAAAGTCCACTTCCCAGTTGTCCACTCCCGGAATGAAGATTGCTGACAGCGACACCGCGTGCTTTTCTGCCCAGAGGAAGATTCTTGTCACCTCTGACATTGCAGCTCTGCTCTTCGTTCCGCCCTGTCTGTTTATGTAGGCCACTGTCGTCACATTGTCCGACTGTACTTGAATGGCCTGATCTTGTAGAAGGTGTGTCGCTTGTAGAAGACCGTTGTACACGGCTCTTAGTTCCAGGATGTTTACTTGAAGAATGGATTCCAGATTTGACCACCTTCCTTGGAAGGTTTCCCCTTGGGTGACTGTGCCCCAACCTCTGAGACTTGCATCCGTGGATAGAAATATCCAGTTCTGAATCCCGAACCTGCGTCCCTCGAGAAGGTGAGGCAGCTGTAGCAACCACATGAGTGAAATCCTGGCTTTCGGCGACAGACGTTTCCACTGGTGCATGTGTAGATGAGATCCCGACCACTTGTCCAGGAGATCCAGTTGGAAGGACAGTGCATGAAATCTTTCGTACTGTGGAGCCTCGTAGGAGGCAACCATCTTCCCCAGAAGGCGAATGCACTGATGAACCGATAAACGGGCAGGTCTCAAGACATCCCGAACCATCTTTTGTATCACAGACGCTTTTTCCACCGGTAGAAATACCCTCTGCACTTCCGTGTCGAGGATCATACCTAGGACAGACAATCTTCTTGTCGGCTCCAAATGTGACTTTGGAAGATTCAGGATCCATCCGTGTTCCCTGAGCAGTCGAGTCGTGAGAGCAATGGACTGCAACAACCTCTCCCTGGAAGATGCCTTTATCAGCAGATCGTCCATATACGAAATTATATTCACCCCCTGCTTGCAGAGGAGAATCATCATCTCTGCCATTACCTTGGTGAACACCTGCGGTGCTGTGGAGAGGCCGAATGGCAGTGCCTGGAACTGATAGCGAGAGTCCACCAGCGCAAATCTGAGATAAGCCTGATGTGGCGGCCAAATTGGAATGTGGAGGTACGCATCCTTGATCTCTAGAGATACCAGAAACTCCCACTCCTCCAGCACTGAAGAATAACCGATCTCAGAGACTCTGCAGGGAGAAAATGGCGCTGGTGAACTGCTGGGTCCGCTCTGAGGGGACGCTCTGCCCCCAAACATGGCGCGTCTTCCTGCACTTTGAATCTTTATACTGGCCTGAGGTAATGGCCCTAGCAGTGGTACCTAAGTCCCTGATAGCCTGAGTGACCAGTTTTTCAAGGGTATTGCGCTGGCCCAGGGCGCCCCTCACAGCGCCGCACCTGAGTACCTCTGAGCCTGTCCGGAGCGCAGTGTCAGAACTGTGATCTTCTGGCTCTGTTAGGGGGTGGCGGCATGCTGCGGGAGTGAGCGGTCGCCTCGGGGACTAACGATCATCACCCTCAGGAGCTTAATGTCCTGTCAGCGGAGATAGTGGCCATTAACCTCAGAGGGTTGGACACTAGTCCCCCCTAAGTCCCACGAAGCAGGGAGTCTGTTGCCAGCAGCCTCCCTGTGCCTAATTACTCTTAAAAAATAATAAAACCACAGAAACTCTAGGAGCTCTCCTAGCTGTGACCGGCTCCTCCGGGCACATTTTCTAAACTGAGTCTGGTAGGAGGGGCATAGAGGGAGGAGCCAGCCCACACTATCAAACTCTTAAAGTGCCCATGGCTCCTGGTGGACCCGTCTATACCCCATGGTACCAATATGGACCCCAGCATCCTCTAGGACGTAAGAGACATTTTTATTATATGGAGTATTACCTCCAATCATAATTGTGTGAGTGATTAAATACTGCACGGACAAAGGGCGTGCGATGGTTAAGGGGTCGTAGTCCTTTGCAACGGCGTAAACAGCGCATGCAGGGCATGATGAATCACCTAGTAGGTGCTGTGGTTGGGGGAGTGCCGGGTGCGGGGGAGATGTGGATGGGGGAGGGGCGGTTTGCGGGGGTGCCGCGGGTGGTGGAGGGGTTGGTGCGGTAGTACCACGGGTGGGGAGGGGATCCGGAGCGGGTGGAGGAGGAGCAATTGCAGGGGTGCCGCGGGTGGGTGAGGGGCGGATGCGGTAGTGCCGCAGGTGGGGGAGGGGCATGTGCCAGGGTGCTGCAGGTGGGGATTTGGAGCCACCGCGGGTGGTGGAGGTGCCGCGGATGAGGCCCAGAGGTACTGCGAGTGGGGGAGATGCGGGTAATGCTTCTCCTGCTTCTCCTCCTGGAAGCAGCTAAGCTGCTGTCCTCCCTTTGGCAGTGGCTCTCCCGGAGACTTGCACAGCAGCCAGTCACTATTGTTAGCGCCGGTATCACAACGTGCCGCATTACAGGGAAGAAGATGCACTCAATAAACTACAGCTCCCAGCAGCCCTTAGCACTGGAATGCTTTGGCGCTAAGGGCTGCTGGGAGCTGTAGTTTATTTAGTGCGTCTACTTCCCTGTAATGCTGCGCATTGGCACACCAGCGCTAACAATAGCAACTGGCTGGCAGAACTGACTGACTCGCTGAATCAATGTAAAAGGTGAGAGTGCTGTGCAGTGTCAGTGACACTGCACACCCACTGCACTGCACTGCACAGCACTGTCACCTTTTACAATGATTCAGCTTCCAGACATTACCTTCCATGATATCACCCACTCTATCTGTTACAT
This sequence comes from Pseudophryne corroboree, assembly GCF_028390025.1. Taxonomy (NCBI): domain Eukaryota; kingdom Metazoa; phylum Chordata; class Amphibia; order Anura; family Myobatrachidae; genus Pseudophryne; species Pseudophryne corroboree. Next base: position 545,197,987 of record NC_086445.1, read on the forward strand.
TAGCCATCCCAGGGCTTCCAGGAAGGCAGCCCAGGTGCTGTGTTGCGGAGTCAGGGCCTCTGGGGATCTGGGTGCGGCTGTGGCGTGGAGGCACTTCTGTGACATCACGCGCAGAGGAGGCTCCGAGGCTCAGAGAGTATGCGGCGCAGGGAGGGCTATGAAAGCCTTCCGCTGCGCCACTTTCATACACATCTATGCCGGTGGCCGCAGCAGCTTTTGTTCTACCTGCGCCGTGGCAAGGGAGTGGGGATTGTTGATGCTGGAGGGGGCAGGCGGACTGGCAGCAAGACGCTGCAGTAAAAGGTTTGGGTTTTTTTCCCTATCTACAGCACAGAGACTTGCTGCAGATGCAGTGGCATACCCTCCAGCTGTACCTTTTTGGCAGGTACAGTACCTTTTTTTTATGGTCTGTACCGATTTTTGGATCTCCAAACTTCCATTGAAAGTATAGGAAAAGGGGCGTGGTCACACCACTTTACCCGTGGCCATGCCCCCTTTTCGAATTTGTACCGGTTTTTATGTGTAAATTGTTGGAGGATATATTGCTGCAGATGCAGTGGGCCTATATTGGGGTGTGGACCTGGAGCTGCAGCTCCATCAGCCCCATTGTTAATCCTGTTCTGGGAACACACAGCAGCCAAAGGGCAGAGCCTCCCATTGGATGTAACCTGTGTGGGAGGGCGTTTCTCGCCCAGTCAGCTGTGGACTGGGTGTGATAGACCTGCTGCTAACCCAATGAGAGCTCCTAGCCACGCCCAGCGTTATACACACAGGCACGGAGTCACAGGTCTGGGCTATTATATAGGAGATATATAGAATATATATATTTATCTAAAAAAATATATCCATTATAATTCATTTTATATTAAGTTGGTGGCACAGTGGGTTTATAACTTCATTGGTTGGGCAGTGGACGGAGATGCTAAGCGGTCAGCGGCTCAGCTAGAATGGAGCCGCTGTCGGGGAGGTCAGCAATGTCACATTGTGCACATCGCTAATCTTTCGTACTGTAGAGCCTCGTAGGAGGCAACCATCTTCCCCAGAAGGCGAATGCACTGATGAACCGATAAACGGGCAGGTCTCAAGACATCCCGAACCATCTATTGTATCACCGACGCTTTTTCCACCGGTAGAAATACCCTCTGCACTTCCGTGTCGAGGATCATCCCTAGGACAGACAATCTTCTTGTCGGCTCCAAATGTGACTTTGGAAGATTCAGGGTCCATCCGTGTTCCCTGAGCAGTCGAGTCGTGAGAGCAATGGACTGCAACAACCTCTCCCTGGAAGATGCCTTTATCAGCAGATCGTCCATATACGAAATTATATTCACCCCCTGCTTGCAGAGGAGAATCATCATCTCTGCCATTACCTTGGTGAACACCTGCGGTGCTGTGGGGAGGCCGAATCGCAGTGCCTGGAACTGATAGTGAGAGTCCACCAGCGCAAATCTGAGATAAGCTTGATGTGGCGGCCAAATTGGAATGTGGAGGTACGCATCCTTGATCTCTAGAGATACCAGAAACTCTCACTCCTCCAGCACCGAAGAATAACCGATCTCAGAGACTCCATTTTGAATGTGAATTCCCTTAGATAAGGGTTTACTTCCGTGAACACCTCCGGATGGAGACCCCACTCTCCTGGATGGAGATCGTGTCTGCCGAGAAAGTCCGCTTCCCAGTTGTCCACTCCCGAAATGAAATTGGCCTGACCGAACCATCCGGTTTTGGTACCACGAATAGGTTTGAATAATAACCCTTGTTTATCAGGTGAGGTGGAACTGGGACAATGACATCTGACCTTTCTAATTTTTGAATGGCTTCCTGAAGGATAGCCCTTTCTGTCAGCAAAGCTGGCAAGCCTGATTTGAAGAATCTGTAAGGTGGGAGCTCTTGAAACTCCAGTCTGTACCCCTGGGACACAATATCCTGTACCCAGGGATCCAGGCCGGATAACACCCAGACGTGGTGAAACACCGTGACTGAAACGTCTGAGTCTCGCTCCCACCTGCCCGTTCTCCAGGCAGTGAGGTCCACCGTCATGCTGAGGATTTTGAGGAAACAGAGGCAGGCTTCTGTTCCTGGGAGCCTGCGGGTGCAGGTTTTTTGGATTTTGCTCGACTACCTCTGAAGAAAGTGGTAGGAGGTTTGGACTTTCTAGCCTTTGCGGTCCAAAAGGACTGCGTTGTGGACAAAGAAAAAGGGTTTCTTCGTCGTCTGAGGGAAGAAAGGTTGACTTACCAGCGGTTGCCGCAGAGATCCACGCATCCAATGCTTCCCCAAATAGAGCCTGACCTGTGAAGGGTATGTTCTCCACATTTCTCCTGGATTCCGCGTCGGCAGACCATTGGCGTAGCCAGAGTCCCTTGCGTGCTGAGACAGCCATGGACGATGTCCTTGCAGTCAGATTACCCAGGTCCTTCATGGCATCCACCATGAACCCCGCAGAATCCTGTATGTTACGTAAAAACATTTCAATGTCACTTCTATCCATAGTATCTAATTACTCAAGCAATGCGCCTGACCACTTTACTATGGCTTTAGAAATCCATGCACAGGCAATAGTAGGACTTAACGCTATGCCTGAAGCAGTGTACAGAGGCGTCCACTATACAGTAGGTGGGCTTTCCCACTTTTTCCTATCCTCCTCAGGGAAGGGAAAAGCAACAAGAACCCTCTTTGGGATCTGGAATTTTTTCTCCAGGCTTTCCCAGGATTTTTCAAATAATGCGTTCCATTCTTTAGACACAGGGAAAGTTAAGGGGGGCTCCTTATTGTCTGTGAAATAAGCCTCCTCAACCTGTTTAGGGCGCTTGTCAGTAATGTGTAAAACATCCCTAATGGTCTCAATCATGAGCTGTACCCCTTTAGCAAGGGAAGCCTCGACCCCTCCCACCCCCCCTGCATATACCCATCACCGTCTGCCGTGTCAGAGTCGGTATCCGTGTCGACTTGTGTAATCTGGGCAAGGACACGTTTCTTAGGGTATATACCTGGGGATTTTGATGAGGTGGGTACAGAACCAGACAAAACCTCCACAGATTTTCTTAAAACCTGTGTTTCAGTCTCATTATGGGCTACCCTAGAAGAAATCTGGGATAACATTCCCAGCCAATTTGGCTCAGATTCGGAAGGCTGAGACATGATATTACATTCCTGAGTACAGGGAATTGATTCCTCTGGAGAAGATACATATTCTGCCGCACAAGACACAGAGTCCCTGGACATTGGGCCTAATTCTGAGTTGATCGCAGCAACATCTTTGTTAGCAGTTGGGCAAAACCATGTGCACTGCAGGAGGGGCAGATACAACAGGTACAGAGAGAGTCAGATTTGGGTGGGGTGTGTTCAAACTTAAATCTAAATTGCAGTGTAAAAATAAAGCAGCCAGTATTTACACTGCACAGAAACAATATAACCCACCCAAATCTAACTCTCTCTGCACATGTTATATCTGCCCCCCCTGCAGTGGACATGGTTTTGCCCAATTGCTACCAAACTTGCTGCTGCGATCAACTCAGAATTACCCCCATTGTTATGTGATATTTGCATACACACACTCAGAGAAACACAGAGTTAATGGAGCCAAGACACACAGCGCCCCAGTAGGCAGCTATCGAATAACTGCCTGGCGCTTACAGTGCACCCTTAATAGACTACACAGTTATATACAGTCTCTCCCCCTTCAACAACCCCCTGGTACCGCACAGGATAGCTGGAGTTAAGTGGAGGGGCAGCGCTCCCTGTCAGCGTCTCTTGGTGTGAATCTGCAGGGAGAAAATGGCGCTGGTGAGCTGCTGGGTCCGCTCTGAGGGGACGCTCTGCCCCCAAACATGGCGCGTCTTCCTGCACTTTGAATCTTTATACTGGCCTGAGGTAATGGCCCTAGCAGCGGTACCTAAGTCCCTGATAGCCTGAGTGACCAGTTTTTCTAGGGTATTGCGCTGGCCCAGGGCGCCCCTCACAGCGCCGCACCTGAGTACCTCTGAGCCTGTCGGGTCACCGGTGACACACTCAGCACCGCGATCTTCTGGCTCTGTTAGGGGGTGGCGGCATGCTGCGGGAGTGAGCGGTCGCCCCGGGGACTAACGATCATCACCCTCAGGAGCTTAATGTCCTGTCAGCGGAGAAAGTGGCCATTAACCTCAGAGGGTTGGACACTACTCCCCCCTAAGTCCCACGAAGCAGGGAGTCTGTTGCCAGCAGCCTCCCTGTGCCTAATTACTCTTAAAAAATAATAAAACCACAGAAACTCTAGGAGCTCCCCTAGCTGTGACCGGCTCCTCCGTGCACATTTTCTAAACTGAGTCTGGTAGGAGGGGCATAGAGGGAGGAGCCAGCCCACACTATCAAACTCTTAAAGTGCCCATGGCTCCTGGTGGACCCGTCTATACCCCATGGTACTAATATGGACCCCAGCATCCTCTAGGACGTAAGAGACATTTTTATTATATGGAGTATTACCTCCAATCATAATTGTGTGAGTGATTAAATATTGCACGGACAAAGGGCGTGCGATGGTTAAGGGGTCGTAGCCCCTTGCAACGGCGTAAACAGCGAATGCAGGGCATGATGAATCACCTAGTAGGTGCTGTGGTTGGGGGAGTGCCGGGTGCGGGGGAGATGTGGATGGGGGAGGGACGGTTTGCGGGGGTGCCGCGGGTGGTGGAGGGGTTGGTGCGGTAGTACCACGGGTGGGGAGGGGATCCGGAGCGGGTGGGGGAGGAGCAATTGCAGGGGTGCCGCGGGTGGGTGAGGGGCGGATGCGGTAGTGCCGCAGGTGGGGGAGGGGCATGTGCCAGGGTGCTGCAGGTGGGGGTTTGGAGCCACCGCGGGTGGTGGAGGTGCCGCGGATGAGGCCCGGAAGTACTGCGAGTGGGGGAGATTCGGGTAATGCTTCTCCTGCTTCTCCTCCTGGAAGCAGCTTAGCTGCTGTCCTCCCTTTGGCAGTGGCTCTTCCGGAGACGAGGGGATCCGGAGCGGGTGGGGGAGGAGCAATTGCAGGGGTGCTGCGGGTGGGTGAGGGGCGGATGCGGTAGTGCCGCAGGTGGGGGAGGGGCATGTGCCAGGGTGCTGCAGGTGGGGGTTTGGAGCCACCGCGGGTGGTGGAGGTGCCGCGGATGAGGCCCGGAAGTACTGCGAGTGGGGGAGATTCGGGTAATGCTTCTCCTGCTTCTCCTCCTGGAAGCAGCTAAGCTGCTGTCCTCCCTTTGGCAGTGGCTCTCCCGGAGACTTGCACAGCAGCCAGTCACTATTGTTAGCGCCGGTATCGCAACGTGCCGCATTACAGGGAAGAAGATGCACTCAATAAACTACAGCTCCCAGCAGCCCTTAGCACTGGAATGCTTTGGCGCTAAGGGCTGCTGGGAGCTGTAGTTTATTTAGTGCGTCTACTTCCCTGTAATGCTGCGCATTGGTACACTAGCGCTAACAATAGCAACTGGCTGGCAGAACTGACTGACTCGCTGAATCAATGTAAAAGGTGAGAGTGCTGTGCAGTGTCAGTGACACTGCACACCCACTGCACTGCACAGCACTGTCACCTTTTACAATGATTCAGCTTCCAGACATTACCCTCCATGATATCACCCACTCTATCTGTTACATTAGCCATCCCAGGGCTTCCAGGAAGGCAGCCCAGGTGCTGTGTTGCGGAGTCAGGGCCTCTGGGGATCTGGGTGCGGCTGTGGCGTGGAGGCACTTCTGTGACATCACGCGCAGAGGAGGCTCCGGGGCTCAGAGAGTATGCGGCGCAGGGAGGGCTATGAAAGCCTTCCGCTGCGCCACTTTCATACACATCTATGCCGGTGGCCGCAGCAGCTTTTGTTCTACCTGCGCCGTGGCTAGGGAGTGGGGATTGTTGATGCTGGAGGGGGCAGGCAGACTGGCAGCAGGACGCTGCAGTAAAAGGTTTGGTTTTTTTTCCCTATCTACAGCACAGAGACTTGCTGCAGATGCAGTGGCATACCCTCCAGCTGTACCTTTTTGGCAGGTATAGTACCTTTTTTTTATGGTCTGTACCGATTTTTGGATCTCCAAACTTCCATTGAAAGTATCGGAAAAGTGGCGTGGTCACACCACTTTACCCGTGGTCACGCCCCCTTTTCGAATTTGTACCGGTTTTTATGTGTAAATTGTTGGAGGATATATTGCTGCAGATGCAGTGGGCCTATATTGGGGTGTGGACCTGGAGCTGCAGCTCTATCAGCCCCATTGTTAATCCTGTTCTGGTAACAGACAGCAACCAAAGGGCAGAGCCTCCCATTGGATGTAACCTGTGTGGGAGGGCGTTTCTCGCCCAGTCAGCTGTGGACTGGGTGTGATAGACCTGCTGCTAACCCAATGAGAGCTCCTAGCCACGCCCAGCGTTATACACACAGGCACGGAGTCACAGATCTGGACTATTATATAGGAGATATATAGAATATATATATTTATCTAAAAAAATATATCCATTATAATTCATTTTATATTAAGTTGGTGGCACAGTGGGTTTATAACTTCATTGGTGGGGCAGTGGACGGAGATGCTAAGCGGTCAGCGGCTCAGCTAGAATGGAGCCGCTGTCGGGGAGGTGAGCAATGTCACATTGTGCACATCGCTAATCTTTCGTACTGTAGAGCCTCGTAGGAGGCAACCATCTTCCCCAGAAGGCAAATGCACTGATGAACCGATAAACGGGCAGGTCTCAAGACATCCCGAACCATCTATTGTATCACCGACGCTTTTTCCACCGGTAGCAATACCCTCTGCACTTCCATGTCGAGGATCATCCCTAGGACAGACAATCTTCTTGTCGGCTCCAAATGTGACTTTGGAAGATTCAGGATCCATCCGTGTTCCCTGAGCAGTCGAGTCGTGAGAGCAATGGACTGAAACAGCCTCTCCCTGGAAGATGCCTTTATCAGCAGATCGTCCATATACGAAATTATATTCACCCCCTGCTTGCAGAGGAGAATCATCATCTCTACCATTACCTTGGTGAACACCTTCGGTGCTGTGGAGAGGCCGAATGGCAGTGCCTGGAACTGATAGTGAGAGTCCACCAGCGCAAATCTGAGATAAGCTTGATGTGGCGGCCAAATTGGAATGTGGAGGTACGCATCCTTGATCTCTAGAGATACCAGAAACTCTCACTCCTCCAGCACCGAAGAATAACCGATCTCAGAGACTCCATTTTGAATGTGAATTCCCTTAGATAAGGGTTTACTTCCGTGAACACCTCTGGATGGAGACCCCACTCTCCTGGATGGAGATCGTGTCTGCCGAGAAAGTCCGCTTCCCAGTTGTCCACTCCCGGAATGAAATTAGCCTGACCGAACCAACCGGTTTTGGTACCACGAATAGGTTTGAATAATAACCCTTGTTTATCAGGTGAGGTGGAACTGGGACAATGACATCTGACCTTTCTAATTTTTGAATGGCTTCCTGAAGGATAGCCCTTTCTGTCAGCAAAGCTGGCAAGCCTGATTTGAAGAATCTGTAAGGTGGGAGCTCTTGAAACTCCAGTCTGTACCCCTGGGACACAATATCCTGTACCCAGGGATCCAGGCCGGATAACACCCAGACGTGACTGAAACGTCTGAGTCTCGCTCCCACCTGCCCGTTCTCCAGGCAGTGAGGTCCACCGTCATGCTGAGGATTTTGAGGAAACAGAGGCAGGCTTCTGTTCCTGGGAGCCTGCGGGTGCAGGTTTATTGGATTTTGCTCGACTACCTCTGAAGAAAGTGGTAGGAGGTTTGGACTTTCTAGCCTTTGCGGTCCAAAAGGACTGCGTTGTGGACGAAGAAAAAGGGTTTCTTCGTCGTCTGAGGGAAGAAAAGTTGACTTACCAGCGGTTGCCACAGAGATCCACGCATCCAATGCTTCCCCAAATAGAGCCTGACCTGTGAAGGGTATGTTCTCCACATTTCTCCTGGATTCCGCGTCGGCAGACCATTGGCGTAGCCAGAGTCCCTTGCGTGCTGAGACAGCCATGGACGATGTCCTTGCATTCAGATTACCCAGGTCCTTAATGGCATCCACCATGAACCCCGCAGAATCCTGTATGTTACGTAAAAACATTTCAATGTCACTTCTATCCATAGTATCTAATTACTCAAGCAATGCGCCTGACCACTTTACTATGGCTTTAGAAATCCATGCACAGGCAATAGTAGGACTTAACGCCATGCCTGAAGCAGTGTACAGAGGCGTCCACTATACAGTAGGTGGGCTTTCCCACTTTTTCCTATCCTCCTCAGGGAAGGGAAAAGCAACAAGAACCCTCTTTGGGATCTGGAATTTTTTCTCCAGGCTTTCCCAGGATTTTTCAAATAATGCGTTCCATTCTTTAGACACAGGGAAAGTTAAGGGGGGCTCCTTATTGTCTGTGAAATAAGCCTCCTCAACCTGTTCAGGGTGCTTGTCAGTAATGTGTAAAACATCCCTAATGGTCCCAATCATGAGCTGTACCCCTTTAGCAAGGGAATCCTCGACCCCTCCCCCCCCCCCCCGCATATACCCATCACTGTCTGCCGTGTCAGAGTCGGTATCCGTGTCGACTTGTGTAATCTGGGCAAGGACACGTTTCTTAGGGTATATACCTGGGGATTTTGATGAGGTGGGAACAGAACCAGACAAAACCTCCACAGATTTCCTTAAAACCTGTGTTTCAGTCTCATTATGGGCTACCCTAGAAGAAATCTGGGATAACACTCCCAGCCAATTTGGCTCAGATTCGGAAGGCTGAGACATGATATTACATTCCTGAGTACAGGGAATTGATTCCTCTGGAGAAGATACATATTCTGCCGCACAAGACACAGAGTCCCTGGACATTGGGCCTAATTCTGAGTTGATCGCAGCAACATCTTTGTTAGCAGTTGGGCAAAACCATGTGCACTGCAGGAGGGGCAGATACAACAGGTACAGAGAGAGTCAGATTTGGGTGGGGTGTGTTCAAACTTAAATCTAAATTGCAGTGTAAAAATAAAGCAGCCAGTATTTGCACTGCACAGAAACAATATAACCCACCCAAATCTAACTCTCTCTGCACATGTTATATCTGCCCCCCCTGCAGTGGACATGGTTTTGCCCAATTGCTACCAAACTTGCTGCTGCGATCAACTCAGAATTACCCCCATTGTTATATTTGCATACACACACTCAGAGAAACACAGAGTTAATGGAGCCAAGACACACAGCGCCCCAGTAGGCAGCTATCGAATAACTGCCTGGCGCTTACAGTGCACCCTTAATAGACTACACAGTTATATACAGTCTCTCCCCCTTCAACAACCCCCTGGTACCGCACAGGATAGCTGGAGTTAAGTGGAGGGGCAGCGCTCCCTGTCAGCGTCTCTTGGTGTGAATCTGCAGGGAGAAAATGGCGCTGGTGAGCTGCTGGGTCCGCTCTGAGGGGACGCTCTGCCCCCAAACATGGCGCGTCTTCCTGCACTTTGAATCTTTATACTGGCCTGAGGTAATGGCCCTAGCAGCGGTACCTAAGTCCCTGATAGCCTGAGTGACCAGTTTTTCTAGGGTATTGCGCTGGCCCAGGGCGCCCCTCACAGCGCCGCACCTGAGTACCTCTGAGCCTGTCGGGTCACCGGTGACACACTCAGCACCGCGATCTTCTGGCTCTGTTAGGGGGTGGCGGCATGCTGCGGGAGTGAGCGGTCGCCCCGGGGACTAACGATCATCACCCTCAGGAGCTTAATGTCCTGTCAGCGGAGAAAGTGGCCATTAACCTCAGAGGGTTGGACACTACTCCCCCCTAAGTCCCACGAAGCAGGGAGTCTGTTGCCAGCAGCCTCCCTGTGCCTAATTACTCTTAAAAAATAATAAAACCACAGAAACTCTAGGAGCTCCCCTAGCTGTGACCGGCTCCTCCGTGCACATTTTCTAAACTGAGTCTGGTAGGAGGGGCATAGAGGGAGGAGCCAGCCCACACTATCAAACTCTTAAAGTGCCCATGGCTCCTGGTGGACCCGTCTATACCCCATGGTACTAATATGGACCCCAGCATCCTCTAGGACGTAAGAGACATTTTTATTATATGGAGTATTACCTCCAATCATAATTGTGTGAGTGATTAAATATTGCACGGACAAAGGGCGTGCGATGGTTAAGGGGTCGTAGCCCCTTGCAACGGCGTAAACAGCGAATGCAGGGCATGATGAATCACCTAGTAGGTGCTGTGGTTGGGGGAGTGCCGGGTGCGGGGGAGATGTGGATGGGGGAGGGACGGTTTGCGGGGGTGCCGCGGGTTGTGGAGGGGTTGGTGCGGTAGTACCACGGGTGGGGAGGGGATCCGGAGCGGGTGGGGGAGGAGCAATTGCAGGGGTGCCGCGGGTGGGTGAGGGGCGGATGCGGTAGTGCCGCAGGTGGGGGAGGGGCATGTGCCAGGGTGCTGCAGGTGGGGGTATTGGAGCCACCGCGGGTGGTGGAGGTGCCGCGGATGAGGCCCGGAAGTACTGCGAGTGGGGTAGATTCGGGTAATGCTTCTCCTGCTTCTCCTCCTGGAAGCAGCTTAGCTGCTGTCCTCCCTTTGGCAGTGGCTCTTCCGGAGACGAGGGGATCCGGAGCGGGTGGGGGAGGAGCAATTGCAGGGGTGCTGCGGGTGGGTGAGGGGCGGATGCGGTAGTGCCGCAGGTGGGGGAGGGGCATGTGCCAGGGTGCTGCAGGTGGGGGTTTGGAGCCACCGCGGGTGGTGGAGGTGCCGCGGATGAGGCCCGGAAGTACTGCGAGTGGGGGAGATTCAGGTAATGCTTCTCCTGCTTCTCCTCCTGGAAGCAGCTAAGCTGCTGTCCTCCCTTTGGCAGTGGCTCTCCCGGAGACTTGCACAGCAGCCAGTCACTATTGTTAGCGCCGGTATCGCAACGTGCCGCATTACAGGGAAGAAGATGCACTCAATAAACTACAGCTCCCAGCAGCCCTTAGCACTGGAATGCTTTGGCGCTAAGGGCTGCTGGGAGCTGTAGTTTATTTAGTGCGTCTACTTCCCTGTAATGCTGCGCATTGGTACACTAGCGCTAACAATAGCAACTGGCTGGCAGAACTGACTGACTCGCTGAATCAATGTAAAAGGTGAGAGTGCTGTGCAGTGTCAGTGACACTGCACACCCACTGCACTGCACAGCACTGTCACCTTTTACAATGATTCAGCTTCCAGACATTACCCTCCATGATATCACCCACTCTATCTGTTACATTAGCCATCCCAGGGCTTCCAGGAAGGCAGCCCAGGTGCTGTGTTGCGGAGTCAGGGCCTCTGGGGATCTGGGTGCGGCTGTGGCGTGGAGGCACTTCTGTGACATCACGCGCAGAGGAGGCTCCGGGGCTCAGAGAGTATGCGGCGCAGGGAGGGCTATGAAAGCCTTCCGCTGCGCCACTTTCATACACATCTATGCCGGTGGCCGCAGCAGCTTTTGTTCTACCTGCGCCGTGGCTAGGGAGTGGGGATTGTTGATGCTGGAGGGGGCAGGCAGACTGGCAGCAGGACGCTGCAGTAAAAGGTTTGGGTTTTTTTCCCTATCTACAGCACAGAGACTTGCTGCAGATGCAGTGGCATACCCTCCAGCTGTACCTTTTTGGCAGGTATAGTACCTTTTTTTTATGGTCTGTACCGATTTTTGGATCTCCAAACTTCCATTGAAAGTATAGGAAAAGTGGCGTGGTCACACCACTTTACCCGTGGTCACGCCCCCTTTTCGAATTTGTACCGGTTTTTATGTGTAAATTGTTGGAGGATATATTGCTGCAGATGCAGTGGGCCTATATTGGGGTGTGGACCTGGAGCTGCAGCTCTATCAGCCCCATTGTTAATCCTGTTCTGGTAACAGACAGCAACCAAAGGGCAGAGCCTCCCATTGGATGTAACCTGTGTGGGAGGGCGTTTCTCGCCCAGTCAGCTGTGGACTGGGTGTGATAGACCTGCTGCTAACCCAATGAGAGCTCCTAGCCACGCCCAGCGTTATACACACAGGCACGGAGTCACAGATCTGGACTATTATATAGGAGATATATAGAATATATATATTTATCTAAAAAAATATATCCATTATAATTCATTTTATATTAAGTTGGTGGCACAGTGGGTTTATAACTTCATTGGTGGGGCAGTGGACGGAGATGCTAAGCGGTCAGCGGCTCAGCTAGAATGGAGCCGCTGTCGGGGAGGTGAGCAATGTCACATTGTGCACATCGCTAATCTTTCGTACTGTAGAGCCTCGTAGGAGGCAACCATCTTCCCCAGAAGGCAAATGCACTGATGAACCGATAAACGGGCAGGTCTCAAGACATCCCGAACCATCTATTGTATCACCGACGCTTTTTCCACCGGTAGCAATACCCTCTGCACTTCCATGTCGAAGATCATCCCTAGGACAGACAATCTTCTTGTCGGCTCCAAATGTGACTTTGGAAGATTCAGGATCCATCCGTGTTCCCTGAGCAGTCGAGTCGTGAGAGCAATGGACTGAAACAACCTCTCCCTGGAAGATGCCTTTATCAGCTGATCGTCCATATACGAAATTATATTCACCCCCTGCTTGCAGAGGAGAATCATCATCTCTACCATTACCTTGGTGAACACCTTCGGTGCTGTGGAGAGGCCAAATGGCAGTGCCTGGAACTGATAGTGAGAGTCCACCAGCGCAAATCTGAGATAAGCTTGATGTGGCGGCCAAATTGGAATGTGGAGGTACGCATCCTTGATCTCTAGAGATACCAGAAACTCTCACTCCTCCAGCACCGAAGAATAACCGATCTCAGAGACTCCATTTTGAATGTGAATTCCCTTAGATAAGGGTTTACTTCCGTGAACACCTCCGGATGGAGACCACACTCTCCTGGATGGAGATCGTGTCTGCCGAGAAAGTCCGCTTCCCAGTTGTCCACTCCCGGAATGAAATTAGCCTGACCGAACCAACCGGTTTTGGTACCACGAATAGGTTTGAATAATAACCCTTGTTTATCAGGTGAGGTGGAACTGGGACAATGACATCTGACCTTTCTAATTTTTGAATGGCTTCCTGAAGGATAGCCCTTTCTGTCAGCAAAGCTGGCAAGCCTGATTTGAAGAATCTGTAAGGTGGGAGCTCTTGAAACTCCAGTCTGTACCCCTGGGACACAATATCCTGTACCCAGGGATCCAGGCCGGATAACACCCAGACGTGACTGAAACGTCTGAGTCTCGCTCCCACCTGCCCGTTCTCCAGGCAGTGAGGTCCACCGTCATGCTGAGGATTTTGAGGAAACAGAGGCAGGCTTCTGTTCCTGGGAGCCTGCGGGTGCAGGTTTATTGGATTTTGCTCGACTACCTCTGAAGAAAGTGGTAGGAGGTTTGGACTTTCTAGCCTTTGCGGTCCAAAAGGACTGCGTTGTGGACGAAGAAAAAGGGTTTCTTCGTCGTCTGAGGGAAGAAAAGTTGACTTACCAGCGGTTGCCGCAGAGATCCACGCATCCAATGCTTCCCCAAATAGAGCCTGACCTGTGAAGGGTATGTTCTCCACATTTCTCCTGGATTCCGCGTCGGCAGACCATAGGCGTAGCCAGAGTCCCTTGCGTGCTGAGACAGCCATGGACGATGTCCTTGCATTCAGATTACCCAGGTCCTTAATGGCATCCACCATGAACCCCGCAGAATCCTGTATGTTACGTAAAAACATTTCAATGTCACTTCTATCCATAGTATCTAATTACTCAAGCAATGCGCCTGACCACTTTACTATGGCTTTAGAAATCCATGCACAGGCAATAGTAGGACTTAACGCCATGCCTGAAGCAGTGTACAGAGGCGTCCACTATACAGTAGGTGGGCTTTCCCACTTTTTCCTATCTTCCTCAGGGAAGGGAAAAGCAACAAGAACCCTCTTTGGGATCTGGAATTTTTTCTCCAGGCTTTCCCAGGATTTTTCAAATAATGCGTTCCATTCTTTAGACACAGGGAAAGTTAAGGGGGGCTCCTTATTGTCTGTGAAATAAGCCTCCTCAACCTGTTCAGGGTGCTTGTCAGTAATGTGTAAAACATCCCTAATGGTCCCAATCATGAGCTGTACCCCTTTAGCAAGGGAATCCTCGACCCCTCCCCCCCCCCCCCCCCCCCGCATATACCCATCACTGTCTGCCGTGTCAGAGTCGGTATCCGTGTCGACTTGTGTAATCTGGGCAAGGACACGTTTCTTAGGGTATATACCTGGGGATTTTGATGAGGTGGGAACAGAACCAGACAAAACCTCCACAGATTTCCTTAAAACCTGTGTTTCAGTCTCATTATGGGCTACCCTAGAAGAAATCTGGGATAACACTCCCAGCCAATTTGGCTCAGATTCGGAAGGCTGAGACAATAAGATTTTACTTACCGATAAATCTATTTCTCGGAGTCCGTAGTGGATGCTGGGGTTCCTGAAAGGACCATGGGGAATAGCGGCTCCGCAGGAGACAGGGCACAAAAAGTAAAGCTTTTCCGATCAGGTGGTGTGCACTGGCTCCTCCCCCTATGACCCTCCTCCAGACTCCAGTTAGGTACTGTGCCCGGACGAGCGTACACAATAAGGGAGGATTTTGAATCCCGGGTAAGACTCATACCAGCCACACCAATCACACCGTACAACTTGTGATCTAAACCCAGTTAACAGTATGATAACAGCGGAGCCTCTGAAAGATGGCTTCCTTTAACAATAACCCGAATTAGTTAACAATAACTATGTACAACTTATGCAGATATTCCGCACTTGGGATGGGCGCCCAGCATCCACTACGGACTCCGAGAAATAGATTTATCGGTAAGTAAAATCTTATTTTCTCTATCGTCCTAGTGGATGCTGGGGTTCCTGAAAGGACCATGGGGATTATACCAAAGCTCCCAAACGGGCGGGAGAGTGCGGATGACTCTGCAGCACCGAATGAGAGAACTCCAGGTCCTCCTTAGCCAGAGTATCAAATTTGTAAAATTTTACAAACGTGTTCTCCCCTGACCACGTAGCTGCTCGGCAAAGTTGTAATGCCGAGACCCCTCGGGCAGCCGCCCAAGATGAGCCCACCTTCCTTGTGGAGTGGGCCTTTACAGATTTAGGCTGTGGCAAGCCTGCCACAGAATGTGCAAGTTGGATTGTGCTACAGATCCAACGAGCAATCGTCTGCTTAGACGCAGGAGCACCCATCTTGTTGGGTGCATACAATATAAACAACGAGTCAGATTTTCTGACTCCAGCTGTCCTTGCAATATATATTTTTAATGCTCTGACAACGTCCAGTAACTTGGAGTCCTCCAAGTCACTTGTAGCCGCAGGCACTACAATAGGCTGGTTCAGATGAAAAGCTGACACCACCTTAGGGAGAAAATGCGGACGAGTTCGCAGTTCTGCCCTGTCCGAATGGAAAATCAGATATGGGCTTTTGTAAGATAAAGCTGCCAATTCTGACACTCTCCTGGCAGAAGCCAGGGCTAGAAGCATGGTCACTTTCCATGTGAGATATTTCAAATCCACCTTTTTTAGTGGTTCAAACCAATGAGATTTTAGGAAGTCCAAAACCACATTTAGATCCCACGGTGCCACTGGAGGCACCACAGGAGGCTGTATATGCAGCACTCCCTTAACAAAGGTCTGGACTTCAGGGACTGAAGCCAATTCTTTTTGAAAGAAAATCGACAGGGCCGAAATTTGAACCTTAATAGATCCCAATTTGAGACCCATTGACAATCCTGATTGCAGGAAATGTAGGAATCGACCCAGTTGAAATTCCTCCGTCGGAGCACTCCGATCTTCGCACCACGCAACATATTTTCGCCAAATTCGGTGATAATGTTGCACGGTTACTTCCTTCCTTGCTTTAATCAAAGTAGGAATGACTTCTTCCGGCATGCCTCTTTCCTTTAGGATCCGGCGTTCAACCGCCATGCCGTCAAACGCAGCCGCGGTAAGTCTTGAAACAGACAGGGACCCTGCTGAAGCAAGTCCCTCCTTAGAGGTAGAGGCCACGGATCTTCCGTGATCATCTCTTGAAGTTCCGGGTACCAAGTCCTCCTTGGCCAATCCGGAACCACTAGTATCGTTCTTACGCCTCTTTGCCGTATAATTCTCAATACTTTTGGTATGAGAGGCAGAGGAGGAAACACATACACCGACTGGTACACCCAAGGCGTTACCAGCGCGTCCACAGCTATTGCCTGCGGATCTCTTGACCTGGCGCAATACCTGTCCAGTTTTTTGTTGAGGCGAGACGCCATCATGTCCACCATTGGTCTTTCCCAACGGGTTACCAGCATGTGGAAGACTTCTGGATGAAGTCCCCACTCTCCCGGGTGAAGATCGTGTCTGCTGAGGAAGTCTGCTTCCCAGTTGTCCACTCCCGGGATGAACACTGCTGACAGTGCTATCACATGATTCTCTGCCCAGCGAAGAATCCTTGCAGCTTCTGCCATTGCCCTCCTGCTTCTTGTGCCGCCCTGTCTGTTCACATGGGCGACTGCCGTGATGTTGTCCGACTGGATCAATACCGGTTTTCCCTGAAGCAGAGGTTCTGCCTGGTTTAGAGCATTGTATATTGCTCTTAGTTCCAGAATGTTTATGTGAAGAGACGTTTCCAGGCTCGTCCATACTCCCTGGAAGTTTCTTCCTTGTGTGACTGCTCCCCAGCCTCTCAGGCTGGCGTCCGTGGTCACCAGGATCCAATCCTGTATGCCGAATCTGCGGCCCTCCAATAGATGAGCACTCTGCAACCACCACAGAAGAGACACCCTTGTCCTTGGAGACAGGGTTATCCGTAGGTGCATCTGAAGATGCGACCCTGACCATTTGTCCAACAGATCCCTTTGGAAAATTCTTGCGTGGAATCTGCCGAATGGAATCGCTTCGTAAGAAGCCACCATTTTTCCCAGGACTCTTGTGCATTGATGTACAGACACCTTTCCTGGTTTTAGGAGGTTCCTGACAAGCTCGGATAACTCCTTGGCTTTTTCCTCCGGGAGAAAAACCTTTTTCTGAACCGTGTCCAGAATCATCCCTAGGAACAGCAGACGAGTTGTCGGCATTAACTGGGATTTTGGAATATTCAGAATCCACCCGTGCTGTTTTAGCACTTCTTGAGACAGTGCTAATCCCATCTCTAGCTGTTCTCTGGACCTCGCCCTTATTAGGAGATCGTCCAAGTATGGGATAATTAATACGCCTTTTCTTCGAAGAAGAATCATCATCTCGGCCATTACCTTTGTAAAGATCCGAGGTGCCGTGGACAATCCGAACGGCAGCGTCTGAAACTGATAGTGACAGTTTTGTACAACGAACCTGAGGTACCCCTGGTGTGAGGGGTAAATTGGAACGTGGAGATACGCATCCTTGATGTCCAAGGATACCATAAAGTTCCCCTCTTCCAGGTTCGCTATCACTGCTCTGAGTGACTCCATTTTGAACTTGAACTTCTTTATGTACAGGTTCAAGGACTTCAGATTTAGAATAGGCCTTACCGAGCCATCCGGCTTCGGTACCACAAAAAGAGTGGAATAATACCCCTTCCCTTGTTGCAGAAGAGGTACCTTGACTATCACCTGCTGAGAGTACAGCTTGTGAATGGCTTCCAACACCGTCTCCCTTTCGGAGGGGGACGTTGGTAAAGCAGACCTCAGGAAACGGCGAGGTGGATCTGTCTCTAATTCCAACCTGTATCCCTGAGATATTATCTGCAGGATCCAGGGATCTACTTGCGAGTGAGCCCACTGCGCGCTGTAATTTTTGAGACGACCGCCCACCGTCCCCGAGTCCGCTTGAGAAGCCCCAGCGTCATGCTGAGGCTTTTGTAGAAGCCGGGGAGGGCTTCTGATCCTGGGAAGGAGCTGCGTGTTGCTGTCTCTTCCCTCGACCTTTGCCTCGTGGCAAATATGAATAGCCCTTTGCTCTCTTATTTTTAAAGGAACGAAAGGGCTGCGGTTGAAAAGTCGGTGCCTTTTTCTGTTGGGGAGTGACTTGAGGTAGAAAGGTGGATTTCCCGGCTGTAGCCGTGGCCACCAAATCTGATAGACCGACTCCAAATAACTCCTCCCCCTTATACGGCAAAACTTCCATATGCCGTTTTGAATCCGCATCGCCTGTCCACTGTCGCGTCCATAAAGCTCTTCTGGCCGAAATGGACATAGCACTTACCCGTGATGCCAGTGTGCATATATCCCTCTGTGCATCACGCATATAAAGAAATGCATCCTTTATTTGTTCTAACGACAGTAGAATATTGTCCCTGTCCAGGGTATCAATATTTTCAATCAGGGATTCTGACCAAACTACCCCCGCACTGCCCATCCAGGCAGTTGCTACAGCTGGTCGTAGTATAACACCTGCATGTGTGTATATACTTTTTTGGATATTTTCCATCCTCCTATCTGATGGATCTTTAAGTGCGGCCGTCTCAGGAGAGGGTAACGCCACTTGTTTAGATAAGCGTGTTAGCGCCTTGTCCACCCTAGGAGGTGTTTCCCAGCGCTCCCTAACCTCTGGCGGGAAAGGGTATAATGCCAATAATTTCTTTGAAATTATCAGCTTTTTATCAGGGGCAACCCACGCTTCATTACACACGTCATTTAGTTCTTCTGATTCAGGAAAAACTATAGGTAGTTTTTTCATACCCCACATAATACCCTGTTTAGTGGTACCTGTAGTATCAGCTAAATGTAACGCCTCCTTCATTGCCAAAATCATATAACGTGTGGCCCTACTGGAAAATACGGTTGATTCGTCACCGTCACCACTGGAGTCATCGCCTGTGTCTGGGTCTGTGTCGACCGACTGAGGCAAAGGGCGTTTCACAGCCCCTGACGGTGTTTGAGTCGCCTGGACAGGCACTAATTGATTGTCCGGCCGTCTCATGTCGTCAAACGACTGCTTTAGCGTGTTGACACTATCCCGTAGTTCCATAAATAAAGGCATCCATTCTGGTGTCGACCCCCTAGGAGGTGACATCCCCATATTTGGCAATTGCTCCGCCTCCACACCAATATCGTCCTCATACATGTCGACACACACGTACCGACACACAGCAGACACACAGGGAATGCTCCTAATGAAGACAGGACCCACTAGCCCTTTGGGGAGACAGAGGGAGAGTTTGCCAGCACACACCAAAAGCGCTATATATATATCAGGGATAGCCTTATAATAAGTGCTCCCCTATAGCTGCTTTGTTATATAAAAATATCGCCATAAATTTGCCCCCCCTCTCTGTTTTACCCTGTTTCTGTAGTGCAGTGCAGGGGAGAGACCTGGGAGCCGTCCTGACCAGCGGAGCTGTGAGAGGAAATGGCGCCGTGTGCTGAGGAGATAGGCCCCGCCCCTTTTCCGGCGGGCTCGTCTCCCGCTATTTTGAGAAATCAGGCAGGGGTTAAATATCTCCATATAGCCTCTAGGGCTATATGTGAGGTATTTTTAGCCTTTATAGGTACTCATTTTGCCTCCCAGGGCGCCCCCCTCCCAGCGCCCTGCACCCTCAGTGACTGCCGTGTGAAGTGTGCTGAGAGGAAAATGGCGCACAGCTGCAGTGCTGTGCGCTACCTTTAGAAGACTGCAGGAGTCTTCAGCCGCCGATTCTGGACCTCTTCTGTCTTCAGCATCTGCAAGGGGGCCGGCGGCGCGGCTCCGGTGACCATCCAGGCTGTACCTGTGATCGTCCCTCTGGAGCTTGATGTCCAGTAGCCAAGAAGCCAATCCATCCTGCACGCAGGTGAGTTGACTCCTTCTCCCCTCAGTCCCTCGCTGCAGTGATCCTGTTGCCAGCAGGAATCACTGTAACATAAAAAACCTAGCTAAACTTTCTCTAAGCAGCTCTTTAGGAGAGCCACCTAGATTGCACCCTTCTCGGCCGGGCACAAAAATCTAACTGGAGTCTGGAGGAGGGTCATAGGGGGAGGAGCCAGTGCACACCACCTGATCGGAAAAGCTTTACTTTTTGTGCCCTGTCTCCTGCGGAGCCGCTATTCCCCATGGTCCTTTCAGGAACCCCAGCATCCACTAGGACGATAGAGAAATGATATTACATTCCTGAGTACAGGGAATTGATTCCTCTGGAGAAGATACATATTCTGCCGCACAAGACACAGAGTCCCTGGACATTGTTATGTGATATTTGCATACACACACTCAGTGAAACACAGAGTTAATGGAGCCAAGACACACAGCGCCCCAGTAGGCAGCTATCGAATAACTGCCTGGCGCTTACAGTGCACCCTTAATAGACTACACAGTTATATACAGTCTCCCCCCCTTCTACAACCCCCTGGTACCGCACAGGATAGCTGGAGTTAAGTGGAGGGGCAGCGCTCCCTGTCAGCGTCTCTTGGTGTGAATCTGCAGGGAGAAAATGGCGCTGGTGAGCTGCTGGGTCCGCTCTGAGGGGACGCTCTGCCCCCAAACATGGCGCGTCTTCCTGCACTTTGAATCTTTATACTGGCCTGAGGTAATGGCCCTAGCAGCGGTACCTAAGTCCCTGATAGCCTGAGTGACCAGTTTTTCAAGGGTATTGCGCTGGCCCAGGGCGCCCCTCACAGCGCCGCACCTGAGTACCTCTGAGCCTGTCCGGAGCGCAGTGTCCGAACTGCGCTCCCACCCTGTTGCCGCCATTCACATCGGCTCCCCGCTTGTCGGGTCACCGGTGACACACTCAGCACCGCGATCTTCTGGCTCTGTTAGGGGGTGGCGGCATGCTGCGGGAGTGAGCGGTCGCCCCGGGGACTAACGATCATCACCCTCAGGAGCTTAATGTCCTGTCAGCGGAGATAGTGGCCATTAACCTCAGAGGGTAGGACACTACTCCCCCCTAAGTCCCACGAAGCAGGGAGTCTGTTGCCAGCAGCCTCCCTGTGCCTAATTACTCTTAAAAAATAATAAAACCACAGAAACTCTAGGAGCACCCCTAGCTGTGACCGGCTCCTCCGGGCACATTTTCTAAACTGAGTCTAGTAGGAGGGGCATAGAGGGAGGAGCCAGCCCACACTATCAAACTCTTAAAGTGCCCATGGCTCCTGGTGGACCCGTCTATACCCCATAGTACTAATATGGACCCCAGCATCCTCTAGGACGTAAGAGACATTTTTATTATATGGAGTATTACCTCCAATCATAATTGTGTGAGTGATTAAATATTGCACGGACAAAGGGCGTGCGATGGTTAAGGGGTCGTAGCCCCTTGCAACGGCGTAAACAGCGAATGCAGGGCATGATGAATCACCTAGTAGGTGCTGTGGTTGGGGGAGTGCCGGGTGCGGGGGAGATGTGGATGGGGGAGGGACAGTTTGCGGGGGTGCCGCGGGTGGTGGAGGGGTTGGTGCGGTAGTACCACGGGTGGGGAGGGGATCCGGAGCGGGTGGGGGAGGAGCAATTGCAGGGGTGCCGCGGGTGGGTGAGGGGCGGATGCGGTAGTGCCGCAGGTGGGGGAGGGGCATGTGCCAGGGTGCTGCAGGTGGGGGTTTGGAGCCACCGCGGGTGGTGGAGGTGCCGCGGATGAGGCCCGGAAGTACTGCGAGTGGGGGAGATTCGGGTAATGCTTCTCCTGCTTCTCCTCCTGGAAGCAGCTAAGCTGCTGTCCTCCCTTTGGCAGTGGCTCTCCCGGAGACTTGCACAGCAGCCAGTCACTATTGTTAGCGCCGGTATCGCAACGTGCCGCATTACAGGGAAGAAGATGCACTCAATAAACTACAGCTCCCAGCAGCCCTTAGCACTGGAATGCTTTGGCGCTAAGGGCTGCTGGGAGCTGTAGTTTATTTAGTGCGTCTACTTCCCTGTAATGCTGCGCATTGGTACACCAGCGCTAACAATAGCAACTGGCTGGCAGAACTGACTGACTCGCTGAATCAATGTAAAAGGTGAGAGTGCTGTGCAGTGTCAGTGACACTGCACACCCACTGCACTGCACAGCACTGTCACCTTTTACAATGATTCAGCTTCCAGACATTACCTTCCATGATATCACCCACTCTATCCGTTACATTAGCCATCCCAGGGCATTCAGGTCGGTAGTGTTGCGGAGTTAGGGCCTCTGGGGATCTGGGCGTGGCTGTGGCGGGGAGGCACTTCTGTGACATCACGCGCAGAGGAGGCTCCGGGGCTCAGAGAGTATGCGGCGCAGGGAGGGCTATGAAAGCCTTCCGCTGCGCCACTTTCATACACATCTATGCCGGTGGCCGCAGCAGCTTTTGTTCTACCTGCGCCGTGGCTAGGGAGTGGGGATTGTTGATGCCGGAGGGGGCAGGCGGACTGGCAGCAGGACGCGGCAGTAAAAGGTTTGGGGTTTTATCCCTATCTACAGCACAGAGACTTGCTGCAGATGCAGTGGCATACCCTCCAGCTGTACCTTTTTGGCAGGTACAGTACCTTTTTTTTATGGTCTGTACCGATTTTTGGATCTCCAAACTTCCATTGAAAGTATAGGAAAAGGGGCGTGGTCACACCACTTTACCCGTGGTCACGCCCCCTTTTCGAATTTGTACCGGTTTTTATGTGTAAATTGTTGGAGGATATATTGCTGCAGATGCAGTGGGCCTATATTGGGGTGTGGACCTGGAGCTGCAGCTCCATCAGCCCCATTGTTAATCCTGTTCTAGGAACACACAGCAGCCAAAGGGCAGAGCCTCCCATTGGATGTAACCTGTGTGGTAGGGCGTTTCTCGCCCACTCAGCTGTGGACTGGGTGTGATAGACCTGCTGCTAACCCAATGATAGCTCCTAGCCACGCCCAGCGTTATACACACAGGCACGGAGTCACAGATCTGGGCTATTATATAGGAGATATATAGAATATATATATTTATCTAAAAAAATATATCCATTATAATTCATTTTATATTAAGTTGGTGGCACAGTGGGTTTATAACTTCATTGGTGGGGCAGTGGACGGAGATGCTAAGCGGTCAGCGGCTCAGCTAGAATGGAGCCGCTGACGGGGAGGTGAGCAATGTCACATTGTGCACATCGCTCATCGTGGCTCCGTACACACATCTCGTGATGAGTGATGTCACAAGTGACATTGCTCACATTAAGCAGGCAGCACAGCCAACCGCTGACCTCCAATCAACGAGCGTGGGTGTGCGCATCGTTGATTGGAGGGCCATACACACTAGACGACGTGAACGATAAATTGTTCACAATCGTCGTTATCTTTCAGATCTTTGAAAAATAAGAATTTACTTACCGATAATTCTATTTCTCGGAGTCCGTAGTGGATGCTGGGGTTCCTGAAAGGACCATGGGGAATAGCGGCTCCGCAGGAGACAGGGCACAAAAGTAAAGCTTTTCCGATCAGGTGGTGTGCACTGGCTCCTCCCCCTATGACCCTCCTCCAGACTCCAGTTAGGTACTGTGCCCGGACGAGCGTACACAATAAGGGAGGAATTTTGAATCCCGGGTAAGACTCATACCAGCCACACCAATCACACCGTACAACTTGTGATCTAAACCCAGTTAACAGTATGATAACAAAAGGAGCCTCTGAAAGACGGCTTCCTACAACAATAACCCGATTTTTGTAACAATAACTATGTACAAGTATTGCAGAATAATCCGCACTTGGGATGGGCGCCCAGCATCCACTACGGACTCCGAGAAATAGAATTATCGGTAAGTAAATTCTTATTTTCTCTATCGTCCTAGTGGATGCTGGGGTTCCTGAAAGGACCATGGGGATTATACCAAAGCTCCCAAACGGGCGGGAGAGTGCGGATGACTCTGCAGCACCGAATGAGAGAACTCCAGGTCCTCTTTTTGCCAGGGTATCAAATTTGTAGAATTTTACAAACGTGTTCTCCCCCGACCACGTAGCTGCTCGGCAGAGTTGTAATGCCGAGACCCCTCGGGCAGCCGCCCAAGATGAGCCCACCTTCCTTGTGGAATGGGCATTTACATATTTTTTGCTGTGGCAAGCCTGCCACAGAATGTGCAAGCTGAATTGTACTACAAATCCAACGAGCAATAGTCTGCCCAGAAGCAGGAGCACCCAGCTTGTTGGGTGCATACAGGATAAACAGCAAGTCAGATTTCCTGACTCCAGCCGACCTGGAAACTATATTTTCAGGGCCCTGACAACATCCAGCAACTTGGAGTCCTCCAAGTCCCTAGTAGCCGCAGGTACCACAATAAGCTGGTTCAGGTGAAACGCTGACACCACCTTAGGGAGAAACTGGGGACGAGTCCACAGCTTTGCTCTGTCCGAATGGACAATCAGATATGGCTTTGTGAGATAAAGCCGCCAATTCTGACACTCGCCTGGCCGAGGCCAGGACCAACAGCATGGTCGCTTTCCATGCGAGATATATCAAATCCACAGATTTGAGTTGTTTAAACCAATGTGATTTTAGGAATCCCAAACTACGTTGAGATCGCCCAGTGCCACTGGAGACATCAAAAGGGGGTTGTATATGCAGTACTCCCTTAACAACTTCTGGACTTCAGGAACTGAAGCCAATTTCTTTCTGGAAGAAAATCGACCGGTCGAAATTTGAACCTTAATGGACCCCAATTTGAGACCCATATACACTCCTGTTTGCAGGAAATGTAGGAATTAACCTAGTTGAAATTCTTCCGTGGAGCCTTCCTGGCCTCACACCATGGAACACATTTTCACCTAAGCAGTGATAATGTTGTGCGGTCACCTCCTTCCTGGCTCTGACCAGGGTAGGGATGACCTCTTCCGGAATGCCTTTTTCCCTTAGGATCCGGCGTTCACCCGTCAACGCGGCTGCGGTAAGTCATGGAACAGACATGATTCTTGCTGAATCAAGATCCGTTCTAGTATCTCTTGAAGTTCCGGGTACCAAGTTCTTCTTGGCCAAACCGGAGCCACGAGTATAGTTCTTACTCCTCTCCTTCCTATCATTCTCCCTACACTGGGTATGAAAGGCAGAGGAGGGAACACATACACCGACTGGTACACCCACGGTGTTACCAGAGCGTCCCAGCTATTGCCTGAGGGTCTCTAGACCTGGCGCTTCATGTGGGACGCCATCATAACCACCTTTGGTCTTTCCCAACGGTTTACAAACATGTGGAAACTTCCAGATGAAGTTCCCACTTTTCCGGGTGGAATTCATTCATGCTGAGGAAATCTTCCTAGTTGTCCACTCCCGGAATGAACACTGCTGACAGTGTTATCACATGATTTTTCGCCCAGCGAAGAATCCTTGCTGTCATTGCCCTCCTGCTTCTTGTGCCGCCCCGTCTGTTTACGTGGGCGACTGCCATGATGATGTCCTACTGGATCAGCACCGGTTGACTTTGAAGCAGAGGTCTTCCTAGGCTCAGAGCATCGTAAATTGCCCTTAGCTCCAGTATATTCATGTGGAGAGAAATCTCCAGACTTGACCACACTTCCTTGGAAATTTCTTCCCTGTGTGACTGTTCCCCAGCCTCTCAGGCTGGCATCCGCGGTCACCAGAACACAGTCCTGAATGCTGAATGTGCTGCCCTCTAGAAGATGAGCACTCTGCAGCCCCCACAGAAGAGACACCCTTGTCCTTGGAGACAGGGTTATCCGCTGATGCATCTGAAGATGCGATCCGGACCATTCGTCCCGCAAATCCCCCTGAAAAGTTTTTGCGTGAGATCTGCCGAATGGAATCGCTTCGTAAGAAGCCACCATTTTTCCCAGGACTCCTGTGCATTGATGCACTGATACTTGGCCTGGTTTTAGGAGGTTTCTGACTAGGTCGGATAACTCCCTGGCTTTCCCCTCCAGGAGAAATACCTCTTTCTGGACTATGCCCAGAATCATTCCTAGGAACAGCAGACGTATCATCGGAAAACAGCTGCGATTTTTGGAATATTTAGAATCCACTCGTGCTGTCGTAGAACTACTTTAGATAGTTCTTTTCCGACCTCCAACTGTTCTCTGGAAACTTGCCCCTTTCAGGATATCGTCCAAGTAAGGGATAATTAAGATGCCTTTCTTCTTTTAAGAATCATCTTTTCGGCCATTACCTTGGTAAAGGCCCGGGGTGCCGTGGATAATTCAACGGCAGCGTCTGAAACTGATATTGACAGTTCTGTATCACGAACCAGAGGTACCCTTGTTGAGAAGGGCAAATTTGGACATGGAGGTAATCCGTGATGTCCAGGGACACCATATAGTCCCCTTTTTTCCGGTTCTCTATCACTGCTCTGAGTGACTCCATCTTGATTTGAACCTTTTTATGTAAGTGTTCAAAGATTTCAGATTTAGACTATGTCTCACCAAGCCGTCTGGCTTCAGTACCACAATATAGTGTGGAAGACTAATACCCTTTTCCTTGTTGTAGGAGGGGTACTTTGATTATCACCTGCTGGAAATACAGCTTGTGAATTTTTTCCCAATACTGCCTCCCTGTCGGAGGGAGCCGTTGGTAAAGCAGGCTTCAGGAACCTGCGAGGAAAAAATGTCTCGACTCTCCAATCTGTACCCCTGGGATAATACTTGTACGATCTAGGGGTCAACTTGCGAGTGATCCCACTGCGCGCTGAGACTCTTGAGACTACCCCCCCCACCTCACCTGAGTCCGCTTGCACGGCCCCAGCGTCACGCTGAGAACTTGGCAGACGCGGTGGAGGGCTTCTTTTCCTGGGAAGGGGCTGCCTGCTGCAGTCTACTTCCCTTTCCTCTATGTCTGGGCAGATATGACTGGCCTTTTGCCTGCTTGCCCACATGGGAAACGGAAGGATTGAGGCTGAAAAGACAGTGTCTTTTTCTGCTGAGATGTAACTTGGGGTAAAAAGGTTGGATTTCCCAGCTGTAGCCGTGGCCCCCAGGTCCGATGGACCGACCCCAAATAACTCCTTCCCTTTATACGGCAATACTTCCATGTGCCGTATGGGATCTGTATCACCTGACCACTGTCGTGTCCATGACATCTTCTGGGAGATATGGACAACGCACTTATCTTGATGCCAGAGTGCAAATATCCCTCTGTGTATCTCGCATACATATATATAGAATGCATCCTATTAAATGCTCTATATCAATAAAATATTTTTAGTCAGGGAATTCGACCAAGCCAACCCAGCACTGCATCTCCAGGCTGATGGCGATCGCTGGTCGCAGTATAACCACCGTATGTGTGTATATACTTTTTAGGATATTTTTCCAGCTGCCTATCAGCTGGCTCCTTGAGGGCGGCCGTATCTGGAGACGGTAACGCCACTTGATAAGCGTGTGAGCGCCTTATCCACCCTAAGGGGTGTTTCCCAACGCGCCCTAACTTCTGGCGGGAAAGGGTATAACGCCAATATTTGCTATCGGGGTAAACCCACGCATCATCACACACTTCATTTTATTTTATCTGATTCAGGAAAAACTACAGGTAGTTTTTTCACTCCCACATAATACCCTTTTTTGTGGTACTTGTAGTATCAGAAATATGTAACACCTCCTTCATTGCCCTTAACGTGTGGCCCTAATGAGGAATACGTTTGTTTATTCACCGTCGACACTGGATTCAGTGTCCGTGTCTGTGTCTGTGTCGACCGACTGAGGTAATTGGGCGTTTTTTTAAAAACCCCTGACGGTGTTTCTGAGACGCCTGGACCGGTACTAATTGTTTGTCGGCCGTCTCATGTCGTCAACCGACCTTGCAGCGTGTTGACATTCTCACGTAATTCCCTAAATAAGCCATCCATTCCGGTGTCGACTCCCTAGAGAGTGACATCACCATTACAGGCAATTTCTCCGCCTCCTCCAACATCGTCCTCATACATGTCGACACACACGTACCGACACACAGCACACACACCTGGAATGCTCTGACAGAGGACAGGACCCCACTAGCCCTTTGGAGAGACAGAGGGAGAGTTTGCCAGCACACACCAAAAAACGCTATAATTACATAGGGACAACCTTATATAAGTGTTTCTCCCTAATAGCATCTTTATATATATATTTATATCGCCAATTAGTGCCCCCCTCTCTGTTTAAACCCTGTTTCTGTAGTGCAGTGCAGGGGAGAGCCTGGGAGCCTTCTCTCCAGCCTTTCTGTGAGAGAAAAAATGGCGCTGTGTGCTGAGGAGATAGGCCCCGCCCCTTTTCCGGCGGGCTCGTCTCCCGCTCTTTAGTGAAGTTTGGCAGGGGTTAAATATCTCCATATAGCCTCTGGGGGCTATATGTGAGGTATTTTTAGCCAGTATATAGGTTTACATTTGCCTCCCAGGGCGCCCCCCCCCAGCGCCCTGCACCCTCAGTGACAGCGTGTGAAGTGTGCTGAGAGGAAAATGGCGCACAGCTGCAGTGCTGTGCGCTACCTTTAGAAGACTGTCAGAGTCTTCAGCCGCCGATTCTGGACCTCTTCTAACTTCAGCATCTGCAAGGGGGCCGGCGGCGCGGCTCCGGTGACCATCCAGGCTGTACCTGTGATCGTCCCTCTGGAGCTGATGTCCAGTAGCCAAGAAGCCAATCCATCCTGCACGCAGGTGAGTTCACTTCTTCTCCCCTCAGTCCCTCGTTGCAGTGATCCTGTTGCCAGCAGGACTCACTGTAAAATAAAAAACCTAAGCTAAACTTTCTCTAAGCAGCTCTTTAGGAGAGCCACCTAGAATTGCACCCTTCTCGGCCGGGCACAAAAATCTAACTGGAGTCTGGAGGAGGGTCATAGGGGGAGGAGCCAGTGCACACCACCTGATCGGAAAAGCTTTACTTTTGTGCCCTGTCTCCTGCGGAGCCGCTATTCCCCATGGTCCTTTCAGGAACCCCAGCATCCACTAGGACGATAGAGAAAATATCTTCTAGTAGTGTATGGCCCTTTATACACACTCATGTGCATGCAGATGTACAAATGTCACACATGAAACTAATTTAGCAAAGTAGGATTGTCACATCAAGCTGTTTTATTAGTGTTAATAACCTTGAGCGAATAATTGCTTGGCATGGCCAAGTTGCCCTGAGAGGGACTGATTGGTGCAACTAGGCAGTAACATCTGAATTCCATAAAGTAATACCCCTTTTCCATCTATGAGCATGCGTCGCAGCCGGGAGCCTGACACGGGTGCTACCCGGCTGCGGCCCGTGCTCAGCCCCCTTTCCCATCAGCAGTCACCAACCCGGCATATTGCCGGGATGGTGACGCTGCTAGTGACGCGGCAGGGGTGGCACTGGAAGATCACATGCACTCCCAGCGCCACTCTTCCATACAGTGTAAACGGGAGCTGTGTCGCATTGACACGGCTCCCGTTTACACTACAACCCTACCCGGATCATTCCCGTGTCCTACCCAGGTAGATAGCCAGGTAGGATTCACAGGTCACTTGATCTTTTTCCACGCAAAAAACACGGGTAAATGCGCGCCTCCGTGCATTTACCAGTTTTTTGAGCTAGTGGAAAAGGGGTATAAATGATGCTACAAGTACACTATGCTGACCAGTAACATACCTCCCAACAGTGGCGTAAGTTCGTCCCAGTTGCCCGGAGGCACGATAAATATTGGTGCCCCCCTTTCTTATATCAAGGTGTGTGCGTGTGTGTGTTCTCAGCAGTCATACCCAGGATTAGAACCCATGACCTGTTACAGACAGCAGACACTTTACTGATGGAGCTATTTGCTCCTGTATAGGAAGAATGAGAATTCTAACTATATGAAGTTACGTGTAATTGTCAGAGAAGTATCTTCATATATGTATCTTCATATAGTTAAAATTCTCGTATTTCCGATACAGGAGCAAACAGCTTCATCAGTAAGGTGTCTGCTTTCAGTGTAGCAGGTTGTGGTTTCTAATCCTGGATGTGACACTTGTAAAATGTGTATATTCAGTATAATAAAGAGGGTGTGATTTGTAAGGTGCAGGGACCAGTGAGGAAGTTGGCCACTGAACAGACAGCGGAAGATATCAATTAACTTAATTCAGTGGTGTCACAGAATGGGAGGAGAGGTGCCCCCTTCAGAGCAGGAGCCTGGTGGCAGATGACTCTGTTTCCTCCCACAGTTCTGCCTCTGCCTCCCACCATGACCCTCTCCAGTAGGGACAGACAGAATGCTCTGCTCCTGGACTTCCCTCTTCATGTATGATTGCCATCACCTGTGCTGAAACACCTTTCTTCTTACATAAACCTGTTCAAAACAGATGTCGGAAATCATACAGTAAAAGGCAGAGCATTGTGTCCCTCCTGGAGAGGGTCACGTTGGAACTGGGAGGTATACAGTATCACTATCCCGGAAAAGTTGCCTATTCTACACGACGCAGCATCGCTGACCTTCTGAAAAAGTTCTGTTTCAACTTTTCCACATAAGAACGGAGAATGGAGTTGGCGGCGTGGCTACATAACATACATACAGTAACAGAGTAACACTACTGTTAACTATAGTATGACCGCACGGCGCCCACTGCACTGAACGCACGCTGCATTGCAGCCGACCCGCCTTACGTCCCCATTAGTTCTTTCCTGCCTGGGCATTGCCATTCGCTCTCGTAGTGCCACGTGACTACTGCTTTGTTTCAGAGCGCGAATATTCCCGCCAGCCGCCGCCCCGCCCCCTCCACACTCTCGCGATACTCGGTCCCAGGCTGTCTGTGTGGAGAGTGGAGACGGAAGAGGAGCTCGCGGCCATTGTGCTAGTACGTGTGGTGTGTTGCTTTAGCGCGTGCTGTTCCCCTCGAGTCGGCCATGTCCCGGTATCTCCGTCCCCCCAACACGTCGCTCTTTGTCCGGAACATAGCGGACGATATCCGGTGAGTAGGATTTGGCAGCTAATGATGTAGGCCTGAAATGAGGGTAGGAAGCCCGAGCTAGCGGTATCGGGTCACCCTATGTAAGGTGCGGGAGCGGGGCCGAGTCCTGGCTGGCACAACGGCAGCTACCGCGTCTGCTACCTTCCCCCGCTCCCTCCTGCACAACGGGGTCCCCGCCCGCGTAACGCTCTCGCTGCGCTCCCCACCCCCAAGAAGTGCTTGTCCGATGTAGCTCGTACCAAGTGTCCCAGCCATTGTATCGGGGTCCGGTTTAACTGCAGTGACGAGGTGTACGTACGTGAGGAAGGGATGGGAATGTACTAATTCTAGCTGTATGATACCAGGGCAGGGTATTTCATTTGTGTCGGTATAATCTACAGTAATGGCGTTGTTAATGTAACTCCAGACAACTGTATACAACAATCTAAGGAGTCACGTGACCCTGTATGTGCAAGAGCTGTGTGCACAAACCCTGTATGTGTAGTAGCTTTACATCATGCATATTCTGTGCACTCCTATGGGGCTGCTCTATGTAGAATATATATTGGTGTCCTTGAAACAGGGCATCACCTACATACTACTGCTAATTGTTATGGGAGTAAAACACTGCTCATTTTAGTGAGCAGTTTATTATTTCTTCAACTAGAACATCTTCATGTGGCTCTGTATTTCATTTGTCTAATTTGTGGCCTGTTTGCATGCATAATATAATGCAAGTACAATAGATGTAAATGTACAGCTCATGAAAAGCAAATCCAGCATACTGATGCCACACTAATTGTTTTGGCAAATCAGTGCACTCCCAATAAGAGGGCATGTCCTCATGTCCACAATTGTCCACTCTTGGGGTACACCAGCACTCACAGGGGCACTGGGCATCCCTCAAACTCAATGTAAATAGATGCGGTGCACATGCTGGTGACAATCTTACACATCAATTTTCCCCACCCATGAGACACTGTTGTTGGGGATGGCACTTGGCAGGCTGTTAGTGGGGTGCTGCAATTAGGGCAAGGTGTTTTGACACTTTAAAATTGGGCAGGGTGTGGCATCGTGCTAAACCAACTGTGAACACTGCAAGATGGATTCATTTGTACACCATGATAGTTTATAGGACCTCTGAAATGGGTTCTCCCTAGGATGAATTTCACTTGCTGCCTGACACTATCCTAGTGCTCTGGTGTGACTGTCCAGGGTGGACAGAGCACAAACCAGTGATGCAGATCTCAGCCAATAGTTCCCCATTACCTGCCTAGCATTGAGCTCTTGAATAATAGAAATGCTGGGTGGAATCTGCTGATCTCGCTTTGGGGTAGCTATCTGATTGGGGACTGCCTGTTAGGGTGGGTAGACTCTAGGTGATGTGCTCTGAGCGACGTTGCCTAGTGTGTGTGCCCTTCCTGCCGGGGCGGTCATCAGCAGTGCGTACACACTGTGCGATATGCAAACGATATCGCTCAGTGACGTCACGCCGGGCCATGCATGCAGTTTTTGGATAACTGTCCAAATTGAGCTGCATGCTTGGCTAACAGCAAGGGTTGTTTATAACCCGCGGAGTCGCACATCGTTCGTCGTTAGGCAGCGTACACACTAGTCGATATGGTAAATGACAACGCCCAGGAAGAGCAAAATGAGCAACGTTTACTTTATCAGCAAGTGTGTACCCACTTTAAGAGGGGAGCCTCTGATGAGAGGCAGATCTGTGCCTGTGGTGATAGCAGCGCTTTGCTTATTTTACTGTGACATGCAGTGAGAGATTCCTCCACCATCTTTAAGATACAGGGCATGTTTTGGATGGTTGGAACTTTTGAGAGAGCAGATGTACACTGCTTCAGGGGGGGCTATTCAGTAGTTTCCTATCAATAGTGGGCACCTGACAGGTGGTGAGCAGAAAGGAGCAGTAACTGGGTTGGGTGTCCAAACCAGGAGTTGAGGAACTTTATGCCACGAAACCTGGGTGAAATAAATGAAGGCCCATAACAAATGCCCATTAATCAACGCCAACTATAAAACAATTTCTCCCCTCCCCCAATGTGTGCATTGTTGGACATTCACCAGCCAGCAAGTGGGCATATTATTATTATAATCCTTTATTTATATGGTTCCGCAGTGCCCAATTACAGAGTACATAAACAAATAATCAAACAGGAAAACAGCAACTTACAGTTGATGACAGTATAGGACAAGTACAGGGTAAATAAACAGTTACATCAGCAGATGACACTGGAATAAGTATCAGGTGGCAGAAGACTGCTGGATTTGGTACAGTTGAAGATTATTAAAGTAAGAAAGGATAAGCACATGAGGGAAGAGGGCCCTGCTCGTGAGAGCTTACATTCTAAAGCATATCTGCAACAGTCTACAAAAAAATATATTCAACATTTCCTCTATTTGAAAGTATTACACTGCCTCACCCAACTACTTTAATGCCACCCTGCTTGCAATTTTTTGGGGGTGATTTTTTATTTTATTTTGTCACTGCACTTGTTAAGTATTACCTCTCCAGCCTATAATGTAGCTGAAATTCATCACATTTCTCTGACGTCCTAGTGGATGCTGGGGACTCCGTAAGGACCATGGGGAATAGACGGGCTCCGCAGGAGACTGGGCACACTATAAGAAAGATTTGGTACTACCTGGTGTGCACTGGCTCCTCCCTCTAACTGAGGTCTGGAGGAGGGGCATAGATTTCTGTGCCCGGCCGAGCTGGATGCACACTAGGGGCTCTCCTGAGCTCCTAGAAAGAAAGTACATGTTAGGTTTTTTATTTTACAGTGAGACCTGCTGGCAACAGGCTCACTGCAACGAGGGACTAAGGGGAGAAGAAGCGAACCTACCTGCTTGCAGCTAGCTTGGGCTTCTTAGGCTACTGGACACCATTAGCTC
Organism: Pseudophryne corroboree; assembly: GCF_028390025.1. NCBI lineage: Eukaryota > Metazoa > Chordata > Amphibia > Anura > Myobatrachidae > Pseudophryne > Pseudophryne corroboree. The sequence continues at coordinate 545,231,508 of NC_086445.1, forward strand.
CAGAGGGATCGACCGCAGGACCCGTCCTTGGTGTTCGTTCCCGGAGCCGCGCCGCCGTCCCCCTTACAGAGCCAGAAGCAAGAAGATGGTCCGGAAAATCGGCGGCAGAAGACTTCAGTCTTCACCAAGGTAGCGCACAGCACTGCAGCTGTGCACCATTGCTCCTCATACACACTTCACACTCCGGTCACTGAGGGTGCAGGGCGCTAGAGGGGGGGTGCCCTGAGGGCAATAAATAACACCTTGGCTGGCAAAATAACCACAATATATAGCCCCAGAGGCTATATATGTGGTAATTACCCCTGCCAGAATACAGAAAAAAGCGGGAGAAAAGTCAGCCGAAAAAGGGGCGGAGCCATCTCCCTCAGCACACTGGCGCCATTTCTCCCTCACAGTTCCGCTGGAAGGAAGCTCCCTGACTCTCCCCTGCAGTCTACACTACAGAAAAGGGTAAAAAAGAGAGGGGGGGGGGGACAAATTTGAGGCGCAGTAAATATTATAGCAGCTATAGGGGACATAATTCAGTTAGTCCCTGCATTATATAGCGCTCTGGTGTGTGCTGGCATACTCTCTCTCTGTCTCCCCAAAGGGCTTTTGTGGGGTCCTGTCTCCTTTAAGAGCATTTCCTGTGTGTGTGGTGTGTCGGTACGGCTGTGTCGACATGTTTGATGAGGAGACTTATGTGGAGGCGGAGCAGATGCCTATAAATGTGATGTCACCCCCTGCGGGGCAGACACCTGAGTGGATGGACTTATGGAAGGAATTACGTGCAAGTGTCGACTCCTTACATAAAAAAATTTGACGACATGCCAAATGCGGGACAGCCGGCTTCTCAGCTCGTGCCTGCCCAGGCAATTCAAAGGCCATCAGGGGCTCTAAAACGCCCACTACCTCAGATGGCAGACACAGATGTCGACACGGATACTGATACCAGTGTCGACGACGATGAGTCAAATTTAATGTCCACTAGGGCCATTCGTTGCATGATTGAGGCAGTGAAAGAGGTATTACACATTTCTCTATCGTCCTAGTGGATGCTGGGGTTCCTGAAAGGACCATGGGGAATAGCGGCTCCGCAGGAGACAGGGCACAAAAGTAAAGCTTTCCGATCAGGTGGTGTGCACTGGCTCCTCCCCCTATGACCCTCCTCCAAGCCAGTTAGATTTTTGTGCCCGGCCGAGAAGGGTGCAATCTAGGTGGCTCTCCTAAAGAGCTGCTTAGAAAAGTTTAGCTTAGGTTTTTTATTTTACAGTGAGTCCTGCTGGCAACAGGATCACTGCAACGAGGGACTTAGGGGAGAAGAAGTGAACTCACCTGCGTGCAGGATGGATTGGCTTCTTGGCTACTGGACATCAGCTCCAGAGGGACGATCACAGGTACAGCCTGGATGGTCACCGGAGCCTTGCCGCCGGCCCCCTTGCAGATGCTGAAGTAAGAAGAGGTCCAGAATCGGCGGCAGAAGACTCCTCAGTCTTCTAAAGGTAGCGCACAGCACTGCAGCTGTGCGCCATTTTCCTCTCAGCACACTTCACACGGCAGTCACTGAGGGTGCAGGGCGCTGGGAGGGGGGCGCCCTGGGAGGCAAATGAATACCTATTTTGGCTAAAAATACCTCACATATAGCCTCCGGAGGCTATATGGAGATATTTAACCCCTGCCAGAATCCGTTAAGAGCGGGAGACGAGGCCGCCGAAAAAGGGGCGGGGCCTATCTCCTCAGCACACAGCGCCATTTTCCCTCACAGAAAGGCTGGAGGGAAGGCTCCCAGGCTCTCCCCTGCACTGCACTACAGAAACAGGGTTAAAACAGAGAGGGGGGGCACTAATTTGGCGTTAGAAATATATAAAAAAGATGCTATAAGGGAAAACACTTATATAAGGTTGTCCCTATATAATTATAGCGTTTTTGGTGTGTGCTGGTAAACTCTCCCTCTGTCTCTCCAAAGGGCTAGTGGGTCCTGTCCTCTATCAGAGCATTCCCTGTGTGTGTGCTGTGTGTCGGTACGTGTGTGTCGACATGTATGAGGACGAGGTTGGTGAGGAGGCGGAGCAATTGCCTGTAATGGTGATGTCACTCTCTAGGGAGTCGACACCGGAATGGATGGCTTATTTAGGGAATTACGTGATAATGTCAACACGCTGCAAGGTCGGTTGACGACATGAGACGGCCGACAAACAATTAGTACCGGTCCAGACGTCTCAAAAACACCGTCAGGGGTTTTAAAACGCCCGTTTATTTTAGTCGGTCGACACAGACACAGACAGGGACACTGAATCCAGTGTCGACGGTGAATAAACAAACGTATTCCTTATTAGGGCCACACGTTAAAGGCAATGAAGGAGGTGTTTCATATTTCTGATACTACAAGTACCACAAAAGAGGGTATTATGTGGGATGTGAAAAAACTACCGTAGTTTTTCCTGAATCAGATAAATTAAATAAAGTGTGTGATGATGCGTGGGTTCCCCCCGATAGAAAATTATGGGCGGTATACCCTTTTCCGCCAGAAGTTAGGGCGCGTTGGGAAACACCCCTTAGGGTGGATAAGGCGCTCACACGCTTCTCAAAACAAGTGGCGGTACCGTCTATAGATAGGGCCGTCCTCAAGGACCAGCTGACAGGAGGCTGGAAAATATCATAAAAAGTATATACACACATACTGGTGTTATACTGCGACCAGCGATCGCCTCAGCCTGGATGTGCAGAGCTGGGGTGGCTTGGTCGGATTCCCTGACTAAAAATATTGATACCCTTGACAGGGACAGTATTTTATTGACTATAGAGCATTTAAAGGATGCATTTCTATATATGCGAGATGCACAGAGGGATATTTGCACTCTGGCATCAAGAGTAAATGCGATGTCCCTATCTGCCAGAAGATGTTATGGACACGACAGTGGTCAGGTGATGCAGATTCCAAACGGCACAAAGGTGTATTGCCGTATAAAGGAAGAGGAGTTATTTGGGGTCGGTCCATCGGACCTGGTGGCCACGGCAACTGCTGGAAAATCCGCCGTTTTTACCCTAAGTCACATCTCTGCAGAAAAAGACACCGTCTTTTCAGCCTCAGTCCTTTCGTCCCTATAAGATCATATCTGCCCAGGGATAGAGGAAAGGGAAGAAGACTGCAGCAGGCAGCCCATTCCCAGGAACAGAAGCGTTCCACCGCTTCTGACAAGTTCTCAGCATGGCGCTGAGACCGTACAGGACCCCTGGATCCTACAAGTAGTATCCCAGGGGTACAGATTGGAATGTCGAGACGTTTCCCCTTCGCAGGCTCCTGAAGTCTGCTTTACCAAGGTCTCCCTCCGACAAGGAGGCAGTATGGGAAAAAATTCACAAGCTGTATTCCCAGCAGGTGATAATTAAATTACCCCTCCTACTACAAGAAAAGGGGTATTATTCCACACTATATTGTGGTACTGAAGCCAGAAGGCTAGGTGAGACTTATTCTAAAAAAAAATAAAAAAAAAATTTTTTTTGAACACTTACAAAGGTTCAAATCAAGATGGAGTCACTCAGAGCAGTGATAACGAACCAGGAAGAAGGGGACTATATAGTGTCCCGGGACATCAGGGATGCTTACCTCTATGTCCCAAATTTGCCCTTCTCACTAAGGGTACCTCAGGTTCGTGGTGCAGAACTGTCACTATCAGTTTCAGACGCTGCCGTTTGGATTGTCCACGGCACCCCGGGTCTTTACCAAGGTAATGGCCGAAATGATGATTCTTCTTCGAAGAAAAGGCGTCTTAATTATCCCTTACTTGGACGATCTCCTGATAAGGGCATAGTCCAGGGAACAGTTGGAGGTCGGAGTAGCACTATCTCGGATACTGCTACAACAGCACGGGTGGATTCTAAATATTCCAAAATCGCAGCTGATCCCGACGACACGTCTGCTGTGCCTAGGGATGATTCTGGACACAGTCTAGAAAAAGGTGTTTCTCCCGGAAGAGAAAGCCAGGGAGTTATCCGAGCTAGTCAGGAACCTCCTAAAAACAGTGCATCATTGCACAAGGGTCCTGGTAAAAATGGTGGCTTCCTACGAAGCAATTCCATTCCGCAGATTTCACGCAAGAACTTTTCAGTGGGATCTGCTGGACAAATGGTCCGGATCGCATCTTCAGATGCATCAGCGGATAACCCTATATCCAAGGACAAGGGTGTCTCTCCTGTGGTGGTTATAGAGTGCTCATCTTCTAGAGGGCCGCAGATTCGGCATTCAGGATTGGATGCTGGTGACCACGGAGCCCAGCCAGAGAGGCTGGGGAGCAGTCACACAAGGAAAAAATTTCCAGGGAGTGTGATCAAATCTGGAGACTTTTCTCCACATAAATATACTGGAGCTAAGGGTAAATTTATAATGCTCTAAGCTTAGCAAGACCTCTGCTTCAAGGTCAGCCGGTATTGATCCAGTGGGAAAAACATCACGGCAGTCGCCCACGTAAACAGACAGGGCGACACAAGAAGCAGGAGGGCAATGGCAAAAACTGCAAGGACTTTTCGCTGGGCGGAAAATCATGTGATAGCACTGTCAGCAGTGTTTCATCCCGGGAATGGAAACTGGGAAGCAGACTTCCTCAGCAGGCACGACCTCCACCCGGGAGAGTGGAAACTTCATCGGGAAGTTTTTTCCACATGATTGTAAACCGTTGGGAAATACCAAAGGTGGACATGATGGCGTCCCGTCTGAACAAAAAAACGGGACAGGTATTGCGCCAGGTCAAGAGACCCTCAGGCAATAGCTGTGGACGTTCTGGTAACACCGTGGGTGTACCAGTCGGTGTATGTGTTCCCTCCTCTGCTTCTCATACCTAAGGTGCTGAGAATTATAAGACGTAGAGGAGTAAGAACTATACTCATGGCTCCGGATTGGCCAAGAAGGACTTGGTACCCGGAACTTCAAGAGATGCTTACAGAGGTCTTATGGCCTCTGCCGCTAAGAAGGGACTTGTTTCAGCAAGTACCATGTCTGTTCCAAGACTTACCGCAGCTGCGTTTGTCGGCATGGCGGTGGAAAGCCGGATCCTAAGGGAAAAAGGCATTCCGGAAGAGGTCATTCCTACCCTGGTCAAAGCCAGAAAGGAGGTGACCGCACAACATTATCACCACATGTGGCGAAAATGTTGCGTGGTGTGAGGCCAGGAAGGCCCCACAAAGAAATTTCAACTCGGTCGTTTCCTGCATTTCCTGCAAACAGGAGTGTCTATGGGCCTCAAATTGGGGTCCATTAAGGTTCAAATTTCGGCCCTGTCGATTTTCTTCCAGAAAGAATTGGCTTCAGTTCCTGAAGTCCAGAAGTTTGTCAAGGGAGTATTGCATATACAACCCCCTTTTGTGCCTCCAGTGGCACTGTGGGATCTCAACGTAGTTCTGGGATTCCTCAAATCACATTGGTTTAAAACCAGTCAAATCTGTGGATTTGAAGCATCTCACATGAAAAGTGACCATGCTCTTGGCCCTGGCCTGGACCAGGCGAGTGTCAAATTGGTGGTTTTTTCTCAAAAAAGCCCATATCTGTTTGTCCATTCGGACAGGGCAGAGCTGCGGACTCGTCCCCAGTTCTCTCCCTAAAGGTGGTGTCAGTGTTTCACCTGAACCAGCTTATTGTGGTGCCTTGCACCTACTAGGGACTTGGAGGACTCCAAGTTGCTAGATGTTGTCAGGGCCCTGAAAATATGTTCCAGGACGGCTGGAGTCAGGAAAACTGACTTGCTGTTATCCTGTATGCACCCAACAAACTGGGTGCTCTTGCTTCTAAGCAGACTATTGCTAGTTGGATGTGTAATACAATTCAGCTTGCACATTCTGTGGCAGGCCTGCCACAGCCAAAATATGTAAATGCCCATTCCACAAGGAAGGTGGGCTCATCTTGGGCGGCTGCCCGAGGGGTCTCGGCTTTACAACTTTGCCGAGCAGCTACTTGGTCAGGGGCAAACACGTTTGTAGAATTTAGCAAATTTGATACCCTGGCTAAGGAGGACCTGGAGTTCTCTCATTCGGTGCTGCAGAGTCATCCGCACTCTCCCGCCCGTTTGGGAGCTTTGGTATAATCCCCATGGTCCTTTCAGGAACCCCAGCATCCACTAGGACGATAGAGAAAATAAGAATTTACTTACAGATAATTCTATTTCTCGGAGTCCGTAGTGGATGCTGGGCGCCCATCCCAAGTGCGGATTATCTGCAATACTTGTACATAGTTACAAAAATCGGGTTATTATTGTTGTGAGCCATCTTTTCAGAGGCTCCGCTCTTATCATACTGTTAACTGGGTTTAGATCACAAGTTGTACGGTGTGATTGGTGTGGCTGGTATGAGTCTTACCCGGGATTCAAAATTCCTCCCTTATTGTGTACGCTCGTCCGGGCACAGTACCTAACTGGCTTGGAGGAGGGTCATAGGGGGAGGAGCCAGTGCACACCACCTGATCGGAAAGCTTTACTTTTGTGCCCTGTCTCCTGCGGAGCCGCTATTCCCCATGGTCCTTTCAGGAACCCCAGCATCCACTACGGACTCCGAGAAATAGAATTATCGGTAAGTAAATTCTTATTTTCTGATATAAACCCAGGTACCTCAAAAAAGGGTATTATGTTTGGGGAGAAAAAACTACCAATAGTTTTTCCCCCATCTGAAGAATTAAATGAAGTGTGTGAAGAAGCGTGGGCTTTCCCTGATAAAAAATTGGTGATTTCAAAAAAATTATTAATGGCGTTCCCTTTCTCGCCAGAGGATAGGTCACGTTGGGAAACTCCCCATAGGGTGGATAAAGCGCTCACACGTTTGTCTAAAAAGGTGGCACTACCGTCTCCGGATACGGCCGCCCTAAAGGAACCTGCTGATAGAAAGCAGGAGGCTATCCTAAAGTCTATATATACACACACTGGTGTTATACTGAGACCAGCTATTGCTTCAGCGTGGATGTGCAGTGCTGCTGCTGCTTGGTCAGATTCCCTGTCGGAAAACATTGACACCCTGGACAGGGACACTATATTGCTAACCGTAAAGCATATAAAAGACTCAGTCTTGTACATGAGAGATGCACAGACGGAGATCTGCCGGCTGGCATCTAGAATAAGTGCATTGTCCATTTCTGCTAGGAGAGGCTTATGGACTCGGCAGTGGACAGGGGATGCAGATTCTAAAAGGCACATGGAAGTTTTGCCTTATAAGGGTGAGGAGTTATTCGGGGATGGTCTCTCAGACCTTGTTTCCACAGCAACAGCTGGGAAGTCAGCATTTTTGCCCCATGTCCCCTCACAGCCTAAGAAAGCGCCGTATTATCAGGTACAGTCCTTTCGACCCCAGAAAAACAGGCGGGGAAAAGGCGGGTCCTTTCTGTCTAGAGGCAGAGGAAGGGGAAAAAAGCTGCACCACGCAGCAGGTTCCCAGGAACAAAAGTCCTCCCCCGCTTCTTCCAAGTCCGCCGCATGACGGTGGGGCTCCACAGGCGGAGCCAGGTACGGTGGGGGGCCGCCTCAAAGATTTCAGCGATCAGTGGGTTCGCTCATGGGTGGATCCCTGGATCCTTCAAGTAGTATCTCAGGGGTACAAGCTGGAATTCGAGGCGCCTCCCCCCCCCCCCCGCCGTTTCCTCAAATCGGCCTTACCGACAACTCCCTCAGGCAGGGAGGCTGTACTAGAGGCAATTCACAAGCTGTATTCCCAGCAGGTGATAGTCAAAGTACCCCTACTTCAACAAGGATGGATGTGCAGTGCTGCAGCTGCGTGGTCAGATTCCCTGTCTGATAACATTGATACCCTAGACAGGGACACTATATTGCTAACTGTAGAGCATATTAAAGACGTAGTCTTATACATGAGAGATGCACAGAGGGATATTTGCCAACTGGCATCTAGAATAAATGCAATGTCCATTTCTGCCAGGAGAGTATTATGGACTCGGCAGTGGACAGGTGATGCGGATTCTAAAAGGCACATGGAGGTTTTGCCTTACAAGGGTGAGGAATTGTTTGGGGATGGTCTCTCGGACCTCGTTTCCACAGCGACGGCTGGGAAGTCGACATTTCTCTGACGTCCTAAGTGGATGCTGGGACTCCGTAAGGACCATGGGGAATAGCGGCTCCGCAGGAGACTGGGCACAACTAAAAGAAAGCTTTTGGTCTAACTGGTGTGCACTGGCTCCTCCCACTAGGACCCTCCTCCAGACTTCAGTTAGAATCTTGTGCCCGGCTGAGCTGGATGCACACTAGGGGCTCTCCTGAGCTCCTAGAAAAGAAAGTATATGTTAGGTTTTTTATTTTCAGTGAGATCTGCTGGCAACAGACTCACTGCTACGAGGGACTAAGGGGAGAAGAAGCGAACCTACCTGACTGGAGATAGTTTGGGCTTCTTAGGCTACTGGACACCATTAGCTCCAGAGGGATCGAACACAGGACCCGACCTCGATCGTTCGGTCCCGGAGCTGCGCCGCCGTCCCCTTTACAGAGCCAGAAGCATGAAGATGGTCCTGGAAATCGGCGGCAGAAGACTTCTGTCTTCAACAAGGTAGCGCACAGCACTGCAGCTGTGCGCCATTGCTCCTCATGCACACCTCACACTCCAGTCACTGATGGTTGCTGGGGGGGGGCACCCTGAGCAGCAATATTAACACCTTGGCTGGCAAAAAAAATCACATTATATAGTCCCAGAGGCTATATATGTGATAAATACCCCTGCCAGAATCCATAAAAAAAGCGGGAGAAAGGTCAGCCGAAAAAGGGGCGGGGCTATCTTCCTCAGCACACTGGCGCCATTTTTCCCTCACAGCTCCGCTGGAAGGATCGCTCCCTGGCTCTCCCCTGCAGTTTCAAGCACAAAAGGGTAAAAAAGAGGGAGGGGGCACTAAATTTAGGCGCAGCAATTATATGATATAAGCAGCTATAAGGGAAAACACTCAATTATAGTGTTAATCCCTGTGTTATATAGCGCTCTGGTGTGTGCTGGCATAATCTCTCTGTCTCCCCAAAGGGCTTTGTGGGGTCCTGTCCTCTGTCAGAGCATTCCCTGTGTGTGTGCGGTGTGTCGGTACGGCTGTGTCGACATGTTTGATGAGGAGGCCTACGTGGAGGCGGAGCAGATGCCGATAAATATGATGTCACCCCCTGCGGGGTCGACACCTGAGTGGATGGTTTTGTGGAAGGAATTACGCGACAGTGTCGACTCCTTGCATAAAAGGTTTGACGACATACCAAATATGGGACAGCCGGCTTCTCAGCCTGTGCCTGCCCAGGCGTCTCAAAAGCCATCAGGGGCTCTAAAACGCCCGCTACCTCAGATGGCAGACACAGATATCGACACGGATACGGACTCCAGTGTCGACGACGATGAGACTTTTGTAACTTCCAATAGGGCCACACGTTACATGATTGAGGCAATGAAAAATGTGTTGCATATTTCTGATGTTACCCCAGGTACCACAAAAAAGGGTATTATGTTTGGAGAGAAAACTACCAGTAGTTTTTCCTACATCTGAGGAATTAAATGAAGTGTGTGAAGAAGCGTGGGCTTCCCCCGATAAGAAACTGGTAATTTCTAAAAGGTTACTAATGGCGTACCCTTTCCCGCCAGAGGATAGGTCACGTTGGGAAACATCCCCTAGGGTGGATAAAGCGCTCGCACGCTTGTCAAAGAAGGTGGCACTACCGTCTCCGGATACGGCCGCCCTAAAGGAACCTACTGATAGAAAGCAGGAGGCTATCCTGAAGTCTGTATATACACACACAGGTATTATACTGAGACCAGCTATTGCTTCAGCATGGATGTGCAGTGCTGCAGCTGCGTGGTCAGATTCCCTGTCGGAAAATATTGATACCCTAGACAGGGACACTATATTGCTAACCGTAGAGCATATTAAAGACGCAGTCTTATACATGAGAGATGCACAGAGGGATATTTGCCGGCTGGCATCTAAAATAAGTGCAATGTCCATTTCTGCCAGGAGAGGGTTATGGACTCGGCAGTGGACAGGTGATGCAGATTCTAAAAGGCACATGGAAGTTTTGCCTTATAAGGGTGAGGAGTTGTTCGGGGATGGTCTCTCGGACCTCGTTTCCACAGCAACAGCTGGGAAGTCTACATTTTTACCCCATGTTCCCTCACAGCCAAAGAAAGCACCGTATTATCAGGTACAGTCCTTTCGGCCCAATAAGGGCAAGCGGGTTAAAGGCGTGTCCTTTCTGCCCAGAGGCAGAGGGAAAAAGCTGCAGCATACAGCCAGTTCCCAGGAGCAAAAGTCCTCCCCCACTTCCTCCAAGTCCACCGCATGACGCTGGGGCTCCACAGGCGGAGCCAGGTACGGCGGAGGCCCGTCTCAAAAACTTCAGCAATCAGTGGGCTCGCTCACGGGTGGATCCCTGGATCCTTCAAGTAGTATCTATGGGGTACAAGCTGGAATTCGAGACGTCTCCCCCCCACCCCCCCGCCGTTTCCTCAAATCTGCCTTGCCAACAACTCCCTCAGGCAGGGAGGCAGTGTTAGAGGCAATTCACAAGCTGTATTCCCAGCAGGTGATAGTCAAAGTGCCCCTACTTCAACAAGGACGGGGTTACTATTCCACAATGTTTGTGGTACCGAAACCGGACGGTTCGGTGAGACCCATTTTAAATTTGAAATCCTTGAACACATATATAAAAAAATTCAAGTTCAAGATGGAATCGCTCAGGGCGGTTATTGCAAGCCTGGACGAGGGGGATTACATGGTATCACTGGACATCAAGGATGCTTACCTGCATGTCCCCATTTACCATCCTCACCAGGAGTACCTCAAATTTGTGGTACAGGATTGTCATTACCAATTCCAGACGTTGCCGTTTGGTCTATCCACGGCTCCGAGGGTTTTTACCAAGGTAATGGCGGAAATGATGATACTCCTTCGAAAGAAGGGAGTTTTAATTATCCCGTACTTGGACGATCTCCTGATAAAGGCTAGGTCCAGAGAGCAGTTGTTGGTCGGGGTAACACTATCTCGGGAAGTGCTACAACAGCACGGCTGGATTCTAAACATTCCAAAGTCACAGCTGGTCCCTACGACACGTCTACTGTTCCTAGGGATGGTTCTGGACACAGAACAGAAAAAAGTGTTTCTCCCGGAGGAGAAGGCCAAGGAGCTGTCATCTCTAGTCAGAGGCCTCCTAAAACCAAAACAGGTGTCGGTGCATCACTGCACGCGGATCCTGGGAAAAATGGTAGCTTCCTACGAAGCGATTCCATTCGGCAGGTTTCATGCAAGAACCTTTCAGTGGGACCTGTTGGACAAGTGGTCCGGATCGCATCTTCGGATGCATCGTCTGATAACCCTGTCTCCAAGCACAAGGGTGTCTCTGCTGTGGTGGCTGCAGAGTGCTCATCTTCAAGAGGGCCGCAGATTCGGCATACAGGACTGGATCCTGGTGACCACGGATGCCAGCCTTCGAGGCTGGGGAGCAGTCACACAGGGAAGAAACTTCCAAGGACTATGGTCAAGTCAGGAGACTTCCCTGCACATAAATATTCTGGAACTGAGGGCCATTTACAATGCCCTAAGTCGGGCAAAACCCCTGCTTCAAAACCAGCCGGTACTGATCCAGTCAGACAACATCACGGCGGTCGCCCATGTAAATCGACAGGGCGGCACGAGAACCAGGACGGCAATGGCAGAAGCCACAAGGATTCTCCGATGGGCGGAAAATCACGTGTTAGCACTGTCAGCAGTGTTCATTCCGGGAGTGGACAACTGGGAAGCAGACTTCCTCAGCAGGCACGACCTCCACCCGGGAGAGTGGGGACTTCATCCAGAAGTCTTTCAAATGATTGTAAACCGTTGGAAAAGGCCACAGGTGGACATGATGGCGTCCCGCCTAAACAAAAAGCTAGAAAAATATTGCGCCAGGTCGAGAGACCCGCAGGCGATAGCTGTGGACGCTCTAGTGACACCGTGGGTGTACCGATCGGTTTATGTGTTCCCTCCTCTTCCTCTTATACCAAAGGTACTGAGGATAATAAGAAGAGGAGTAAGAACTATACTCATTGTTCCGGATTGGCCAAGAAGAGCTTGGTACCCGGAACTTCAAGAAATGATGTCAGAGGACCCATGGCCTCTACCGCTCAGACAGGACCTGCTGCAGCAGGGGCCCTGTTTGTTCCAAGACTTACCGCGGCTGCGTTTGACGGCATGGCGGTTGAACACCGGATCCTGAAGGATAAGGGCATTCCGGAGGAAGTCATTCCTACGCTGATTAAAGCTAGGAAAGAAGTAACCGCAAACCATTATCACCGCATATGGCGAAAATATGTTGCGTGGTGTGAGGCCAGGAAGGCCCCAACGGAGGAATTTCAGCTGGGCCGTTTCCTGCACTTCCTACAGTCAGGGGTGACTATGGGCCTAAAATTGGGTTCCATTAAGGTCCAGATTTCGGCTCTATCGATTTTCTTCCAGAGAGAACTGGCTTCACTACCTGAAGTTCAGACTTTTGTTAAGGGAGTGATGCATATTCAGCCCCCTTTTGTGCCTCCAGTGGCACCTTGGGATCTCAACGTGGTGTTGGATTTCCTAAAGTCACATTGGTTTGAGCCACTTAAAACCGTGGAATTGAAATATCTCACGTGGAAAGGGGTCATGTTGTTGGCCTTGGCTTCGGCCAGGCGTGTATCAGAATTGGTGGCTTTGTCATGTAAAAGCCCTTATCTGATTTTCCATATGGATAGGGCAGAATTGAGGACTCGTCCCCAGTTTCTTCCTAAAGTGGTATCAGCCTTTCATTTGAACCAACCTATCGTGGTGCCTGCGGCTACTACAGACTTGGAGGCTTCCAAGTTGTTGGACGTAGTCAGGGCCCTGAAAATCTATGTTTCCAGGACAGCTGGAGTCAGGAAGACTGACTTGCTCTTTATCCTGTATGCGCCCAACAAGTTGGGTGCACCTGCTTCAAAGCAGACTATTGCTCGCTGGATCTGTAGTACGATTCAGCTTGCACATTCTGCGGCTGCACTGCCGCATCCTAAATCGGTGAAAGCCCATTCCACGAGGAAGGTAGGCTCTTCTTGGGCGGCTGCCCGAGGGGTCTCGGCTTTACAACTTTGCCGAGCAGCTACTTGGTCGGGGTCAAACACATTTGCTAAATTCTACAAGTTTGACACCCTGGCTGAGGAGGACCTAGAGTTTGCCCATTCGGTGCTGCAGAGTCATCCGCACTCTCCCGCCCGTTTGGGAGCTTTGGTATAATCCCCATGGTCCTTACGGAGTCCCAGCATCCACTTAGGACGTTAGAGAAAATAAGAATTTACTCACCGGTAAATCTATTTCTCGTAGTCCGTAGTGGATGCTGGGCGCCCATCCCAAGTGCGGATTGTCTGCAATACTTGTATGTAGTTATTGTTTAACTAAAGTGTTATTGTTGAGCCATCTGTTGAGAGGCTCAGTTGTTGTCACTGTTAACTGGGTATTGTATCACGAGTTATACGGTGTGATTGGTGTGAGTCTTACCCGGGATTCTATATCCTTCCTTATTGTGTCAGCTCTTCCGGGCACAGTATCCTAACTGAAGTCTGGAGGAGGGTCATAGTGGGAGGAGCCAGTGCACACCAGTTAGACCTAAAGCTTTCTTTATAGTTGTGCCCAGTCTCCTGTGGAGCCGCTATTCCCCATGGTCCTTACGGAGTCCCAGCATCCACTACGGACTACGAGAAATAGAATTACCGGTGAGTAAATTCTTATTTTTCATTTATTAGTGGCTGTACAATGGGGAATTTTATGCAATGAGCCGCTATGAATTTTGGATGCGCACGCATTGGTCAGTAACTGTAGTGTTGACTTCAAGTTTTGTCCTGCACCTCAGTGGTGGGAGATAACCTGCAATGCTGGTGGGCATTATGTGCAGGTCCTGAGCTGAACATCATGTACAACTGAACCCCCCCCCCCCCTTCCTGGGGAATGAAAGAAATTGACATACATAACAGAAGGAGTGACTCCCACGTGTCTGAAGTGTTGATAATGAAGCATTACCTGATCTTCAATGATGATGAATGTTGGCTGGAGTTTTTTTGTTGTTGTTTTTTTAACTAAAAATGCATTCTTTTTATGGGGAAAAAGATTGGTTACTGTAGCAATGTTTATATATAGCTCAACGGTATTTTTTATTTAAATAGCAATACCAGGTTTTGTACATATAACACTAATAAAGGAATATTCCTTGCAATTTGCATGTTGGCATATCTGTACTTAAATTATACTTTCCTTTCAGATCTGAAGATATACGCAGAGAGTTTGGTCGATATGGTCCTATTGTTGACGTTTATGTCCCACTTGATTTTTACAATCGTCGTCCTAGAGGCTTTGCTTATGTTCAATATCCTTTCTTCCTTCAACCTGTTGGTGAGGGGAAGTGAAGTTTGCAAACAAAGATTGTGTAAGAGGTAACTCCAAGTGAAACAAATTGATTTGCTCACATCCACTTGACGCTGCTCGCTGTGCATTGCAAAGTATTCTGCTGATGCTTCCCAGGTATCTTATTTTATTGTGGGTGTTCAAAAAAAAAAAAAAAAAAAAATACTTATCAATTGTACATAATCATAGCTGTATAGTAAATGAATATTAGATGGTCCACTAACACTTAACATTGTCTATTGTATGCTTTTAAATTGTGTGTTTTGGATGGATATTTTTTTACCTTGATTCTGTCCCCTAATTCTGGTGTCCTCTGTTATCTCAGAATTGTAAAGCTGTACAGTAAAGGCGAACCACAGAGAAAGAATGAAAGAACCTTTTAGAGTAGATACCAATAGACAAAGCAAAGACCCCTTAATGATCAGGCTTGAAGAATTAAAGGGAAATTGGGAAAAGAAAAGCTGGAAGAAGGACAAGCCAAAATAGGAGTCAAAGCTTCGTTTTATTCACAAAGGGGAAAATTTATTTTTGAAAGTAAAAGATAAAAGCATCTGTTAATTGGCAAGCAACCCATGACAAGTCCTTCTTACAAGCTCTTAGAAATAAAAGATCAAGATGAAGTTGAATGGTGGCCAAGATTACAGTCTTGATGTATCCTGCCAAACAAAGACATATTTGCCATTTTGTGTAAGTACGCAATTTGATACTAGGTTGGTGTAGGCTGTAGGTTTGGTTGCTTACATGCAGGCTAAGGTGAGATCAGGTATTGGTATCCTTTTTTACTTTTTACGGTCGGCTAGCACAGTTTTATCTGATATTACTGTTTCAACGTAAACGCCAAACAGCAGGTCATAATTACTGTTGTAAAATGGAGTCTGAAATCATGACTTTTAATAGACTATTTGTCAGAGGACAGGTTAGTAATAGGAAGTCACAGTGCCTCATAGGTTGCATGGCATTGTTAGTGCATAATTGATGTGATGTCCATTACTGCTGGTTTTAATGTTGTCATTAATATAACTGCATGCACACTTGTTGGTAATGTGAAGCAGGAGAGCTTTTGCAAGTGGTTCCTTAATGGGAAAGGTATAACGTTTGGTTTAGAAATGTTGAAGAAAAAAACTGCTCTGTAGAGTTAATGGTGAATCTGGCCATTCTTCCATATTTTGAGCACATATGATGGTTCATGTGAGAAATTTGATA
Source organism: Pseudophryne corroboree (assembly GCF_028390025.1). Classification (NCBI taxonomy): domain Eukaryota; kingdom Metazoa; phylum Chordata; class Amphibia; order Anura; family Myobatrachidae; genus Pseudophryne; species Pseudophryne corroboree. The sequence continues at coordinate 545,247,070 of NC_086445.1, forward strand.
GTACCATCCATCACTATAATAGTGGCCATTTTAGTTTCTTATGATGCACTTTGTGCTGTCCCCTGCTCAGAATCTATACAAATGGGTGCCCGACTATGCAATTCAAAACTGCAAACTCCGTCTATAGCAGTGGTTTGTGTGCCCAAACCAGACTTTGCACACATTTATCACACCGCATGCAGCTGCGGGAAGGAACGCTTCCCGTGGCTAATGGGCTCTCAAACGGAGGGCAAAAATTGAATTCCTTCATCAGGGGCTCATTAGTTTAGCCACCCGGCAGGTGCCACCACAAGCAATTGAATCGCACCCATGAGGTCGTTCCACTTGCATTTCATGCTATGCATGGAATGTACATATGGGGGAGGAGGTTGCGGTGTTCTTGCTCGATGTAACACAGGTATTGCCACAATGCTTGGCTGCACATTTTTCTGCAATTATGGTACTGCCTACTTTGCTAGTTTTACACTACAGTTAAACCCACCACCAATGATTGCTGGATGTTTGGGACTGTTAAGTATACCCACTGAATTTTTTTTTTTTTTTAATTGTTTAGTGAAAAATATACTAGTTAGATGGGAATAGAGGGATTTCGATTTGTTTTTCTCTGCAGCTACCACTAGATAGAGCACTTAGCTGCGGGGAGACGCACTTCAGTTGGTAATCTGAAATGTGCAAAACGTGACCTGTTTTGGCACCGAAATGGCATTTTTTTTGCATCGTGCCCAGAACTTTAGTTGAGTTTAGCCATTTTACGCAGCTAAACCTGGCACTTCTGGACGCAAAACAATTGAATTGCTCCCACTGGACATCTGATGTGTGTAGTACGCATAAACGATTGAATTACACCCCGCAATCTCCATCACTTTAGACAGGTCGGGCGTGCAAAACAATTGAGTCTTGCCTTGTAAATGGTTGCCCCCTTTAAAAAATAAAAGAAAAAAATCATCATCGTTTGGGGTTCATTACATCCTTGCCTTAGTTTTAACTTATTTATAAAAAAAAAAAAAAAATTATATATATATATATATATATATATATATATATATATATATATATATATATATATATATATTTCTCTAACGTCCTAGTGGATGCTGGGAACTCCGAAAGGACCATGGGGAATAGCGGCTCCGCAGGAGACTGAGCACAACTAAAAGAAAGCTTTTAGACTACCTGGTGTGCACTGGCTCCTCCCACTATGACCCTCCTCCAAGCCTCAGTTAGATTTCTGTGCCCGGCCGAGCTGGATGCACACTAGGGGCTCTCCTGAGCTCCTAGAAAGAAAGTTTATTTTAGGTTTTGTATTTTACAGTGAGACCTGCTGGCAACAGGCTCACTGCATCGAGGGACTAAGGGGAGAAGAAGCGAACCTACCTGCTTGCAGCTAGCTTGGGCTTCTTAGGCTACTGGACACCATTAGCTCCAGAGGGATCGACCGCATGGAACTGGCCTTGGTGTTCGTTCCCGGAGCCGCGCCGCCGTCCCCCTTACAGAGCCAGAAGCAAGAAGAGGTCCGGAAAATCGGCGGCAGAAGACATCAGTCTTCACCAAGGTAGCGCACAGCACTGCAGCTGTGCGCCATTGCTCCTCATGCACACTTCACACTCCGGTCACTGAGGGTGCAGGGCGCTGGGGGGGGGGGGCGCCCTGAGCAGCAATAAAAACACCTTGGCTGGCAAATATATCACAATATATAGCCCCAGAGGCTATATATGTGATAAATACCCCTGCCAGAATCCATAAAAAAAGCGGGAGAAAAGTCCGCGAAAAAGGGGCGGAGCTATCTCCCTCAGCACACTGGCGCCATTTTCTCTTCACAGTGCAGCTGGAAGACAGCTCCCCAGGCTCTCCCCTGTAGTTTGCAGGCTCAAAGGGTAAAAAGAGGAGGGGCACTAAATTTAGGCGCAATATTGTATATACAAGCAGCTATTGGGAAAAATTCACTCAATATAGTGTTAATCCCTAAATTATATAGCGCTCTGGTGTGTGCTGGCATACTCTCTCTCTGTCTCCCCAAAGGGCTGTGTGGGGTCCTGTCCTCAGTCAGAGCATTCCCTGTGTGTGTGCGGTGTGTCGGTACGGCTGTGTCGACACGTTTGATGAGGAGGCTTATGTGATGGCAGAGCAGATGCCGATAAATGTGATGTCGCCCCCTGTGGGGCCGACACCAGAGTGGATGGATAGGTGGAAGGTATAAACCGACAGTGTCAACTCCTTACATAAAAGGCTGGATGACGTAACAGCTATGGGACAGCCGGCTTCTCAGCCCGCGCCTGCCCAGGCGTCTCAAAGGCCATCAGGGGCTCAAAAACGCCCGCTCCCTCAGATGGCAGACACAGATGTCGACACGGAGTCTGACTCCGGTGTCGACGAGGTTGAGACATATACACAATCCACTAGCAACATCCGTTACATGATCCCGGCAATAAAAAGTTACACATTTCTGACATTAACCCAAGTACCACTAAAAAAGGGTTTTATGTTTGGGGAGAAAAAGCAGGCAGTGTTTTGTTCCCCCATCAAATGAGTGAATGAAGTGTGAAAAATCGTGGGTTCCCCCGATAAGAAACTGGTAATTTCTAAAAAGTTACTGATGGTGTACCCTTTCCCGCCAGAGGATAAGTTACGCTGGGAGATATCCCCTAGGGTGGATAAGGCGCTCACACGTTTGTCAAAAAAGGTGGCACTGCCGTCTTAGGATACGGCCACTTTGAAGGTACCTGCTGATAAAAAGCAGGAGGCTATCCTGAAGTCTGTATTTACACACTCAGGTACTAGACTGAGACTTGCAGATAGTGCTGCTGCAGCGTGGTCTGTAACCCTGTCAAACAGGGATACTATTTTGCGAACATAAGACGTCGTCTTATATATGAGGGATGCACAGAGGGATATTTTGCCGACCTGGCATCCAGAATTAATGCAATGTCCATTCTGTCAGGAGGGTATTAGAGACCCGACACTGGACAGGTGATGCTGACTTTAAAAGGCACATAGAGCCTTATAAGGGTGAGGAATTGTTTGGGGATGGTCTCTGGGACCTCGTATCCACAGCAACAGCTGGGAAGGAAAAAAATTTACCTCTGGTTTCCTCACAGCCTAAGAAAGCACTGTATTATCAGGTACAGTCCTTTCGGCTTCAGAAAAGCAAGCGGGTAAAAGGCGCTTCCTTTCTGCACAGAGACGAGGGAAGAGGGAAAAAGCTGCACCAGTCAGCCAGTTCCCAGAATCAAAATTCTTCCCCCGCTTCCTCTGAGTCCACCGCATGACGCGGGGGCTCCACAGGCGTAGCCAGGTACGGTGGGGGGCCGCCTCAAAAATGTCAGCGATCAGTGGGCTCGCTCACAGGTGGATCCCTGGATCCTTCAAGTAGTATCTCAGGGGTACAAGCTGGAATTCGAGGCGTCTCCCCCCCGCCGTTTCCTCAAATCTGCCTTGCCGACAACTCCCTCAGGCAGGGAGGCTGTGCTAGAGGCAATTCACAAGCTGTATTCCCAGCAGGTGATAGTCAAGGTGCCCCTACTTCAACAAGGACGGGGTTACTATTCCACACTGTTTGTGGTACCGAAACCGGACGGTTCGGTGAGACCCATTTTAAATTTGAAATCCTTGAACACATACATAAAAAAATTCAAGTTCAAGATGGAATCGCTCAGGGCGGTTATTGCAAGCCTGGAGGCGGGGGATTACATGGTATCCCTGGACATCAAGGAGGCTTACCTACATGTCCCCATTTACCATCCTCACCAGGAGTACCTCAGATTTGTGGTACAGGATTGCCATTACCAATTCCAAACACTGCCGTTTGGACTGTCCACTGCACCGAGGGTCTTTACCATGGTAATGGCAGAAATGATTATACTCCTTCAAAAAAGGAAGTTTTAATTATCCCGTACTTGGACGATCTCCTTATAAAGGCGAGGTCCAAGGAGCAGTTGGTCGGAGTAGCACTATCTTTGGAAGTGCTACAACAGCACGGATGGATTCTATACATTCCAAAGTCACAGCTGGTTCCTACCACACGCCTACTGTTCCTGGGGATGGTTCTGGACACAGAACAGAATAAAGTGTTTCTCCCGCAGGAGAAAGCCAAGGAGCTGTCATCTCTAGTCAGAGACCTCCTGAAACCAAAACCGGTATCGGTGCATCACTGCACACGAGTCCTGGGAAAAATGGTAGCTTCTTAGGAAGCAAAATTCCATTCGGCAGGTTCCATGCAAGAACCTTTCAGTGGGACCTCTTGGACAAGTGGTCGGGATCGCATCTTCAGATGCATCGGCTGATACCCTGGTCCTTGGAGACAGGGTTATCTCTACTGTGGTGGCTGCAGAGTGCTCATCTTCAAGAGGGCCGCAGATTCGGCATACAGGACTGGGTCCTGGTAACCACGGATGCCAGCCTTCGAGGCTGGGGGGCAGTCACACAGGGAAGAAATTTCCAAGGACTTTGGTCAAGTCAGGAGTCGTCCCTACACATAAATATTCTGGAACTGAGGGCCATTTACAATGCCCTAAGTCTGGCAAGGCCTCTGCTTCAAAACCAGCCGGTACTGATCCAATCAGACAACATCACGGCAGTCGCCCATGTAAACCGACAGGGCGGCACAAGAAGCAGGATGGCGATGGCAGAAGCCACAAGGATTCTCCGAGGGGCGGAAAATCACGTCTTAGCACTGTCAGCAGTGTTCATTCCGGGAGTGGACAACTGGGAAGCAGACACGACCTACACCCGGGAGAGTGGGGACTTCATCCAGAAGTCTGCCAACTGTTGGTAAACCGTTGGGAAAGGCCACAGGTGGACATGATGGCGTCCCGCCTAAACAAAAAACTAGATATTGCGCCAGGTCAAGGGACCCTCAGGCAATAGCTGTGGACGCTCTAGTGACACCGTGGGTGTACCAGTCGGTTTATGTATTCCCTCCTCTGCCTCTCATACCAAAGGTACTGAGAATAATAAGAAAACGAGGAGTAAGAGCGATACTCGTGGTTCCGGATGGGCCAAGAAGAGCTTGGTACCTAGAACTTCAAAAAATGATATCAGAGGACCCATGGCCTCTGCCGCTCAGACAGGATCTGCTACAGCAGGGGCCCTGTCTGTTCCAAGACTTACTGCGGCTGCGTTTGACGGCATGGCGGTTGAATTCCGGATCCTGAAGGAAAAGAGCATTCCGGAGGAAGTCATTCCTACGCTGATAAAAGCCAGGAAAGAAGTAACCGCAAACCATTATCACCGTATTTGGCGAAAATATGTTGCGTGGTGTGAGGCCAGGAAGGCCCCAACAGAGGAATTTCAGCTGGGTCGTTTTCTGCACTTCCTACAGTCAGGAGTGACTATGGGCCTAAACTTGGGTTCCATTAAGGTCCAGATTTCGGCTCTGTCGATTTTCTTCCAGAAAGAACTGGCTTCACTGCCTGGAAGTTCAGACATTTGTAAAGGGAGTGCTACATATTCAGCCCCCTTTTGTGCCTCCTGTGGCACCTTGGGATCTCAACGTGGTGTTGAGTTTCCTAAAATCACATTGGTTTGAGCCACTTAAAACTGTGGATTTGAAATATCTCACGTGGAAAGTGGTCATGTTATTGGCCTTGGCTTCGGCCAGGCGTGTGTCAGAATGGGCGGCTTTGTCAGGTAAAAGCCCTTATCTGATTTTCCATATGGATAGGGCAGAATTGAGGACTCGTCCCCAGTTTCTCCCTAAGGTGGTATCAGCTTTTCACTTGAACCAACGTATTGTAGTGCCTGCGGCTACTAGGGACTTGGAAGATTCCAAGTTACTGGACATAGTCGGGGCCTTAAAAAAAAATTATATTTCCAGGACGGCTGGAGTCAGGAAAACTGACTCGCTTTTTATCCTGTAGGCACCCAACAAAATATTGCTCGCTGAATTTGTAGCACAATTCAGCTGGAGCATTCTGCGACTGGATTGCCGCATCCTAAATCAGTAAAAGCCCATTCCATGAGGAAAGTGGGCTCATCTTGGGCGGCTGCCCGAGGGGTCTCTGCTTTACAACTTTGCCGAGCTGCAACTTGGTCAGGGGCAAACACGTTTGCTAAATTCTACAAATTTGATACCCTGGCTGAGGAGGACCTTGAGTTCTCTCATTCGGTGCTGCAGAGTCATCCGCACTCTCCCGCCCGTTTGGGAGCTTTGGTATAATCCCCATGGTCCTTTCGGAGTTCCCAGCATCCACTAGGACGTTAGAGAAAATAAGATTTTACTCACCGGTAAATCTATTTCTCGTAGTCCGTAGTGGATGCTGGGCGCCCATCCCAAGTGCGGATTGTCTGCAATACTTGTATATAGTTATTGTTAACTAAAGGGTTATTGTTATGAGCCATCTGTTGAGAGGCTCAGTTATGTTTCATACTGTTAACTGGATATGGTATCACGAGTTATACGGTGTGGCTGGTATGAGTCTTACCCGGGATTCAAAATCCTTCCTTATTGTGTCAGCTCTTCCGTGCACAGTATCCTAACTGAGGCTTGGAGGAGGGTCATAGTGGAAGGAGCCAGTGCACACCAGGTAGTCTAAAAGCTTTCTTTTAGTTGTGCCCAGTCTCCTGCGGAGCCGCTATTCCCCATGGTCCTTTCGGAGTTCCCAGCATCCACTACGGACTACGAGAAATAGATTTACCGTTGAGTATAATCATATACATATATATTTATATATTTATATTTGTTTTAATTTTTTTTTTTTAAGTGCGGTTATCCCTTTAGCAAATGGCTAGTATGTTAGTTTGCTACTGATGTCCTTTTTAGGAACGATAAATTGGTTAAAAAAAAAAAGTCCCCCCCCCCCCCCACTGCTACCGCTAGGGGGCACATAACAGCAATTCAATTGTTGCTCCGTGTCGGTATCCATAAGCAGTGGGAGAAACCTCAACTGCCTCCTGAGGTGGTGAAAATACATGGTTGAAGCAGAGCCATGGTGCATGAACCAGGACTTTAGATTGGATTAGCAAATATTCGCAGCTAAGCCCTGTTTGGGCACTTAAAAAGTAATTGGTGCTCCAGCGGTATTGGAATTGCTCTGGTTGGCTCCCCCCAAAAAAAACATTTTTTATTTCCACTGCGGAACTGTGATGTCAACTTGTAGCAGTTATATCTAAATTAAGCCGAAAGGGGGAAAACAATGCTATACAGCTTCAAGCTGAATTCAATCTGGCGCTGGGCATTCTGCGTTTGGGCACCCAAAAATGTGACACTACGTGGATTTCTCTCGCCAGCTGAGGAGGGTGTGTACAGAAATAATGGGTGCTCATCAAACAACTGAAAGAAACCTCCCCTGCCCCCACAAATATTCAAGAGGAACAAGGCAATCGTCCCTAAGCAGTAAGGTAAATACTCCACTGCCTGTGCCCTGCAAAATGCCATTAAGTGAAGTGGCAATGATTTGTAGCCATTCTATAATCATGCTGCTGTCTAACAACTGATGTGAGTACTGCTTCCAACCATTACACTCAGGAATAAAATGTAAGCAAAGAGTGACCATATGAAAAGTAGTTATACATTTTTAGAGAGATTTAGGCTGATTGCTAGCTAAAATCCTCACGGCGCAGGGAAATGCTATACGGTAATCCCTGTTTAACTGAAAACTGTGGCATCAATGTGTTTTCACTGCTCGTGGACCCCTGATTGTTTTCTCGCTGACTTTACGTTGCAGCTTCACGAGCTGTCCATCTTATGTGGGTGTTATTCTTTGCTTATTGATTATGTCTGACGTGGCTAATTGAATATCCCCCTTGCAATTTAAAAGCTAACATAACATCAAGTGTTAATATCTGGGATGTTGAGCGTGAATGCTTTGGTAGCAACTCCATGACCAGACTAGTGGGGAGTCTTCTGATTTTAGAGGCATGTAATCACGTGTTTTTTTTTTTTTTTTTTGTAATCCTGGAATTTAAAGGCCATGAATTGGCCGCTGGAAATTCACAATACTAATTAATGAAGTCCCTATAAGTCATGGTAATGCTAGCTGCAGATCTGTTGGTGAGCTTTTATTTTCATCTTTCAAGAAGCCATAGTGATAGAAGGGCAGGATTAAGGATGCATACAGCTGTAAAGTTGCTAACTTGATTAATAAAACTTCTAAATTCACATTTTCTTGTCTATTTGGCAGTGGTCGCTTTTAAATTGTCCTTTAGCATACAGACTCTGCGATACACCCATTAACCATCCTAAAATGTTAAGATTTGACTCTTTGAACAGTCATTTTTGGAGTTTTGTCGGTAATGATATCTTAATTGAATGGAAAAAAAATGCCTATTTAGTTTTTTCATCAACAAAATTTAAGCACCTTAACTGCTAGCACGTTTGAAGATGTCCGGGATGCTGAAGATGCTTTGTATGGCTTGGATAGAAGATGGATTTGTGGGCGTCAGATCGAAATTCAGTTTGCACAAGGAGACCGAAAAAGTGAGTAACAAATGACTGCTAATAGGATTTGGGTTCGGAAAAGATCTTCTGATAAAAGTGAGCTTCAGTTTGTATTCAGTGTTTCTCTTACGTCCTAGAGGATGCTGGGGACTCCGTAAGGACCATGGGGATAGACTGGCTCCGCAGGAGACATGGGCACTTTAAGAAAGACTTTAGGTCTGGGTGTGCACTGGCTCCTCCCTCTATGCCCCTCCTCCAGACCTCAGTTTACTACTGTGCCCAGAGGAGACAGGGTGCTTTTCAGAGGCTCTCCTGAGTTTCTGACAAAGTATTTTGTTAGGTTTTTTATTTTCAGGGAGCCTGCTGGCAACAGACTCCCTGCATCGTGGGACTGAGGGGAGAGAAGCAGACCTACTTCTGTGAGTTGAAAGGCTCTGCTTCTTAGGCTACTGGACACCATTAGCTCCAGAGGGATCGGTACGCAGGTCTCATCCTCGCCGTCCGTCCCGGAGTCGCGCCGCCGTCCTCATCACAGAGCTTGAAGGTAGAAGCCACGCGAGTATGAGAAGTTAGAAGACATCAGAGGCGGCAGAAGACTTCAATGTTCTTCACTGAGGTAACGCACAGCACTGCAGCTGTGCGCCATTGCTCCCATTCACCTCACATACTGTGTCACTGTAAGGGGGCGGGGGGCGCGCGCGCCCTGGGCAGCAAATAAACCTCTCCTGGCAAAAGATGGGTATATACAGCCGGCCACTGTATATACCTACGAGCCTCTGCCAAAGTTTTGTATTTTAGAGCGAGGCAGAAGCCTGCCGTCGAGGGGGCGGGGCTTCTCCCTCAGCACTCACCAGCACCATTTTTTTTCGCCACAGCACCGCTGAGAGGAAGCTCTCCGGACTCTCCCCTGCTTAGATCACGGTGGCGAGGGTTTTAAAGTAGAGGGGGGGCACATAATTGGCGAATTGAGTATAAAAGCGCTATCTGGGTAAACATAAATATTGTGTTTTTGTCCTGGGTTATTATAGCGCTGGGTGTGTGCTGGCATACTCTCTCTCGGTCTCTCCTAAGGGCCTTGTGGGGGAACTGTCCTCAGATAAGAGGGTTCCCTGAGTGTGTGGTGTGTTGGTACGTGTGTCGACATGTCTGAGGTAGAAGGATTTTCGAGGGAGGAGGAGCAAATGAATGTGGTGTCGCCGTCGACAGCGCTGACACCTGACTGGATGGATATGTGGAATGTTTTAAGTGCCAATGTAAATTTATTGCACAAAAGATTGGATAAAGCTGAAGCTAGGGAACAGTCAGGGAGTCAACCCATGCCTGTACCTATGTCGCAGGGACCTTCGGGCTCCCAAAAGCGCCCACTATCCCAAATAGTTGACATGGATACAGACACGGATTCTGACTCCAGTGTCGAATATGATGATGCAAAATTACAGCCAAAGGTGGCTAAATGTATTCGATATATGATTATTGCAATCAAAGATGTTTTGTATATCACAGAGGAACCGAACCCCTGTCCCTGACACGCGGGTACACATGTATAAGGGAAAGAGAACTGAGAAAGGTAGCGCTGCCTTCCCAAGATACGGCTACCCTCGGGGATCCTGCTGATCGCAAGCAGGAGTTTACCCTGAAGTCCATTTATACACATTCAGGTACCTTACTCAGATTGGCTATTGCGTCAGCATGGGTGTGTAGTCCTGTAGCAGCATGGACAGATACCTTATCAGCGGAATTTGATACCCTGGATAAGGATACCATCCTATTGACCCTAGGACATATAAAAGATGCTGTCTTTATATATGAGAGATGCAGGTTCGAGAATCAAGGCTATGTCGATCTCGGCTAGAAGAGTCCTTTGGACCAGACAATGGACAGGTGATGCAGACTCAAAAAGGCATATGGAGGTTTTACCTTACAAGGGTGAGGAATTGTTTGGGGAAGGTCTCTCGGACAAAATCTAATTTTTTGCCTTATATTCCCTCACAACCTAAAAAAGCACAGTATTATCAAATGCAGTCCTTTCGATCAAATAGAAACAAGAAAGGCCGTGGATCGTCCTTTCTTGCCAGAGTTAAGGGGAGAGAAAAAGCTAGTTCCCAGGAACAGAAGTCCTCCCCGGCCTCTGCAAAATCCACCGCATGACGCTGGGGCTCCACTAAGGGAGTCCGCCCCAGTGGGGGCACGTCTTCGAATTTTCAGCCACATCTGGGCCCACTCACAGGTGGATCCCTGGGCAATAGAAATTGTTTCCCTAGGTTACAAACTGGAATTCGAAGAGGTGCCTCCTCGCCGGTTTTTCAAATCTGCTCTGCCAACGTCTCCTCAAGAACGGGAGATAGTGTTAAATGCAATCGACAAATTGTATCTTCAACAGGTGGTGGTCAAGGTTCCCCACTTCAACAGGGCAGGGGATATTACTCAACCCTGTTTGTGGTCCCGAAACTGGAGGGTTCGGTCAGACCCATTTTAAATTTAAAATCCCTGAACCTATACTTGAAAAGGTTCAAATTCAAGATGGAATCGCTCAGGGCGGTCATCGCCAGCCTGGAAGGGGGAGATTTTATGGTATCTCTGGACATAAAGGATGCATACCTTCATGTTCCCATATATCTACCTCATCAGGCGTACCTGAGAATTGCGGTACAGGATTGTCATTACCAATTTCAGACGTTGCCGTTTGGGCTTTCCACGGCCCCGAGAATTTTCATCAAGGTAATGGCGGAAATGATGGTGCTCCTGCGCAAGCAAGGTGTCACAATTATCCCGTACTTGGATGATCTCCTCATAAAAGCGAGATCAAGAGAACAATTACTGAACAGCGTGTCACTTTCACTGAAGGTGTTACAGCAACACGGCTGGATTCTCAATATCCCGAAGTCGCAGCTGGTTCCTACGACTCGTCTACCCTTCTTGGGCATGATTCTGGATACTGACCAGAAAAGGGTGTATCTGGCGATAGAAAAGGCCCAAGAACTCGTGACTTTGGTCAGGAACCTATTGAAACCAAAACAGGTGTCAGTGCATCACTGCACGCGAGTCCTGGGAAAGATGGTGGCATCTTACGAGGCCATTCCATTCGGCAGGTTCCATGCACGGACCTTCCAATAGGACCTACTGGACAAATGGTCCGGGTCGCATCTACAAATGCATCGGTTGATCACCCTGTCCCCCAGGGCCAGGGTGTCTCCTGTGGTGGATGCAGAGTGCCCACCTTCTAGAAGGCCGCAGATTCGGCATTCAGGACTGGGTCCTGGTGACCACGGACGCGAGCCTCCGAGGTTGGGGTGCAGTCACGCAAGGAAGGAACTTCCAGGGTCTTTGGTCAAGTCAGGAGACTTGTCTTCACATCAACGTCCTGGAGCTAAGGGCCATATTCAACGCCCTTCGTCAAGCGGAGACTTTGCTTCGCAACTTACCAGTTTTGATCCAGTCAGACAACCTCACCGCAGTAGCTCATGTAAACCGCCAGGGCGGCACAAAGAGCAGAGTGGCAATGGCGGAAGCCACTAAGATTCTACGCTGGGCGGAAAACCATGTAAGCGCCCTATCAGCAGTGTTCATTCCGGGAGTGGACAACTGGGAAGCAGACTTCCTCAGCAGGTACGACCTGTATCCGGGAGAGTGGGGACTTCATTAGGAAGTCTTCACACAGATTGAAAGCAAGTGGGGCCTGCCCCAGATAGACATGATGGCTAAAGGTATTGCGTCAGGTCAAGAGACCCTCAGGCGGACGCACTAGTGAAACCGTAGGTGTTCCACTCTGTGTATGTTTTCCTCCTCTTCCTCTCATCCCAAAGGTGTTGAGAGTAATAAGAAAAGGAGGAGTTCGGACAATCCTCATTGTTCCAGATTGGCCACGAAGGGCCTGGTACCCGGAATTGCAGGAGATGCTCACAGAAGATCTGTGGCCTCTTCCTCTAAGACAGGACCTGTTGCAACGGGCCCTGTATGTTCCAAGACTTACCGCGGCTGCGTTTGACGGCATGGCGGTTGAACGCCGGATCCTAGCGGAAAAGGGCATTCCGGGTGAGGTCATTCCTACTCTGATAAAGGCTAGGAAGGATGTGACAGCTAAACATTATCACCGTATATGGCGTAAATATGTTGCTTGGTGTGAGGCCAGGAATGCTCCTACGGAAGAATTCCATCTGGGCCGTTTCCTTCACTTTCTACAAACAAACGAGTGAATTTGGGCCTAAAATTAGGCTCCATTAAGGTTCAGATTTCGGCATTATCCATTTTCTTTCAAAAAGAATTGGCTTCACTTCCAGAAATACAAACTTTTGTAAAGGGACTGCTTCATATTCAGCCTCCTTTTGTACCTCTGGTGGTGCCTTGGGACCTTAATGTGGTTTTGAGTTTCCTTAAGTCGCACTGGTTTGAACCACTTCAGACAGAGTTAAAATATCTCACTTGGAAGGTGGTCCTGTTGGCCTTCGCTTCGGCTAGGCGAGTGTCAGAATTGGCGGCTTTGTCTCACAAAAGCCCCTATCTAGTTTAACATATGGATAGGGCGGAATTGCGGACCCGTCCTCAATTCTTGCCTAAGGTGGTGTCATCCTTTCATATGAACCAACCTATTGTGGTGCTGGTGGCTACACGAGACTTGGAGGATTCAGAGTATCTGGATGTAGTCAGGGCTTTGAAAATTTATGTTGCCAGGACAGCCAAAGTCAGGAAAACTGAAGCGCTGTTTATCCTGTATGCAGCCATCAAGGTTGGCGCTACTGCTTCAAAGCAGACTATTGCTCGCTGGATCTGTACCACGATTCAGCAAGCTCATACGACGGCTAGATTGCAGTTACCTAAATCAGTCAAGGCCCATTCCACTAGGAAAGTGTGCTCTTCTTGGGCGGCTGCCCGAGAGGTCTAGGCACTACAGCTGTGCTGAGCGGCTACTTGGTCAGGGGCAAACACGTTTGCGAAATTCTACAAATTTGATACCCTGGCTGAGGAGGACCTCCTGTTTGCTCATTCGGTGCTGCAGAGTCATCCGCACTCTCCCGCCCGTTTGGGAGCTTTGGTATAATCCCCATGGTCCTTACGGAGTCCCCAGCATCCTCTAGGACGTAAGAGAAAATGAGATTTTAAACCTACCGGTAAATCTTTTTCTCGTAGTCCGTAGAGGATGCTGGGCGCCCGTCCCAAGTGCGGACTGCTTCTGCAAGACTTGTATATAGTTTTGCTTACATAAGGGTTATGTTATGGTTGCTTTCAGTTTCCGACTGAAGCTATGTTGAATTTCATACTGTTAACTGGTTAGTTTATCACAAGTTATACGGTGTGATTGGTGTGGGCTGGTATGAATCTTGCCCTTGGTTTAACAAAAATCCTTTCCTTGTACTGTCCGTCTCCTCTGGGCACAGTTTCTCTAACTGAGGTCTGGAGGAGGGGCATAGAGGGAGGAGCCAGTGCACACTCAAATCCTAAAGTCTTTCTTAAAGTGCCCATGTCTCCTGCGGAGCCCGTCTATCCCCATGGTACTTACGGAGTCCCCAGCATCCTCTACGGACTACAAGAAAAAGATTTACCGGTAGGTTTAAAATCTTATTTTTTTATATGGTTGCTAGAGTGAGCTCAATTTTACACTAGATTAATATCCATAATTGCTCTAGCATCCATAAGGGATACTGGGAATCACTTAGTACGATGCGGTATAGATGGAGTTCAAAGGAGCCGGTGCACTTAAAATTTCTTCAACTGGGTGTGCTGGCTCCTCCCCTCTATGCCCCCTCCTACAGCTAGTTTAGAAAAGTGTGCCATCAGTAGATGGTACATTCTCTGGAGCTCCAGATTTTATTTTTTTCTTACGTTTATTTTAAACTTTATTTTCGGTATACTGTTTGGGCAACAGTATACCTGCACCATGGGAGTTGGGGGCGGTTACCGGTTTCTTGGCGTCAGAGCTGCTTCCCCGCTGCAGGACCAATGTCCTGAGAGTGTTGGTACCACAGGGCATTGTGCCTTAGCGAATGCAATCGCAGCACGCCACAGCCTGAAGGTGAGAAGAGTGGTGAGTACAAACCAGGGGCCCCACTTGGTGTGTCCTCGGTTCACGCAGGGGTGGCATACGGAACCCTCCCTGGGAGATCTGCTATATTCCCCTGTGTACACTGGCAGCGGTAGTGAAAACTAGCATTTATGATGTTTTACACTGTATTGGAGACATTGCCAGTATAAATAACTACATAGCTCTGGTGCCATTGCAGGGAAGGGAGCTTCTTCAGAGCGCGACCAACAGCATTTTGGCGCCTTCCTCTGCTTCCAGCTGCAAGGACACATAGCTCCTCCAGACACTCACAGATAATCAGGAAACTGGTACAGGGGTGTAAATAAGGGGGAGAGTCGCTATTGTACACTATATAGTGTCCTGAAAAGGACAATCCGGTGTTTCACTATATCTGTAAAGATACAGCTTGCAGTCTCACGGAGCCTGACAAGCTTGGGTGTGCTGTCCCTCTCATTCTGTGTCTCCTCCTCAAATACAGTAAGGCAGGCTTGCTATTGTAATGTGTCTCCTGTAAACATGGTCAAACACCAGTTATGTAGTGACGCACCAGAGTCTCTCCTCCTACGACTCGTTCCCTCGTGTACAATGCAGCCAATCCTCCCAAGTTAGTGAGGAGGCTGGAGGGGAGGGTAAGGAGCCATCCTGGCTAGGTGCCATAAAACCTGATGGCAGATATGTCATCACAGTTCACTGTTAATACTCGGAAGATACAACCGCTGCAGCAGGCTGTTGCAGACCTAGCTGCAAAGGCAGATGATTAACAACCCCGTCCCTTTTTCAGGGCCACATAAACGTGGGCTGCCTGATCTACTCTTAGATTCTGAGGATGTGGTACAGGAGGAAGGGGAGGAATTGGATCCTATTACTGAGGATTCAACTGCTGCACAGGGTATTGAGCCCCTCATACTGGCTATCGGGGATATATTAAAAATCCCTTTAGAAGATGCTGCAGCACCGCAGTTTATTTTTTAGCACAGAAACTCAGTGTCATTTTCCCTGATTCTCTGGAACTAGATGACATGTTTAAGCAAGCCTGGAACATTCCTGGAAAAAAAAAATCAGGTGACAAAAGGTTTTTGTGCACTTTCCCATTTGCCGCTGAAGGTAGGAAAAATTGGAAGATCCCCCAGCTGTGGATGTATCTGTATCCTGCCTGTCCAAAAGGTGGTACTGCCAGCTCTGAGCTCCATTACATTAAAGGACCCTGGGGATATGGAAAAATAGAAACTACACTAAAGTCTATTTACACAGCGGCTGGCGTATCACAAAGACCTGTGATAGGGGGGAGGGGAAATATGCCCCTGGTTACTACAGTGACCCTCATAAGACACATCCAAGACGCTGCACGTGTCCTGTGTGATTCTCTCAAGGAAATAGGCACTCTAAACGCTAGGACTACTGCCATGGCAGTGTCTGCATGCAGAGCCCTATGGCTGCATCAGTGGATAGCGGACGCAGATTCCAAGCCGTGTGGATTCTCTCCCCTTCTCTGGGGAGTGGCTGTGTTTGGGGTTGAGTTGGATATGTGGATTTCTAAAGTGTCTGCCCAGTCCTTTCGGTCTAATAAATTTAGATTTAGGGCCAGAGGTGCCTCCAATGCGGCTAGAGGCACCAGAGGTAAATCAAGAAAACCAGCAGCCGCAGGTTCTCGGAACAGAGCACCAGTTCAGCTTCCACTAAGGCCTTGGCATGACGGTACCCACCCACCCCTGAGGGGAACCTCGAGGTGGGAGCTCAACAGCAGTTTGCCATTATATATTGCAGTGACTTCAGCCGCGTCTGGGAAAGCTCCTTGCCAGGATGCCTGGGTAAAGGACCTCGTTTCTCATGGCTACAAGCTGGAGTTCGACTACGCTCCTCCCCAACGATTTTTCAAATCAAGCTTACCAGCTTTGGAGGATACACGAGTTACGCTGCAATAGGCCATCCTAAAGTTGGCTCAGTCCCAAGTCATTGATCCAGTGCCACTACAACAACAGGGGAAGAGTTACCACTCCAACCTGTTCGTGGTACTGAATCCGGAAGGTTTGGCAAGGCCCATTCTGAATCTAAAATCCTTGAACCCTTACCTAAAGGTTTTCAAGTTCAAGATGGAATCCTTGCGAGCGGTGATTGCAGGGCTGGAAGAACAGGAGCTCATGGTGGTGTTGGATATAAAGGACACTTATCTCCATATCCCGATTTGGCCGCCTCAACAGGCTTACAAACGGTTTGCCCTGCTGAACGATAACTACCAGTTCCAGGCGCTACCCTTCGGCCTGTCCACAGCTCCGAGGGTTTTCCTCAAAGGTGATGGCGGAGATGATTTTTCAACTCCGGGTCCAAGTGGTCAATATTGTCCCTTATCTTGACGATTTCTTGATAAAAGTGAGATCCAGGGAGCTTTTGTTGCTCCATTTAGATCGCACTATTCAGCATCTGTCACACCATGGGTGGATCCTCAATTTACAGAAGTCCCACCTGGAGCCAACTCTGTGGCTCCTGTTTCTGGGAATGTTACTGGATACTGTGGCTCAAAGTTTCTCCCAGAGGACAAAGCGAGGACACTCCAGGAGATGGTCCTACGGCCTACTCTAATATCCATCCATCTTTGCATAAGATTGTTGGGGAATAAGGTAGCCTCATACGAGGCAATCCAGTACGGAAGGTTCCATGCCAGACATTTCAATTTGATCTCCTGAGCAAGTGGTACGGCTCACATCTTCAGATCCACTGGATAATACGGCTGTCACCATGGTCTAGGACAGGGATGGAAAACCTTCGGCCCTCCTGCTGTTGAACTACACATCCCAGCATGCCCTGCAACCGGTTTTAGTATGGCAAAACTGTAGCAAGGCATGCTGGTATGTGTAGATCATCAGCTGGAGGGCCAAATGTTCCCCACCCCTGGGCCATGATTTCCCTTCTGTGGTGGCTATAGTCCTCAAACCTACTGGAAGGTCGAAGTTTTGGGATTCAGGATTGTATCCTCCTCACGACAGATGCGAGTCTGAGTCGAATCATTTTCTCATAGTCCATAAGAGAATACTGGGTGCCCACCTCAGTGCGTTGACGTGTCTGCAGGTTTTTCTTTTCAAGAACTTTACCTGTTCAGCTATTGCTGTTTGACATCAGCTGTTGCTGGTCGTTTTTATTTTGTTGGTGTGCTGGTGTATGTATCTCACCACTCATTGTTATGTTCCTTCTCTCAAGTATGCCCATTCTCCTTCGGGCACAGTTCTACCTACACTGGCTGTAGGAGGAGGCATAGAGGGGAGGAGCCAGCACACCCAGTTGAAGAAATTTTAAGTGTACTGGCTCCTTTGGATCCCATCATACTAAGTGATCCCCAGTATCCAGTATATGGACTATGAGAAAAGGATTTACCGGTAGGTAGTAAAATCCTATTTTCTGTTCCTTTCCTTCACTTGGGCTCCCAGATTGTAAGTCTGGTACAGCACACCAGTGCATTTTGTCCTGAATGCAAGACAATATGCCCCACAACAGTATCGCAGACATCATTGCTACAAGTAAAGCTATGTATAAACCTATACAATAGTCGGCCCGTTCTCCCAATATCTGGTTAACGGCTGTTGATAGGTGTGTATCCAGCACCGATGCAGGGTCCGTTAGCTGTTCAACGACTTGCTACGCTCCTGCAGCGGTCGAGGCAGGAGGTTGCATTCTATATGCTGCACATGTGACCTCCTAATTCCAATAGTGGAGGCACAGCTGGATACATACAAAGCCCGGCAGATCGGGAGCATTTTACCTGATCAGCTGGGATCGAACAAGTGTGTACCCAGCTCATCGTAAGATAATTCTGCAGATGGTTATTCATACACACTGACCAATCACCACTGCCATCTAAAAGATCTGAGTACAGTGGTCAATTAATCTTCTCCACCTGACAGTGTCCCGGCCTACTCGCCTCAGGTGGCGCGATCCTGTCTGTAGGTTAAAGCTCCTGTCCCACGCAGATGGGCGCAGCACTGCAGAAGCTGCTGTTGCCGCCTCCTCCCATACGCACACCAGGGAGATGATCTGCATAACCTGGTCCTTCCTGGTGATGCGCCGAACAGCCAATCCGTTTTGGGTTGGCCATACACACGGCACGATGAGCCAATGTGTGTATTGTCTGTGCAGCAGAGCTGATGCAATATGTCTGAACTATAGTTCAGACATATCGTTTGTTCACAACTACCGATCAGTCAACGATATATCTGCTGGTGTGTACCCAGCATAAGAAACACTTACGATTCATATCAAATAAGCTCTTTGCTTTAAATAACGCTGTAAAGTACAAGCCATATTTCTCCAGGGCTGTGGAGTCTAGACCAAACCTTTGACTTCTTCATGAATTGCAAATGTATATTACAAGTAACAATTTTTATGTAGTAAACACTGGAGCAGATTTAGAATTGAGGCAAACTGGGTGTGATTTGCACCTGGGAAAAACCATTCTGTTGCAGAGGTAAATGAAAAATGTACAATATGATGTGAAGTTGTTAGAGGTGCAGACTAGCCTTACTCTAAAATGCAGTGTGAAAATAGAGCTGACTGATTTATGCATGCAGCATGTAAAATCCTGTATTTTTCACTACAACCAGAAAAAGCACACCTTGCTTGCAGGGCTATAGATGCTTCGAAAAGTGCAGTTTGCCAAACTCTAAATTTTTGCCATTATTAATACTCTGCCTATACCCTGTACCACTACATCCTAATGTGATCACTGATATTTATAAAGTTTTTACTGTAAAGCTGAAGTCTGTATATTTAGTCTTAAGTTCAGTGATGTTTCGACTTATCACTCTTATCACCCCCCCCCCCCCCCCCCCTAAATATAAATATATTTTTTTTAAATTTGAATTTACATAAAATATACATGGGGGTGTTTTGCCCCACCCCCAGCGGTAGTAGATCCCAATGTCTCAGCCACCACTCACCGCCACCACTCTTCCCCCCCCTCTCCCCCATATCAATGGTCCCTGACTGTCTAGTTGTGTCCACCCCCCTCCCATGTGCCGCTATACATTTTATTACTTTAAATATATCTACCCCAGCCCTAGTGCAATACACCTTTTGTTGGGCACCAACCCCACACCCAGTGCCAAAATGACTACCGTTGCACTCCTCCTCCCCCTCCCCATTATTGTGGAGTCCCCCTCCCCCTCACACTTGCTGCAGCTGATTTCTGCATACGCAGAGGTCAGTGTAGATGTGCTTGGGAAGGAAACAGGTTTCCCCCACCCAGCATGTTTAGTTCTGGCGCATGTGCCTTGGAATGCTACTCACTAGGCTTTCTGGGGTGCGATTTTCAGCTGTGATGTCGCATGGGGGGCTGCTGCAGCAGGAGGAAGTATGTTTAGGAAATATGTTTTGCACTTGTTCAGAACAGATTTCCTCCATTACAGTAGGGAAAGCAGTGGGGCTTTCCGGACCTATGTTATATGACCTGGCCAGGTATTATACTACTGGCTGTATCTTGGTGCCAGTGATGTGGTTAACCACTTGCCTAGCATGCCGTATCAGATGCGACCATGCCTGCAAGTGCTCTATCTGACCTGGTCGCACAGGATGCGACCAGTCAGAGTGTTAGCAGCGTCAGGGAAGATAAACTTCCCTCCGCTGCTGCTGTCAGGGGGACCGGAAGGTCCCTTTGCCTCCCTGCACTCTCCCCCACTGATTGCCGTGCTGTCGATCACTGCTGATAGGTCGGCACGGCAGGATTTCCCCCCTCCAGCGGCTGCAGACAATGGCAGCCTCTGGGGAATGTAAATGAACCCTCCCTCGTCACCCCCAGACCTCCCCTGTATACCTGCAGGCTGTCCCGGCTTTCAAAATGAAAGCCACGATGGTCGCGATCGCTGTTTGAAAAATATTTTCTCTGACGTCCTAGTGGATGCTGGGAACTCCGTAAGGACCATGGGGAATAGCGGCTCCGCAGGAGACTGGGCACAAAAGTAAAGCTTTAGGACTACCTGGTGTGCACTGGCTCCTCCCCCTATGACCCTCCTCCAAGCCTCAGTTAGATTTTTGTGCCCGGCCGAGAAGGGTGCACACTAGGGGCTCTCCTGAGCTTCTTAGTGAAAGTTTAGTTTTAGGTTTTTTATTTTCAGTGAGACC
The DNA here is from genome assembly GCF_028390025.1 of Pseudophryne corroboree. Classification (NCBI taxonomy): domain Eukaryota; kingdom Metazoa; phylum Chordata; class Amphibia; order Anura; family Myobatrachidae; genus Pseudophryne; species Pseudophryne corroboree. The sequence continues at coordinate 545,267,565 of NC_086445.1, forward strand.
TGCTGGCAACAGGCTCACTGCATCGAAGGACTAAGGGGAGAAGAAGCGAACTCACCTGCGTGCAGAGTGGATTGGGCTTCTTAGGCTACTGGACAACATTAGCTCCAGAGGGACCGAACACAGGCCCAGCCTCGGAGTCCGGTCCCAGAGCCGCGCCGCCGGCCCCCTTACAGAGCCAGAAGCAAGAAGAGGTCCGGAAAATCGGCGGCAGAAGACATCCTGTCTTCACCAAGGTAGCGCACAGCACTGCAGCTGTGCGCCATTGCTCCTCAGCACACTTCGGTCACTGAGGGTGCAGGGCGCTAGGGGGGGGGCGCCCTGAGCAGCAATAAAAACACCTTGGCTGGCGAAAATACATCACATATAGCCCCCAGGGCTATATGGATGAATTTTAACCCCTGCCAGATTCCACAGAAAAACGGGAGAAAAGGCCGCCGAGAAGGGGGCGGAGCCTATCTCCTCAGCACACTGGCGCCATTTTCTCTCACAGCTCCGTTGGAGGGAAGCTCCCTGGCTCTCCCCTGCAGTTACTACACTACAGAAAGGGGTTAAAAAAGAGAGGGGGGCACTAATTAGGCGCAGTATAACAATACAGCAGCTATAAGTGGAAAAACACTTATATAAGGTTATCCCTGTATATATATATATATATATTATAGCGCTCTGGTGTGTGCTGGCATACTCTCCCTCTGTCTCCCCAAAGGGCTAGTGGGGTCCAGTCCTCTATCAGAGCATTCCCTGTGTGTGTGCTGTGTCGGTACGTTGTGTCGACATGTATGAGGAGGAAAATGAGGTGGAGGCGGAGCAATTGCCTGTAACAGAGATGTCACCCCCTAGGGAGTCGACACCTGAGTGGATGAGCTTATGGAAGGAATTATGTGACAGTGTCGGCTCTTTACAAAAGATTGATGACATGAGACAGCCGGCGACTCAGCCTGTGCCTGTCCAGGTGTCTCAAAAGCCATCAGGGGCTCTAAAACGCCCGTTACCTCAGATGGCAGATACAGACGCCGACACGGATACTGACTCCAGTGTCGACGATTAAGAGACGAATGTGACTTCCAGTAGGGCCACACGTTACATGATTGAGGCTATGGAAAATGTTTTTACACATTTCTGATACCAGTACCACTAAAAAGGGTATTATATTGGGGGAGAAAAAACTGCCTGTAGTTTTTCCTGCATCTGAGGAATTAAATGAATTGTGTGATGATGCGTGGGTTTCCCCCGATAAAAACTGTTAATTCCTAAAAAGTTATTAGCATCATACCCCTTCCCGCCAGAGGATAGGGCACGTTGGGAAACGCCCCCTAGGGTGAATAAAGCGCTCACACGCTTGTCTAAACAGGTGGCACTACCGTCCCCGGATACGGCCGCCCTTAAGGAACCTGCTGACAGAAAGCAGTAAAATATATACACTCACACGGGTGTGATACTGCGACCAGCAATCGCCTCAGCCTGGATGTGCAGTGCTGGGGTGGCTTGGTCGGATTCCCTGACTGACCATATTGATACCCTAGATAGGGACAGTATATTACTGACTATAGAGCATTTAAAAGATGCATTTCTATATATGCGTGATGCACAGAGGGATATTTGCCGACTGGCATCAAGAGTAAGTGCGCTGTCCATTTCTGCCAGAAGAGGGTTATGGACAAGACAGTGGTCAGGTGATGCTGATTCCAAAAGGCATATGGAAGTATCGCCTTATAAAAGGGAGGAGTTATTTGGGGTAGGTCTAACAGACCTGGTGGCCACGGCAACGGCTGGGAAATCCACATTTTTACCCCAGGTAGCCTCTCAACATAAGAAGACGCCGTATTATCAGGCGCAGTCCTTTGGGCCCCATAAGGGCAAGCGGGCAAAAGGCTCCTCATTTCTGCCCCGTGGCAGAGGGAGAGGAAAAAGGCTGCAGCAAACAGCCAGTTCCCAGGAACAGAAGCCCTCTCCCGTTTTCTGCCAAGTCCTCAGCATGACGCTGGGGCTTTACAAGCGGACTCGGGCACGGTGGGGGCCCGTCTCAAAAATTTCAGCGTGCAGTGGGCTCACTCACAGGTGGACCCCTGGATCCTTCAGGTGGTATCTCAGGGGTACAAATTGGAATTCGAGACGTCTCCCCTTCGCCGTTTTCCTAAAGTCTGCTTTACCGACGTCTCCCTACGACAGGGAGGCGGTATGGGAAGCCATTCACAAGCTGTATTCCCAGCAGGTGATAATCAAGGTACCCCTCCTACAACAGGGAAAGGGGTATTATTCCACGCTGTTTGTGGTACCGAAGCCGGACGGCTCGGTGAGACCTAATTTAAATCTGAAATCCTTGAACACTTACATACAAAGGTTCAAATTCAAGATGGAGTCACTCAGAGCGGTGATGGCAAACCTGGAAGAAGGGGATTATATGGTGTCTCTGGACATCAAGGATGCTTATCTCCATGTCCCAATTTACCCTTCTCACCAAGGGTACCTCAGGTTTGTGGTACAGAACTGTCACTATCAGTTTCAGACGCTGCCGTTTGGTTTGTCCACGGCACCCCGGGTCTTTACCAAAGTAATGGCCGAAATGATGATACTCCTTCGAAGGAAGGGAGTTTTAATTATCCCTTACTTGGACGATCTCCGGATAAGGGCAAGATCCAGGGAACAGTTGGTAGTCGGGGTAGCACTATCTCAAGTAGTGTTACGGCAGCACGGTTGGATTCTTAATATTCCAAAATCGCAGCTGATCCCGACGACACGTCTTCTATTCCTAAGGATGATCCTGGATACAGTCCAGAAAAAGGTGTTTCTCCAGGAGGAGAAAGCCATGGAGTTATCCGAACTAGTCAGAAACCTCCTAAAACCAGGCCAAGTATCAGTGCACAAGGGTCCTGGGAAAAATGGTGGCTTCCTACGAAGCAATTCCATTCGGCAGATTCCACGCAAGAACTTTCCAGTGGGACCTGCTGGAAAAGTGGTCCGGATCGCATCTTCAGATGCATCAGCGGATAACCCTGTCACCAAAGACAAGGGTGTCTCTCCTGTGGTGGTTGCAGAGTGCTCATCTTCTAGAGGGCGCAGATTCGGCATTCAGGACTGGGTCCTGGTGACCACGGATGCCAGCCTGCGAGGCTGGGGAGCAGTCACACAGGGAAGAAATTTCCAGGGCTTGTGGTCAAGCCTGGAGACATCACTTCACATAAATATCTTGGAGCTAAGGGCCATTTACAATGCCCTAAGCCAAGCAAGATCTCTGCTTCAAGGTCAGCCGGTGCTGATCCAGTCGGACAACATCACGGCAGTCGCCCACGTAGACAGACAGGGCGGCACAAGAAGCAGGAGGGCAATGGCAGAAGCTGCAAGGATTTTTCGCTGGGCGGAAAATCATGTGATAGCATTGTCAGCAGTGTTCATTCCGGGAGTGGACAACTGGGAAACAGACTTCCTCAGCAGAAGTCTTCCACATGATTGTAAACCGTTGGGAAAAACCAAAGGTGGACATGATGGCGTCCCGCCTAAACAAAAAATTGGACAGGTATTGCGCCAGGTCAATGGACCCTCAGGCAATAGCTGTGGACGCTCTGGTAACACCGTGGGTGTACCAGTCAGTGTATGTGTTCCCTCCTCTTCCTCTCTTACCAAAAGTATTGAGAATTATAAGACGGAGGGGAGTAAGAACTATACTCGTGGCTCCGGATTGGCCAAGAAGGACTTGGTACCCGGAACTTCAAGAGATGCTCACGGAGGACCCGTGGCCTCTACCTCTAAGAAGGGACCTGCTCCATCAAGGACCCTATCTATTCCAAGACTTACCGCGGCTGCGTTTGACGGCAGGGCGGTTGAACGCCGGATCCTGAAGGAAAAAGGCATTCCGGATGAAGTCATCCCTACCCTGATCAAAGCCAGGAAGGATGTAACCGCAAAGCGTTATCACCGCATTAGGCGAAAATATGTTGCGTGGTGCGAGGCCAGTAAGGCCCCGATGGAGGAATTTCAACTAGGTCGATTCCTGCATTTCCTGCAAACAGGAGTGTCTATGGGCCTAAAATTGGGGTCCATTAAGGTTCAAATTTCGGCCCTGTCAATTTTCTTCCAGAAAGAACTAGCTTCAGTTCCTGAAGTTCAGACGTTTGTAAAAGGGGTACTGCATATACAGCCTCCTTTTGTGCCTCCAGTGGCACCTTGGGATCTCAATGTAGTTTTGGGGTTCCTAAAGTCACAATGGTTTGAACCACTTGAATCTGTGGAGTTAAAATATCTCACATGGAAAGTGGTCATGCTGTTGGCCCTGGCCTCGGCCAGGCGCGTGTCAGAATTGGCGGCTTTATCCTGTAAAAGCCCTTATCTGATCTTCCATTCAGACATGGCGGAATTGAGGACTCGTCCTCATTTTCTCCCTAAGGTGGTTTCAGCGTTTCATCTGAACCAACCTATTGTGGTACCTGCGGCTACTAGTGACTTGGAGGACTCCCAAGTTGTTGGACGTAGTCAGGGCCTTGAAAATATGTTTCCAGGACGGCTGGAGTCAGAAAATCTGACTCGCTGTTTATCCTGTATGCACCCAACAAGCTGGGTGCTCCTGCTTCTAAGCAGACTATTGCTCGTTGGATTTGTAGTACAATTCAGCTTGCACATTCTGTGGCAGGCCTGCCACAGCCAAAATCTGTAAAAGCCCATTCCACAAGGAAAGTGGGCTCATCTTGGGCGGCTGCCCGAGGGGTCTCGGCTTTACAACTTTGCAGAGCAGCTACTTGGTCAGGGGCAAACACGTTTGCTAAATTCTACAAATTTTATACCCTGGCTGAGGAGGACCTGGAGTTCTCTCATTCGGTGCTGCAGAGTCATCCGCACTCTCCCGCCCGTTTGGGAGCTTTGGTATAATCCCCATGGTCCTTACGGAGTCCCCAGCATCCACTAGGACGTTAGAGAAAATAAGATTTTACTTACCGATAAATCTATTTCTCGTAGTCCGTAGTGGATGCTGGGCGCCCATCCCAAGTGCGGATTGTCTGCAATACTTGTACATAGTTATTGTTAACTAAATCGGGTTATTATTGTTGTGAGCCATCTTTTCAGAGGCTCCTCTGTTATCATGCTGTTAACTGGGTTCAGATCACAGGTTGTACGGTGTGATTGGTGTGGCTGGTATGAGTCTTACCAGGGATTCAATATCCTTCCTTATTGTGTACGCTCGTCCGGGCACAGTATCCTAACTGAGGCTTGGAGGAGGGTCATAGGGGGAGGAGCCAGTGCACACCAGGTAGTCCTAAAGCTTTTACTTTTGTGCCCAGTCTCCTGCGGAGCCGCTATTCCCCATGGTCCTTATGGAGTTCCCAGCATCCACTACGGACTACGAGAAATAGAATTATCGGTAAGTAAATTCTTATTTTTACATTTAAATCATTTGGGATAGGGTTAAATTCATGTTCCTCACCTAATTCACTCATAAAAAAAACCCTGGCAATTTCGTAGCCTTTTTTTGGCCAAAGAAATAGTTAAGGGAAAGTTCATTTTATTTTTTTTCTCACAACTTTGTACTTTTGGAGAAAATAATTTCTGCAGCAGGGTACACAGGTTCTCACAGGGAAACATAGGGGTGTAGAGTGGATATTGATCCAGAGGCACCAACAGGCTAAAGCTTTATCTGTCCCAGGATGCATAAGGGCATCCTCTATAACCCTGCCTCCAGGCACTGAGCTCAGTTTTGAGTTGGTGCCTGCAGTAGCAGGTCGCCTAACAGGAGGGCTGCACTGGGCAGCCCAGAAACGCACTTTTCTTAGAAATCTCTCTGGCTGGGCTGTCTGCGCTGTATGTCAGTGACATTCAGTGCTGCAGCTCCACCTCCCAAGCAGCGTCTCATACTCCCGCTGGCCTGGTTCCCGGGTACTTTCGACGGAGATGTCCCGGTTTAGGCACATTCTCAGTCTGCTCTCCTGGTTCGCGTGGCTGCTACAGGGAGGAGGTAAGAGGGACCCACCATTAAATCGCGTTCTGTCTGGGAAGGCTGGCCGTGGCGCTGGCGTGGACACTCACTGGGCATGGACCCCACCAGGGCATTAGAGTACAGGTAGAGTGTACGAACACCCCATTTAATAAGGCTCAGCAGTACTGGGGGTGGAAGTCCAGCATAGGGGAGGTGGTGCTTGACCTGTAGCCCCTGCCCAGGGCACCCTCTCCATGCAGATTTTCCGCCCATGAGCTGCGTCACACTCTCCCTCACTCCCTGACTGCGACGCTGGGTGCCATCTTCACAGCATAGCTGCAGCAGGTCTCCGGGACTGCAGGGAAAGTCAAGTCTCCCTTGTAAAGCCGCCTGTACACAGCACTGAGACTTTACAAACACTTGAGTATCCTACATGTCTTGAGACGGTGTTAGTTGAGAGAGGGTGCCTTACAGTATATATTGTACGAGTATTCTGATTTATCTTGCGGTTACTGACCGTGCTGTGATTGATGGCTATATCCAGTACAGCTTTGTGATAATTTCTGCATTGCCTGTGACTGTGTGCTTGTATTTGCTGTGTGTTTTTCACTGTTTCCCAGATATAACTGTCACTATATTTTGTACCCTGGGCTAGGTGCGTTTGGGTTTTATAATACAGTATTACACAGTATTTATCTATATAAGTATATTCTACTGTAATACCAGGTTTTTATTCAGGTATTTTGTCTGGCTTAATTGTACTATAATTGCCCTGTTGCACATTTATCATGTCTAACAGGAAGGGCAGTAAATCTGTGTAAGATCATGCAGAGCATGCTGAAAGGACTGATCAGAGGGGGTTGTGTTGTATGATGGTCTGCGTATTACCCAGTCAGTCCGCAGCTCCTACACCTACTCAGGAGCCACCCTGGGCTGCATACACCACCCTGCTGGGTACTCTGGTGGAACGCTTTGCGACCCCTATGGGACCACCTGTTTAACTTCCACAAATAGTCCCTATGGTTAATCTGCTTTGGGTGGAAAATCTAACCAACTGCAGCAACTAAATCAGTCTTTGGTTAGACAAAAATCTACTCCCAGGTCTCCCGAGTTCTGCATAATCCTATTGCCATGTCGCATCAGCAGTTCCTGCTGTTTGCTATTGGCAACCTTCATTACCAATTCCAGGCTCTACCATTTGGTCTGGCTGCTGCTCCTCCGATATTTACAAAGGTCATGGCCGTTAGGACGGCCATCTCCATTGCCAGGGAATCAGAATCCTCCCGTACTTGGACGACCTGTTGATTCTAGCAAATTCCCACAAAGTTCTCCTCAGACATTTGCACTTGACGGTGGATTTTCTGCAAGCCCATGTATGGCTCATAAATTAAAGTCTTTGCTGGCCCCAGCTCAGAGCATGGTGCACCTAGTGGTACTCTTGGACAGTCAGGATATGCAGATACAACACTTCATTCGTCGCCCCAGTGTCGATACACTCATCGATGCAAAGCCTTGGCTTGATGGTGTACTCATTCGACATGGTCGAGTATGCTCAATTTCACTCTCGTCCTTTCCAACGGTTGATTCAGTCAAAATGGGATGGCCTACCTCATCGGATCAGGTGCCAGATGGTCTCATAGATTCTGGATGTTTGTCTGTCACTGTCCTGGTGGCTTCAGGATTAGCAGGTGTGCAGGGACCGTCCATTCTGGATCCCCAACTGGGTCTTGTTGATAATGGATGTCGGTCTCCGAAGATGGGGAGCGGTGTTGAAGTAACACTCGTCTCAGGGTCGTTGGACCAAGCAGGAATCACTCCCGATCAATATTCTGGAGCTGTGGGCTGTGTTCAATGCACCGACCCTTGCACTACAACTACCATTACGAAACAGGCCTGTTCAGGTACAGCCTGTCAATGCCACTACGATGGCTTACATAAACCATCAAGGTGGCACTCGAAGCTGCATGGCAATGAAGGATGTGTCAAAAACCCTTTGCTTGGCGGAACGCCATCTCGGCAGTGTTCATTCCAGGTGTCCTAAACTTGGAAGCAGACTTCCTCAGTCGCCAGGACGTTCATTCCAGAGAATGGGGCCTACATATGGAAGTTTTTTTTTAACTCCTGGTGGACAGGTGGGGCCGATTAGATGTGGACATGATGGTGTCTTGACACAACTGCAAGGTTCCGGTCTTCAGATCACGGACCAGGGATCCTCAGGCAGCATTCGTGGATGCACAGGCAGTTCCATGGAACTTTCGGCTGCCTTACATATTCCGTCCAGTGTAACTCCTGCCCAGGGCACTGCGGGAGTTCAAACAAGGAGTTATGTTAATACAGGTTGCTCCGGCATAGCCCAGATGGCATTGGTTCTCAGACCTGCAGGGTATGTCGACAGAGTATCCCCTTCTACTTCCACAGTGTCAAGACCTCCTTGTACAGGGCCCTTGTCTCTATCCAGACTGGCTTTGATGGCGTGGCTCTTGAAGCATTACTCCTGAGGGCCAAAGGTTTTACTGAGGTGGTAATTCAAACTATGCTGAAGGCCCGCTAACCGGCCTCCTGATTTATTACATGGTTTGGCATACATATTTCACCTGGTGTGCTGGTAAGAACTATGACGCTGGTAGATTTAAGACGTCCAGAATTCTTGCCTTTCTACAAAGATGTTTGGACTTTGGTCTTTATCTGGCCTTCCTCAAGGTTCACATACATGCCTTGTCAGTGTGGTTTCAGAGAAAAATTGCATCTATACCCGGCGTCCATACATTCACTCAGGGTGTGTTACGGATTCAGCCTCCCTATATTTCTTCTGTGGCTCCATGGGATCTGTCTGTTCTGAATGCCCTGCAGGAGTCTCCATTTGAACCTCTCGAGTCAGTGGACCTTAAATGGCTCACAGCCAAGGTCCTGTTTCTGCTGGCTATTGCCTCAGCTAGAAGGGTGTCTGACTTAGGCGCTTTGTCCTGTCGTCCACTCTTTCTGATATTCCATCAGGACCGGGCGGTTCTGAAATTGCCCAGATTACTTAGTGGTGTCCTCTTTTCACCTTATCCAAGAGATTGTGGTCTCGGCCTTTATCTCTTCTGACTTGACCCCCAAAGAGCGGTCTTGGGATGTGGTAAGGGCTCCCCGTATATATGTGGAGAGCACTGCCTCTATTAGGTGGTCAGTGGTCAGATACCCTGTTTGTACTATTTTCCACAAACGTGGCTAGCCTGCGAATAAGCAAACCTTGGCCAGATGGATTAGAATGGTGATTGCACAAGCATATGCGCAGGCTGGACCTCCCAGCTCCTGCTGCAATTAAGGCCCATTCTACTCTGTTGGACCTTCTTGAGCGGCTCGCTGTGGCGCGTCCGCAGAACAATTGTGCAAGGCGGCTACGTGGTCCTCGGTGAACACGTTTCTTTGGTTCTATGCCTTTGATACCATTGCCTCCCAGGATGCTTCCTTTGAATGCTGGATTCTCACATCCGCTAAGGCGCATTCCCCTCCCTTGACGAACTGCTTTAGGACATCTGAGGTTTTCCGGTGTACCCTGCTGCAGAAAAGTGTTATGGTAGACTTACCATTAACTCTTTCTGCAAAGTACATAGGGTTCCACAGGGCGCCCACTTTGACGCACCTTGCTTCTTTGCGTTGTATGGCATTAGCTGCTGGTCCCTTCTCCTGTCGTGACAATGTGGTTGTATGTGACTAACATTGGTCTTCTCTTGCCTGCTCCTGCATTGGACTGGTTAACGAAACTGAGCTCTGTGTCTGGAGGCAGAGTTAGAGGAGACGTCTATGCATCCTGGGACAGCTAAAGCTTTAGCTTGTTGCCTCTGGATGAAGATCCACTCTACACCCCTATGTTTCCCTGTGTACTTCGCAGAAAATGTTAACCATGGTAAGTCTACCACAACACTACTTTTTGGATAACAGATTTGAAAAGAAAACTTCATGGATTTTGCTGTTTGCAATTATTAAAAATCGCACACCACCAAACTGGAGTTACTTTCCCTTTACAGCACCAAATCAAATGAAAGCCAAGGAAGGAAGGAGTTCATATGGGTCTTCACGTTATGATGATTATGAACGAGGCAGCAGGCGTTCTAGAAGCCGCAGTTATGAAAGAAGAAAGTCTAGGAGTCGTTCTATTGAACAGGGTTATGACAAATCATACAGTCCAAGAGGGTAAGTCTCCCTTTATATTAGTCAATGTAGGGTTCCTTGTTTGTATTAACTTTTGGATTTTTGTTGTCCTGGTTTTAACTTTTAGTTTCTCTTTACTAGCCGAGCAGACAGACCACGTCGTAGCAGAAGCCGCTCACACCATGGCAGGTGAGAAAAAGACATTATTTTTCTGCTCAGTGCACTTAAAATTTGTGAGCAATATGTTCATTCTGTATGACTCTTGAGGTGGTGATGCAATTGTTTTTGGGTGCAATTTTCAGGTACATGCATTGCTGAATACTTTGAATTGATTCCCTGTTGGAACAGTGAGACTATTAAGTGTTGAAGTTGTGTGTCCATTTCTTTCTTTTAGTTATAATTTAGGTTTAGCATAATTCAAATTTGCTATTTCTTTATAGATTAAGTCGCCGGCATAGATCACAATCTAAATCAAACAGTAGATCACGATCCAAGTCACAGCCAAAAGAAGAAAAAAGGGAGCGAGGTACTGGCTCCAGGTCTCACTCCAGGTCCAAAGCAGATGTGAAAGGCAAAGCAAGTTCCAGATTGAGTAGGGAGACCAGAAGAGAGGACCATGAACGATCAAAGTCTCCATCCCACTCAGAGTCAAGGTCCCGGTCGAAATCAAGATCACGGTCTTGGAATAGCCACAAGTCTAGTGGCCATTAATTTGGATGCTTTAAGCAATTTTACTAATTGGAATGTTTTTCTGTCCTCCCCTCTCCCTTCCCATCTAAATGTGGTATAGATTTCTGTTGGCTTCTGATTTTTCCTTTTCACAGCGGTTGATCAAAGTAGGTTAGAACCATTAAACACCCAATTTATTACAATCTGCTGTAATTGTAACATGATCTTAAGTTAATTTATACTACACGTTATATTGTGTTGGTGCCTCAGACAGTAACTAGCATGTTCATTTAGCCACAAGGCACTTTCCCAAAAGTTGCGTTGGCCACGAGTATTTGGTAGTTGGTATTCCTCCAATGCCCCTGTTCTCCCAAGTTTTTATTGCCACCATCACTACTTGCAGGGATTTCTTGTGAGTTTGTGTGCTGTATGTAATTTGGTTCCGCCTTCTGTTGAAAAGGGAAAATGTGTATGAATGGTGTTGTAAGGTTCCTATAAGACTAGCTTAAGTAGGCAGGAATGTGTAGATTTTAGAATCCTTCACTGTTCAGTATTTGCTCTTGTGTGTTTTTTTTTATTTTTTATTTTTACTTAGCAGACTTGCTTTTTCCATATTAGAGAGAGGCAAATAGATCTGCTTTAAAAGCAAATCATACCTCTACCTAGTATAGCAGTTCAAAGCATTAAGGGGGATATGTACCAACCAGTGAAGAGAGTGGAGAAGTTGCCCATGGCAACCAATCGATTGCTCTGGGTAACTTTATAGTATACAAATTATAAAAGCTACTTCAGTGCTGATTTGTTGCTATGGGCAACTTCACTGGCTCACTTCTCCTCTTTTCATTGCTTAGTACATCTCCCCCTTATCTTGCATCATTTTGGCTGTAAAAAGAATGATGGCTTAGTGATGTTTAGCAGATTTTCTAAAATATCTCCCTGCTTTCCAATACTAGTTCCTTCCACGATTGGCTGCATTAATGGCGGGCTAATGTACTGTAGCAGGTGCAAAGAAAAACTGCTTTTGACTGAGATACCGCTTTTAGCTGCTTTCATATAGCTTCTGCTTGCTGGAGACTGAGTACAAACGGTGATCAGTGGAGATCCTGGTTATATGTAGGGGCTGGAACACTACGAATAGAGTGGCTCCTAGGAGAGGGACACCTGCCAGAGTATTAAAACTGGGAAGGAATTCAGTGTAATTTGTTTTTAACATTGAATATTCCTTTTAAGATCTACAATGAAACCATAAGATAAATATTGCATCTCTTTGGCAAATGCAAGCACTGCTTATTTGCTTGCAAGTGTTGCCTTCTAAGGAGGTTCTATGTAACTGGCAATTGGACCTAGTGGGGAATTCACTTTCTTGTGAATCCCTACGTCAATGGTCATGCAGTATGGCAGCCCGATCTTTCTCAACTGTTTGCTGCCTCCATAGGGTTGCGAGCATGTTTGCGCAAATCTGGCATTCGGCCAAGCAAAGCGTGTGATGAAATGCCGTTGCAGGCTTTTAAACGCACTGGCAATTTGCATCCTTCACTGGGAATTGAATTCTTCTGTTGGTGTCCTGTTGAAAGTTTCTCACTTGCTGCTTGTAATTAAAGGGTTGTAATAGTCTCTTACCTTACCATCAATATAAATAATTGGGGAAATGCTACATATACCAGAACACTGACCAGTTAGACAGCTTCCCATTATATAAAGTGATTATACATGTATATGCACATTTATTATTTGCAATTGCGATGTTTGTAAAAACACTCAATATTTCGCTTTGTGGGTTTATTTGCTTATGTTTGTAGCGCCTATCTTAAAACTTTAAATGACATTTTTGTGTTGAAAGCAAGTTCCAATTTAACATGTAAAAGCCCTGTGTCTAGTATCCAACTGCAGACCTTTCATATATTCTGCTTTTTACAGGTTTCTTGGCAGGGTAGTTAATTATTGTGTTGTAAAAGTAAAGGTAGCATTTTCTCAATACATTTTTTTTTTTTTTTTTTTTAGTTAACAATTGTCTGGTATTTGCTATGCAATCATTCATATGCATGTTAAAAAATGTTTTCATCTTTATGGTACATTTCATGTGTAAAGTACAGTTTTAGCAGATAAGAGGTTGGATTTAAACAAGATTTAAACTTGTTTTTCTTTTGTAGAAGCTTAAAGATATTTTTATATGTTTTCTTTAACCAGTGCTGTATTTAAAGCAAATGGTTACTCTTTAAAATTTAAAAACGAATGCTTGCTGTACATCTTGACAAAAAGCTCAAATAAAATTGAAAAATTGATTGGTATTTTATTTTTTTCCTCCCCTGTAGAAGTAACAGTAATGCTTAAGTTTACTTTAGAAGTAACATGCGCATTGAACATTATTAAAATTGCAATACTGCAGATCCTGTTATTTTTTTTTTTTTTTTTTTCTTGTTCATTATTACATGCTGCCCTGTTCCTTTTAACAGAATTGATAAGGTGAAAGATTGCTGTTGCTGCCACTGCGGTCTGTCTACTAAAATATGTTTGGTTTCCTGGGGTGTAACCCAGGGGCGTCGGTACATTTATAGGTTTGGGGGGGGGGGGGGGGCGGGCGAGGGGCAAGTTAGAGCTTTGAAGGGTTAATGGTCCCGTTCCCTGCTGACAGGACACTGAGCTCCTAAGGGAACTATTCGCAAGCCCCACCATGGCGAGCGTACATTTCCACAGCACGCCGCCACCCCTAACAGAGCCAGAAGAAAGAAGAGTGGTGAGTACTAAGCTGGTGTCTCGACTAGTGGGTTGCTGGCCATTATGGCGGCATGAGGGTGTGGAGACGCATGGCTTCTAACCAGGGCGGATTACGTCTCCAAACAGAATACACAGCTGCGCGTCCAAACACTACACATTACCCACACAGGCAAAAACAGCGATAAAACTGTTTTCTCTCCATTTTAAGCAGTATAAAAAAAAAAGCGGGAATACTGCGTGCCATTGTAGGGGTGGGGCTTCACTGAGAGGATCCAGCAGCTCACCAGCACCATTTTCACCTCTGCAGTGGACACAGATGCTGATAGTGACGTGCAACTCCTCCAGTGTGACTCCAAATTACATCAGCGGTACCAGGGGGTCATAGCAAGGGGGGAGCGACTATTGGTGTACTAAGTCCCCTAACTGCAAATTGACTAAGCTTGGCATTAGCAATAAAGGCGCGGTGGGGGTTGGCTTCAAACGACTGTGTCTCCCTGAAGGGCTTTGTGGGTTAATTGTGTTTAACCTTTTCCTGTGTGTGTGTGGTCACATTTTACATTGTCAGGCAAAGAGTTTCTTGTACAGCGGAGTATTCCTCTTCACCAGGGGGATCATAACTGGGTACTCAGGGCAGTGTATCTTCCCAGAATGTGGGGGTTGTCAGCGCACACAGGAATGTGGATTGGAAGGGAGAGTGAGAAGAGGAAAATATATATATATATATATATATATATATATATATATATATATATATATATATATATATATACACACACACACACACACACACACACACACACACACACACACACACACACACACACACACACACACACGAAGCGGCACTCAGACTGATTCCAAAAAATTAAGGTGCAAAAATAGATTATTTAATCCATGAAAACAGCAACACAAAGGTGACCAACGTTTCTGGGCGCTGACGCCCCTTTGTCAAGGTGATACAAGTGCTTACAACATTTACATACCTTTAAATAAGCCAGAAGACCCGCGAACGGGACACACGCCACGGAAGGAAGGTGAGAACGGGAACCGCTCCGTGCACTTCCGGGTGTGGTGACGTCAGCACGCTCCTACGCCGGGGTCCGTCTCTTCCTGGATACCTGCAGTTTACTCGGTCGCTAAGGAAGCCGGCGCTGTGGTAACCAAGGGAGGGATAGACGTAGGTGCAGCTGCCAAAAAACAAATGTGAACTTAAACTGTAGTGAAAATGTGTACTTGGCAAAAGCATATATATACATGAAACTGGCTGTGAATTACGTTTAAAAATTACAGGAACTGAAAGAAGCAACATATACAGAATTAGGAGACAGGCTGGATGTAACCTACAAAGAAAAAAGATGTTAATGTTAATGTTTTTCTTTATCATCCATAGGGGGCACTGGAGTACTCTTGGGATATGGACGGTCTAACGTAGGAACAGCACTGAATATTTAAATTTAGAACACTCCACCCCTCCATATCCCAGAGTACCTCAGTGTTTTTTCTGTGCTCGAAGTAGTAACAGCTCTGTGGCTAAGTCACAATTATTACTTTGAATATTTTTATTTATATTTCTCTATTTTTCTCTAACGTCCTAGTGGATGCTGGGGACTCCGAAAGGACCATGGGGAATAGCGGCTCCGCAGGAGACTGGGCACAAAGTAAAAGCTTTAGGACTAGCTGGTGTGCACTGGCTCCTCCCCCTATGACCCTCCTCCAAGCCTCAGTTAAGATTTTGTGCCCGAACGAGAAGGGTGCAATCTAGGTGGCTCTCCTGAGCTGCTTAGAGTAAAAGTTTAAATAGGTTTTTTTATTTTCAGTGAGACCTGCTGGCAACAGGCTCACTGCATCGAGGGACTAAGGGGAGAAGAAGCGAACTCACCTGCGTGCAGAGTGGATTGGGCTTCTTAGGCTACTGGACATTAGCTCCAGAGGGACGATCACAGGCCCAGCCATGGATGGGTCCCGGAGTCGTGCCGCCGGCCCCCTTACAGAGCCAGAAGAGTGAAGAGGTCCGGAAAATCATCGGCAGAAGACGTCCTGTCTTCAATAAGGTAGCGCACAGCACCGCAGCTGTGCGCCATTGCTCTCAGCACACTTCACACTCCGGTCACTGAGGGTGCAGGGCGCTGGGGGGGGGGCGCCCTGGGACGCAATGAAAATACCTTAAATGGCTAAAAATACATCACATATAGCTCCTGGGCTATATGGATGTATTTAACCCCTGCCAGTTTTCCACAAAAAAGCGGGAGAAAGGCCGCCGAAAAAGGGGCGGAGCCTATCTCCTCAGCACACAAGCGCCATTTTTTCCTCACAGCTCCGTTGGAGGAAGGCTCCCTGACTCTCCCCTGCAGTCCTGCACTACAGAAACAGGGTAAAACAAGAGAGGGGGGGCACTAAATTGGCATATTAATATATACAGCAGCTATATTAGGGAAAAACACTTATATAAGGTTATCCATATATATATATATATATATATATATATATATATATATATATATATAATATATATAGCGCGCTCTGGTGTGTGCTGGCAAACTCTCCCTCTGTTTCCCCAAAGGGCTAGTGGGGTCCTGTCCTCTGTCAGAGCATTCCCTGTGTGTGCTGTGTGTCGGTACGCTGTGTCGACATGTATGAGGAGGAAAATGGTGTGGAGGCGGAGCAATTGCCTGTGTTAGTGATGTCACCCCCTAGGGAGTCGACACCTGACTGGATGGTCTTATGGAAAGAATTACGTGATAGTGTCGGCACTTTACAAAAGACTGTTGACGACATGAGACAGCCAGCAAATCAGTTAATACCTGTACAGGCGTCTCAAACACCGTCAGGGGCTATAAAACGCCCGTTACCTCAGGTCGACACGGACACTGACTCCAGTGTCGACGGTGAGGAAACAAACGTATTTTCCAGTAGGGCCACACGTTACATGATCACGGCAATGAAGGAGGTTTTGAACATTTCTGATACTACAAGTACCACAAAAAAGGGTATTATGTGGGGTGTGAAAAAACTACCCGTAGTTTTTCCTGAATCAGATGAATTAAATGAGGTGTGTGATGAAGCGTGGGTTTCCCCCGATAAAAAACTGCTAATTTCTAAAAAAATTATTGGCATTATACCCTTTCCCGCCAGAGGTTAGGGCGCGTTGGGAAACACCCCCTAGCGTAGATAAGGCGCTCACACGCTTATCAAAACAAGTGGCGTTACCGTCTCCTGATACGGCCGCCCTCAAGGAACCAGCTGATAGGAAGCTGGAAAATATCCTTAAAAGTATATACACACATACTGGTATTGTACTGCGACCAGCAATCGCCTCAGCCTGGATGTGCAGTGCTGGGGTGGCTTGGTCGGATTCCCTGACTGAAAATATTGATACCCTGGACAGGGACAATATATTATTGACTATAGAGCATTTAAAGGATGCATTTCTATATATGCGAGATGCACAGAGGGATATTTGCACTCTGGCATCAAAAATAAGTGCGATGTCCATTTCTGCCAGAAGAGGATTATGGACGCGACAGTGGTCAGGGGATGCGGATTCCAAACGGCATATGGAAGTATTGCCGTATAAAGGGGAGGAGTTATTTGGGGTACAAATTGGAATTCGAGACGTCTCCCCCCTCGCCGGTTCCTGAAGTCTGCTTTACCAACGTCTCCCCCCGACAGGGAGGCGGTATTGGAAGCCATTCACAAGCTGTATTCCCAGCAGGTGATAATCAAGGTACCCCTCCTACAACAGGGAAAGGGGTATTATTCCACGCTGTTTGTGGTACCGAAGCCGGACGGCTCGGTGAGACCCATTTTAAATCTGAAATCCTTGAACACTTACATAAAAAGGTTCAAGTTCAAGATGGAGTCACTCAGAGCAGTGATAGCGAACCTGGAAGAAGGGGACTATATGGTGTCTCTGGACATCAAGGATGCTTACCTCCATGTCCCAATTTGCCCTTCTCACCAAGGGTACCTCAGGTTTGTGGTACAGTACTGTCACTATCAGTTTCAGACGCTGCCGTTTGGATTGTCCACGGCACCCCGGGTCTTTACCAAGGTAATGGCCGAAATGATGATTCTTCTTCGAAGAAAAGGCGTCTTAATTATCCCTTACTTGGAAGGTCCAGAGAACAGTTAGAGGTCGGAGTAGCACTATCTCAAGTAGTACTACGACAGCACGGATGGATTCTAAATATTCCAAAATCGCAGCTGATTCCGACGACACGTCTGCTGTTCCTAGGGATGATTCTGGACACAGTACAGAAAAAGGTGTTTCTCCCGGAGGAGAAAGCCAAGGAGTTATCCGACCTAGTCAGGAACCTCCTAAGACCAGGCCAAGTGTCAGTACATCAATGCACAAGGGTCCTGGGAAAGATGGTGGCTTTTTACGAAGCGATTCCATTCGGCAGATTCCACGCAAGAACTTTTCAGTGGGATCTGCTGGACAAATGGTCCGGATCGCATCTTCAAATGCATCAGCGGATAACCCTGTCTCCAAGGGCAAGGGTGTCTCTCCTGTGGTGGTTACAGAGTGCTCATCTCCTAGAGGGCCGCAGATTCGGCATTCAGGATTGGGTCCTGGTGACCACGGATGCCAGCCTGAGAGGCTGGGGAGCAGTCACACAGGGAAGAAATTTCCAGGGCTTGTGGTCAAGCATGGAAACGTCACTTCACATAAATATCCTAGAACTAAGGGCCATTTACAATGCCCTAAGTCAGGCAAGACCTCTGCTTCAGGGTCAGCCGGTGTTGATCCAGTCGGACAACATCACGGCAGTCGCCCACGTAAACAGACAGGGCGGCACAAGAAGCAGGAGGGCAATGATGGAAGTGGCAAGGATTCTTCGCTGGGCGGAGAATCATGTGATAGCACTGTCAGCAGTGTTCATTCCGGGAGTGGACAACTGGGAAGCAGACTTCCTCAGCAGACACGATCTTCACCCGGGGGAGTGGGGACTTCACCCAGAAGTCTTCCACATGATTGTGAACCGTTGGGAAAAACCAAAGGTGGACATGATGGCGTCCCGCCTCAACAAAAAACTGGACAGATATTGCGCCAGGTCAAGGGACCCTCAGGCAATAGCTGTGGACGCTCTGGTAACACTGTGGGTGTACCAGTCAGTGTATGTGTTCCCTCCTCTTCCTCTCATACCAAAAGTACTGAGAATCATAAGAAGGAGAGGAGTAAAGACTATACTCGTGGCTCCGGATTGGCCAAGAAGGACTTGGTACCCGGAAATTCAAGAGATGCTCACGGAAGACCTGTGGCCTCTACCTCTAAGAGGGGACCTGCTCCAGCAGGGACCATGTCTGTTCCAAGACTTACCGCGGCTGCGTTTGACGGCATGGCGGTTGAATGCCGGATCCTGAAGGAAAAAGGCATTCCGGATGAAGTCATCCCTACCCTGATCAAAGCCAGGAAGGATGTAACCATACAACATTATCACCGTATTTGGCGAAAATATGTTGCGTGGTGCGAGGCCAGGAAGGCCCCTACAGAGGAATTTCAACTGGGTCGTTTCCTGCATTTCCTGCAAACAGGACTGTCTATGGGCCTCAAATTAGGGTCCATTAAGGTTCAAATTTCGGCCCTGTCAATATTCTTCCAAAAAGAACTGGCTTCTGTTCCTGAAGTTCAGACGTTTGTCAAGGGAGTACTGCATATACAGCCTTCTTTTGTGCCTCCAGTGGCACCTTGGGATCTCAATGTAGTTTTGGGATTCCTAAAATCACATTGGTTTGAACCACTCACCACTGTGGACTTAGCATTACCACTTTCCATGTGAGATATTTTGTTAGCCCTGGCTTCAGCCAGGCGTGTCTCAGAATTGGCGGCTTTATCCTATAAAAACCCTTACCTAATTTTTCATACGGACAGGGCAGAATTGAGGACTCGTCCTTAATTTCTCCCTAAGGTGGTTTCAGCATTTCACTTAAACCAGCCTATTGTGGTGCCTGCGGCTACTAGGGACTTGGAGGATTCCAAGTTGCTGGACGTAGTCAGGGCCCTGAAAATATGTTTCCAGGACGGCTGGAGTCAGGAAATCTGATTCGCTGTTTATCCTGTATGCACCCAACAAGCTGGGTGCTCCTGCTTCTAAGCAGACGATTGCTCGTTGGATTTGTAGTACAATTCAGCTTGCACATTCGGTGGCAGGCCTGCCACAGCCAAAATCTGTAAAAGCCCATTCCATACGGAAAGTGGGCTCATCTTGGGCGGCTGCCCGAGGGGTCTCGGCTTTACAACTTTGCCGAGCAGCTACTTGGTCAGGGGCAAACACGTTTGCTAAATTCTACAAATTTGATACCCTGGCTGAGGAGGACCTGGAGTTCTCTCATTCGGTGCTGCAGAGTCATCCGCACTCTCCCGCCCGTTTGGGAGCTTTGGTATAATCCCCATGGTCCTTTCGGAGTCCCCAGCATCCACTAGGATGTTAGAGAAAATAAGAATTTACTTACCGATAATTCTATTTCTCATAGTCCGTAGTGGATGCTGGGCGCCCATCCCAAGTGCGGATTGTCTGCATTACTTGTACATAGGTATTGTTACAAAAATCGGGTTATTGTGAGCCATCTTTTCAGAGGCTCCTTCTGTTATCATGCTGTTAACTGGGTTCAGATCACAAGTTGTACGGTGTGATTGGTGTGGCTGGTATGAGTCTTACCCGGGATTCAAAATCCTTCCTTATTGTGTACGCTCGTCCGGGCACAGTATCCTAACTGAGGCTTGGAGGAGGGTCATAGGGGGAGGAGCCAGTGCACACCAGCTAGTCCTAAAGCTTTTACTTTGTGCCCAGTCTCCTGCGGAGCTGCTATTCCCCATGGTCCTTCTGGAGTCCCCAGCATCCACTACGGACTATGAGAAATAGAATTATCGGTAAGTAAATTCTTATTTTATACATCCCTTTCCCCCTTCCAAAAGGCAGGGTCAGGGATAGTGCAGCTGCTGATAGCAGCAGGGGCGTGTCGGGCCTCTCTGAAAGAGCTCCCTCACAGCCACACACATATCCTGCATTAGGCTGGCCGGCGCTTACTGAGAAGCCCCGTCGGAGCCTCCTCACAAGCTGCAGGACTGAAGGTATGTGAACGGGGCGGTCAGCTCCCGCTGCCGTCCTGAGGTGTGGGGACATTGTTAACTCGGGGACAGACTGCCTCTGGCCGCCGCCGCACACGGCTCCGGCCGCCGCTGCTCTCCCCACTCACAGCGGCTCTGGCCGCCGCTGCTCTCCCCACTCACAACGGCTCCGGCCGCCGCTGCTCTTCCGCTCACACGGCGCCGGCCGCCGCTGCTCTCCCGCTCACGGCGCCGGCCGCCGCTACTGCTCCGGGTCCCACCGCTGTTACGCGCTGCTCACCCGGGCTCACAGGCGATCCGCTCGGCGATACCCGCTGGGGCCCCACACGCTGCGCTGCCGCTGCTCTGAATCTGAAAGAGCATGCAGGCATTACCACAAGGGTGAGGCAGAGGGGGGGGGGGGGGGGGGGGGCAATAAATAAGGGGGCAATAGAGCAGCATAAGAAATACTGCAGCACCAGCAGATGCTAGGCTGCAGGGATATTTGCAGAATTATAATCAGTGAAAGTTTGTAACCAGCACTAGGATTATATGTGTAAGCATAGCATGGCAACCATTTTAACATGCTTCCTGTGTCTTCCTCTGATTCCAGAACGTTCCAGTACTACATCTCTACTCCACCGGAGGCGCAGGGGTGTTAGTGGGAATTTGGGATCACATTTCATAGTACTGGCCACGTGTACTGCACTTGGCCAGATATATATATATATATATAGAGACACCTTACTGCTATTTTACTGAGTCGTGCAAGTGTCTGTTTTTGTGTATTGTATTGTCTGTCGCCATAATGAGTAAGGTACCAGCAAAAACTAAAAAGCATTATTGCAGAGTCTGTAGCAGTGTGTTACCGGATGGATCTACCACATGTACAGTATGTGTTGTGGATTCGGTTCGGAATACCATTTCTGCTCCAGTGTTACAACCAATGTCCTCACCGGACCCTCCGTGGG
Source organism: Pseudophryne corroboree (assembly GCF_028390025.1). Lineage (NCBI taxonomy): Eukaryota > Metazoa > Chordata > Amphibia > Anura > Myobatrachidae > Pseudophryne > Pseudophryne corroboree. The sequence continues at coordinate 545,289,001 of NC_086445.1, forward strand.
GTATGTTAGTAAATGTACTAGATAGGTTACAATCAGAATTGACCGCCGCTCGTCAGGAGCGGGAAACGGCAAGATCTGAGTCTAGGGTGAGACCGCCAGAACTACCGGAGGCGTCTCAGCCTTGCGTAAGGTCCAAATCCATTTTGGGTAAACGGGATAAATTTCATATGTCTTATGATTTTCCAGTTTCTGCTATGTTGCACTCTGACGATTCCATGCCAGACCTCACGGAAAGGGTGAGGAGGGCGAAGTGGAGTCAGATGGCGAGGATTTTAACAGTTCCGGCATTGATGATCTCATCAGAGCGGTACGTCAGTCTCTGAAGTTTACTGAAACTGAGGAGCCTCTCACAAATGATCAGGTCGTATTTACTAAACGACAAAAAACTCCGATAAGTTTTCCTGTGTTGGAATCTCTTAATCAGATGTTAGTAGAAACACGACGGAATCCAGATAAACGGTTTTCTATACCTCGCAGATTTAAGTCTAGTTACCCGTTTCCAGACTCCGTAACATGTACATGGGAGAATCCACCAATAGTTGATTCTTCAGTGTCAAAACTTACCAAGAAATTAACCATACCAGTGCCAGCAGCTACTACGCTTAAGAAACTATGCTAAAATCCATGTATGTAGCAGCAGGTTACAGAACTCACATCTGCTTTACATGACGAAAACCTGATACTACTTGTAAATCAAATGAGTGAGGCTGTAGAGTATCTCTGCACAGCGTCTACTGACGTCTGTCAGCTCACTTCTCGTATTTCATCGTCGCTAGTAACGGCACGAAGAGCACTCTGGCTGCGTGCTTATGCGGAGGCAGAGGTCAAACGAGGTATAGAGGCGTTGCCTTACAATGGCAAGAAGTTGTTTGGTCCTGAATTGGACGCATGGATTGTTGAGGCTACGGGAGGTAAGTCTGTTTTCTTACATTGCCTCCACCGGTATCAAGAAGAAGGTACGCTGGACCTTCGTTGAAATCTTTTAGACCTCAGCCCTTTCGAGGACGTGGCAGAGGAACAGCCACGCCTGCTAGACGTGGTCGAGGACGTGCTTTCCAACAAACCAACACAACTCGCCAGGACGCGAAGGCGACAAGCCAGTGGCATGACGGGCTACCAGCCCATCTCGGTTCTCCGATTGTGGGAGCACGCCTTCAGACGTTCCATTTGGCGTGGTTCCACACATCCGCGGATGGGTGGATCCGCAATTTAGTGTTAAAAGGTTACAAAATAGAGTTCGACTGTCTCCCGCCTCTGCGGTTTTTCAAGACAGGATTGCCTCTGTCGGACGACAAGAGGACGGTTCTGCAAATTGCCATTCAGTCCCTACTGGATTCGGCAGTTTTGATTCCGGTCCCTGTACACCAACAGGGTCAGGGTTATTATTCAAGTCTGTTTGTGGTACCAAAGCCGGATGGCTCAGTCAGACCAATATTGAACTTAAAGGGTCTCAATCAGTACGTAACTTACTACAGATTCAAAATGGAGTCTCTGCGCTTGGTGATTGCGGGTTTAGAGCCAAAGGAATTTATGATTGCGCTAGATCTCAAGGATGCGTACTTACACATTCCAATTTGGCAGCCTCATCAGAAACCATTACCAGTTTCAGGCTCTACCGTTTGGCCTGTCATCAGCGCCTCGGGTATTCACCAAAGTAATGTCTGTGATGATAGCTCATCTCAGATCCCTGGGAGTGACAATCGTTCCGTATTTAGACGATCTGCTCATCAAAGCACCGTCTCAACAGATACTTCTCCAACATGTGCTGCTAACATACGATGTACTGGTTCACCACGGTTGGATTGTCAACTTCAAGAAATCACATCTAATTCCGTCTCAACGCCTTCAATTCCTAGGTATGATTCTCGATACGGTCAATCAAAGAATTTACCTACCACAGCAGAAAGTACAAATTCTACGCCATCTAGTACAATTAGTGCTCAAGCCACGCACAGTGTCTGTACACTTGTGCATTCGCCTCTTAGGCACAATGGTGGCAGTTTTCAAAGCGCTTCAGTTCGGAAGATTTCACTCGTGTCCTTTTCAACTGAATGTGCTCGCCCAGTGGTCGGGCTCGCATCTGCAGATTCACCACAGGGTGAGGTTGTCGCCAAGGGCAAGAGTATCTCTGCTCTGGTGGCTTAAGGAACACAATTTAACCGCAGGAAGACGGTTCGGAGGCTGGAATTGGATAATTCTAACTACGGACGCCAGTCTCAGAGGTTGGGGAGCGGTAATTCAAAATTGTCAGCTCCAGGGTCTCTGGGCGGATCACGAAAAATTGCTGTCTATAAATGTCCTGGAACTCCGCGCAATTTACAATGCGCTACGACAAGCAGTGCACATGCTTCGCTCTCAGCCTGTCCAAGTGCAGTCAGACAATGCGACGGCGGTCGCATACATCAACAAACAAGGAGGAACGAGAAGCCGCATGGCAATGCGGGAATTAGCTCGAATCCTCAATTGGGCGGAATGCCACCAGGTGATGTTGTCGGCCGTGTTCATTCCGGGAGTGGACAACTGGGAAGCGGATTATCTCACTCGTCGGGATTTTCATCCAGGCGAATGGGCATTAAATCCAGAAGTGTTTCACATGTTGGTTCAGCGATGGGGTTATCCTCAGGTGGACCTGATGGCGTCTCGACACAATCGCTAAACGTTCCAGTATGTGTCCAGAACAAGAGATCCAAAGGCAGTGGCGGTGGACGCTCTCACTGTCGCGTGGCCGTACAGTCTTGTGTATCTGTTTCCACCGTTTCCGTTGCTCCCTCTGGTGCTAAAACGGATCAAAAGAGAGTCTGTCACAGTCATACTAGTGGCGTCTCATTGGCCTCGGAGAGCTTGGTTCTCGGATCTCCGAGGACTACTCGCAGACGATCCTTGGCCGCTCCTACTACGTCCAGACCTGTTACAACAGGGTCCGTTCCTTTACCCCGATTTAGCGCGGCTGCGTTTGACGGGGTGGCTGTTGAGACCGCCCTCTTAAGAAGAGAGGGCATTCCAGATTCGGTTATACCAACCATGTTACGAGCTAGGAAGCCGGTTACGGCAGCTCATTATTACAGAATATGGCGTGCCTATATAGGTTGGTGTGAGGCGCGGAAGTTTCCGACATCATTTTTCAAGTTATACCGCCTTTTGTTGTTTCTACAAACAGGGTTAGATGAAGGACTGCGTTTATCTACACTAAGGTGCAGGTATCTGCTTTGTCAATTTACTTTCAAAGACGATTGGCTCTATTGCCGTCTATACGCACTTTTCTCCAAGGTGTCCTCAGAGTACAGCCTCCATTCATTCCACCTACAGCGCCATGGGACTTGAATCTGGTTTTAGAGTTCTTACAGTCTTCATATTTTGAACCCTTACAGCAAGTGGATGTAAAGTTTCTCACTTGGAAAACAATTTTTCTTCTAGCCTTAGCTTCGGCAAGGCGTGTTTCGGATTTGGGTGCCTTGTCATGCAAGTCGCCGTGTTTTGGTGTTTCATGATGACAGAGCGGAACTTCGGACGAATCCCGCTTTCTTACCAAAGGTAGTGTCATCTTTTCACATCAATCAACCAATAGTAGTTCCTGTGTTGACAGCACATTCTGGAACTCTGGATGTGGTACGCGCATTACGCGTTTATGTATCCCGAACGTCTTCAGTTTGTAAGACGGATACGTTTGTTTGTTCTCTATGATGCTGCCAAGATGGGTTGGCCAGCGTCTAAACAAACCTTATCCAGATGGATAAAACTAACCGTACGTCAGGCTTACCTTCATGCTAGGTTACAACCACCTACATCAGTAACCGCTCATTCCACACGTTCTGTGGGAACTTCATGGGCAGCTGGTCGAGGAGCTTCTACGACGCAGCTTTGCCGTGCGGCTACATGGTCTTCAGTGCACACGTTTGTGCGCTTTTACAAGTTTGATACGTTTGGGGCATCAGCATCTAGCTTTGGCCGCCTAGTGTTACAGGTGCCAAACAGCTCTCCCGCCCACGGGGGAAGCTTTGGTACGTCCCAAGAGTACTCCAGTGACCCCTAGTGGATGATAAAGAAAATAGGATTTGGGTACTTACCAGGTAAATCCTTTTCTTTGAATCCATAGGGGGCACTGGACGCCCACCCAGAGCAGTTTTACCTGGGTTGTATTAAGCTCAGAGGAGCTTATGGTAACACATTTTCACTGATTGGTTCAAATTATAAAGGTCTATCGGTTATGGTGTCAACTGTTTAGTTGTCAGTAACGTTATGTGTCAACTTTGTTGTTGTCCGTTATGTTATAGGAATTCTCCATTGTCAACCTCTCTATAGTTCCTGTTCGGCTCAGTAAAAAACACTGAGGTAGTACACTGAGGTACTCTGGGAGATGGAGGGGTGGAGTGTTCTAAATTTAAATATTCAGTGCTGTTCCTACGGAAGCCCGTCCATATCCCAAGAGTACTCCAGTGCCCCCTATGGATTCAAAGAAAAGGATTTACCTGGTAAGTACCAAAATCCTATTTTTGCAGCTATAACTAGGAAAAAATCTTCCTGTAAAATTAATAATTTGCTGCAAAACAATTAATTTCAGTTACATACAATAAAATGAAACCTTGTTAGCATAAGTCCAACCCTTCAATTTTGAAATACACTCCAGGCTATTTTATCATTAAGACTTTTTGGTCTGATGGTATCAAGAGTGTAAATCCACCTAGCCTCAAGGCGTAAGAGCTGTCCCCCACGGTCGCCTCCACGTAAGGATTTGGGGATATGATCAATGATCTGAAAATTCAGGTCATGAAGCGAATGTTGACATTCAGCATAATATTTGGCAACCGGTTGATCAGAAGACTTCCCTGTGATAGCATATTTGATGGCGGATCTATGCGTGGCAAAACGTTCTCGTGCGGTACGGACGGTCTTGCCTACGTACTGTAGCTTGCAAGGACATGTGATTAAATACATAATGTGGGCGGTGGTGCACGTAATGACATGCCTAATGTTGAAAGATTTTCCTGTAGAGGTAGATAAAAAAAGATGGTCCAGGTTGAATATTAACACATGTCTTGCACCCAAGACACCTGTAACATCCTGGGAGTTTGGTCATAAAATTTGTAACGGGCTGTTCCCCAAAACCCGTTATATCAGAGTGCACCACGTAGTCCTTTATACTTCTGCTTTTCTTGAAGCATGTGAGGGGTCTCTTTTTCTTAAATACAGGTAACTTCTTATCAGTAGATATAATAGGCCACATTGCTTTCAGGGCTCGTGGTATCACAGGGCTGGCGGTGGTGTATTTGGTAACTAATGGTACCAAATCCTCTTGTTTCTTGGGTTTTTGCTGTAGCAGTTCCTGTCGTGGAATGGCTGCAACTTCTACCTTATGTTTAGAAAGCTCGTTAACATCGTAACCTCTGGCAGTAAAACGGTTAACTACTGTAGACAAGGCCTGTTCCAATTTAGATGGATCACTGGTTATTCTTGCGGCTCTTATTAATTGGGACCTTGGTAAACCTTTTTTCAAGGCTCTTGGATGATGACTGTTAGCTCGCAGTAAGGTGTTCTTATCGGTAGGCTTGTAAAAAATATCAGTGGTAATGTAACCGTTAATGATGGAAATCTGCACATCTAGATAATTGAGAGTATGTGCATTACTTTCTGCCGTTATCTTAATTGGGGATTGACGATTGTTAATTGTGCTAACCAGTTGTTCGAAAAGCAATTGTCCACCCGTCCATAGGATGAACACGTCATCGATGTAACGTGAGTAATGTAAAATGTGATCTCGAATCGAAACATCAGCAAAAAACATAGCTTGTTCTTCTTGCATCATGTACACATTAGCAAAGGAAGGGGAGACGTTGCTTCCCATAGCACACCCGCTAGTTTGGCAAAAATACTTCCCATCGAACAGAAAGTAGTTCCTAGTCAAGGTGAGTTCCAGCAACTTGAGAAATAAATCTATATTGATGGTAGTCAGATTTTCTTTGATGAGGAACTGTCTCATGGCTGCCAAGCCCTGGGTATGGGGGATGCATGTAAATAAGCTACAGATATCGATGGTACAAATTAAAGTACCTTCGGGTATGTTGGAAAGACCCGCTAGACGGTTCAAAAAAGAAGTAGTGTCCTTTACAAAATTAGGCTGTTTCAAAATGAGTGGTTGGAGTATGCTGTCCAGAAACACGGATACAGGTTGATACAATGATTGGTGAGCAGAGATTATGGGTCTGCCGGGGGGATGAGTGGAATTTTTATGTACTTTAGGCACAGTAAACAGAATTGGAACCTTGGGATGTTCTTGTTTTAAAACCCGACATAATTTTTCAGAGATGTAGGAAGATTTACAAGCTTGGTCCAAGATCCTGTCCACCTCCTGTTTGTATTTAAATGTAGGATCAGAAGGTAGGCTCTTGTAGACAGATGCATCACTTAACTGCTTGTATATTTCTGCCTTGTAATCGGCCAAATTCAATATCACAATCCCGCCCCCCTTGTCGGCGGGGCGGATAACGATATCTTGGTATGATCCAAGTTGTTTCAAGGCTTTGAACTCAGATCTGGAGAGGTTGTGATGTATCTCTTGTGAAGCAGCCGTATATTTAGTGACGGAGTCATCTAAAAGCCTGGTAAAGGTTTTGATTGACGCGTTGCTGGATTGAGGATCAAACGTAGAGCCATGTCTGTTATTAATGAATTCTTGATGTGGATCAGTGGGTGCAACCGGATGGTGTTCCTGAAAATACTCCTGTAACCTCAGCTTACGGGAAAAGTGATGTAGCTCAGCTTGCCACGTAAGGCCATCAAATTTACTGGTAGGATTAAAAGATAGGCCATTATTAAGCACTTTGATTTCTGTTCCCGTGAGAGTGCGGTCGGAGAGATTGAAAATCAAACTTTCCTTCTTGTGGAGGTGTTTCTGGATCCTGCGGTTTTGTTTGCCCCTGCGGGTGGACGGCCTCTTGTTTTGGTTGTTTCTGCCACCACGGAAGAGGTCCCTAAAGGGACAGCCGCAGGGTCTGTAGGTCCGTCGGAATCAGTCACGTTGAATTCATTATCGCTGTTAGAAGTAGCATAGTCACGATTGCGTGACTCTCCTTGTTTGCGCCAAGTGTATTTAGATCTCTGGTTGTAGGGTCGATGGTTCCCCTCCGGCCACCCATCTGTATACTCTGTTCAATTCATAGTCCTCTCGGACAGTAGCGCATTTGTTGCGTTTGAATCTGACCAGCTCTTTGCGGTAATTCTCACACTGTATCTTTAATTTCTGGACTAAAGCTTGGTTAGCTTCCAGCAATAAAGTGTCTCTGTGCTCCTGTTCCAGATCGTGAATTCTCTCTCTAGTTATTTTCAATCCCCTCCCCGACTCTTCCACCACCAATAAAATTAAATCAAAACTGCATTTGTTTAATATGGCCATCCACTTGTTACAAAATTCTGAATTGAAACGGCCTATGGTAGGCACATTGCGGATTCATTTTTTCACGAAAATAATCAGACAATGAGATGCCGTGCATTAGATAGTCAGTCTCGCGTCGCTTCAGTTTAATAAGCTGATGGTAAATGTCCTCCATACTTAATTGTTTTTCAGAGTCCGCTAAATCTTCTGTAAATAAGACTCGTTCAGCATCTGTTTCACTGAAGCTGAAACTATTAATTGGGCTAGGAGATACATTAATATTGCTTATAGATGCCCCTTGCGACATGATAAACCAAACGGTACTCAATACAAATGCAAAAAATAAACAAATGGTGGATAATATGTCAGGGGAGGGAATCAATAAAAATAAATATAAAGTGCAGCGTAGTGCCAAGTGTCCAGAAAAAGTGTCCGTGCAATCAAAGTGCTGAGTGCTAAAAAGACAGAACATCACCTGGCAAGATTTTAAAGGTAACGTTGACAAAGGAGAAAATTCCAATGGGTATGACTCCAATATTTAGGGCAGTCAATATATGCAGATGGTTAAATGGTGGGGGTGCCTCGGTCCAGGGTTATTGATCAAAACATCAAAAACGAAATAAATTTCAAAAAGAACTGGCACTCACCCCAAAATTATTGCTCCGGTGCCCTCTGGTATAATAAGTATAAGCAGACAATGGAAGCATGCAGCGGCACTCAGAGACTGATTCCAAAAAATTAAGGTGCAAAAATAGATTATTTAATCCATGAAAACAGCAACACAAAGGTGACCAACGTTTTGGGGCGCTGACGCCCCTTTGTCAAGGTGATACAAGTGCTTACAACATTTACATACCTTTAAATAAGCCAGAAGACCCGCGAACGGGACACACGCCACGGAAGGAAGGTGAGAACGGGAACCGCTCCGTGCACTTCCGGGTGTGGTGACGTCAGCACGCTCCTACGCCGGGGTCCGTCTCTTCCTGGATACCCGCAGTTTACTCGGTCGCTAAGGAAGCCGGCGCTGTGGTAACCAAGGGAGGGATAGACGTAGGTGCAGCTGCCAAAAAACAAATGTGAACTTAAACTGTAGTGAAAATATGTGTACTTGGCAAAAGCATATATATACATGAAACTGGCTGTGAATTATGTTTAAAAATTACAGGAACTGAAAGAAGCAACATATACAGAATTAGGAGACACAGGCTGGATGTAACCTACAAAGAAAAAAGATGTTAATGTTAATGTTTTTTGCAGCTATAACTAGGAAAAAATCTTCCTGTAAAATTAATAATTTGCTGCAAAACAATTAATTTCAGTTACATACAATAAAATGAAACCTTGTTAGCATAAGTCCAACCCTTCAATTTTGAAATACACTCCAGGCTATTTTATCATTAAGACCTTTTGGTCTGATGGTATCAAGAGTGTAAATCCGCCTAGCCTCAAGGCGTAAGAGCTGTCCCCCACGGTCGCCTCCACGTAAGGATTTGGGGATATGATCAATGATCTGAAAATTCAGGTCATGAAGCGAATGTTGACATTCAGCATAATGTTTGGCAACCGGTTGATCAGAAGACTTCCCTGTGATAGCATATTTGATGGCGGATCTATGCATGGCAAAACGTTCTCGTGCGGTACGGACGGTCTTGCCTACGTACTGTAGCTTGCAAGGACATGTGATTAAATATACAATGTGGGTGGTGGTGCACGTAATGACATGCCTAATGTTGAAAGATCCGTGGTGGCAGAAACCACCAAAACAAGAGGCTGTCCACCCGCAGGGGCAAACAAAACCGCAGGATCCAGAAACACCTCCACAAGAAGGAAAGTTTGATTTTCAATCTCTCCGACCGCACTCACGGGAACATAAATCAAAGTGCTTAATAATGGCCTATCTTTTATTCCTACCAGTAAATTTGATGGCCTTACGTGGCAAGCTGAGCTACATCACTTTTCCCGTAAACTGAGGTTACAGGAGTATTTTCAGGAACACCATCCGGTTGCACCCACTGATCCACATCAAGAATTCATTAATAGCAGACATGGCTCTACGTTTGATCCTCAATCCAGCAACGCGTCAATCAAAACCTTTACCAGGCTTTTAGATGACTCCGTCACTAAATATACGGCTGCTTCACAAGAGATACATCACAACCTCTCCAGATCTGAGTTCAAAGCCTTGAAACAACTTGGATCATACCAAGATATCGTTATCCGCCCCGCCGACAAGGGGGGCGGGATTGTGATATTGAATTTGGCCGATTACAAGGCCGAAATATACAAGCAGTTAAGTGATGCATCTGTCTACAAGAGCCTACCTTCTGATCCTACATTTAAATACAAACAGGAGGTGGACAGGATCTTGGACCAAGCTTGTAAATCTTCCTACATCTCTGAAAAATTATGTCGGGTTTTAAAACAAGAACATCCCAAGGTTCCAATTCTGTTTACTGTGCCTAAAGTACATAAAAATTCCACTCATCCCCCCGGCAGACCCATAATCTCTGCTCACCAATCATTGTATCAACCTGTATCCGTGTTTCTGGACAGCATACTCCAACCACTCATTTTGAAACAGCCTAATTTTGTAAAGGACACTACTTCTTTTTTGAACCGTCTAGCGGGTCTTTCCAACATACCCGAAGGTACTTTAATTTGTACCATCGATATCTGTAGCTTATTTACATGCATCCCCCATACCCAGGGCTTGGCAGCCATGAGACAGTTCCTCATCAAAGAAAATCTGACTACCATCAATATAGATTTATTTCTCAAGTTGCTGGAACTCACCTTGACTAGGAACTACTTTCTGTTCGATGGGAAGTATTTTTGCCAAACTAGCGGGTGTGCTATGGGAAGCAACGTCTCCCCTTCCTTTGCTAATGTGTACATGATGCAAGAGGAACAAGCTATGTTTTTTGCTGATGTTTCCATTCGAGATCACATTTTACATTACTCGCGTTACATCGATGACGTGTTCATCCTATGGACGGGTGGACAATTGCTTTTCGAACAACTGGTTAGCACAATTAACAATCGTCAATCCCCAATTAAGATAACGGCAGAAAGTAATGCACATACTCTCAATTATCTAGATGTGCAGATTTCCATCATTAACGGTTACATTACCACTGATATTTTTTACAAGCCTACCGATAAGAACACCTTACTGCGAGCTAACAGTCATCATCCAAGAGCCTTGAAAAAAGGTTTACCAAGGTCCCAATTAATAAGAGCCGCAAGAATAACCAGTGATCCATCTAAATTGGTACAGGCCTTGTCTACAGTAGTTAACCGTTTTACTGCCAGAGGTTACGATGTTAACGAGCTTTCCAAACATAAGGTAGAAGTTGCAGCCATTCCACGACAGGAACTGCTACAGCAAAAACCCAAGAAACAAGAGGATTTGGTACCATTAGTTACCAAATACACCACCGCCAGCCCTGTGATACCATGAGCCCTGAAAGCAATGTGGCCTATTATATCTACTGATAAGAAGTTACCTGTATTTAAGAAAAAGAGACCCCTCACATGCTTCAAGAAAAGCAGAAGTATAAAGAACTACGTGGTGCACTCTGATATAACGGGTTTTGGGGAACAGCCCGTTACAAATTTTATGACCAAACTCCCAGGATGTTACAGGTGTCTTGGGTGCAAGACATGTGTTAATATTCAACCTGGGCCATCTTTTTTATCTACCTCTACAGGAAAATCTTTCAACATTAGGCATGTCATTACGTGCACCACCACCCACATTGTATATTTAATCACATGTCCTTGCAAGCTACAGTACGTAGGCAAGACCGTCCGTACCGCACGAGAACGTTTTGCCATGCATAGATCCGCCATCAAATATGCTATCACAGGGAAGTCTTCTGATCAACCGGTTGCCAAACATTATGCTGAATGTCAACATTCGCTTCATGACCTGAATTTTCAGATCATTGATCATATCCCCAAATCCTTACGTGGAGGCGACCGTGGGGGACAGCTCTTACGCCTTGAGGCTAGGTGGATTTACACTCTTGATACCATCAGACCAAAAGGTCTTAATGATAAAATAGCCTGGAGTGTATTTCAAAATTGAAGGGTTGGACTTATGCTAACAAGGTTTCATTTTATTGTATGTAACTGAAATTAATTGTTTTGCAGCAAAGTATTAATTTTACAGGAAGATTTTTTCCTAGTTATAGCTGCAAAAAACATATTAACATTAACATCTTTTTTCTTTGTAGGTTACATCCAGCCTGTGTCTCCTAATTCTGTATATGTTGCTTCTTTCAGTTCCTGTAATTTTTAAACATAATTCACAGCCAGTTTCATGTGTATATATATATATATATATATATGCTTTTGCCAAGTACACATATTTTCACTACAGTTTAAGTTCACATTTGTTTTTTGGCAGCTGCACCTACGTCTATCCCTCCCTTGGTTACCACAGCGCCGGCTTCCTTAGCGACCGAGTAAACTGCGGGTATCCAGGAAGAGACGGACCCCGGCGTAGGAGCGTGCTGACGTCACCACACCCGGAAGTGCACGGAGCGGTTCCCGTTCTCACCTTCCTTCCGTGGCATGTGTCCTGTTCGCGGGTCTTCTGGCTTATTTAAAGGTATGTAAATGTTGTAAGCACTTGTATCACCTTGACAAAGGGGCGTCAGCGCCCCGAAACGTTGGTCACCTTTGTGTTGCTGTTTTCATGGATTAAATAATCTATTTTTGCACCTTAATTTTTTGGAATCAGTCTCTGAGTGCCGCTGCATGCTTCCATTGTCTGCTTATACTTATTATACCACAGGGCACCGGAGCAATAATTTTGGGGTGAGTGCCAGTTCTTTTTGAAATATATATATATATATATATATATCTATATATCTATATCTATATCTCTCTAATGTCCTAGAGGATGCTGGGGACTCCGTAAGGACCATGGGGATAGACGGGCTCCGCAGGAGACATGGGTACTTTAAGAAAGAATTTAGTTCCTGGTGTGCACTGGCTCCTTCCTCTATGCCCCTCCTCCAGACCTCAGTTTGGTACTGTGCCCAGACGAGCTGGGTGCTTTTCAGTGAGCTCCTGAGTATACTGAAAAAGTATTTTGTTAGGTTTTTTATTTTCAGGGAGCTCTGCTGGCAACAGACTCCCTGCATCGAGGGACTGAGGGGAGAGAAGCAGCCCTACTGTCTGAAGCTAGGTCCTGCTTCTTAGGCTACTGAACACCATTAGCTCCAGAGGGATTGGTACGCAGGATCTCACGCTCGCTGTCCGTCCCAGAGCCGCGCCGCCGTCCCCCTCGCAGAGCCGGAAGACAGAAGCCGGGTGAGTATGAGAAGAAAAGAAGACATCACAGGCGGCAGAAGACTTCATGATCTTCAGTAGAGGTAACGCACAGCACTGCAGCTGTGCGCCATTGTTCCACACACCTCACATACTCCGGTCATTGTAAGGGCACAGGGGGGGGGGGGGGGGGGCGCCCTGGGCAGCATTTGGGACCTCATATTGGCAAAAAGAACACATATATACACTGGGCACTGTATATATGTATGAGCCCCCGCCAAAATTACTGTTTAAGCGGGACAGAAGCCTGCTGCCGAGGGGGCGGGGCTTCTCCCTCAGCACTCACCAGTGCCATTTTTTCTCCACAGCACCGCTGAGGAAGCTCCCCGGGCTCTCCCCTGCTGATACACGGTAGAAGAGGGTTGAAAAGAGAGGGGGGGCACATAATTAGGCGCAAAAACTATAACATACAGCAGCTACCTGGTTAACATTAAGTTACTGTGTTATTCCTGGGATATTATAGCGCTGGGTTGTGTGCTGGCATTCTCTCTCTGTCTCTGCAAAGGGCCTGGTGGGGGAACGGTCTTCAGAAAGGACATTCCCTGTGTGTGTGGTGTCTGTACACTTGTGTCGACATGTCTGATGAGGAAGGCTATGTGGGAGAGGAGCGGGAGCAAATGAATGTGGTGTCTGCGCCGACACCTGATTGGATGGATTTGTGGAAGGTTTTAAATGATAATGTTAATTCCTTGCATAAAAGATTTGACAAGGCTGATGCATTGGGGCAGTCAGGGTCTCAACCCATGCCTGACCCTATGTCGCAGGGACCGTCAGGGTCTCATAAGCGCCCACTATCCCAAATTGTTGACAGATACCGACATGGATTCTGACTCCAGTGTCGATTACGATGATGCAAAGTTACAACCAAAATTGGCTAAATCCCTTCGATATATGATTATAGCAATAAAGGATGTTTTGCACATCACAGAGGAAACCCCTGTCCCTGACACGAGGGTGTATATGTATAAGGGAAAGAAGCCTGAGGTAACTTTTCCCCCCTCACACGAACTGAATGAGTTATGTGAAAAAGCTTGGGAATCTCCAGATAAGAAAATGCAGGTTTCCAAACGGATTCTTATGGCGTATCCTTTCCTGCCAACGGATAGGTTACGATGGGAATCCTCCCCTAGGGTGGACAAAGCTTTAACACGCTTATCCAAAAAGGTAGCCCTGCCGTCCCAGGATACGGCTACCCTCAAAGATGCTGCTGATCGCAAACAGGAGGTTACCCTGAAGTCAATTTATACACATTCGGGTACCTTACGAAGACCGGTAATTGCGTCGGCCTGGGTGTGTATTGCTGTAGCGGCATGGACGGATACCTTATCTGAGGAATTGGATACCCTATATAAAGATACTGTATTATTGACCCTGGGGCATATAAAAGACGCTGTCCTATATATGAGAGATGCTCAGAGACATAAGTCTACTGGGCTCTAGAATAAACGCTATGTCGATTTTCTGCCAGAAGGGTCCTGTGGACTCGGCAATGGACAGGTGATGCCGACTCAAAAAGGCATATGGAGGTTTTACCTTACAAGGGTGAGGAATTGTTCGGGGAAGCTGCACAACGCAGCTAGTTCCCAGGAACAGAAGTCCTCACCGGCCTCTACAAAATCCACCGCATGACGCTGGGGCTCCACTGGCGGAGCCGGACCCTGTGGGGGCACGTCTTCGGAATTTCAGCCACATGTGGGTTCACTCCAAGGTGGATCCTTGGGCAATAGAAATTGTGTCTCAGGGTTACAAGCTGGAATTCGAAGAGGTGCCTCCTCGCTGGTATTTCAAATCGGCCCTACCATCTTCCCCCCAAGAGAGGGAAATAGTGTTAAACGCAATACAAAATTTGTATCTTCAGCAGGTGGTGGTCAAGGTTCCCCTCCTTCAACAGGGATGGGGTTATTATTCGACCATGTTTGTAGTCCCGAAACCGGACGGTTCGGTCAGACCCATATTGAATTTAAAATCTCTGAACCTATACTTGAAAAGGTTCAGGTTCAAGATGGAATCGCTAAGAGCGGTCATCGCAAGCCTGGAAGGGGGGGATTTTATGGTGTCACTGGACATAAAGGATGCGTACCTTCATGTCCCCATTTATCCACCTCATCAGGCGTACCTAAGATTTGCGGAACAGGATTGTCATTACCAATTTCAGACGTTGCCGTTTGGTCTCTCAACGGCCCCGAGGATTTTCACCAAGGTAATGGCGGAAATGATGGTGCTCCTGCGGAAGCATGGTGTCACAATTATCCCGTACTTGGACGATCTCATAAAAGCGAGATCAAGAGAGCAGTTGCTGAACAGCGTATCTCACTGAAAGTGTTACAGCAACACGGCTGGATTCTCAATATTCCAAAGTCGCAGTTGGTTCCTAAGACTGTCTGCCCTTCTTGGGCATGATTCTGGACACGGACCAGAAGAGGGTTTATCTCCCGATAGAGAAGGCCCAGGAACTCATGACTCTGGTCAAGAACCTATTGAAACCAAAACAGGTGTCAGTGCATCATTGCACTCGAGTCCTGGGAAAGATGGTGGCGTCATACGAGGCCATTCCCTTTGGCAGGTTCCATGCGAGGACTTTCCAATGGGACCTACTGGACAAGTGGTCCGGGTCACATCTTCAGATGCATCGGTTGATCACCCTGTCCCCCAGGGCCAGGGTGTCACTACTGTGGTGGCTGCAGAGTGCTCACCTTCTCGAGGGCCGCAGATTCGGCATTTAGGACTGGATCCTGGTGACCACGGACGCAAGCCTCCGAGGTTGGGGAGCAGTCACACAGGGAAGAAATTTCCAGGGTCTTTGGTCAAGTCAAGAGACTTGTCTTCACATCAACATCCTGGAGCTAAGGGCCATATACAACGCCCTACGTCAAGCGGAGACCTTACTTCGCGACCGACCAGGTCTGATCCAGTCAGACAACATCACCGCAGTGGCTCATGTAAACCGCCATGGCGGCACAAGGAGCAGAGTGGCGATGGCGGAAGCCACCAGAATTCTTCACGTGGCGGAGAATCATGTAAGCACACTGTCGGCAGTCTTCATTCCGGGAGTGGACAACTGGGAAGCAGACTTCCTCAGCAGACATGACCTACACCTGGGAGAGTGGGGACTTCATCCAGAAGTCTTTGCGCAGATTGTGAGTCGGTGGGAACTGCCACAGATAGACAGACATGATGGCGTCCCGCCTCAACAAAAGCTACAGAGGTATTGCGCCAGGTCAAGAGACCCTCAGGCAGTAGCGGTAGACGCCCTAGTGACACCGTGGGTGTTCCGGTCAGTCTATGCATATAAAATCTGTTTTATGAAGTTTGATGAAGTCCTGTTGCTGACGGACGAAACGCGTTGGGAGTACCTGCAGACATCTCCTTTTATGGACAGATAAGCCTCAAACAATTTTAAATTCTGTACGCATGCATTCCAGTCATTATTATGGACAGATAAGCCTGATATAATTTTTTATTCTGTACGCATGCTATACAGCTATTTTATGTGTATTTTTATGTGATTATGTTATTAAATTCTTTGTATTTTTAATATATACACTGCCCAGGCTGTACATTTATCCTCTTTGGGAATAAGCTAGTTCCCTAACCAGGCCTGTGAAATTAAGCAGTAACATAATACGTAACATAAATGGTATACACTATGTTAGTTTTCTTCTGTTTTATCCGCATGTTTTTAAGCCACAAAAAGAGTGCTGCTTGAGCCGAGTTCCTATCTACCAGATAAGTGTTTTAAACTGATCCTTATCATCCGTTCCTCTACACCTTCATTCCCCCTAAATTTAATCACCACACTCTTGGGCGCTTGTTTTCACCAATTCTTGTAATATATATATATATATATATATATATATATATATATATATATATATATATATATATATATATCAAAATGACAGCACTCAGTAAAAATCAAATTAAATTGACATGGTGGTGCAGGGTCCTGGAAATTGATACAGACACTCACTTTTGCAAAAGAAAAGAAAAAAAGACCAGCACTCACGTTTTGATGAAAAGAAAAAATGGGTTTATTCCTTACAGAAGAAACATCTGGACATGATCCTAGTACTACAGCTGTAGTGGGATAATTACTGATTTGTTTCTTCAAGTGAGTCCTGCAGACTAACCTTCTGCTGTATGTTTGCAAGGGTCTCCTATATGGGGGAAAATGTCAGGTAAACCTTTAGGGAATACCTTTACCATAGACTCTAAATGAGCCTATGTACCTTGTGTATGTTCACCAATCGTGGTGATGGGTATAGTATAATAACGGCGTCCCGCTAGTCATACCTAATGCCTGTGAAAGTACCAGTGGGAAACAGGGTAACGGGCTTGTTGTTAATACTTCGCCGGGGATGCGTGATATGCACCTGTCCCGGCTCAGCTTCCGTCCCTTTTCCCTCTGCTGTACCGGCTGCGGCTGATCTCCCTGGCTCGTTCTCCGCTACTTCTGGATTTTGCGGTCACGTGATCCGGCGCTGTTCTGTGTTCACGGGCTCCCTGTCTCTGGCCAGGGAGAGGGAAATAGACGTTAAGGGTGGGAGCGTAATTAAGGCTCAGCAGCGCTGTGAGGGGCGCCTTGAGCCAGCACAAGACCCTATACTGACCACACGAAGCCTGTCGGGCTCTGCGGATCTCAGCCAGCACAAAATTCCTCAGGCCAGTATAATCTTCAAGAGTGGGAAGAGTGTGCCATTAAAGGCGTGGAGCTTCTCAGAGCGGACCCAGCAGCGTTCAGCGCAATTTTTCCTGCCTGCAATCACTGCCAGTGGATGTCCAGGTACCTGCAGAGCAACTGCAGCTATCTGTACGGTACCAGGGGGTTGTAGTAGGGAGGGGAGGCTTGTATACAGGCTGTGTCTCCTATTAAGGGACTCAGTCAGTGCTGGTTAGGGTCTCCCTATACCTCAAATAGCGCTGTGTATGGGTTGGCTCCAATCTCTGTGTCTCTGCCATTCTTGGGGGGAAACTGTCTACCCAATACCCTGTGGGGTGTTTGGTGTGTGTGTGTGCAACATGTCTAGGGTCACTATTTCATATGCTGCAGAGGATTTATTTTCCCAGGAAGACTCTATTCCATGTAATCAGGATTGCACTGTTGTAGCGCAGATCCCAGCTAGAGAGCCAGAATGGTTAGTATCTCTGAGGGGGACTATTTCTTTTTCATCCACTAGGGGTCACTGGAGTACTCTTGGGATATGGACGGTGCGTAGCAAAGGAAGGCACATTTAAATGAGCAACCCTCCTCTTCCCTCCTCCATACTCCCAGGATCCTCAGTGTTTTTATGTGCCTCAAGGAAGCACATCATGAGCTGAAAGCTCAAGTTTGATTTTACTTTTTACACTTTCATTTTTGGTTGATTTTACAGACAATACCTTCCCCGCTTACTAAGAAGTGTGGGTCCGGAATTGTACTGCCTCCAGCCGCTGCTGACACGTGGGCGCTTGCAGGAGAAGCACGGCCGTGTCAGCCAGGCAGCATGCGGTCCCTTCCCCACTTACAGAGAAGTGAGGGTCCGGGATTGAGCGGCCATCTCCTCCACATGTACACGCTGGGTGGAGGAGATTTCAGAGGAGTCATAATTTTTTTCTAACAGGCGCTTTCAGCGCTGCTGCCGCAAGACGAAGAAGAGACTGCATGCGGTTAGCTTCCACAGCTTCCGCAAGGTTAGTGCACTCCCCCAGTACTGCACGCTCCCAGACACAAAGCAGGTGCTGGGAGCGTGGTCTTCCGCCGCTGGCCGCCTGCTCCATGCTCCCCGCTGGCCGCCGCTACAGACACCCCGCTGGCCGACGCTACTTAAACCCTGCTAGCTGCCCGATGCCTGCCTCACTGCCCGCCCGGCGCTCAGGCCGCACATCGTTCTCTGCGGGAGCACTCTGATCACAGTGCGCTCCCGCTGCCCGCTATTCAGCCCAGCCGCGGACAGACAGGCTGCCGCCGCTGGGCTTCTGCATCCGTCCCCCCGCTGCTCCCCGGCTCCCCTCCGCTAGCTATGTCCGTGGGAGAGGGGAGAGCACTACGGCTGCACAGGGGAAGATCGCGGGACACGGGGGGGGATGATTATATCCGCAGGTATGCCAGATCCCGATTGCAGGCATATGTTATAAATAATATGCATATGTTGTTATATCTAATATATGCATGGTAATTTATTACACATATTGTAGTATGTCATATATATGTAGGGAGTATATTACATATGTATATATAGGCGGTAATATGTAATGTATGCCTGATCTGTTGTGACTAACATTACTGTAATTTGGAAATTGATTTCTATTGTTTATTGTTCTTATGCTTAACATATGGTGAAAGCACATAGCACTACGCACATGGCTGGACACCATTTTAACTCAATTCCCTGTTTCTTTGTCCAGGAAATTTTTCTGCGGTCCTACAACACTTCCCCACTAGAGGAGCAGGGGTGGTGTTAGGAATTTTCTGTCACAAGAAAGTGTGCAGCAATACTTTTCTAGTTTATGTACACGTTCCTTATCTAAGGGAATCCACGTGCACGGTGGGAATACTAGTCCGCATCCGTACATATATCCTAATCCTATTTGGGCGGCTACATCTAACTGTTTATAACAAAGTCACATGCTCATCTGGAGGGTCATGTATTCTCTGTGAGAGCGCTGCGGAATATGTGTGCGCTATATAAATAACTGATGATAAATAATAAATAAACAGTACCCATCAGAGGGCGCATGCTAACATCGGCTGTGTGGTACAAAAAGATTCAATGCCAGACGCAAGGTTCTGAGTTTTTAATGCCACTAAGGAACCTATTTCAAATGCAAGCGTTCCTATAGGATAGAACGCAGCGAGCGCCTGTGCGGGTGTGTGTGTTCATTGTTCTAATTCTATTATTCAACCATTCACTATACCAGAGTCTATGACAGCATTTCTTGGTGTCAAAACTGTCCAGGTCCCACTTGCACCTACACTTAATGACTAGTCAGAGTGGACATTCCACCTATGCTAAAGGCAATGTCTATGCTGTAGTTGGGGTTTGGGTAACCGACATTATAGTCGCAGAAATAACGTAGTTAATAGCCAGTTCTGGCCTCAGAACAGTTTTGACGGCTTGTTACTCACATTGGTATATCGCCTGAGAATTTCCGCATGTCTGCTATAGCTGTCAGCCATGTTAGTTCTCGTAGTCCACCATCACTCTTTGTGGTTGACAGACGCTTTGCGTGGCCTTACACGGAAATGTGTTATTTACTCCTAAATTAGAAAGTTTCAGTTCTCACGCTCCGGCGTGAGAATCTATTTACAGCCATTGCCACACCAGTTCTTACAAAACTGCACCAGGGTTCAAATCTTTTAAACCTCAGTCTTTTCCAGTTGTCCTACAACACACGACACGACTACACGTGGTCGAGAAGGTGGTTTAACCGTCGTTCAGACACAACGGCTGCTGACAAGCCAATGGCATGGCAAGTTTTTTAATTGTCTTGTTTCTTCTTTTGTGCAAGCAATTCTTCTGATGTCTCATTCGACATTATTACTGAAATCCACAGATCTGCGGTTACATAATTAGTGTTCAATCACACATAGAGTTCGATTGTCTACCACCTTTGCTGTGGTTTGTCAAGGCTAGATCCAAAACTAGCCAGCCTGTGTCAGAAGACAAGAAGGCAGTTCTGTAGACCGCAATTCAGTGTCTCCTAGATTCAAGGTTATTACAATATTTTTTGTAGTACCGCAGCCGGCCGACTGTTATATACCAAAAGTGGCTCAATCAGTGGAATTCATGCGGTCAGTGACTGCAGGTTTACAACCACTGAAATCATATTCTCCCTAGAAGTCAAGAATGCGTTCTTACGCGTTAAAAATTTTGCCACTACATCTGGCATACTTAACCGTTGGCAGTCCATCACTCAAGCTCTCCTGTTTGGTTTCTCATCAGCGCCTCGGGTTGTCACAGGGGTGATGTCTGTGATAAGTTATTCTCAGATCCCGGCTGGTGATAATGGTTCTGTGCTTAGATAACCTTCTCATCACAGCTCTAGTTCAACAAATACTCCTTCAAAATACATTACTAACGTACAATGTACTAGTTCAACACGGTGGAATTGTCAACTTCAAGAAATCACTTCTGAATTCGTCTCAATGACTTCAATTCCTAGGAATGTTTCTCGATACGGTAGATCAAAGAAATTACCTACCAGAACATAAAGTACAGAGTATTCGTCATCTGGTACAATTCGTGCTCAAGCCACGCACAGTCTCGGTACATTTGTGCATTCGCCTCTTAGGCACAATGGTGACGGCTTTCGAAGCGCTTCAGTTCGGAATATTTCACTCGCGTCCTTTTCAACTGGATGTGCTCGCACAGTGGTCGGGCTCACATCTGCAGATTCACCACAGGGTGAGGTTGTCGCCACGGGCCAGAGTATCTCTACTCTGGTGGCTCAAAGTACACAATCTAACCGCAGGAAAACAATTCAGCGCCTGGAATTGGATAATTCTAATGACGGACTCTAGACTCAGAGGTTGGGGAGCTGTAGTTCAAAATTGTCAGCTCCAGGGTCTCTGGGCGGATCACGAAAGATTGCTGTCTATAAATGTCCTGAAACTACGGGCAATTTACAATGCGCTACGGCAAGCAGTGCACATGCTTCGGTCTCAGACTGTCCGGGTGCAGTCAGACAACGCGACGGCGGTCGCGTACCTCAACAAAGAGGAACGAGAAGCCGCATGGCAATGCGGGAAGTAGCTCGAATCCTCATTTGGCCCGAGCATCACCAAGTGTTATTGTCGGCAGTGTTCATTCCGGGAGTGGACAACTGGAAGGCGGATTATCTCAGCCGTCGGGATTTTAATGCAGAGGAAGGGGCATTAAATCCAAAAGTGTTTCACATGCTGGTCCACAGGTGGGGTTGCCCTCAAGTGGACCTGATGGCATCTCGCCACAATCACCAAACGCCCCAGTATGTGTCCAGAACGCAAGATCCGATCCAACGGCAGTGGCGGCGGATGCTCTCACAATCGCGTGCCCATACAGCCTCGTGTATCTATTTCCACCGTTTCCGCTCCTCCCTTTGTTGCTAAAACGGATCACAAGAAAGTCTGCCACAGTCATACTAGTAGCGCCTCATTGGTCTCCAAGAGCTTGGTTCTCAGATCTCCGCGGACTACTCGCAGACGATCCTTGTCCGCTCCTACTACGTCCGGACCTGTTACAACAGGATCCGTTCCTTTACCCCGAGTTAGCGCGGTGGCGTTTGACGGGGTGGCTATTGAGACCGCACTCTTAAGAAGAGAGGGCATTCCAGAAAAGAAAAAAAAAAAAAAGAAAAAAAAAACTGTTATACCAACCATGTACGAGCTAGGAAGCCAGTTACGGCAGCTCATTATTACAGAATTGGGCGTGCCTATATAGGTTGGTGTGAAGCTCGGAAGTTTCCGACATCATCTTTCAAGTTATTCCGTCTTTTGTTATTTCTACAGACGGGGTTAGATGGAGGACTGCGTTTATCTACACTAAAGGTGCAGGTATCTGCTTTGTCAATTTAATTTCAAAGTCGATTGGCTCTATTGCCGTCTATACACACTTTTCTGCAAGGTGTCCTCAGAGTACAGCCTCCATTCATTCCACCTACAGCGCCATGGGACTTGAAGCTGGTTTTAGATTTCTTACAGTCTTCATATTTTGAACCCTTACAACAAGTGAATATTAAGTTTCTCACTTGGAAAACTATTTTTCTTCTAGCCTAGCTTCGGCAAGTCTTGTTTCAACTTTGGGTGCCTTGTCATGCATGCCACCGTATTTAATGTTTCATGATGACAGAGCGGATCTTCGGACGAATCCCGCTTTCTTGCCAAAGGTAGTGTCATCTTTTCACATCAATCAACCAATAGTAGTTCCTGTGTTAACAGGAAATTCTGGAACTTTGGTTGTGGTACGCGCATTACGCGTTTATGTATCCCGAACGTCTACATTTCGTAAGACGAATACGTTGATGCTGCCAAGATGGGTTGGCCAGCTTCTAAGCAGACTTTATCCAGATGGATTAAACTGACCATACGTCAGGCTTACCTTCATGCTAGGTTACAGCCGCCTACATTAGTAACAGCTCATTCCACACGTTCTGTGGGAACTTCATGGGCAGCTGGTCGTGGGGCTTCTACGACGCAGTTTTGCCGTGCGGCTACATGGTCAGCAGTGCACACGTTTGTGCGCTTTTACAAGTTTGATACGTTTGCGGCATCAGCTTCTAGCTTTGGCCGCCTAGTGTTACAGGTGCCAAACAGCTCTCCCGCCCACGGGGGAAGCTTTGGTACGTCCCAAGAGTACTCCAGTGACCCCTAGTGGATGAAAAAGAAAATAGGATTTTGGTACTTACCAGGTAAATCCTTTTCTTTGAATCCATAGGGTGCACTGGATGCCCACCCAGAGCAGTTTTACCTGGTTTGTGGTAAGTTCAGGGGATCTTATGGTAACACATTCTCACTGACTGGTTTAAACTTTCAAGTTCTATCGGTTATGGTGTCAACTGTTTAGTTGTCAGTAACGTTATGTGTCAACTTTATGGTTGTCCGTTATTTTATAATGTATGTAATTCTCCATTGTTCACTTCTCTGTCGCTCCTATTCGGCTCAGTAACAAAAAACACTGAGGATCCTGGGAGTATGGAGGAGGGAAGAGGAGGGTTGCTTATTTAAATGTGCCTTCCTTTGCTACGCACCGTCCATATCCCAAGAGTACTCCAGTGCCCCCTATGGATTCAAAGAAAAGGATTTACCTGGTAAGTACCAAAATCCTATTTTCTCAGATTTCTGATAGGGTTGCTAGGACTGAGCATGCCACTCAGGTCTTACAATACGTTATGGTCGGATACTGCTTCCTCGGGGTCCCCTGCGGTACATTCTCACAAACGTGCACTTGCAATGCTTATGCAGGGTGATATGGATACAGATTCTGACACTGCAGACGGTGACTGGGTATGTGTCGAGGGGGACGGCATCACTTGCTAAGGGGGTGCAGTTGATGATTGAAGCTGTAAGGGATGTTTTACACATCACTGATACAGCTCCTGAGCAGGTAGAGGATGCCTTTTTCACAGTAAAAAGCCCCCCCTCACCTTGCCGGCATCCAAAGAATTGAATGCTATCTTTGAAAAAGCCTGGGAAAATCCGGAATAGAAATTCCAGATCCCTAAGAGGGTCTTAGTTGCTTTTCCATTACCAGAAGAAGATAGGAAAAAGTGGGAGTCTCTGACGATAGTTGACGCCTCTGTCTCCAGGCTGTCCAAACAGGTGATATGACCGGTCCCTGGATCTACTGCGTTAAAGGAACCGGCAGATTGCAAGGTGGATGCTACGCTAAAATCCATTTACATGGTTTCAGGGGCTATACTGCGGCCTACTATAGCCTGTGCTTGGATTTCAAAAGCTATTGCCAGGTGGTCAATCACTCTGCAGGAGGAACAGACTACGATGGATAAAGGGGACATTGATTTATTTTTACGCCATATTCAGGATTCTGCAGGATTCCTGGTAGATTCCATGAAGGACCTGGGTTCCATGGCTGCGGGGATCTCCTCCATGTCCGTCTTGGCTCGCAGAGGTCTTGGGCTGCGCCAATGGTCTGTGGATGCGGAATCCAGAAAGAGTGTGGAGGGTCTTACTTATACAGGTCAGGTTCTCTTTGGGGAGGTGCTAGATGCGTGGATTGCCACGGCTACAGCGGGTAAGTCTCCTTTTCTCCCCTCAGCTGCACCGGCTGTGAAGAAGCCTTTTACACCAGCCACGTCACAGACTTAGAAAGAACAAGCCTTCGAACACCTTCAGAGGTGGTCGTGCTAAAGGAAAGAAGCCTGCTCCCGCTGGCTCTCAGAACCAGAAGCCCGCTTCTGATACCCCTAAGTCTTCCGCATGATGGTTATACCTGGTTCAGAATGCAAACATAACCTTATACTTGAAACAGGAACTTGTGTTGCCTGATGTTTTGGGTGGGCATAGATGCAGACCACCTAGCTCAATCACAGCATCACTGTGCTGTCTCCAGGTTTGTAGTTTACAGCTAAGATACTAACAAATACGAATTAATTACAAATGTGGATGGGTTGGTAGTGTTCACTCTAGGATTTTTTTAGGGCAGGGTGCTGATCATGGGGAGGGCACATTTTTAAGTTAGTAGGGCAAAATTAGGTACATACTATAATGCTTGGTCCTCCCATTACTACATGTGAAAGCATGGACATTGCGCGGCGAAGGCGCGCATCAAAAATTTAGGGTGTTTTGTGGGGAAGGGGCGTGGCCACATAAAAGTGGCAGTTCACATTACACCACACAGTAGTGCAGGTAATACACACTGCACCAAGTATAACCTCCTATACACACTGCGACAGGTAGAGCACATTATACATATTGCGCTAGATAGAGCACGTTCTACACTTTGCGCCAGGCAGAGCACGTTATACACACTGCACCAGGTAGAGAGCACTGAGGCACAATGCACCAGGTAGAGAGCACTGAGACACACTGCACCAGGTAGAGAGCACTGAGACACACTGCACCAGGTAGAGAGCACTGAGACACACTGCACCAGGTAGAGAGCACTGAGGCACAATGCACCAGGTAGAGAGCACTGAGGCACAATGCACCAGGTAGAGAGCACTGAGACACACTGCACCAGGTAGAGAGCACTGAGACACACTGCACCAGGTAGAGAGCACTGAGGCACACTGCACCAGGTAGAGAGCACTGAGACACACTGCACCAGGTAGAGAGCACTGAGCCACACTGCACCAGGTAGAGAGCACTGAAGCACACTGCACCAGGTAGGTCACATTTTTTATCTCCGCTTTTGTGTGCTAACTTTACTTACTGGGGGCTGATGCTGCGGGAGTTGATCGGGAGCTGATTGAAAATGGCCGCCACACTGATCCTCCCCGGCGTCCTCTTTTATAGGGTCATGTACACAGAGGAGGGAGGGCTGGGTTTTCCTCGGCGGGAGAAGCAAACCCAGCCCTCCTCATCTTACCAGATTCCGAGCAGCCTGTACAGTCTTGCCTTCAGCGCAACAAGCCTAAGGCAGCTGCTCTCGGCAAGGGGGAGTGACAGCGCGGCAGGGGGACTGACAGCTCTGCGGAGAGGCATAACAGCTCGGTGGGACAGAGCGGCGGGGAGGAGTGACATCTCGGCAGGGGGGAGTGGCAGCTATGCGGAGTGGCATGAGAGATCGGTGGGACAGAGCGGCGGGGAGGAGTGACATCTTGGCAGGGGGGAGTGGCAGCGCGGCAGGCAGTGTGGTGAGACAGAGCGGCGGGGAGGAGTGACAGCCTGGCGCGGCGGTGAGTAGGCGGACCTTTAGTAATCAGCAGGGCGGGCACAAACGGGCAGGGCGCATTCTGCCACTCAGAAAAGGGGCAGGGCGCAGCGCCCCGTCAAAGAAGGCTAGAGTGAACACTAGGTTGGTATGAAATCCTGGCAGTTGGGGTCCTGAGAGAAGACAGACAACTGAATCCTGCTGGATACCAGTAGGTATTTACACCCTTCCCCAACCCCAGTACCTCTAGGAACTGTTTCGATGTGGATTTCATCTCGCTTGTACATAAACTGCACTGGCCATTCTAAATGCTATGTAAAGACTGATCTTTATCTCCTGCTGCCAAACTGCATTCCCCATGTTGGCCCCTTATTTCTTCCAGTGTTCATTTTCTCCGATATGCTCAAACATCAGAGTCAATGCAATTGGGGGTATGCTGCAGTTTAAAATAAGCAGCCAAATTTATAGCTTATCTGGCCTCCATCAATGGTGGGAGTAAGTGCAATGTGCAGCCAATTTGCTATGGCTAATAGAGATGGTTGTGTAAAAAAACAGACTATTGGGGTCATTCAGAGTTGTTCGCTCGGTAATTTTTTTCGCATCGATTTTCCGCTTAGTGCGCATGCGCTATGTCCGCAGTGCGACTGCGCCAAGTAAATTTGCTATGCAGGTAGGAATTTTACTCACGGCTTTTTCATCGTTCTGGTGATCGTAGTGTGATTGACAGGAAGTGGGTGTTACTGGGCGGAAACTGGCCGTTTTATGGGTGTGTGCGGAAAAACGCTACCGTTTCTGGGAAAAACGCGGGAGTGGCTGGAGAAACGGAGGAGTGTCTGGGCGAACGCTGGGTGTGTTTGTGACGTCAAACCAGGAACGACAAGCACTGAACTGATCGCAGATGCCGAGTAAGTCTGGAGCTACTCAGAAACTGCACAGAGATGTGTAATCGCAATATTGCGAATACGTCGTTCGCAATTTTAAGAAGCTAAGATTCACTCCCAGTAGGCGGCGGCTTAGCGTGAGTAAATCTGCTAAAAGCAGCTTGCGAGCGAACAACTCGGAATGAGGGCCTATGGACATGGTCTAGCTTCTTATTGATGCTGCTAAATAGATTTTTGTAGACCTAGATGAATGTAAAATCTTAACACCACAGGTTCAACAGCGTACTGACCATACCACCAGTTACTGCATATCTGACTCCTTAGAGTGGACTTCAGTGCCCTGCTGCATAAGGCAAGCTACCTAAAAATGCAGCTAAAAGCATTTTAAATGTGTAGGCTGTATAAGTGTAAACATGCTTTATCATAGTGCCGCCAAAATACTGCTGCCGTTCTGTTTGTCATCATTAGGATTGTTCATCAAAAATATGTATTCCACTCAGATATCTCCTTGGTAGCACAAACAGCGAAGCTAGAAATAAGCGGAGAGCTTCAAGCAATTACACCAGCATGTAAACAAAGGCCTGGACCACTATAGTATAGAGCTTTGAGTTATTAAGCATCTTAATTATTAATGAGGGGCACAATGGATTATAAAATAACAGCATTGCTAAGATGTAGAAAAACTCAAATGCTCTCTAAAATTATCACATCAGTGGAATTAATGATCACAGAAAGTAGAACATACATGAATGAACACACTGAATTGAAACTATACATTGGGCTTTACTATTGTAACTAGTCGGACTGTATGAGATAAACACGCATTGATTTGGAGTCGCATTTTTATGCTAATGACGCAGCAGATTTTGTGAATACTGAATACCCACTTGCAGTGTCTTTAGATGCACCATCAAAACATGACCAGCCCTATGGCAGGTACAGTGGGGGTCATTCCAAGTTGATCGCTCGCTAGCTAGTTTTAGCAGCCGTGCAAACACTATGCCGCCGCCCACTGGGGAGTGTATTTTAGCTTAGCAGAAGTGCGAACGCATGTGCAGCCGAGCTCTGCAAAAACAGTTTGTGCAGTTTCTGAGTAGCTCTGAACCTACTCAGCGCTTGCGATCACTTCAGCCTATTCGTGTCCGGATTTGATGTCATACACCCGCCCAGACACGCCTGCGTTTTTTCAGACACGCCTGCGTTTTTTCAGACACGCCTGTATTTTTGCAAACACTCCCTGAAAACGGTCAGTTGACACCCGGTAACGCCCCCTTCCTGTCAATCTTCTAGCGGCCGCCAGTGCGGAGAAAAATTTCGCTAGAACCTGAGCACAACCACAAAGGGCTTTGTACCCGTACGTCGAGCGTGCGCATTGCGAGGAATACACATGCGCAGAAATGCTGATTTTATTTTTTTTTTGCCTGATGGCTGCGCTGTGAACAACGGCAGCTAGCGATCAACTCGGAATGTCTCCATCTGAACATGGCCTCCCTTGTGAGCGGTTGTGCATCTTTGGATGCAGCTGCTTACAGTGACATGCCCACTGCCTATCACGAATACCCACTGAATTCCATAGACCTTGGTCTGCATCTGAGTGCTAACAATCAGGATGCATGCACAGTGTGACTCAAAATTAGGCCCAGTATGAGAATTAAATGTATTGCAAATAGATTTCTTAATCTGATAGACCTGAGATATACGTTATGGTAAGAACTTACCGTTGATAACGGTATTTCTCATAAGTCCACAGGTTCCACAGGATAACAATGGGATATGATGGAGCGACAGCGGATTGGCACCAAACAATCACAAGCTTTCAGGACTCCCAGGATACAACGGGCCCGTCCATATATCCCCGTCCACTGGCTCAGGCAAATCCGTTTGGATTCCAAAGCATCTAGGCAGGAGCATCATGTAGAGCCCTAATCAGGCGAGAAGAACATACATGCACACCCTTCCGTATAAGAAGGAAGAGGTTAGTGAGTAGCAAGATCCTCAAATCAGGTGCGTCAGGGTGGGATCCCTGTGGACTTAGGAGAAATACTGTTATCAATGGTAAGTTCTTACCGTAACGTATATTTCTGCTGCTGGGTACACTGGGCTCCACAAGGAATGAACAATGGGGTGTAGAGTAGATCTTGATCCGAGGCACCAACAGGCTCAAAGCTTTGACTGTTCCCAGAATGCATGGCGCCGCCTCCTATATCACCCCGCCTCCCTGCACAGGATCTCAGTTTGTAGTTGGTGCTGCAGTAGAAGGCACTTAACAGAGGGGCTGCTCCAGGCAGCCCTAAGAAGAGCTTTTTTTTCTGAGGAAAAAAGTGAAGACTTCAAGGGCAGCAGCAGTGTTACATGTCAGTGGACATTCACGGCTGCAGCTCCGGCTCTCCCCAGCGGCGCTGTACACTCCCGAGCCCTGGTTGCCGGGTAACTACAGCAAGAGGCTCCGGTTTTTTTCTTGTCAGGCACACACGACTGGGGCTCTCAGGGATTGCGTGGCCGCGCTCCGGGAGGTGGTAAGTGGGTCGTCTTTATCGCGATCCGGCGCGGTCAGTGGACACTGTGGCAGCACAGGCGATCCCACTAGATCACCAGGGCATGGGATAGGTCAGGTTTTCTCTCTAAACCGTTTTATTAGAGCCCGCAGTACCCGATGGTTTTGCCAGCAGGGGGATAGAGCTCGGACCTGAAGCCCCTCCCCCAGCCCCAGGGCGCCATTTTCTGCAAATGTTCCCGCCCTGGAGCTGCATATCTATCTCTCCCTCACTCCCTGGCAGTGTCTGCGGCGCCATTATCCCTCAGCTCACTGTTCCTGGGAATGCTTGGGCAAATCCTCCTATGTAAAGCCGCCTAGTTGTCAGTGCTGTGACTTTACAAGACACTTAAGTATACTACCTGCCTTTTTTAGTCAGTGTTAGTTAAGAAAGAGTGCATTTAGTCAGGGTTTCCTAGTACAATTACCCTGTGATATACATCCAGTTCTTACTGTGTACTGTTATATCTATTGTTATATAGCTGTGTAAGCTAGTCCAGTGCAGTATTATTGTTGGTAATAACCTCTGCATTGTACAGACTGTGACTATTTGTGTGTGCATTTGATAGCTGAGTGGTGTCCATTTCGTGTCTTTCACTCAACTTGCTATCCCTATATTCTATAACCTGAGGGGGCTTGGTGCGTCAGGTTTTATCTAATATAGGATTTTCACAAAGATATACTGTATTACGTATTTCTCCTTCATCCACTAGGGGCCACTGGAGTGCAGATACAATGGGATATAGTAGGCAGTAACTGGGAGCTGGCACTTTAAATTTATAACCATGTGACTAGCTCCTCCCCTACTATGTCCCCCCTCCAAGCCAGTCTTATTTTAGTGCCCAAGGGAGCTGGTCACTTGGGTCTTCTCTGAAGAATTTGTATTTATTTATTTATTTATTTTAGTATTTTTCTTTTTCTTTCTTGCACTCGCAGACTGGCAGCTCTGCCACTGCCAGTCTGCACCGCGGGAGCTGCCAGCGGGGTCCCACCGCAGCTGCGTGCGGCTCGGGATGGGCCCTGGCTGAAGGAGACACTGAGCTCTCCGGAGTCTGGCCGGACACCGCTGCTTGTGGCGCGTGTCAGGGTCGCTCCGTCGGCAGAAGATTCTGGCAGCGGTGAATATGAGTGACCGGACACCGCTGCGTGCGGCGCGTGTGGAGGTCACTCCATCAAGGCAGCGCTGAGTACAGACACTTTAAGTTCGTCCACCCGCTCCCAGTTCCGAACGCGGTCCCGGCCGTGGAT
The DNA here is from genome assembly GCF_028390025.1 of Pseudophryne corroboree. Classification (NCBI taxonomy): domain Eukaryota; kingdom Metazoa; phylum Chordata; class Amphibia; order Anura; family Myobatrachidae; genus Pseudophryne; species Pseudophryne corroboree. The sequence continues at coordinate 545,319,658 of NC_086445.1, forward strand.
CACGGCTTCACAGAGGCGCACTTACAGTTTTAAATTCGGCACCATTACGGGGAGCAGAGCTTAATGCCGCTCTACACAGCGGGCTCAGCTCCCTTTGCCCCCTGCACCCCAGCTAAGCAATAAGAGGGAGCAAATAGCTCACTGCACTGACGGGGGTTCAAATCCCAGTGGCGTTCTCCCCGCCCGCTCGTCAGCCTGCTCTCAGCGCGGCTCATAGAGCCGGCGCAGGGAACCACTGGAGGCACTCTGTAATTTTAAATTTGGCGCCATTTTGGGGGGGCGGAGCTAACTCCCGCTCTGCACAGCGGGCTCAGCGCTCCCCAGCCGCGGCACACTTTGCCGGCGGGGAATGCAGGGCGCTCACCGCTGCAGTAGCAGAAGCCGGACCCCGGGTAGAGAGTGTCGCGCGTTCCCTCAGCGTGCACTAATCCGGCTCCACCACCCGCATCTCGCCTGCCAAGAAGCTCTCAGAGCCGAGCGGCTCGGGTGAGGGCGGAACTCTTCGTTAGTGGTAACTAATGCTCCATTCCACTCCACATACTAACTGGGGTTTGAATCTCTGCAGAGCTCACTGGTATTTTCATCCGTGAAGGTGATAGTAGACACTCAGCCAAGTGTCTCTATGTAAGAGCTATTTACAGTACCCAGAAACGCAGGTAGCGCGGCGCTAGAGGGGGACGCTCCCCGGCTCGTATTGTGGGAGGGGGATGCAGGTGCTCGCCGCTAGGTTGGCGCTGAGGTTCGATTAGTTTCAATTTGGCGCCATTACGGGGGGGCGGAGCTTACTCCCAACATGGGCCTCAGCTCCCGGCTGCCCCTGTGGCGCTGCATGCGCTGGTGGCCATTTCCTCCCTGCAGGGAAGACCTCATCTCATCTTTGCAGTGAGTTGTTTTTACATTGTCATTTTTATAGTCTACCTAGTTAGGTTCACATATATAGTGGATGGAACTATAAGCTTCCAGCGCAAATTTATTATAATAACGCCTTGCCGCATAACATTTTTCCCCAGCTTTTATCTCAGGCTAACCGTCATTTGGGACAGGCAGCGGAGCTTCCGAGAAACATGTATTGCACCTGTTCTTCCTAATTTAGCAGAACACTACATACAGGGCGGGTGTTACCTTCCCTATATTATTCTCTTGTTTCACTTGGTACTAATGCTATTTGTAATTTGGAGAATGTGTGTAGCATCAGACAAATATTCGCTGTGGCTTAGTACGCTAGTAGCGGGGACATCTGCACACGGAGAGAAACGTGTCTGTCACTGCACGTCATAGTGCAGAGAGTACAGAGTGCTACGCTTCTTTAACCCACCTTTTCTCTTTTCGTTTTACTGAACGTATCACCCGGGACAGGCAGTGAAATCCCTGTTAGGTGTGGATTATGCGGTGGAACCATCTGCTTAGCCCTCAACGCAGCTGCAGCGCACTCCTGTTTGAACAGCTCAGCTTATGCAGGAAATGTCACTGTTAACCAGAGACCCTGTCCGTCATTTCTCCTCCCCAGGTTTCTAAAAGAACGACTTTGCGGACGCATTGTACAGCAGTTCGTCTGGTGCTGCAGGTAAAGGAGCGCTTCATGTCCCTCGGGGTTCGGCGCCAATGAAGAGACGGCAGCGACTTGTCCAGTTTCGGATAAGCTGGTTGTGCTCCGGTCGGCGGCCTGGAGACATCCGAGTACACAATTTCAGGTATCAAACAAGGGTTGTTTTCCTGTCCATTTCCCGCAGATAGCAGGAAACGATATCGGACCTCTCCAAGGGTATACCCCTCGATGTATCGCCGGTCCACGAAGCTGCCAGTTCCTGGGGCTACCTTGCGGAGGTAGCCATCTAAGAGAAATATGCGGCAGCAGCAGTTCTACCTTGTCCGGAGCAGGTAGGTTGTAAAACAATTATCCTCTGGCGGTTTACATCAGGATCAACTGATTCCTTGGGCGGATCAGAATTACGATTCTGCTTTAGGTTCTTTTGAGATCTCCAAGGAAGCCTGTATGCTCGGAGCCTGAATTTCCGCTTGGGCTGTCTTAACCCGATGACCTTTAGGGCTGCGACAGTGACAGGCGGATATTGAATCCTAATGGGCAGCAGTGGCGTGATTCATCACGGGCCTGGTCGGGACGGATCTTCCGGCCTGGATTTCTCAGGCCATTGGGTAAGTCCACTTTCATTTCCCCTACTGCTGCTCCAGCACCAAGATGGACCTATACCGGTCTTTCCTTTAGATCTTTCCGTGCCCCTTCCAGGTTTCGAGTCCATGACAGGGACGGTATCTCCGTCAACAAGGGATATCGAAGTAAGAGGCAGAGGTTCAGCATTCTCGGACTAGTCTGATTGTAGGTCCTCCAACACACCCACCGCAGGTCGGCCCTTCCTCCCACCTGGGAGATCCCAGGGTGGGCGCATGTCGGTTGTTTTTCTGGGAAGCCTGGGTATGCTTGGGTTAGGTTTCTCATCACGGGCGGTTACATACTCGACTTTGGAGTCCAACCGCCTCAGTGGTACCTCACCACGGGTCTGCCGGCTTCCGACGACAGAGTTGTACTGCAGGCGGCGTTCCAGATGCTTCTCACCGCAAGGGTGCTGATCCCTATTTCCGCACATAATTGGAATCGGGGCATTTTCTTAGGCCTTTGTTTTTTGTTTTCTTTTTTCCGTGCCGAAGCCAGATGGCTCGGCCAGGCCTATTCTGAACTTAGAATCCCTTCAGTCTGTGATTGCTAGTTTGGAGCAAAGAGGGTTTAGGCGTCCTTAGTCATCAAGGATGCCTGTTTACTTGTTTCCATTGGGCTTACTCATCGGGCTTTTCTCCGATTCATAGTACAGGATATTCTTTTCCACTTTCAGATCTTTCCGTTCTGTCCCTCTTCCGCTCCCGATGTGTTCATGAAGGTCACAGGTTGGCCCTACTTCGAAGGCAGGGATTGACGTTTGTTCCCTAACTGGATAATCTACTGCTGGAAACCCACTCTGCAGAATAGGTTGCTTCTGAATATCCGGAGGATCCAGGATCTTCTGATTCGACACGGGTTTCAATTTATGCTCCTCGTACTGTTTTTAGAGATGGTTCCCAACTCGGTCCGTCAGAGGATTTTTCCTTCCTCGGGACTAGTCCCCCCTCTCTCTCTCTCTCTCTCTCTCTCTCTCTCTCTCTCTCTCTCTCAGCGAAGTGCGGCGCTGAGACAGGTCACCTGCATCCTCCTCTGAACAGAGGACAACGATCTTCATTCCAGGTCAAACACCCGGGTGAGTGGACATTACCCGGAGTTTTGTCGGTTGTTGGCGGAGAACTCGGATCGACCTCATGGCGTTCCGGCTGACTCTTCAACTGCCCCTTTACTACTCTTGGACGTGAGCTCTGGCGGCAGTAGCCGGGTATGCCCTCACGGCTCCTTGGAGTTTCTGGTTAGTCTATCTTTCCTCCTTTTTTGTTACTACCTCACTTTCGGCAACACACAAAGGGAGGATGTGCGCTAGTCCTCCCGGTACTCCGGGTTAGCTGCGCAAGACTTGGAAATCCACCCTGCACCTGTTGTCAGTAGAGGAGCCTTGGCTCCTACCTCTGCGGGATGGTCTACTTCAACAGGGTCCTTTTCTTTGTTCAGTATTACACAGGTTTTGTTTAACGGGGTGGCCTTTCACGAGACCTTCTCAGAAGGAAGGAGTTCCCTAGTTCGGTTATACCTACTGGGCCCCGATTTCGGAAGTCTGTTACATTGTCTCACTTTTGGAAACTTTTTGTGGCCTGGTGTAGATGACGAGGGTTTTTCCCCTTCGGTTTTTCATTTAACCGCCTTCTTGGGTTTCTCCGGGTGGTTTGCTCGGCTGTGCTTCGACTCGGTTGACCTGAGTTTCAGGTCTACTCTTTCGGTTTTCTTCCAAAGGTAATTAGCCTTGCGGCCAGAAGTTCGGGCTTTCTTGCAGGGAGTTCTCTACCGGCAACCTCCCTTTCGAATTGGGTTACGGCTGAGCTTCATGCTCAGCTGTCGTTTCTTCCAGGGGTGATGTCCGCTTTTCATATGAATCGGCAACTTGATTTTGTTTTTGTTTTGTCCGATGCTCCCGTCCTGAATGGCCGGGGTCCCAACTGTCGATGGGCCGTTGGATTCGTCTGACCATCGGACAGTCTTATTTGGGGGTTGCTCGAGGGCCTCCGTTTACCATTTCGGCACACTCCACGCGCTCTGGGGGACCTTCGGGGGCGACCGCCCACGGGGTTTCCGTGAATGCTTTATGTTGCGATGCCGCTTAGTCGGGACATCATACGTTTGTCACGTTTTACGGATTTGACATTTTTGCGGCCTCTGTGTCAGTTTGGCCGAACGGTTTTGCAGGACTCTCGGCGCTCTCCTTCCCGTCTTGGGAGCTCTGGGACGTCCTCATTGTATCTGCACTCCAGTGGCCCCTAGTGGATGAAGGAGAAATCAGGATTTTGGTACTTACCGATAAATCCCTTTCTCCGATTCCACAGGGGCCACTGGACGCCCACCCAGCGCTGTTTCCTCCTTCTACACCTATTGGGTTACATGTCACTGTGTGACGGCGCGTTTTGTTCCTGTTACACTATCACTATATCACTATGTTTCCAGGGTTCCTTGGTAGTATCTTGTTTTCATTGGCTTAGCGAACCTCCTCTACTTTGACGTTGGTCTTCTCCAGCTCTCCTCAGGCACAGTTTTCACTAAGACTGGCTTGGAGGGGGGACATAGTAGGGGAGGAGCTAGTCACATGGTTATAAATTTAAAGTGCCAGCTCCCAGTTACTGCCTACTATATCCCATTGTATCTACACTCCAGTGGCCCCTGTGGAATCGGAGAAAGGGATTTATCGGTAAGTACCAAAATCCTGATTTTTCTCTGTGATTTAGTCACCATATCTCTCCTTTATCTCTGCTGGTGCTGACTACACTGCGCAGGGGTTTGGGCTAGAGGTATTGTGCTGCTGACAAATTGTACTGTGTTACCTGATACTGCAAGTTATATCATGTCTGCTTCTGAGGGTAACGGTTCTGGGGCTGAACACACTGCCGGTGTTGCTGAAGCCGCAGATACCTATGAGGAGAATATAGCAGCTTTGGGCTCTGGTTTTGGGGGCTCCTTGCCCTCCAGTGGGACGGTGGCAACGGGGGCAAATAATGACCCGCCGTGGGCCGCTTTTTCCACGCTTCTGCATTAGCTAGTTCATAAAATAACACCCCCTATGGAACCCCCAATGCCGGTACAACCGTTTGTGGTCCCTGCAGCTATCCCGCCGTGGGCGGACGATTTATCTGCTCAAATAAAGAAGTTGAACCAGTCCCTGACTACTAAACAGTCTGACCGTCGCTCGCCTACGTCCAAGGGGTCCTCTAAGCGAGCGCTTGTCTCCTCACAATCCACTTGCTGTCACTGACACCTCGTCAGGTGAAGACGGCACTTACACTGACCCCACAGGTTCTGACTCCGATACGGTTGATGGGGAGGGTGGTTCACATGTGGATGTTCCTGATCTTTTGGAGGCTATTAAGTTAATTTTACAGATTACGGATGATCCCGAGCCATCCGTTCCTCCTAAGAAACCAGATAGGTTCAAGCGTCAGAAGGTGATTAAACAAGTTTTACCTCACTCTGACCACCTAATTGATATACGTCAGGAACCCTGGTAAAACCCGGGTACGAAGTTTGTGCCTCAAAAGAAGATGCTGGCTCGCTATCCCCTTGCGCCGGAGCTGTCTAAGAATTGGGAAACGCCTCCTCCAGTGGACTCACATGTGGCTAGGATGGCGGTTTCCTCAGCTCTACCGGTCACCACCGTCACGTCTCTAAAAGAGCCTACGGATAAACGTGTGGAGGGTTGTCTGAAAGCGATTTACACCCTCACGGGTGCTGCACAAAGGCCCACTATTGCAGCTACTTGGGCTGCAGAGGCCATTGAAGCATGGCCTTGGAGTTAGATGCTGAAATCTCCTCTGACCATGCTAGACAATGCTTGTCTTATATTGTCAAAGCTTCTCGTTATATTAAAGAGGCGGCTTCTGATGCCGGTATCCTGGCAGCCAAGGCCTCTACTACATCAGTCCTGGCTCGCCGGATATTGTGGCTGAGATCCTGGTCTGTGGATCTGGACTCTAGAAAAACCCTGGAAGTACTCCCTTTTAAGGGAGATATTCTGTTTGGGGAGGATTTAAATAAGATTGTGGCTGACTTGGCTACTGCCAAAACTGCCTGTCTGCCAAGTACTGCTCCTTCTGTGTCGAAGGATAAAGGTACTTCCTTTCGCCCCTTTCGTCCTTCGGGTAAAGCAAAAGGTCAGGCGTACAACAAACAGGCCCACACTTCCAAACCTGGTAAGCCTAAGCCCAAAAGAGCCTGGGCGGCCAGCTTCCAAGACAGATAAGCCTGCCGCATGACGGGGCGGGCCTCCCTCTGGGGGATCCCAGGGTGGGGGGCCGGCTTCTAGGGTATACCCAGGAATGGTTGAAGACAACTTCAGATGCCTGGGTACGGGAAGTCGTCACTCAAGGTTATGCCATAGCCTTCAAAAACCGACCCCCTCATCGATTTTGCCAGACAGAGGTCCCGTTGTACAAGACAAAGGCAAATACTCTACATTCGGTGGAGCAGACCCTCCTGGATACAGGAGTCGTAGTACAGGTGCCTCTTGCGCAGAGGGGCCGGGGGTACTATTCTCCGCTGTTTCTAGTCCCGAAACCGAATGGGTCCTCCCGGCCCATTCTTAAGCTCAAGGCATTGAACAGGTTTGTGAAGGTTTCCAAGTTCCTGATGGAAACCCTTCGCTCTATAGTTCTGGCCTTGGAACCTGGGGACTTCATGGTCTCCCTGGATATACAGGATGCTTACCTGCATATTCCTATAGCAGTGTCTCATCAGCAATACCTGAGATTTGCGATTGGCAACTGCTATTACCAGTTTCGGGCGTTACCTTTTGGTTTAACAACGGCTCTGCAAGTCTTTACAAAAGTCATGGCGGTGATGACGGTGGTACTCCGCCGTCAAGGGGTCAGGATACTGCCGTATTTGGACGACTTGTTAATCCTGGCAAATTCCCCAGAACTTCTGCGTCATCTAGAGGTTTCTGCAAGCCCACGGGTGGCTCATCAACTGGAAGAAGTCATCCCTGATCCCTGCTCAGAGCATGGTGCATCTGGGAGCACTATTGGACACTCACAACCAGCGGTTGTTCCTGTCTCAGGAGAACGTCCTGAATTTCAGGAAAGGATTCGTTGCTTCCTATCTCGTCCGCAAGTGTCGATACATTCGGCGATGCAGGTGCTGGGCCTCATGGTGTCAGCATTCGACATGGTGCAGTACGCTCAATTTCACTCTCGCCCTCTCCAGAGGTTGATTCTAGCCAAATGGAATGGCCTGCCTCACCGGATCAGGTCTCAAATGATCTCATTGACTCCGGTGGCCCGTCTGTCGCTGCTCTAGTGGCACCGGGACCAACAACTTTGCAGGGGCCGTACGTTCTGGATATCCGACTGGGTCCTGTTGACGACAGATGCCAGTCTAAGAGGTTGGGGCGCGGTGCTGGAGCAACACTCCCTTCAGGGGCGGTGGACCAAGGAGGAGTCCCTCCTCTCGATCAATATTCTGGAGTTGCGGGCGGTCTTCAATGCCTTGAACATAGCCCAGCATTTAATTCAGAACCGTCCTGTTCAAGTACAGTCGGACAACGCCACCACAGTGACTTACATAAATCATCAGGGCGGCACTCGAAGCCGCCTAGCAATGAAGGATTTTACAGTGGGCAGAACGCCATCTAACGGCCATATCGGCAATATTCATTCCGGGAGTCCTGAATTGGGAAGCGGATTTTCTCAGTCGATTTTACAAAGGAAAAGGGGGGGATGGGAAAACTACTGCACTAGTACCGTATTCTAAATTGAACAATGAAGAAACCCCAACTTACAATTCATAACAATTCCTTGTCTTGTGTATCAACTGGGGGTGCTGCCACACATATATTGTTGCCAATATATATAGATAGGTTTTGGAACAAGGAAGAAAAGATTGGTCTTAGGTGGCGCACTAATGCAAATGATTTTAAATTTAAAATATAACTTTTATTTCATATACTTAAAAAGCCTGTAACTGTGAAATATTAAAATTAATTAAAGGACAAGTGAAAGACAAAGTGCAACCTGTGATTATTAAAAAACCACACACTACACCCACTATGCTGTGCAATGTCTCTATATAAAATACTTCAATTATTGTGTACAATTACCTCGATTATGAATATGCGTGCTTATCAGAGAAACAAAAGTTCCACCTAAGTGAACCACAATTCTGTCAATCAATTTAATATGATATGGGCTCCTTAAGTGTACTGTAACATGTATGTTATTAGACATTAGATCTGATAGGGTAGACCGAATAAACTCAAATTAGCTCCTTGCCTGTCAAAATTGTGACTACATCATCCGATGTTCCCACAATATTCGCTATACCACTATCCTTCTTGATACTAGTTGATCTCTTTATATTAACACATAATGCTGTATCACCACTGATGAGCATCAATCAAATTTGTACTGACAATTACATAAAAGTACAATGTTGGTCAGCATTTCCAGACTCTGCTGTCAGCGCTGTCCCATATGGTGCATTGTACTGTATTGTAGAGTGCTGTTCTTGTAATTTCCTTCTACAAATAACTATTGGCAGCTTGCCCAATCGTATGTGTAATCTGGGGACAGAACTATTGTACCTGGCTAGCGTTCTCAGTCTCTGCTGTCAACGCTGCCTCATGCAATGCAATTGTACTGGTATAGCACACAATACGTAAATTTCAGTGCCCTCTTGTTAGTTGCTGTTGGCAAATTGCTTTTCTCTAACGTCCTAGTGGATGCTGGGACTCCGTCAGGACCATGGGGAATAGCGGGCTCCGCAGGAGACAGGGCACATCTAAAAAAGCTTTTAGGTCACATGGTGCGTACTGGCTCCTCCCCCTATGACCCTCCTCCAAGCCTCAGTTAGGTTTTTGTGCCCGTCCGAGAGGGTGCAATCTAGGTGGCTCTCCTAAAGAGCTGTTTAGAAAAGTTTTTTTTTAGGTTTCAATCTCAGTGATTCCTGCTGGCAACAGGATCACTGCATCGAGGGACTTAGGGGAGAGATTTCCAACTCACCTGCGTGCAGGATGGATTGGAGTCTTAGGCTACTGGACACTTAGCTCCAGAGGGAGTCGGAACACAGGTCAGCCTGGGGTTCGTCCCGGAGCCGCGCCGCCGATCCCCCTTACAGACGCTGAAGAGACGGCAGAACGGAGGTCCGGAAAGCAGGCGGCAGAAGACTCCTCAGTCTTCTTGAAGGTAGCGCACAGCACGGCAGCTGTGCGCCATTGTTGTCACACGGCTCACTGACTCAGTCACGGAGGGTGCAGGGCGCTGCTGGGGGCGCCCTGGGCAGCAATATAATTACCTTTAGTGGCAAAATAAATACATCACATATAGCCATTAAGGCTATATGTATGTATTTTAACCCAGGCCAGTTTCTTAAAAACCGGGGAAAAGCCCGCTGAAAAAGGGGCGGAGCTTATTCTCCTCAGCACTCAGCGCCATTTTCCTGCTCAGCTCCGCTGGTGAGGAAGGCTCCCAGGTCTCTCCCCTGCACTGCACTACAGAAACAGGGTAACAAAGAGAAGGGGGGCATAAATTGGCGATATTTATATATTAATAGCGCATATATAGTAAACAACACCTTCTAGGGTTGTTTATATACATTTATAGCGCTTTTGGTGTGTGCTGGCAAACTCTCCCTCTGTCTCCCCAAAGGGCTAGGGGGTCCTGTCTTCGATTAGAGCATTCCCTGTGTGGCTGCTGTGTGTCGGTACGTGTGTGTCGACATGTATGAGGACGATGTTGGTGTGGAGGCAGAGCAATTGCCGATGATGGTAATGTCACCCCCTAGGGAGTCGACACCGGAATGGATGGCTTTAGTTATGGAATTACGTGATAATGTCAGCACATTACAAAAGTCAGTTGACGAAATAAGACGCCCGGCAAACCAGTTAGTACCGGTTCAGGCGTCTCAGACACCGTCAGGGGCTGTAAAACGTCCTTTACCTCAGTCAGTCGACACGGGTACCGACACAGATGAATCTAGTGTCGACGGTGAAGAAACAAACGTATTTTCCAATAGGGCCACACGTTATATGATCACGGCAATGAAGGAGGCTTTGCAGATCTCTGATACTGCTGGTACCTCAAAAAGGGGTATTATGTGGGGGGTGAAAAAACTACCTGTATTTTTTCCAGAATCAGAGGAATTAAATGACGTGTGTGATGAAGCGTGGGTTAACCCCGATAGAAAACTGCTAATTTCCAAGAAGTTATTGGCATTATACCCTTTCCCACCAGAGGTTAGGGCGCGCTGGGAAACACCCCCTAGGGTGGATAAGGCGCTCACACGTTTATCAAAGCAAGTGGCGTTGCCGTCTCCTGATACGGCCGCCCTCAAGGATCCAGCAGATAGGAGGCTGGAAACTACACTGAAGAGTATATACACACATACTGGTGTTATACTGCGACCGGCAATAGCCTCAGCCTGGATGTGCAGTGCTGGGGTAGTGTGGTTGGATTCTCTGACTGAAAATATTGATACCCTGGATAGGGACAGTATTTTATTGACTCTAGAGCAATTAAAGGATGCTTTCCTTTATATGCGAGATGCTCAGAGGGATGTTTGTACTCTAGCATCAAGAGTAAGCGCGATGTCCATATCTGCCAGAAGAAGTTTATGGACGCGACAGTGGTCAGGTGATGCGGATTCCAAGAGGCATATGGAAGTATTGCCATATAAAGGAGAGGAATTGTTTGGGGTCGGTCTTTCGGACCTGGTGGCCACGGCAACTGCCGGCAAATCCACTTTTTTACCTCAGACCCCCTCCCAACAGAAAAAGACACCGTCTTTTCAGCCGCAGTCCTTTCGCTCCTATAAAAAGCGACCAAAAGGACAGTCTTATCTGCCGCGAGGCAGAGGAAAGGGTAAGAAAGGGCAGCAAGCAGCCCCTGCCCAGGAACAGAAGCCCGCCCCGGCTTCTACAAAGCCATCAGCATGACGCTGGGGCTTTACAAGCGGACTCAGGAACGGTGGGGGGTCGACTCAAGATTTTCAGCAATCAATGGGTTCACTCACAAGTGGACCCGTGGGTCCTGCAGATAGTATCTCAGGGTTACATGCTGGAGTTCGAAAGGTCTCCCCCTCGCCGGTTCCTAAAGTCTGCTTTACCAACGTCTCCCTCAGAAAGGACGTCGGTTTTGGAAGCCATTCACAAGCTGTATTCTCAGCAGGTGATAGTCAAGGTACCCCTCCTACAACAGGGAAAGGGGTATTATTCCACACTATTTGTGGTACCGAAACCGGACGGTTCGGTAAGGCCTATTCTAAATCTGAAATCCTTGAACCTGTACATAAAGAAATTCAAGTTCAAGATGGAGTCACTCAGAGCAGTGATAGCGAATCTGGAAGAAGGAGACTTCATGGTGTCCTTGGACATAAAAGATGCTTATCTACATGTCCCGATTTACCCCTCACACCAAGGGTATCTCAGGTTCGTGATACAAGACTGTCATTATCAGTTTCAAACGCTGCCGTTTGGGTTGTCCACGGCCCCTCGGGTCTTTACCAAGGTAATGACCGAAATGATGGTTCTTCTGCGAAGAAAAGGCGTATTAATTATCCCTTACTTGGACGATCTCCTGATAAGGGCAAAGTCCAGAGAACAGCTGGAAGTCGGTGTAGCGCTAACACAAGTAGTGCTTCAGCAACACGGGTGGATTCTAAATCTTCCAAAATCTCAATTGACCCCGACAACACATCTGCTGTTCCTGGGCATGATTCTGGACACGGTTCAGAAAAAGGTATTTCTCCCGGAAGAGAAAGCAAGGGAGTTATCCGAACTTGTCAAGAACCTCCTAAAACCAGGAACTGTGTCAGTACATCAATGCACAAGAGTCCTGGGAAAGATGGTGGCTTCGTACGAAGCGATTCCATTCGGCAGATTCCATGCACGAACATTTCAGTGGGATCTGCTGGACAAATGGTCCGGATCGCATCTGCACATGCATCAGCGGATAACACTGTCACCGAGAACAAGGTTGTCTCTCCTGTGGTGGTTGCAGACTGCCCATCTGTTAGTGGGCCGCAGATTCGGCATACAGGACTGGGTCCTGGTGACTACGGATGCCAGCCTACGAGGTTGGGGAGCAGTCACAAAGGGAAGAAACTTCCAGGGCGTGTGGTCAAACCTGGAGACGTCTCTTCACATAAAAATACTGGAGCTAAGTGAGATCTACAATGCTCTAAGCCTGGCAAAATCGCTGCTTCAGGGTCAGCCGGTGTTGATCCAGTCCGACAACATCACGGCAGTCGCCCACGTAAACCGACAAGGCGGCACGAGAAGCAGGAGTGCAATGGCAGAAGCTGCAAGGATTCTGCGCTGGGCGGAGAATCATGTCGTAGCACTGTCAGCAGTGTTCATCCCGGGAGTGGACAACTGGGAAGCAGATTTCCTCAGCAGACACGACCTTCACCCGGGAGAGTGGGGACTTCATCCAGAAGTTTTCCACATGATTGTGAACCGTTGGGAAAAACCAAAGGTGGACATGATGGCGTCTCGCCTCAACAAAAAATTGGACAGGTATTGCGCCAGGTCAAGAGACCCTCAGGCAATAGCTGTGGACGCTCTGGTAACACCGTGGGTGTACCAGTCAGTGTATGTGTTCCCTCCTCTGCCTCTCATACCAAAGGTACTGAGAATTATACGGAAAAGAGGAGTAAGAACAATACTGGTAGCTCCGGACTGGCCAAGAAGAACTTGGTATCCGGAACTTCAAGAGATGCTCACGGAGGATCCGTGGCCTCTACCTCTAAGAAGGGATCTGCTTCAGCAGGGACCTTGTATGTTCCAAGACTTACCGCGGCTGCGTTTGACGGCATGGCGGTTGAACGCCGGATTCTAAAAGAGAAGGGCATTCCTGAGGAAGTTATTCCTACTTTAATTAAAGCCAGGAAAGAAGTGACCGCACAACATTATCACCGCATTTGGAGAAAATATGTTGCGTGGTGTGAGGCCAAGAAGGCTCCAACGGAAGAATTTCAATTGGGTCGATTCTTACATTTCCTGCAAGCAGGATTGTCTATGGGCCTCAAATTGGGGTCCATTAAAGTTCAAATTTCGGCCTTATCAATTTTCTTCCAGAAGGACTTGGCATCAGTGCCTGAAGTACAAACTTTTGTCAAAGGTGTACTACATATACAACCCCCAATAGTGCCTCCAGTGGCACCGTGGGATTTGAACGTGGTTCTAAATTTTCTCAAATCTCATTGGTTTGAGCCTTTAAAATCGGTAGATTTAAAATACCTTACATGGAAGGTAACCATGCTGTTGGCCCTGGCTTCAGCCAGGAGAGTTTCGGAGTTGGCAGCTTTGTCATACAAAAGCCCATATCTGATATTCCATTCGGACAGGGCAGAATTGAGGACACGTCCTCAATTTCTCCCTAAGGTGGTTTCGGCATTTCACTTGAACCAGCCTATTGTGGTGCCTGCGGCTACTAGCGACTTGGAGGACTCCAAGTTACTGGACGTTGTCAGAGCATTAAAAATATATATTTCAAGGACAGCTGGAGTCAGAAAATCTGACTCGTTGTTTACATTGTATGCACCCAACAAGTTGGGTGCTCCTGCGTCTAAACAGACGATTGCACGTTGGATATGTAGTACAATCCAACTTGCACATTCTGTGGCAGGCCTGCCACAGCCTAAATCTGTAAAGGCCCATTCCACAAGGAAAGTGGGCTCATCCTGGGCGGCTGCCCGAGGAGTCTCGGCATTACAACTTTGCCGAGCAGCTACGTGGTCAGGGGAGAACACGTTTGTAAAATTTTACAAATTTGATACTCTGGCTAAAGAGGACCTGGAGTTCTCTCATTCGGTGCTGCAGAGTCATCCGCACTCTCCCGCCCGTTTGGGAGCTTTGGTATAATCCCCATGGTCCTGACGGAGTCCCAGCATCCACTAGGACGTTAGAGAAAATAAGAATTTACTTACCGATAATTCTATTTCTCATAGTCCGTAGTGGATGCTGGGCGCCCATCCCAAGTGCGGATTGTCTGCAATGCTTGTACATAGTTATTGTTACAAAAATCGGGTTATTACTGTTGTTGTGAGCCATCTGTTCAGAGGCTACTTCGTTTGTGTTATCATACTGTTAACTGAGTTCAGATCACAAGTTGTACGGTGTGATTGGTGTGGCTGGTATGAGTCTTACCCGGGATTCAAGATCCTTCCTTATTGTGTACGCTCGTCCGGGCACAGTACCTAACTGAGGCTTGGAGGAGGGTCATAGGGGGAGGAGCCAGTACGCACCATGTGACCTAAAAGCTTTTTTAGATGTGCCCTGTCTCCTGCGGAGCCCGCTATTCCCCATGGTCCTGACGGAGTCCCAGCATCCACTACGGACTATGAGAAATAGAATTATCGGTAAGTAAATTCTTATTATTCAAACAGCGTGAATGTAATAAAAATTCCTCATGTGGCTAGCGTTCTCAATCTCGGTTGTCGACGCTGCCTAGTATAGCGCTATGTATCCATCTGGGCACAATAATTCTGGTTAATTCCCCTCTTGTTAATTACTGTTGGCAAGTAACCTGTTAATGCAACTTTATCTGGGAATACAGATCAAAAATTAATAAATTGTCAGTATTCTGCTCGATTTCTCGATTTTCTCAGTCGTCAGGACGCGCATGCCGGCGAGTGGGGCCTCCATCCGGAAGTGTTTCAACTCCTAGTGGAAAGGTGGACAAGGGATCCTCAAGCAGCATTCGTGGATGCGCTGGCGGTACCGTGGAGGTTTCGGCTGCCGTACGTGTTCCCTCCGGTGTCACTCCTGCCCAGGGTAATTCGGAAGTTCAAGCAAGAAAAAGGAATTCTGCTTCTCATAGCTCCAGCGTAGCCCAGACGGCACTGGTTCTCAGACCTGCAAGGCCTCTCGTCAGAGCGTCCAATTCTACTTCCACAACGCCCAGACCTCCTCGTTCAGGGCCCCTGTGTCTACCAGGACCTAGCCCGGCTGTCTTTGACGGCGTGGCTCTTGAAGCTTCCGTCTTAAGGGCTAAAGGGTTTTCTGAGGCGGTCACTCAAACTATGTTGCGGGCCCGGAAACCGGCTTCGGCTCGGATTTACTATAGGGTCTGGCATTCTTACTTTGTTTGGTGCGCATCTAACGATTATGACGCTTCCAAGTTTAGTATAGCCAAGTTATTGGCTTTTCTTCAGCAGGGCCTGGACTTAGGCCTGCGTCTGGCCTCCCTCAAGGTTCAAATATCTGCCTTGTCGGTGTGGTTTCAGAGAAAAATTGCGACCTTACCTGATGTGCATACCTTTACTCAGGGCGTGTTGCGTATCCAACCTCCCTATGTCCCACCTGTGGCTCCTTGTGACTTGTCGGTGGTTTTGGAGGCGTTACAAGAGTCCCTGTTTGAACCTCTTGGTTCAGCTGACCTTAAGTGGCTTTCCCTTAAGGTGGTGTTTCTGCTGGCTATTGCTTCAGCTAGATGAGTGTCAGATCCGGGTGCCTTGTCCTGTAGTTCCCCATATCTGATATTTCACTGTGACCGGGCGGTTCTTAGGACTCGTCCCGGCTATCTAGCTAAGGTGGTTTCTTCGTTCCACCTTAATCAGGAGATTGTAGTTCCGGCACTTGTTTCTCCTGATCTATCTACCAAAGAGCGGTCTTTGGATGTGGTACGGGCTCTCCATATCTATGTGAAGAGAACTGCTCCTATTAGGAAATCTGATTCTCTTTTTGTTGTGTTTGGGTTTCACAAACGTGGCTGGCCTGCTCACAAGCAAACTCTGGCCAGATGGATTAGAATGGTGATTGCACATGCTTATGTGAAGGCTGGTCTCTCTGTTTCTGATCACATTAAGGCCCATTCTACTTGGTCTGTTGGACCTTCTTGGGCGGCCCAACGTGGTGCGACCCTTGAACAATTGTGCAAGGCGGCTACCTGGTCCTCTGTGAACACGTTCATAAGGTTCTATGCCTTCGATACTGCCGCTTCCTAGGATGCTTCCTTTGGACGCCGGGTTCTTGTGCCCGCTACAGTGCGTCCCCTCCCATTAGGAACTGCTTTAGGACATCCCCATTGTCCATTCCTTGTGGAGCCCAGTGTACCCCGCAGCAGAAAACAAGTTTTATTGTAAGTACTTACCCTTGTTACTCTTTCTGCAAGGTACACTGGGCTCCACAAGGCGCCCACCCTGACGCACTTAGCTTCTTTGGGTTGGTATGGCATTAGCCGCTGACACGTCTCCTGTCGTGAGAATGCGGTGTTGTGGCTACTAACTGTTGTCGTCTCTTTTCCTGCTACTGCATTGGACTGGTTAACTAAAAACTGAGATCCTGTGCAGGGAGGCGGGGTGATATAGGAGGCGGCGCTATGCATTCTGGGAACAGTCAAAGCTTTGAGCCTGTTGGTGCCTCGGATCAAGATCCTACTCTACACCCCATTGTCCATTCCTTGTGGAGCCCAGTGTACCTCGCAGAAAGAGTTTTAACAAGGGTAAGTTCTTACCATAAAACTTGTTTTCTCCGGCAGGGTCCACAGGTTATCCACAGGATAACAATGGGATTTCCCAAAGCAATTTTAGTGGTGGGGACGCTCCTGATTGGACAGGAGAACCTTACGCCTGAATTCAGTGTCATGAGAGGCATAAGTACCCAATCATAATGTCTAATGAATGAGTTAATGGAAGACTATGTGGCTGCATTACATATCTGTTCTGTGAAACACCATGTTGTGCTGCCTATGAAGGACCTACCTTACGGGTAGAGTGAACAGAGACATTAGCCGGAACAGGGAGATCCGCTTGAGAATATGCTTCCGAAATCATAATTCGAAGCCCTCTAGCCAGCGTCTATTAGCAGGCCATCCTCTTGTGAATTCCGTAGAAAATGAAGAGAGAATCTGTCTTTCTGATGGCACTGGTGCGATCCACGTAGATCCTTAATGCTCGGACTACGTCCCACGACGCATCTCCCGCAGAAAGTCCCGATACCTGAAAAACCCAGGACTACAATTTCTTCATTAAGGTGGAATTTAGACACCACCTTGGGAAGATACACAGACCTAGTTCTGAGAACTTTATCTGGATAAAAAAAATCAGAAAAAGAGAACATGACAGCGCTCCTAAATCTGACACACTTCTAACTGATGCCATAGTCCATAGAAAGAAAACTTTAGCTGTCAACCATTTAAGATCCACTTTATTAAGTGGTTCAAACGGAGCAACTTAAAGGGCTTTGAGGACTAGACTTAAGTTCCAAGGCACTGTAGGAGGAACAAAAGGACGTTGAATGTTCAACATTCCCTGGAAAAAGTATGCACATCCTGTAAATTGGCAATTTTCTTTTGGAACCATACAGTCAATGCTGATACTTGTATTCTCAAGGAAGCCACCTTCAAACCCTTATCCATTCCCGCCTGAAGGAAATCTAAGACCCTGGAAACTTGGAAAAATTTCGGGTCCATATTTCTTTCACTGCACCATGAATATAGGCCTTCCATATTTGGTGATAAATGCGAGCTGGGGAGGGTTTCCTTGCTCTGAGCATTGTTTGAATTACCTGTAGTGAGAATCCTCTTGCCTTCAGGATAGTGGTTTCAAGAGCCACGCCATCAACGATAGTCGATCCAGATGCCTATGATAACAAGGACCCTGCATTAGTAGATCTTGATGTGGAGTGAGCAGAAGTGGAGCATCCATTGACATTCTCTGCAGATTTGTGTACCAATGCCTTCTGGGCCAAACCGGAGCTATTAGAATCATGGCACCCTTTGCTTCTTTTATTTTCCTCACCACCCTGGTAGCAGGATGATCGGAGGAAATAGATACGCCAGATGATAATACCATTTCACTGACAAGGTGTCCACAAAGATCGCTCCGGGATCCTTTGTTCTTGCCCCGTATGCGGGCACTTTGTTGTTCAGACGGGACACCATGAGATCTATCTCTGGCAAACCCCACTTGTCTACCAGAGTCTGAAAGACTTCCGGGTTTAGAGCCCATTCGCTTGCTTGAATGGCGTGTCGACTGAGAAAGTCCGCTTCCCAGTTTAGGACTCCCGGAATGAATACTGCGGACAATGCTGGAAGATGGAGTTCTGCCCACCTTAGTATGTGACTTACCTCCTTCATTGCTGTTTGGCTGCGCGTTCCTCCCTGATGGTTGAGGTACGCCCCTGCCGTTAAATTGTCCAAGCGGATCTGGACTGGTCTTCCTTGAAGAGTGTAATTTTCCTGAATCATTGCCATGTATATGGCCCGATGTTCTAACAGATTTATTGGCAGGTAGCTTTCTTCTGTGGTCCATTGTCCCTGGAACCATAATCTTCTGGACACTGCTCCCCAGCCCTGAAAACTGGCATCTGTTGTTAGGATCCCCCATCTGATATCCAAAAAGGTACTCCCCTTTGTCTAGATGGGATGTCTGTAGCCACCAGGCTGATGACTTTCTTACCTTGTGTGAAAGTACCATAGTCTGTTTCTTTATTGTCTGATGTATTCCATTCCGTCTGGCCAGAATCAGACGCTGCCGAGGTCTTGAGTGGAATTGTTCATACTCCACCATGTCGATTGTTGACACCATCAAACCCATCGAAAAAGAGAACAATGGTGTGCTTCAAATGTTGTATGCGGTTATAATATATTTAGTGTATGCTTTTACTCAATACTGCAATCAGTAAACAAAGAGTCCGCTTTGATTTAAATATAATCTTTTACTACATTAAATGACAAACAAAAACACTTAAAACACTTAAAAAAATCAGAAATCAGTATGTTCCACACACTCTAAATAGGAAGCAATTAATATCCTCTGGCTCTGTAAAGATTAGCAGCAACAGTGTATTTATACCATTAATAGCAACAATGTAATTCATATAACACTAAACAGACCCATCCAATCTGTTACATCAAAGTATATCAAGACTGTAACAAATGCTGACAGATTATATCACAAGTCTCTCAAATCCTCTTGCTACTGGCGTCCCAGTGCAGAGGAATGCTGCTGTATTCTTACCCGAACCTGCGGGAATGTACAGTAATACGATGCAAGCAACCAGAGAGATACTCGTTCTTTGCAGCTTACAGTCAAAGCGCCTACCGCCGGTACTTATATAGTTAATTTCAGTCCTGGCCGGCGGGTAGGTTCGTATTGCTCCAAATTGCCGCTTGAAGTGTAACCGCTAAAGATAGCACACCCTCAGTTCTGACAAGCGGACAGAGGTAGCTCCGGCCAGCGTCTCAGGTGAAGCCGCTGGAGACAGCACTTGTATGAATGCTTCCGTCAGTGTGTGGATACAGATAGGGAGATGACGTCAACGCGTTTCGTCCCATCACAGCTCAGGACTTCCATCAAACCCATCAGTCGCATAGCTGCGTGGATTGATATTGTTTTGACTGTGTAACAACTGTTTACTGTACCTTGGATATCTTGTTCCGAGGTAATCAATTTTCTGCAGACTTGAATTCAGTACTGCCCCACAGTGTGTCATGCGTTGTGACGGAACCAGAGATGACTTTGCCCAATTTATGAACCACCCGTGCCTCTGCAGACCAGTCATCGTCTGCGATGGCACAGAAGCTTTTCATATGATTGTGCCAGGATAAAAAAGGTGGTCGAGGTATGACAATTTTCTTATCCCCTTCCTGCGGAGATAAGCTCCCATAATCATAATTTTGGTACATACTCTGGGGGCTGTGGCTAACCCAAAGAGTAAGGTCTCGAACTGAAAATGTTGCTGAAGAATGGTGAACCTTGAGATAACACTGATGGAACAGTGCTATAGGAACCTGTAGGTAAGCATCCTGACTATCCAGGGATACCATGTAATCTCCTGGCTCCATGCAAAAACTCTGGAGCGCAATGTCTCCATGTGAACCGTGGTACCCAAACTTATCTGTTTAGGATTTTGAGAATGGGTTGTGTGAAGATACCAGGTTCCAAATCACTCGGGCACGGTGGTAGATGAAAAACCAACAGTGGTTTATTGAACAGAATGGGTTATAAACAGCTCGGCACACTTCTGTATTCCAATTCCACATGACAATTCCCACCACAATCTCCTGACAGAACATTACTTCTTAGTCTGGGAGCAGAGAGTCTCTTCTAGCAATACAGAGACCCAGCTAAATCCAATATAATGGGTCCCCAAGCAGATCCCTGGCAGAACATTACTTCTTAGCCTGGGATGCAAGAATCTCCTTTCAGCTCTCTGAGTAGCTCTACTTATACCTCCAGAAGCTTTATATTGCAGGGGTGTGTGTGACCTCTGTGTCTTCGGATCTTAAAGCATTGGAATACAATACATATTCTAATCAAGGTGATTACATCAGTCAGAGAGCCACCCTGTCTGGTCAGCTCACTTTTGGACAATAGGGAGTAAACAAACATGGACAATGGTACCTTTATATGACTCAACCTTTGAGTGTCCACTGTGGTGTATGAAAAACAATAGGAAACTAGGTCTAACAAAAAATGCATTATCTAAAGGGTAACAGATAACATAACACAATTGCATATATTAACAATATTTAGGTTGATTTAAACACAGTATTGGGTGAGCAGCAATGGACATGTTATGGAGAATGAACAAACAGACGAATTGGATGGATATGGGTATAAAAAGTACATATTTAACATGGGAAATGAGGCATAGCTAAATTGTCACAGACCTCATTTTCTCACAGGGTGAAAGGATGCTTCTGAACCCAAACCCAGTTAGAGTAAAAACCCCTGTCCCTATTGTGCAACAGGCTCCCTGCTTCGTGGGACTGAGGGTAGAGAAGCAGACCTACTTCTGTGAGTTTCAAGGGCTCTGCTTCTTAGGCTACTGGACACCATTGGCTCCAGAGGGTCTGATCGCTAGGTACGCCTAGATGCTCGTTCCCGGAGCCGCGCCGTCACCCCCCTTGCAGAGCCAGAAGACGGGTGAGTAGAAGATCAGAAGACTTCAGTGACGGCTTTGAAGTACCGCGCTGCGCGCCATGCTCCCACACACACACACGGCGGCACTACAGGGCGCAGGGGGGGGGGGGTGCCCTGGGCAGCATAAACCTCACAAATGGACTGGCAAAAGTGGTAAACGGTGCTGGGGCACTAACACCAGACCCCCGCCAGTATAAATATGTAGAATAAAGCGGGACTGAAGCGCGCCTTTAAGGGGGCGTGGCTTAGCCCTCACAGCTCTAACCAGCGCCATTTTCCCTTCACAGAGCTGCAGAGACGCTGGTCCTGACCTCCTACACTGCTGTACAAGTAACAGGGTGCAAAATGGGGGGGGGGGGGGGGGGCACAATAATTTGGTGCTGTTTTATTAATATAAAAGCGCTAACAGGTCTGAGGCATTATATTAAACGTTTCAAAACCGGGATAGGTGCTAGGTTGTGAGCTGGCAAAACTCCCTCTGTGGACAAAGTTCTATCGCGTCTGTCCAAAAAGGTGGCGCTTCCGTCTCCTGACACGGCAGCCCTGAAGGATCCTGCGGATTGTAAGCAGGAAAATACATTGAAATCCATTTATGTCACTACGGGTATGCTGCTCAGACCTGCCGTTGCATCGGCATGGGTGAGTAGTGCTATTGAAAAGTGGGCAGACAACTTGTCATCTGATATAGATTCCCTGGATAGGGATAGCATTATTTTGACACTGGGTTATATCAGGGATGCTGCAACCTACCTAAAGGAAGCTGCGAAGGATATTGGCCTTTTGGGATCAAGGGCCAATGCCATGGCAGTCTCAGCTAGGAGGGCATTGTGGATTCATCAATGGAATGCTGATGCTGACTCTAAGAAGGCTATGGAGTCTCTGCCGTATAAAGGTGGTGTCTTGTTTGGTGACTGCCTCGCTGACCTGGTATCTACAGTAACCGCGGGTAAGTCATCATTTTTACCTTATGTTCCTGCACCACAAAAAAAAACGCCCCACTATAAGATGCAGTCCTTTCGGCCCAATAAATACAAAAAAGGACGAGGGTCTTCCTTCCTTGCTACTAGAGGAAGGGGAAAAAGGTCACCGGCTGTGGCAGGTTCCCAAGAGCAGAAGTCCTCCCCGGCTTCTGCCAAATCTACCTCATGACGCTGGGGCTCCTCTGCGGGAGTCCGCACTGGTGGGGGCACATCTCCAACTCTTCAGTCAGGTCTGGGTTCGCTTTGCCCTGGACCCTTGGGTATTAGATATAGTAGCTCAAGGGTACAAATTGGAGTTTCAAGACGTGCCCCCACACCGATTTTTCAAATCGGCCTTGCCAGCTTCTCTTCCGGAAAGGGAGGTAGTATGCGCTGCAATACAAAAGCTGTGTCAAAATCAAGTCATTGTCACGGTACCCCCGTCACAGCAGGGAGAAGGCTTTTATTCGAGCCTGTTCGTGGTCCCGAAGCCGGACGGCTCGGTCAGACCAATTCTGAACCTAAAATCCCTCAATTTCTATCTAAAAAAAAATTCAAATTCAAGATGGAATCTCTCCGAGCAGTAATCTCCAGTCTGGAGGAGGGGGATTTTATGGTGTCGGTCGACATAAAGGATGCCTACTTACACGTCCCCATATATTCTCAGCATCAGGCTTACCTGAGATTTGTTGTTCAGGATTGTCATTACCAATTTCAGACGTTGCCGTTTGGTCTGTCCACGGCTCCGAGGATTTTCACCAAAGTAATGGCGAAAATGATGGTTCCTCTGCGCAAGCAAGGAATCACAATTATCCCATACTTGGACGATCTCCTGATAAAGGCGAGATCCAAGGAGCTATTACTGAAGAACGTTACGCTCTCCCTGGCAATCCTGCAACAACATGGTTGGCTCCTAAACTTGCCAAAATCACAGTCGGTTCCGACAACATGGCTGTCATTCTTGGGTATGATTCTGGACACAGAATTACAGAGAGTCTTTCTTCCAGTGGAAAAGGGTCTGAAAATCCAGAACATTGTCAAACAGATTCTGAAACCGGCAAGAGTGTCGATTCATCAATGCACTCGGTTGCTGGGGAAGATGGTGGCATCCTACGAGGCCATTCAGTTTGGCAGGTTCCATGCCAGAGTGTTTCAGTGGGACCTGTTGGACAAGTGGTCCGGGTCTCACCTGCACATGCACCGGAAAATAATCCTATCTTCGAGGACCAGAATCTCTCCTGTGGTGGCTGCACAGTTCTCACCTCCTAGAGGGATGCAGGTTCGGGATCCTGGTGACCACGGATGCAAGTCTCCAAGGCTGGGGAGCAGTCACACAGGGGGGAAATTTTACGGGAAAATGGTCAAGCCAGGAAGCTGGTCTGCACATAAACATTCTGGAATTAGGGGACATTTACAACTGCCTTCTGCAAGCGGAACATCTTTGCGGTCTGCCCGTCTTGATTCAGTCGGACAACATAACAGCAGTGGCGTACATAAACCGACAGGGCGGAACAAAGAGCAGTGCGGCAATGGCGGAGGCCACAAAAGTTCTTCGCTGGGCGGAAAGACATGCACGCGCTCTGTCAGCAGTCTTCATTCCAGGCGTGGACAACTGGGAAGCAGACTTCCTTAGCAGACACGATCTCCATCCAGGAGAGTGGGGTCTTCATCAAGAGGTGTTTGCAGAAGTGACAAGTCGTTGGGGAATTCCTCAAATAGACATGATGGCATCTCGCCTCAACAAGGAACTTCAGAGATATTGTTCCAGGTCAAGGGACCCTCAAGCAATAGCAGTGGACGCCCTAGTGACACGTGGGTGTTTCAGTCGGTCTGTGTGTTCCCTCCACTTCCACTCATTCCAAAGGTGATAAAGATCATAAGAAGAACAAGGGTCCAGGCGATACTCATTGTTCCAGACTGACCAAGGAGGGCCTGGTATCCGGATCTTCAGGAATTACTCATAGGAGATCCCTGGCCTCTTCCCCTACGAGAGGACCTGTTACAGCAAGGAACGTGCGTGTATCAAGACTTACCGCGACTGCGTTTGACGGCATGGCGGTTGAACGCCAAATCCTAGCCCGAAAGGGCATTCCCAGTGAAGTCATTCCCACACTAGTTCAGGCTAGAAAAGAAGTAACGGCGAGGCATTACCACCGTATTTGGAGAAAATATGTGTCTTGGTATGAATCCAAGAAGGCTCCTACGGAAGAATTCCAGCTGGAGCGTTTTCTCCATTTTTTTGCAAGCAGGTGTGAATGCAGGCCTAAAGTTAGGCTCCATTAAAGTACAAATTTCGGCCTTATCAATTTTCTTTCAGAAAGAATTGGCCTCCCTTCCAGAAGTTCAGACCTTCGTGAAAGGAGTGCTGCGCATTCAACCTCCCTTTGTGCCCCCAGTGGCACCGTGGGATCTTAACGTGGTGTTGCGGTTCCTGCGGTCTCATTGGTTTGAACCTTTGCATAAGGTTGAGCTCAAATTCCTCACTTGGAAAGTGGTCATGCTGTTGGCCTTGGCGTCCACAAGGCAGGTGTCTGAATTAGCGGCTTTGTTTCACAAGAGCCCCTATTTGATCTTCCATGTAGATAGAGTGGAGTTGAAAACTCGTCAGCAATTTCTACCAAAGGTGGTTTCATCGTTTCACATGAACCAACCTATTGTGGTGCCAGTGGCTACTGAAGCCTTGGCGGAATCGAAGTCTCTCGATGCGGTCAGAGCTTTGAAAATCTATGTCAACAGAACGGCTCAGATTAGGAAAACGGAGGCTCTGTTTGTCCTGTATGCTCCCAACAAGATTGGGGCTCCTGCTTCCAAACAGACTATTGCACGCTGGATCTGTAATACGATTCAGCATGATCATTCTACGGCGGGATTGCCGTTACCGAAATCGGTGAAGGCCCATTCTACGAGAAAGGTGGGCTCATCTTGGGCTGCTGCCTGAGGGGTCTCGGTGTTACAGCTTTGCCGAGCGGCTACTTGGTCGGGTTCAAACACTTTTGCTAAGTTCTACAAGTTTGATACCCTGGCTGAAGAGGACCTCATGTTTGGTCAATCGGTGCTGCAGAGTCGTCCGCACTCTTCCGCCCGTTCTGGAGCTTTGGTATAAACCCCATGGTTCTTGAAGCGTCTCCAGCATCCTCTAGGACGTATGAGAAAATAGGATATTAATACCTACCGGTAAATCCTTTTCTCCTAGTCCGTAGAGTATGCTGGGCGCCCGTCCCAGTCCGGACTCTATCTGCAGTACTTGTTTAATAGTTATTGCTTGTGTTACACAAAGGTTGTGTTTTGGTTATGGTCAGCCTTTTGCTGATTTTGTTCATGCCGTTGACTGGAATTCTGTTTAATGCCAGGTTGTACGGCGTGTTTGGTGGTGTGAGCTGGTACGTATCTCACCCTTAGATTAACAATAAATCCTTTTCCTCTAAATGTCCGTCTCCCTGGGCACAGTTACTATAACTGGAGTCTGGAGGAGAGGCATAGAGGGAGGAGCCAGTTCACACCCATTCAAAGTCTTAAAGTGCCCATGTCTCCTGTGGATCCCGTCTATACCCCATGGTTCTTGAAGCGTCCCCAGCATCCTCTACGGACTAGGAGAAAAGGATTTACCGGTAGGTATTAAAATCCTATTTTCTGCATTTATTTTTAAAGTTTGTAATTTTCAGGCAGGACTGGAAGGCACCAGCCTGTCTGCTTCGTGGGACTTAGGGGGGGAAATGGCCAAACCCCACTAAGGGGTAATGGTCCCGTTCCCTGCTGACAGGACACTAGCTCCTGAGGGAACTATTCACAAGCCCCACCACGATGAGCGTACATTCCCACAGCGTGCCACCACCCCTAACAGCCAGAAGACAGAAGAGTGGTGAGTACTAAGCCAGCATTCTGGTGAGCGGGTCGCCGGCCAGTATGGCGGCATTAGGGTACGGAGAGGTATGGCTTCTAACAGGGCGGACTGGGTCTCCAGTCTTAGTACACAGTAGTGTACACCGTTCCCATACTGGCATTGTAGCTTAAAAGGGGGCTTACTCCATTTTATGCACTTAGACACATAGGGGGTAATTCCAAGTTGATCGCAGCAGGAATTTTGTTAGCAGTTGGGCAAAACCATGGTGGTCATTCCGAGTTGTTCGCTCGCAAGCTGCTTTTAGCAGCATTGCACACGCTAAGCCGCCGCCTACTGGGAATGAATCTTAGCTTAGCAAAATTGCGAACTAAAGATTCTCAAAATTGCGAATAGAAATTTCTTTGCAGTTTCTGAGTAGCTCGACACTTACTCTGCCACTGTGATCAGTTCAGTCAGTTTCGTTCCTGGTTTGACGTCACAAACACACCCAGCGTTCGCCCAGACACTCCCCCGTTTCTCCAGCCACTCCCCCGTTTTTCCCAGAAACTGCAGCGTTTTTACACACACTCCCATAAAACGGCCAGTTTCCGCCCAGAAACACCCACTTCCTGTCAATCACATTACGATCACCAGAACGAAGAAAAAACCTTGTAATGCCGTGAGTAAAATACCAAACTTCATAGCAAATTTACTTGGCGCAGTCGCAGTGCGAACATTGCGCATGCGCAATTAGTGGAAAATCGCTGCGATGCGAAGAAAATTACCGAGCGAACAACTCGAATGAGGGCCCATGTGCACTGCAGGGGAGGCAGATTTAACATGTGCAGAGAGAGTTAGATTTGGGTGTGGTGTGTTCAATCTGCAATCTAATTTGCAGTGTAAAAATAAAGCAGCCAGTATTTACCCTGCACAGAAATAAAATAGCCCACCCAAATCTAACTCTTTCTGCACATGTTATATCTGCCTCCCCTGCAGTGCACATGGTTTTGCCCAACTGCTAACAAAATTCCTGCTGCGATCAACTTGGAATTACCCCCATAATGCGAGTATAAAGAACGGGAAGACCGCGTGCCATTGAAGGGGCGGGGCTTCACTATGAGCAGATTCAGCAGCTCACAGCTGCCATTGTACCCTACTGCAGCTGACACAGACGCTGACTGACAGGGACGCTCAGCTCCTCCGGAGATCCTCCTGATTACCTCAGCGGTACCAGGGGGTCTTAGCATGGGGGAGCTTTATACTTGTGTAGTAAGGGGGTCATTCCGAATTCGCAGCGCAGCGATCAGGCTAAAAAGTGGCACTTCTGCGCATGCGTATGGGACGCAATGCGCACGCACGACGTACTTTCACAAAAGCTGATGCAGTTTCACACAAGGTCTAGCGACGCTTTTCAATCGCACTGCTGACCGCAGAGTGATTGACAGGAAGTGGGTGTTTCTGGGTGGTAACTGACTGTTTTCAGGGAGTGTGTGTAAAAACGCAGGCTTGTCAGATAAAAACGCGGGTGTGCCTGGAGAAACGCAGGCGTGGCCGCCTGAACGCAGGGCGTGTTCGTGACGTCAAAACAGGAACTAAACAGTCTGAAGTGATCGCAAGCTAGGAGTAGGTCTGGAGCTACTCAGAAACTGCTCGAAAATATTTTGTAGCAATGCTGCGATCCTTTCGGTCGCACTTCTGCTAAGCTAAGACACACTCCCAGAGGGCGGCAGCTTAGCGTTTGTACAGCTGCTAAAAGCAGCTAGCGAGCGAACAACTCGGAATGAGGGCCAAAGTCCCTAATCTAGGTACTTAGTCTGCGACCCGGCTAAGCTTGGCTTTAGCAATAAGGGCGTCGTGTGCTGGTTCTATCCTCTCTCTGTGTCTCTCGGGAAGGGCTCTTTGTGGGTTAATTGTCCTTTTAACCTTTTCCTGTGTGTGTGCTGTTAATGCTGCAGTATGTCAGGCAAAGAGTGTGTATCATGCAAGGCACAGTGTTCCTCTTCTCCAGGGGGTTCACTAGAGTGCACTCAGTGTAGTATCCCTTCTCAGGCTAGTGGGACGGAGCCAGCATGGCTGGACTCCATTCAGGGGATGATCTCCACCATCTCTATTAAAGTGTCTCGTAAACTGTACTACCTTTGGGATAGGCTATCAAAGGGAGTGATATTTTTCTGTACAGAAAAACATTGTGTATTTGTGTGAGCTGAAAGTAGGAGTGGACGTATTGAACCCCGTAAAAAAATCGGGATCCCATGAGAGACGCTGAGTTAACAGAGGCTCGCGGCGTGAAAGGTTTGCAACCTTACGTATTGGCTGAAGTGGACTAGGTGGTCTAAGTGAAATAGGTGGTCTAAGTGGATTCGTGATAGTGATCGTAGGGCTTATACATAACAAGTATCTATAGGCTGTGCGATTGTACCGCACGTCCGTGTGTTATACGCGGCGCAACGTGATACCATATGCGTTCTTTTGCGCAAATTGCATCATATGCACTTTGTAGAAGCATACGCAGACGTGATTGTGTAAACAAAGGGGTTTTTCGCTCTTCAGGAAATCTCCCTGGTGGACATTCACTGGAAAGGGTGATCTCATCCCAGTGGAAAGATACCGAAAAGGATTTTTCCGCTAACTCTCTCAGGAAAAATATTCCAACAGAACCTCCACTGAAAGACATTACGGTGCTGAAGGGTCTGATAGCAGTCCGAAGGTTGGATACATCACGATCCCACTATTTACAGTGGGTCGTAGTACAGGCCAGCAGGGACTGGAGTGAGTGAAAGCGCTCGGTAAGAACTTTCACCGTTTCTCTTTGTGCATTTGGGGATTGTGTATAAAAGGCCCACAATGGGAGCCAAGTGCACAAGTGAGAGGCGTTCAGCAGCCAGGGTTCAGGCTGAAGCAGAAGAAGGGCCAAGAGGGTCCGCAAGGTTAGTAATGTGTGGTAATACCGTATGGTCCACGCACAGAGGCTTTTTGTGATGAATGGAGATGTAAGACTTCGGGGGATAAGGCATCATTTCCTAGGATGGGTAGTTTTAAACCAGAGGTACTGCAGAATGTAAGGAATAGAATATGTCTGATCAAGTCTAGGAAACTAAGGATCAGACATAACTACTGTTTAAATATGTGGCAACAAGTGGGAGATGTGCAAAGGGAGCTGGCTCGCACAGCAAGTTCCAAACCTAACAGGAATGTGATTGCGAGCGCACCACCACCGCCATATGTCGATGGAGAGAAACCGGCTACAACCAATGGTACATAGGTAAATGATAGCACAATGCAAAATCAGTGTGTTGACCCTAATCCCTGCAAGTTGTATCCTGTTTTGAGTTCTCCCCAAGGTTGTGAAGAAGGCGACGAGCCTAGCATGATATCAGCACTCTCCCTAGCAGCTACCATGCAGGACACTCAGTTGGGCACAGCCCAACCGGTGAGAACAGTGGCGATGCCCCCCCAGTGGAGGAGCGAGTGAGGTTGTGATCACCGGTAAGTATGGAACCGTCCATTATGCAAAGACAATAGCTCCCCGTATTATAGAGACAAACAGAAATGAAGTGGTTGAGTTAAACCCAGTCAGGGTGATTGCAGTCCCCAATGGGAAGACTGATAATCAGGGGGTAACCCCCATCAGGAATATTGCAATGCATTGTCCTTGGTCCCGAATAGAACTGAGGTCAATTATGTCAGAATTCCCCGATCCCAGAAAAGATCTAGTTGGATGCCAGAAATTTATTAAAGAATTGGGCAATGCCCATGAGCCCACAAACAAAGATTGGCGGATAGTGCTAAGAGCGAGTCTATCCTCTAATATTGACATCCCAAAATTCATAACTGATTGCAAACTAGATGTAGAAGTGCCTCTCACTGATGAGTACAGCCAGGAGAATATAAGGCAAATTAATATACAATTAAGATTGTATTTCCCTACTGTTGTTAAGTGGAACAAAATTTTCTCCGTAAGACAGAAGGAAAGTGAAACGGCATCCGAGTATTTCCATAGAGCACTACAGGAAATGGCTAGATACACTGGGATAGAGGATATAAAGGAAAATGCCAACCACAGGGAGGTAGCTGTCTCTGTACTAATGGACGGATTAAAGGAGGCATTGAGGACCAGAGTGCAGACCTCTGCCAAATTGGAGAGGTATCACAGTGGATGCACTGAGAGAGTCTGCACTTGACAATGACCACAGTATCACTAAACACAGGGAGTCGCAAGGGGATAGGTTGATGCTGGTAAGTATGCAGGCGCTGGAAGGGATGTCCAACCAACCTAAACCCCAGGCCCCTGATGATTGGAGAAGACCAAGACTGTGTTACATTTGTAAGAAGGAGGGACACTTTGCTCAGAATTGTAGGAGTAATGGGACACAAACTAAATATAGACCCCCTAGACCAGAATACAAACCACGGTACCAAACACATAGACGGGATCAGGGAACACATAGGAGGGATTATGAGCTGCATAGAGGGGAAACAAGAAGGTACCCACCAAGGAGGGACTGGCAGACCCCCGAAAACCCACAGTTATCCCCGCACATATTGTAGCTGCCAATGCTCTGTGGGAGGGTCCCTCAACACAATAGAGGTCAGGTCATACCTGTAGTCTGCAGCTGGTGAAATTGATTGCTGGCCTTGGAAGTGAACCTGAGGTCATGGTCAATGTAGCTGGCATACCACGACCTTTTCTTGTAGATACAGGGGCGGCCAGATCAGTGCTAAATTCCACCACAGGTGTAATGACCACGGGTAAAATGATTTTGGCAATGGGAGTAACGGCAATGGTGCAGCAGTACCCTTTGAGTAGACCTGCAGAGATTACGATAGGGCCGTTGCATACCAAACATTCTTTCCTGTTGGCTGCATCGGCTCCGACTAATCTACTTGGCAAAGATTTGTTGTGTAAAACGCGGTGTCATATACTGTACCCCTGAGGGTGTAGGAAGTACAAGATATATTAGACACCCCTCAAAGGCTAATGTTACACTCCACCATTATAGACACATGTCCATCGCAGGTAGAGGAAATGATCTCGCAAATACCGGGTTCCTTTTGGACCAAAGATGGACAGGACACTGGATTGATGGCGAATGTAGCCCCAGTAGTAGTACAAATAAAAGGTGGCAGGATAGCTCCAAAAATCCCCCAGTACCCTCTGAAACCAGAGGTGGAATTAGGAGTATACTCCGTCATAGAACGGCTGCTACAACAGGGCATCCTAGTCAGGACGTCCAGCACAGCCAACAGTCCCATCTTCCCTGTGAAAAAAAATGGGGGGAGGGGTTACAGGCTAGTGCAGGATCTAAGGGGGATAAACAAGATAGTTGAGAGTTAATTCCCCTTAGTGCCCAATCCAGCCGTCATCCTCATGCAGATTCCCTCCACCTCCAAGTCCTTTACTGTCATTGACCTCTGTTCTGCATTCTTTTCTGTCCCTCTTCACCCTGACAGCCAATACCTCTTTGCTTTCACCTACACCTGACTTCCCCAAGGGTTCATTGACAGCCCAAGTATTTTCTCCCAGGCCCTACATGACTGTTTGCAGTCTTTTCAACCTGTCAGTGGGTCGGTGCTAATACAATATGTTGATGACTTGTTGTGCTCTGACTCATTCGAGTCGTCCCTGGCAGACACTAAACAGCTTCTGTTTCATCTCTCCCAGACAGGACACTAGGTTTCAAAGGGTAAATTGCAGTTGTGCCGGACTAGGATTAAATACTTGGGACACTGCTTGACGCAAGGACTGAGACACCTCACCACTGACAGAATACAGGCCATCCGCGACATGACCCTGCCGCAAACTCAGCAACAGATCCGCACTTTCCTTGGAATGTAACACGGTCTCTCCCCATTTATCTACGAAGTGTTGCAGCCAAAGCTTTGTTGGTAAGTAAAAGCGAAGACGTAGTGTTAGGACACGACCTGACCATCCATACACCACATGCAGTATCAGCCTTACTAATCTCCGCCCAAACCAGACATGTCTCATCCGCTCGGTTTACAAAGTGGGAACTATCACTGATGGCCCCTGTAAACATCACCATAAAGAGGTGTAGCACACTAAATCCTGCAACTTACTTGTCGAGTGTGCCTGGTCATGTACAAAGGGTGGAGGATGGGAATGATGGTGAAGGAGGATTTAGTGCAGACACTGATACGCATGATTGTATGGAATACCTGAACCAGACTTTCACTGCGAAACCTGACATCAGTGACAACCCACTGGAAGGTATAGACTTTACCTTCTACACTGACGGTAGTTGCCATAGACAGACGGACTCGGGAGACCTGTGCACCGGATACGCAGTTGTAGATGATGAAGGTATAGAAGCTGAACCCCTTGGCCCACCTCACTCAGCACAAGTCGCTGAGCTGGTAGCACTGACCAGAGCATGTGAGTTGGCAAAGGGTAAGTCAGCTAATATATACACGGACTCTAGGTACGCCTTTGGAGTGGTGCATGATTTCGGGGCCCTGTGGCGCCTCAGAAATTTCATGACGGCAGCTGGCACACCTGTAGCGCATGCGTCATACATTAAGAGGCTTCTGACAGCCATACCGGAACCGGACAGAGTGGCTGTTATCAAGTTTAAAGCACACACTTACAACCAAGACCCAATTTCACTTGGTAACAGCCGTGCGGACGAAGCTGCAAAATCAGCAGCAAGCACCATCATACAAACTAACATCACACAACTGATGACATTTAACATGATAAACATGCAACAATTAATCGAAATGCAAAATTTGTGTTCCCTACAGGAGAAGGCAGTCTGGAAGGCGAAGGGATATGGTCAGGAGTCCTCAGGACTTTGGAGAGATGGACACGGTAAGCCAGTGGCCCCAGGGCATATCTCCCAAGCCTAGCTGAGGTGGCACACGGTCTGACTCATCTGGGCAAGGAAGGTATGTGCAAATTGATAAGAGCCTACTGGAGTGCACCAGGGTTCTCTTCTCATTCAGGTAAGAAAGCAATGACATGTCTTACTTGCTTGAGGAAGAATATTGGTAAGACAATACCAACGGAGCCATCCCATATCCCTCCTACAGACGGACCTTTCCAGATAATACAAATCGACTTCATACAGTTACCACCCTGTAGAAATTTAAAGTATGTTTTAGTATGTACCGATGTCTTTTCAAACTGGGTAGAAGCATTCCCTGCTGCCACAAATACGGCCGTGTTCACTGCTAAGAAAATTGTGCAGGAATTTGTGTGTAGATATAGTATCCCTAAAATGATTGAAAGTGATAGGGGTACCCATTTTACAGACGAAGTCTTTAGGTCATGTGCAAACTGATGGGTATTAATAGTAAGCTGCATACTCCATCCCAGCCACAGGCCAGTGCGAAGGTGGAGAGAATGAACAGCACTATTAAGAATAAGCTGAGCAAAGTGATGGCTGAAACTGGACTGCTGTGGCCAGAAGCACTGCCACTAGTGTTGTACAGCATCAGAACCACTCCCAGGTCACCGCTTAACTTATCACCCTTCGAAGTTCTTTTTGGACGACAACCCCATGTAATGATAGACCCCCAGGATGATTTGAAGTGCAATAATGAGATGACTGTGCAATATTTGGTTAGGATGAGCCAGCAACTGAGAAACCAGCAAAGGAATCTAAAACTGGCGATTCCTGACCTACCAAACAGTAATTGTCATGACATTGAGCCTGGGGATTATGTGATGATTGATTCAAAATTTTCTACGCTCAGGTTGCCTCATTGACAGGTGGGAAGGACCGTATCAAGTTTTGTTGACCAGCACGACAGCATTAAAGGTTGCAGAGAGAGAGACTTGGGTCCACTCGTCCCACTGCAAGAAGGTCGCTGACCCGAAGAAAACTCGTGACAAAGAGAAAGGTGAAGACAACCTCATATCACTAGGGAATCTGTTCCGGGAAAGCTGTGAGGCAGGACTGTTGGACGGCACCTGAGCATGGAGAACAACAAAATCAAGAACGGTTGTCGTAACATTTTTATTTCCCCCCCTCTGTTTTTGATCAGGACACGTCGAGCAAGGATCTGGAATGGGTTCTGATGGAGAGTACGGATTCGTAGGACCCCAGGATCAGCCCATCACTTTGGTCAAGGCTGGTATCAGTAAGAGATCTGGTAGTCACGGAGCTCGGAGGCAATGTGAAGGGTTATTGTCTGATGAATACTGCATATGTGCGCACTGCGATAACATAGTCGAAGATGGGTGCATCCAGAGATGTCAGTCAAACAGTAATATCGACATGAGCGGACATCCTTTGAGTGATTACCACTCATTAGTTGGTACGGTCTTAAACTAGACAGAATGCTGGGTGTGCTCGCAAGTACCTCAAGGACAGAGTAAGTCGGGATTAGTGCCATACCCTTTAACAGTACATGAGGTACTCGAATTACGGGGGGGGGGGGGGGAAGACCGGTGGACAAGTAATTCAATATATCTAGGCCCCCTAGCTTTAAGCTCCACCAGTACCACGTAGATAGGTCACTATTGTGCTTTAACGTGTCCAATTTCTGGAAACCAGGAAATTGGGAAGTGACATGGAATACCCAGACAATGACCTCACATAGAGCTGATAAAGTACCCATCAACTCCGAACTTGTACGTAAGATAGCCACAAGTGGGAGGTATTTTCGATACAGGTATACACATGGGACCAAAACCATGTGGGCTGGAAAAGTGGCGCAGGGGTATTGTGCCCACATCATACAGCCCGATACTTGTACTGAGCAAATGGGAGAACTGGGGACCATTTTCTTTATAAGAAAAATCTGTGATATGGTTTTGTTGCATTTTGTCCCTTATGTTCTTTCAGATGATGCCTACTTCATATGTGGAAGGAAAGCGTACAAATGGCTTACTCCGAGTTCTGAAGGGTTGTGTTATATTGGCAGAGTACTACCAGAGGTTGTGACCATTGCACACGACAAAATGAGATATTCACCGCAACGCTCAGACTCCTTATACTCATACACATTATGAACACATTGTCAAGAGACACCTCATAGATAGCCTCTGATTTGATCCATGAATCCACCGGGATTCAAATCTTTCACCCATACTGCCAGAGGAATTATAAGTACATCCATGCGCTGGCGAACTTGATAGATGATATCACCGAGATGTATGATGACACCTTCAGGTATACGGGTAGGGAGCTACAGGCCTACAAGAAGGAGCTGGTCCAGCACAGGATGGTCTTGAATTACGTCACAGCTGTGACAGGTGGGTACTATGTTACTCTGGCAACTCAATATGGTGTAAAGTGCTGTACTTACATTACGAATAGCACCGAAGACCCAACGGAGATCATCGATCAAAAGATGGACGAGATCTTGCAGTTGAAGTGGGAGTTCAGAAGGAAACACAACCTTACCTTGACGGCTGTGGGTAATGAATTGACCGGCTGGGCCTCATGGTTGAACCCACTCAAATGGCTCTCTGGGTTAGGAGAGTGGGCGCAAAATGTAATTGCAAGTGTGGGAAAGTTCCTCCTCTGTATCCTGGGTGTCATCATAATTATTGGTCTGATATTCAGATGTGTTCGAATTTTGACGCAGCACAAACAGGACAAATTTGATGAGTCTAAGGAGCAAGGGCATTGTAACAGCGGCAGATCTGATTTATGACCCATCCGTAGAAACAGTGTTGTGATAAGGATTGTAAATGAATTTCATGGCCTGTTTCTTTCACAATCTTTCTGTTTTCCCCTCAACCCAGAGACATCCAACCGGAAAAGACTTCAGTATACCCAAATTTATGTAAATGTATTTTTATGTGTCTTACCCTCATCTCTGCAATCTTCAGTTAATGACACACATAGTCGATAAATGTTATCCACACATAATAGCATACACATACGTCTCCCCCTCATGTATCATCAGGTAAATGTGCTCCCCATTTGTTGGTATAAGAAGCCGGAAAGGTGAGGGCTAATGGCCTTTGCCTAGAAAGAGCTCGGTAGTGTTTGTTTGCCCATGTACAGACCCTTAATACGGGATGAGAAGGATTTAATGTATACTTTGCAGTACCTCGAAGCTTAATTATAACATATACGGCACGATGATACATGCCCCTCAGACATTTACTTATACATACACGCTTTTTCCTATCCCACTAGGCTATACATTTCCCACCTACAACTCTTCCCGTTATCCGAAATTTTGTACATATTGTAAATGTAATATTTTCAGTATTATTAGTTGTGGGGCAGTTATTGTTTACTGCCAAAAGGTGGACTGTCGAAGGCGAAAATATTATACCCACATGCATCACACAGAGTGGCCTCCGTACAAGTGCTTGTTCTGCCGTGCGTTCGCATACCCGCACGTTGCGTATATTGGCCCTCATTCCGAGTTGTTCGCTCGCTAGCTGCTTTAAGCAGCATTGCAAACGCTAGGCCGCCGCCCTCTGGGAGTGTATCTTATCTTAGCAGAATAACGAATGAAAGATTAGCAGAACTGCTACTAAATAATTCCTTGCAGTTTCTGAGTAGCTCCAGACCTACTCCTAGATTGCGATCACCTCAGTCCGTTTAGTTCCTGGTTTGACGTCACAAACACGCCCTGCGTTCGGCCAACCACTCCCCCGTTTCTCCAGCCACTCCTGTGTTTTTACCTGGCATGTCTGCGTTTTTTTAGCACACTCCCTGAAAACGGCCAGTTTCCGCCCAGAAACACCCACTTCCTGTCAATCACACTACGATCACTCGAGCGATGAAAAAATGTCGCTTGAGCTTGTGTAAATCTGCAAAGTTTTGTGTTAAATTACTTAGCGCATGTGCGCTGTGTACCATGCGCATGCGCATTTCCCACCTAATCGCTGCGTTGCGAAAAACGGCAACGAGCGAACAACTCGGAATGACCACCATTGGCTCACGAAGTCCTGCGTATTAACGCGTGGTATGAGTAAATACGGTAGCATTCGCAAGGAAAAGCCACAAAGACATATCTGATATTTAACCCACATAGTGCATAATTTACACATAGCCTACACCAGTGATTTTCAACCTTTTTTTACTCGCGGCACACCGAACAATATTTTAAAATTGCCAAGGCACACCATCAGTTCCCCACAGAAAAAAACCCCAAAACAACACATTGGCCCTCACAGTAAAAAAAATCCATACATACATTGGCCTACACAGAAAAAATAATCACATTGCTCCCCACATAAATCATGTTGCTCGCACATAAAGCAATCACATTTCTGCACACATATATCCTATTATTCCCCACAGGAGAAAAATAACAAATATTAGCCCCTTCCTGTCAGCTTTCCTCCTCCTTGTACCTCAGTGGCGGGGGTTCATAGTGGAGTGCTGCGAATACTGAGCAGCGGACGGTCAGGCAGGTGTGGATGTGGGTGGGCAAGGAAAGCTGTGTATGGAGGCAGGAACTGGAAGATGTGTGTATTCAGGCGGGTAGGCTGGCTGGGTGGTGAGACACAGCGGCCGTGACCTATGATATCACACCGCTGTGTCTTCAAGGCATAGGTCACAGCTGGAGCACAACTGATCCTCTAAGAAGAGCCCGGGCCAACAGTTAACTCTGAAGGTGCAGGAAGCTGCTCTGGCTCCGCGGCACACCTTGCAACTGTTCGCGGCACACTAGTGTGCCACGGCACACTGGTTGAAAAAGCCTGGCCTACACACACTACACCAGCAAGTTACATACATTTGCTTCAGAGGTATAACAACAGAGGGATTCAACTTTACAGGACATGAGGGGACAGAATTAGGTTAGGAGGTGGTGTTTGGTATCCAGTTGTACAGTATTTCAAGGGCAATATTCTGATGGCAGTTTGCAGAAAGTAGCACGCTCCTGCGCATAGATATGCGCAGGAATATATTATTAATATCACACTGTATTTACTGTACTCCTGATATTCGTCGGGAACACAGTGGAGGACACCTGCAAGTGCACCTGGACCAGGCATCGCCCACCTATTCAAACTGACCTATGACCCCTCATGTACTGTAAATGACCAGCCCTTTGACCTATGAAAGAAGAGATTACAGTTTCCTTTGTTTCATGCTTTGGACTATTGTATAAAAACCAAGCCTCCTGGCCGGCCTCAGTCTATTCTCTGAAGGTCATCTTTCCAGGTTGACTGAGGACCGGATCCGGGTGGCGCAGGCGAACAAACGTATGTATCCATTGGTTGTAGCTTTTCTCTTGTATTGTTGTATTTCTGTTGTACCCCCCTTTTAAGTAAATATTTGTTCCTGCATTGGACCACAACATAACATATAAATTGGTGTCGCATTGATTTCCTGTTAGGGGTTAAAGTATATTCGGCCGCACGTGTAACTACTTTGTGCTTACAGTGTGACGGCGTACTTACGCAACGTGTACGCATTTCATAGAGGTTTACCACACACATGCTTAGCGGTCACAGCGGACTGAACATTTGTGTATTAAGGTATAGCTTTTTTTCCTGTAAGTTAAACGAACTTAACAATACTTAAGTCAGTCTATGACCGAGTTTATGCAAAAGGACTCAGTACTCAGACCAGCGTCTCACTCCTCTACCATTTGTCCACAAAAACGTTCTTTGGCCTATATCCTGCATTCTGACTCTGATAATGACGGGTCAGAAATGGAGGAAGGTGAGGTGGACATAGAGGTGGGGAAGGGTACTCTGTTGCAAGGTGTTGAAGCTCTCATAGACTCTATTAGGGAAGTCCTAAATATTCCTGATAAGGTGACAGGTTTGTGAGGAATATTTAATGTGAATAAAAAATCCTTAGCCACTTTTTCTGTGTCAAAGGAACTAAATACTAGTGATGTGCACCGGCAATTTTTCGGGTTTTGGGTTCGGTTCCGCGGCCGTGTTTTGGGTTCGAACGCGTTTTGGCAAAACCTCACCGAAATTTTTTTGTCGGATTCGGGTGTTTTTTTCAAAAAACCCTAAAAAACAGCTTAAATCATAGAATTTGGGGGTCATTTTGATCCCATAGTATTAATAACCTCAATAACCATAATTTACACTCATTTTCAGTCTATTCTGAACACCTCACAATATTATTTTTAGTCCTAAAATTTGCACCGAGGTCGCTGGATGACTAAGCTAAGCGACCCAAGTGGCCGACACAAACACCTGGCCCATCTAGGAGTGGCACTGCAGTGTCACGCAGGATGGCCCTTCAAAAAAATACTCCCCAAACAGCACATGACGCAAAGAAAAAAAGAGGCGCAATGAGGTAGCTGTGTGACTAAGATAAGCGACCCAAGTGGCCGACACAAACACCTGGCCCATTTAGGAGTGGCACTGCAGTGTCACGCAGGATGGCCCTTCAAAAAAATACTTCCCAAACAGCACATGACGCAAAGAAAAAAAGAGGCGCAATGAGGTAGCTGTGTGACTAAGCTAAGCGACCCTAGTGGCCGACACAAACACCTGGCCCATCTAGGAGTGGCACTGCAGTGTCACGCAGGATGGCCCTTCAAAAAAATACTCCCCAAACAGCACATGACGCAAAGAAAAATGAAAGAAAAAAGAGGTGCAAGATGGAATTGTCCTTGGGCCCTCCCACCCACCCTTATGTTGTATAAACAGGACATGCACACTTTAACGAACCCATCATTTCAGCGACAGGGTCTGCCACACGACTGTGACTGAAATGACTGGTTGGTTTGGGCCCCCACCAAAAAAGAAGCAATCAATCTCTCCTTGCACAAACTGGCTCTACGGAGGCAAGATGTCCACCTCATCATCATCATCGTCCGATTCATCACCCCTTTCACAGTATATATCCCCCTCCTCACAGATTATTAATTCGTCCCCACTGGAATCCACCATCTCAGGTCCCCGTGTACTTTCTGGAGGCAATTGCTGCTGGTGAATGTCTCCACGGAGGAATTGATTATAATTCATTTTAATGAACATCATCTTCTCCACATTTTCTGGAAGTAACCTCGTACGCCGAATGCTGACAAGGTGAGCGGCGGCACTAAACACTCTTTCGGAGTACACACTGGAGGGAGGGCAACTTAGGTAGAATAAAGCCAGTTTCTGCAAGGGCCTCCAAATTGCCTCTTTATCCTGCCAGTATACGTACGGACTGTCTGACGTGCCTACTTGGATGCGGTCACTCATATAATCCTCCACCATTCTTTCAATGGTGACAGAATCATATGCAGTGACAGTAGATGACATGTCAGTAATCGTTGGCAGGTCCTTCAGTCCGGACCGGATGTCAGCACTCGCTCCAGACTGCCCTGCATCACCGCCAGTGGGTGGGCTCGGAATTCTTAGCCTTTTCCTCGCACCCCCAGTTGCAGGAGAATGTGAAGGAGGAGCTGTTGACGGGTCGCGTTCCGCTTGACTTGACAATTTACTCACCAGCAGGTCTTTGAACCTCTGCAGACTTGTGTCTGCCGGAAAGAGAGATACAACGTAGGTTTTAAATCTAGGATCGAGCACGGTGGCCAAAATGTAGTGCTCTGATTTCAACAGATTGACCACCCGTGAACCCTGGTTAAGCGAATGAAGGGCTCCATCCACAAGTCCCACATGCCTAGCGGAATCACTCTGTTTTAGCTCCTCCTTCAATGCCTCCAGCTTCTTCTGCAAAAGCCTGATGAGGGGAATGACCTGACTCAGGCTGGCAGTGTCTGAACTGACTTCACGTGTGGCAAGTTCAAAAGGTTGCAGAACCTTGCACAACGTTGAAATCATTCTCCACTGCGCTTGAGACAGGTGCATTCCACCTCCTTTGCCTATATCGTGGGCAGATGTATAGGCTTGAATGGCCTTTTGCTGCTCCTCCATCCTCTGAAGCATATAGAGGGTTGAATTCCCCCTCGTTACCACCTCTTGCTTCAGATAATGGCAGGGCAGGTTCAGGTGTTTTTGGTGGTGCTCCAGTTTTCTGTACGCGGTGCCTGTACGCCGAAAGTGGCCCGCAATTCTTCTGGCCACCGACAGCATCTCTTGCACGCCCCTGTCGTTTTTTAAATAATTCTGCACCACCAAATTCAAGGTATGTGCAAAACATGGGACGTGCTGGAATTTGCCCTGATGTAATGCATGCACAATATTGCTGGCGTTGTCCGATGCCCAGGAGAGTCCAATTGGGGTAAGCCATTCTGCGATGATCTTCCTCAGTTGCCGTAAGAGGTTTTCAGCTGTGTGCGTATTCTGGAAAGCGGTGATACAAAGCGTAGCCTGCCTAGGAACGAGTTGGCGTTTGCGAGATGCTGCTACTGGTGCCGCCGCTGCTGTTCTTGCAGCGGGAGGCAATACATCTACCCAGTGGGCTGTCACAGTCATGTAGTCCTGAGTCTGCCCTGCTCCACTTGTCCACATGTCCGTGGTTAAGTGGACATTGGGTACAACTGCATTTTTTAGGACACTGGTGACTCTTTTTCTGACATCTGTGTACATTCTCGGTATCGCCTGCCTAGAGAAATGGAACCTAGATGGTATTTGGTACCGGGGACACAGTACCTCAATCAAGTCTATAGTTGGCTCTGAAGTAACGATGGATACCGGAACCAAGTTTCTCAACGCCCAGGCTGCCAAGGCCTCAGTTATCCGCTTTGCAGCAGGATGACTGCTGTGATATTTCATCTTCCTCGCAAAGGACTGTTGGACAGTCAATTGCTTACTGGAAGTAGTACAAGTGGTCTTCCGACTTCCCCTCTGGGATGACCATCGACTCCCAGCAGCAACAACAGCAGCGCCAGCAGCAGTAGGCGTTACACTCAAGGATGCATCGGAGGAATCCCAGGCAGGAGAGGACTCGTCAGACTTGCCAGTGACATGGCCTGCAGGATGTCACAACTGAGGGCCTGAGCTGACGGGAGGCAGCCTCAGTTGTAGGGGCTGAGATGTACCGGAACCTGGGAGGTTGTATCAGACCCCTGGACATGTAAGTAACATGAATAATAACTGCCCGAAGGCGTGACCACGACAACTTGGATAAAAGTCAATGATGTTTATTATGACAACTCCGCAACACAGCAGCAGTAAAAGAAAACGTAAAAGTCAGCAAAGAATAAATACAGTTCCTGGGTACTACAGGATGGCAGGAGCCACAGGGCACTGGTAGTGTGAGATAGTTCTTATGATCTTCTAGATGGAAAGTCCTTACCAGGCCCGACTGTAGCAATGGAGATAACCCAGGATTGTGCCAGCTGGTGTTCCTGGAAAAGCTGGGTTGCTGAAGATAAAACAGCTGCTGTGGATACTGGCTGGAACCAGACTGTTGTTAGCACGGAGTGGATACTGGCTGGAACCAGTTAAATAATAAATGAACTTGGGAGCGATGAAATATGAACTGAAATGTAGAACTTGAGAGCGGAGAAATAATAATACCGGTGGAGAGTGGTAAAGTGTAGAAAGGACACCGGCCCTTTAAGGGAAGCTGTACTCTGCTGGGAGCTGAGCTGGAAGCAGGTAATGTTGTAGTTGGAAACAGATGAATCCACAATGGATTGGAGAGTCAGGCTACACCGCAGGTGGAATGCTGGTGCGGGTCTCTATGGTGGAAGTCTTGAAACAGGAGCTGGAACCTGGAAGACAATCACAGGAGAGAGACAAACAGGAACTAGGTTTGACAACCAAAGCACTGACGCCTTCCTTGCTCAGGCACAGTGTATTTATACCTGCAGCAAGGAAGGGATTGGCTAGGCAATTATGCAGATTATCAATACTGAGAACAGATTGGTGGAAATGATCAGCTGACAGAATCCAAGATGGCTGCGCCCATGCAGACACTTGGAGGGAAGTTTGGTTTGTAATCCATGTGGTAATGAAAACAGTAATGGCGGCGCCGGCCACCGGAGACAGGAGGCGCCAGGCTGACAGATGCACATCCAACCACGCGGACACAGCGTAGGCCGCGGCTGACGTAATCGCTACTCAGACACTCTGCATGCAGAAGTTCAGGGACGGCGGCGGAGGCCGCGGGAGACGCCATGCCAGGTGTAATATGGCGTTTACTGTGACAGCGTCCCAGAGTGACAGGAGAGGATACAGGAATGTACACATCAGGATAACAGATGGGATCCGGTCCTGGAGCGCTGAGCCAGCCTTAGGAGGCATCTGATGGGTAAGAAATGGCGTCCAGATACCCGGATCGTGACAGCACCCCCCCCTTTAGGAGTGGCCCCAGGACACTTCTTTGGCTTTTGAGGAAACTTGGAATGGAATCTCCGGACCAAGGCAGGAGCATGGACATCAGAAGCATTGGTCCATGAACGTTCCTCAGGACCATAACCCTTCCAGTCAATAAGATATTGTAGTTGACCGTAACGGTGACGTGAGTCCAGGATCTTGGCCACTTCATACTCAACGCCTCGTTGAGTTTGGACTTTCGGAGTTGGAGGAAGTGAGGAATGAAAC
Organism: Pseudophryne corroboree; assembly: GCF_028390025.1. Lineage (NCBI taxonomy): Eukaryota > Metazoa > Chordata > Amphibia > Anura > Myobatrachidae > Pseudophryne > Pseudophryne corroboree. The sequence goes on from NC_086445.1 coordinate 545,362,779, forward strand.
CGATTCAAGATCAGCGGTTTCAACAGGGAAACATGGAATGTCCTGGGTATTTTTAAGAAGGGAGGCAACTGGAGTCTGTAAGCAACAGGATTGATGACTTGTTCAATCTTGAAAGGACCGATATAGCGAGGTGCAAACTTCATACTGGGAACTCTTAACCTCAAATTCTTCGTGGATAACCATACCCGATCACCCACCTTGAGAGCAGGAACTGCTCGACGCTTCTTATCCGCAAACTTCTTGTACCTGAACGATGCCTTGAGCAGAGCTGATCGTACGCTCTTCCAGATATTGGCAAACTGATGCAAGGTGATATCCACTGCGGGAACAGAAGTTGCTGGAAGCGGTTGGAACTCAGGGACTTTAGGGTGGAATCCAAAGTTAGTGAAGAATGGTGTTGAAGCAGATGAAGAATGATACTGGTTGTTATGACAGAACTCGGCCCAGGGAAGTAATTGAACCCAGTCATCTTGAGAGGAGGACACATAGATGCGGAGGAAGGCCTCCAAGTCCTGATTCACCCTCTCGGTTTGACCATTGGTCTGAGGATGGTAAGCCGTGGAAAACTTTAGCTTGACTTGGAGGACTTGACATAAACTTCGCCAGAATTTGGCTGTGAATTGAACTAATTTCTTCAGGAAGACCGTGGAGTCGGAAGATCTCTTGTATGAATACTTGAGCCAACTTGGAAGCTGACGGAAGACCGGTGAGAGGAATGAAGTGTGCCATCTTGGTGAACCGGTCAACTACCACCCAGATGGTATTGAACTTGTTGCACATGGGTAAGTCTGTAATGAAATCCATCGACAAGTGGGTCCATGGTCGACGGGGAACGGATAGTGGAACCAGTTGCCCCGCAGGCGACTGGCGGGATACTTTATGTTGGGCACACTTTGGGCAAGATGCAATAAACTCCAAGACGTCCTTTTTCAGAGTTGGCCACCAATAGGACCTAGAGATAAACTCCAGGGTTTTTTGGATACCTGTATGTCCGGCAAAACGGGAAGCATGGGCCCAATGCATGAGCTTCTTCCTTAGCATCGGCTTCACAAAACTTTTCCCTGATGGGGGCGTAGAGTCCATCCCTACCGTGGAGAATGCCAACGGATTTATAATAGGATGCTTGTCTGAAGACTCTGACTCATTTTCTTGCTCCCATGAGCGGGAAAGGGCATCGGCCTTGCGATTCTGAGAGCCCGGACAGAACTGGAGTTTAAAGTCGAACCTGGAAAAGAAAAGTGCCCATCTGGCCTGACGAGGGTTGAGACATTGTGCGCCCTTCAGGTATAAAAGGTTCTTGTGGTCTAAGTATGGTGATTGAATGAGAAGCTCCCTCCAACAGATACCTCCACTCTTCTAGAGCGAGCTTGATGGCTAGCAACTCCTGGTCGCCAATGGCATAGTTGCGCTCAGCTGGGGAGAACTTCCGGGAGAAGAAACTGCAAGGGTGTAAATGGCCATCTTTAGCCCTCTGAGATAACACCGCTCCTACTCCAACGGAGGAGGCATCCACCTCTAAGATGAAAGGAGAGTCGATGTCAGGCTGTTTCAGAACAGGCGCAGAGATGAACCTTTGTTTTAAAAGATGAAATGCTTGCATGGCTTCTTCAGACCACTTGGACGGGTTAGCACCCTTCTTAGTGAAAGCAGTAATAGGCGCCACAATGGTGGAAAAGTCTCGTATAAACTTTCGGTAATAGTTGGCGAACCCTAAGAACCTCTGGACCCCTTTGAGGGTTAAGGGTACCGGCCAATTTTGGATTGCTTGTAGTTTCTCAGGATCCATCTCTAGTCCGGAACCGGACACAATGTACCCTAGAAACGGAATGGACTTGACTTCAAAGACGCATTTTTCTAATTTGCAATAGAGATGATTGACACGGAGACGGGACAGAACCTCTTTAACCCAAAAACGATGTTCCTCTAAATCGTTGGCAAAAATGAGGATATCGTCTAGATAGACCACGACATGACGGTATAGATTGTCTCTGAAGATCTCATTGACAAAATGCTGGAAGACAGCTGGAGCATTGCTCAATCCGAAGGGCATGACGAGGTACTCATAATGTCCGTCACGGGTGTTAAAGGCGGTCTTCCACTCGTCACCCTCACGGATCCGGATGAGATTGTATGCACCTCGCAAGTCCAGCTTTGTAAAGATGGTAGCTCCGCTAACTCTGTCAAAGAGCTCAGTAATCAGGGGTAAAGGATAACGGTTCTTGATGGTAATGTCGTTCAAACCTCTGTAGTCGATGCACGGCCGCAGACCACCATCTTTCTTTTTTACAAAAAAAGAAGCCTGCGCCGGCTGGAGAAGAAGAAGGTCGAATGAACCCCTTTGCTAGGTTCTCTTTAATATATTCCTCCATAGAATGCGTCTCAGGCAGAGACAACGGATAAGTTCGGCCTCGAGGTGGAACCTTCCCTGGAACGAGATCAATCGGACAGTCCCATTCTCTATGAGGAGGAAGGATATCAGCAGAAGCTTTACTGAACACATCCGTGAAATCTTGATATGGAGGAGGTGGAACATCAGACGACCTGGGGGAGGAAGAACAGACAGGCAACACTTTAAACAAACATGTCTCAGCACAGGAGGGACCCCATGCCAGAATTTGCGTAGTCGTCCAATCAATTGTAGGATTGTGAAGACGGAGCCATGGAAGGCCCAGGACCACAGGATGTGTGGCTCTTGGAATCACTAAAAATGAAATAAGTTCGGAATGAAGAACTCCCACTCTCAGACGAACTGGTAGAGTCCTTAGAGCAATAACAGTATCAAAAATTTTACTGCCATCCACGGCAGTTAAGGAAAAGGAGGAAGGAAGTCTCTCGGTGGGTAGGGACCACCGTTTAACATAGGCTTCAGTAATAAAGTTCCCAGCTGCTCCGGAATCAAGGAGGGCAATGACGTTCCGATAACGTTGAGCAACTTGAAGCGAGACTGGGAGATTACAATCATGAGGAGATGGAGAGGAGATCATTACTCCTAGCCGGCCCTCTCCTGGGCGAGCTAGGGTTTGGAGTTTTCCCGGACGTTCGGGACAGGCATTGATGGTGTGAGACGGAGCTGCACAATAGAGACAGAGAAACTCGGAGAGACGTCTTCGGCGCTCAGCAGGAGTTAAACGGGAACGGCCAAGTTGCATGGGCTCATCTTTAGATGGTGACAGTTGACGAGGAGGAGGAGCAGAAGATTTTGGAGCAGATGATCTTCCACGCTCAGTTGCTCTCTCTCTGAAACGTAAATCAACTTTCGTGCAGAGTGAGATTAGCTCATCTAACTTAGAAGGTAAGTCTCTGGTAGCTAACTCATCTTTAATACGCTCAGATAAGCCATGCCAGAATGCAGCATACAGGGCCTCGTCGTTCCATGCCAGTTCGGATGCCAGGATCTGGAACTGTATCAGATATTGTCCTACAGTACGTGACCCCTGGCGTAAACGGAGAATCTCGGATGAAGCTGAGGTTACCCGGCCTGGCTCGTCGAAGATGCGCCTGAATGTTGACACGAAGGCAGTGTAGGAAGATAGCAGGGTGTCGGACCTCTCCCATAACGGTGATGCCCAATCAAGGGCTGAGCCACTGAGAAGAGAAATAATGTAGGCAATTTTTGTACGGTCACTGGAAAAATTGCCAGGTTGTAGCTCAAACTGAATCTCACACTGGTTGAGAAATCCCCTGCAGAATCTTGGAGATCCGTCAAATTTTGCTGGCGTTGGAAGATGAAGACGTGGAGCAGAAATGGGTAAGGTGGGTGGGGTTATAGCTGGAGTCACTGTGGTTGACGCACCAGACGCGCCTGATCCACGGAGAGTTGTCTGAATCCCATCCAGCCGAGTAGAGAGATCCTGGAGACAGCGGATGATGTGGCCCTGTGCAGCCTCCTGATGTTCTAGTCGGGCTGCCAGTTCTTGCATCGGCCTGGCCGCTTGATCCTGGTCTCCGGCTGGATTCATTAGGTCAGTGCTTACTGTCACAACTGAGGGCCTGAGCTGACGGGAGGCAGCCTCAGTTGTAGGGGCTGAGATGTACCGGAACCTGGGAGGTTGTATCAGACCCCTGGACATGTAAGTAACATGAATAATAACTGCCCGAAGGCGTGACCACGACAACTTGGATAAAAGTCAATGATGTTTATTATGACAACTCCGCGACACAGCAGCAGTAAAAGAAAACGTAAAAGTCAGCAAAGAATAAATACAGTTCCTGGGTACTACAGGATGGCAGGAGCCACAGGGCACTGGTAGTGTGAGATAGTTCTTATGATCTTCTAGATGGAAAGTCCTTACCAGGCCCGACTGTAGCAATGGAGATAACCCAGGATTGTGCCAGCTGGTGTTCCAGGAAAAGCTGGGTTGCTGAAGATAAAACAGCTGCTGTGGATACTGGCTGGAACCAGACTGTTGTTAGCACGGAGTGGATACTGGCTGGAACCAGTTAAATAATAAATGAACTTGGGAGCGATGAAATATGAACTGAAATGTAGAACTTGAGAGCGGAGAAATAATAATACAGGTGGAGAGTGGTAAAGTGTAGAAAGGACACCGGCCCTTTAAGGGAAGCTGTACTCTGCTGGAAGCTGAGCTGGAAGCAGGTAATGTTGTAGCTGGAAACAGATGAATCCACAATGGATTGGAGAGTCAGGCTACACCGCAGGTGGAATGCTGGTGCGGGTCTCTATGGTGGAAGTCTTGAAACAGGAGCTGGAACCTGGAAGACAATCACAGGAGAGAGACAAACAGGAACTAGGTTTGACAACCAAAGCACTGACGCCTTCCTTGCTCAGGCACAGTGTATTTATACCTGCAGCAAGGAAGGGATTGGCTAGGCAATTATGCAGATTATCAATACTGAGAACAGATTGGTGGAAATGATCAGCTGACAGAATCCAAGATGGCTGCGCCCATGCAGACACTTGGAGGGAAGTTTGGTTTGTAATCCATGTGGTAATGAAAACAGTAATGGCGGCGCCGGCCACCGGAGACAGGAGGCGCCAGGCTGACAGATGCACATCCAACCACGCGGACACAGCGTAGGCCGCGGCTGACGTAATCGCCACTCAGACACTCTGCATGCAGAAGTTCAGGGACGGCGGCGGAGGCCGCGGGAGACGCCATGCCAGGTGTAATATGGCGTTTACTGTGACAGCGTCCCAGAGTGACAGGAGAGGATACAGGAATGTACACATCAGGATAACAGATGGGATCCGGTCCTGGAGCGCTGAGCCAGCCTTAGGAGGCATCTGATGGGTAAGAAATGGCGTCCAGATACCCGGATCGTGACACAGGACTATTGGCTTTCCTGGGTAAGGAGGAAATTGACACCGAGGCAGTTGGTGGTGTGGTTTGCGTGAGCTTGGTTACAAGAGGAAGGGATTTACTGGTCAGTGGACTGCTTCCGCTGTCGCCCAAAGTTTTTGAACTTGTCACTGACTTATGATGAATGCGCTGCAGGTGACGTATAAGGGAGGATGTTCCGAGGTGGTTAACGTCCTTACCGCTACTTATTACAGCTTGACAAAGGCAACACACGGCTTGACACCTGTTGTCCGCATTTGTGTTGAAATAATTTCACACGAAGAGCTGATTTTTTTGGTATTTTGACCAGGCATGTCAATGGCCATATTCCTCCCACGGACAACAGGTGTCTCCCTGGGTGCCTGACTTAAACAAACCACCTCACCATCAGAATCCTCCTTGTCAATTTCCTCCCCAGCGCCAGCAACACCCATATCCTCATCCTGGTGTACTTCAACACTGACATCTTCAATTTGACTATCAGGAACTGGACTGCGGGTACTCCTTCCAGCACTTGCAGGGGGCGTGCAAATGGTGGAAGGCGCAAGCTCTTCCCGTCCAGTGTTGGGAAGGTCAGGCATCGCAACCGACACAATTGGACTCTCCTTGGGGATTTGTGATTTCGAAGAACGCACAGTTCTTTGCTGTGCTTTTGCCAGCTTAAGTCTTTTCATTTTTCTAGCGAGAGGCTGAGTGCTTCCATCCTCATGTGAAGCTGAACCACTAGCCATGAACATAGGCCAGGGCCTCAGCCGTTCCTTGCCACTCCGTGTCGTAAATGGCATATTGGCAAGTTTACGCTTCTCCTCAGACGCTTTTCATTTTGATTTTTGGGTCATTTTACTGATCTTTTGTGTTTTGGATTTTACATGCTCTGTACTATGACATTGGGCATCGGCCTTGGCAGACGACGTTGATGGCATTTCATCGTCTCGGCCATGACTAGTGGCAGCAGCTTCAGCACGAGGTGGAAGTGGATCTTGATCTTTCCCTATTTTTTTAACCTCCACATTTTTGTTCTCCATATTTTGCGCACAACTAAAAGCCACCACAGGTATACAATGTAGATGGATGGATAGTATAGTATTATTACTTATGGACGACGAGTGACGACACAGAGGTAGGTACAGCCGTGGCCTACCGTACTGCTATATATATAATATATACAGAATAATAATAACGGACCTGGTGGACACTGTCAGCAGACTGCTAAACTAGTATGAAGAAAAAAAAGCCACCACAGGTATACAATGTAGATGGATGGATAGTATACTATTATTACTTATGGACGACGAGTGACGACACAGAGGTAGGTACAGCCGTGGCCTACCGTACTGCTATATATATATATATATATAATATATACAGAATAATAATAGCGGACCTGTTGGACACTGTCAGCAGACTGCTAAACTAGTATGAAGAAAAAAAAAGCCACCACAGGTATACAATGTAGATGGATGGATAGTATAGTATTATTACTTATGGACGACGAGTGACGACACAGAGGTAGGTACGGCCTTGGCCTACCGTACTGCTATATATATAATATATACAGAATAATAATAACGGACCTGGTGGACACTGTCAGCAGACTGCTAAACTAGTATGAAGAAAAAAAAGCCACCAAAGGTATACAATGTAGATGGATGGATAGTATACTATTATTACTTATGGACGACGAGTGACGACACAGAGGTAGGTACAGCCGTGGCCTACCGTACTGCTATATATATATATATATATATATATATATATATATATATATAATATATACAGAATAATAATAACGGACCTGGTGGACACTGTCAGCAGACTGCTAAACTAGTATGAAGAAAAAAAAGCCACCAAAGGTATACAATGTAGATGGATGGATAGTATACTATTATTACTTATGGACGACGAGTGACGACACAGAGGTAGGTACAGCCGTGGCCTACCGTACTGCTATATATATATATATATATATATATATATATATAATATATACAGAATAATAATAACGGACCTGGTGGACACTGTCAGCAGACTGCTAAACTAGTATGAAGAAAAAAAAGCCACCACAGGTATACAATGTAGATGGATGGATAGTATGCTATTATTACTTATGGACGACGAGTGACGACACAGAGGTAGGTACAGCCGTGGCCTACCGTACTGCTATATATATAATATATACAGAATAATAATAACGGACCTGGTGGACACTGTCAGCAGACTGCTAAACTAGAATGAAGATAAAAAAGCCACCACAGGTATACAATGTAGATGGATGGATAGTATACTATTATTACTTATGGACGACGAGTGACGACACAGAGGTAGGTACAGCCGTGGCCTACCGTACTGCTATATATATATATATATATATATATATATATATAATATATACAGAATAATAATAACGGACCTGGTGGACACTGTCAGCAGACTGCTAAACTAGTATGAAGAAAAAAAAAAGCCACCACAGGTATACAATGTAGATGGATGGATAGTATACTATTATTACTTATGGACGACGAGTGACGACACAGAGGTAGGTACAGCCGTGGCCTACCGTACTGCTATATATATATATATATATATATATATATATATATATAATATACTGTATAATAAATGGACCTGGTGGATACTGTCAGTAGACTGCTAAACTACTAGTATAAAGAAAAAAAGCCACCACAGGAGTGTTTTTCAGGCAGACAAACGTATACTGGACTGGTGGTCACTGTCAGCAAAACTGTGCACTGTACTCCTGCTATAACTGCTCCCCAGTCCCCACAATTAGGCAGTGTGAGCAGTGCACTCAGCACAGATATATCATGCAGCACACTGAGCACAGATATGGTATGGAGCGTTTTTTTCAGGCAGAGAACGGATTAAACTGGTGGTCACACTCACTACTATCAGCAAAACCCTGCACTGTACTCCTAACAGCTGCTCCCCGTCCCCAATCCTCCCCACAATTATAACAATGTCACTCTTAGTCTTTTCTATTATGACTATAACGGAGAGGACGCCAGCCACGTCCTCTCCCTATCAATCTCAATGCACGTGTGAGAAAATGGCGGCGACGCACGGCTGCTTATATAGAATCCGAATCTCGCGAGAATCCGACAGCGGGATGATGACGTTCGGGCGCGCTCGGTTTACCCGAGCCACACGGGAGAATCCGAGCACGGCTCGGACCCGTGTAAAAAGGCTGAAGTTCGGGGGGGGTTCGGTTTCCGAGAAACCGAACCCGCTCATCACTACTAAATACCCTGTTTGAAGAATCGTGGGTTAATCCAAATAAATTTCAAATTCCTAGGCGGTTATTGTCATCTTTTCCCTTTCCTCCTGAGGATATGGGGGAAGCCCTTACATGTTCTATTAGAGAGGTCCTTAATATCCCTGATAAGGAGACAGAAACAGTGGAGGAGTTGTTTTTTAATGTAAAACCAAAATCTACTGTTACCTTTCCGGTCTCAAAGGAGTAAAACACACTCCTTAAGGAGCAGTGGGTTAACCCTGACAAGAAGTTTCAAGTACTTAAGAGGCTGCTTTCGTCCTTTCTTTTTCCCCCGGAGGATAGGAAGGTTTGAGAAACTCCACCTGCAGTGGATACTTCAGTGTCCAGGCTGTCACAGAAGATGGTACTGCCTGTACCTGGAGCTATCTCCTTAAAAGAACCTGCTGATAGGAAAATTGAGACTACTCTCAAATCCATCTATACAGCAGTGGGAGTGGCTCAGAGACCCACAATTGTTTGTGGATGGATTACGAGGGCCATTGTCAAATGGTCTGGTAATATACTGAACAGGTTAGACACTCTGCCTCAAACGGAGATGATAACACTACTGCAACATATTCAGGAATCTGCAAACTTTATGAGCTATGCAATCAAGGAATTAGGCCTAATTAATGCACATTTGTATGGCGGTGTCTGCACGCAGGGTGTTATGGCTGTGACAGTGGTCAATGGACACTGACTCCAAGAAAGGGGTTGAGAGTCTTCCTTTCACGGGAGAGGCCTTATTCGGTGAGGAACTGAACAAGTGGATTTCACAAGCAACAGCTAGAAGCGCTTACCCAGGCCCCTCTCTGCAGTCCTTTCAGATCACCAGGTTCAAGGATAAGCCCAGAGGTTCTTCCATGGCATCAAGAGGTACCAGAGGTAAACCTTGCAAACCAGCAGCTGCTGGTTCACAGGAGCAGAGCTCAGGATCAGCCCCCTCTAAGCACTCAGCATGACAGTTGGCCCCGGATCATGGGGGACTTACAGGTGGGAGCTCGCCTAAAGTACTTCAGACACATTTGGGCAAATTCTTGCCAGGATCCCTGGGTAAAAGACCTATTCTCCAGGGCTACCATTTGGAATTTCAAAAGCTCCCACCTCACAGATTCTACAGGTCAGGCTTGCCAGTTTCACAAGAATCAAAGGTAACTTTACATGATGCTATTCAAAAATTGTCGCTGACACAGGTCATTGTACCAATTCCACCTCAATTCCAGAACAGGGGATACTATTCCAGTCTGTTTGTAGTACCAACACCGGACGCTTCGGTGAGGCCTATACTAAACCTCAAATCATTGAACCCATACTTACGGGTGTTTAAACTCAAGATGGAGTCTCTGAGAGCGGTGGTCTCAGGTCTGGAGGAAGGAGAATTCCTGGTATCCTTGGATATCAAGGATGCGTACCTACACATCCCTATATGGTCGCCTCATCAGGCTTATCTACGGTTCTCATATGTCCTAGAGGATGCTGGGGTCCACTTCATGACCATGGGGTATAGACTGTTCCGCAGGAGCCATGGGCACTCTTAAGACTTTTCAATGGGTGTGAACTGGCTCCTCCCTCTATGCCCCTCCTCCAGACCTCAGTTTTAGAAATGTGCCCAGGCAGACTGGATGCACTCTGAGGAGCTCTACTGAGTTTCTCTGAAAAGACTTGTTAGGTTTTTTATTTTCAGGGAGAACTGCTGGCAACAAACTCCCTGCTTCGTGGGACTGAGGGGTCAGAAGTAGGAACCAACTTCCTGTAGAGTTTCATGCTCACTCCCACAGCACGCCGTCACCCCCCTCACAAAGCCAGAAGACAGGTGAGTAGAAGAAGACAGATCTTCTATCAAGAAAAGTGACGGCTGAGGTACAGCGCGGCTGGCAGGAGTGCAGCGCGCCATTGCTGCCCACACAGGCACTGCAGGGCACGGGGGAGGGGGCGCCCTGGGCAGCAAAAACACCTCTATAAACTGGCAAAAGGGGGGCATAAGATGCCCAGGCACAGCCCTACCCCCGCCAGTATAAATATTATGAAAAGTTTGAGGTAAAAAGGGTGGAGCTTCCTCAGGCAGCCAGCACACTGCTCAGTGCCATGTTCTCTCTCAGGCTGCAGAGACATCGCTGGTCCTCCTTCACTTCTGACTACAAGTATCAGGGTGCAAAACGGGGGGGGCACAAGTGAATTTGGTGCTTTACAAGTGTGTTTTACTGTGTAAAAAGCGCTGCATGTCAGTGGGCATTCTGTGTTCACAGGCATTAGATACTGGCGCTGGGGTTGTGAACTGGCTGCTCCTAAACTGTCCCTCTGACAGATTTTACTGTGGGTCTGTCCCCTATAAGTCCCAGTGTGTCTGTGTGTGTGTTGTACACGTGTGTAAGACATGTCAGAGGCAGGGAGTTCCTCCCCGGAGGAAACCATTTTAGGGACACAAGTGTAATGTGGTGGCGCTGCCGGCACACCAAGAGCCTGCATGGGTGAAAGAAATACGTGATAGTATGCATCATATCAATAGGAGATTAGATAAGTCTGAATCTCATGCTGAGTGCTGGAGAAAATCTGTGAAGGATGTGATTTTTCAGGGCTCTGTTCTTCCATCCGCAGGCGACCCCTCTGGGTCACATAAGAGACCATTTGCGAATACTGATACCGACACTGATTCTTGTGTCGACGATAGTGACTCCAGAGAAATAGATCATAAATTGTCAAAAAATATACAATATATGCTATAAGGGAAGTTCTGGAAGTCACGGAAGCCACTCCTGTACCTCAAGAGAAGGCTTATTTCTATAAAGAAAAGAAATCTAAGGTCACTTTCCCTCCTTCCCACGAGCTTAATACACTCTTTGAAGGGATGTGGGTGAATCCCGAAAATAAATTTCGTATTCCCAAGAGAATTCAGATAGATTATCCTTTCCCGGTGGAGGACAGGAAAAAATGGGAGTCACCCCCTGTGTTAGACAGTGCACTGTCCAGGTTGACAAAGAAGGCAATTCTCCCTGCACCTGGCACGGCTTCACTAAAAGAGCCGGCAGACCGAAAGATGGAAACTACATTGAAATCCATTTATGTTGCCAATGGTACGCTGCTTAGGCCCACAATTGCTTGCGCATGGGTGAGTCGCGCTATTGAAAAATGGTCAGAAAGCTTGTCATCAGAAATTGACACGATTGATAAAGATGAGATACTCCTTAAGTTTGGGAATATCAAAGACGCTGCCGCATACATGCTAGAAGCGATGAAAGATATTGGACTCTTGAGTTCACAAGCCGCTACCATGGCAGTATCGGCTCGGCGGGCGTTGTAGATTCGCCAGTGGAACGCGGATGCAGATTCCAAAAGAAATATGGAGGCTCTCCCATATAAAGGTGAGGACTTATTTGGCGATGGACTGGATGCTTTAGTCTCGGCGGCTACCGCAGGTAAGTCAACATTTTTGCCTTCTCGCCTGCACCGGCAAAAAAGACATATCACCTGCACATGCAGTCCTTTCGGCCCAATAAATACAAAAAAGCGAGAGGTTCCCCCTTCTTTGCGGGTAGGGGAAGGGGAAAGGGAAAGAAGTCCACAGCAGCTTCAGGTTCCCAGGAGCAGAAGTCTACCCCTACTTCTGCCAAATCTTCAGCATGACGCTGGAGCTCCTTTGCGGGAGGCCGCTCGGGTGGGGGATTCTGTCTGGCCTGGATCCCTGGGTGTTGCAAATAGTGTCCCAGGGATACAAGCTGGAGTTTCAAGACGTTCCCCCATGCCAATTTTTCAAATCGACCTTGCCAGCTTCTCTTCCAGAAAGGGAAGCAGTAACAGCGGCAATCCAAAAATTATGTCAGGATCAGGTCATAGTCCTGGTACCTTTGTCACAACAAGGGGAGGGGTTTTATTCAAGCCTTTTTGTAGTTCCGAAGCCGGACGGCTCGGTCAGACCGATCCTAAACCTGAAAAATCTGAATCTCTACTTGAAACGATTCAAGTTCAAAATGGAATCACTGAGGGCAGTGATTTCCAGTCTGGAGGAGGGGGACTACATGGTGGCTGTAGACATAAAAGATGCTTACCTGCATGTTCCCATTTATCCTCCTCACCAGGCTTATCTGAGATTTGCGGTTAAGGATGGCCATTACCAATTCCAGACGTTACCTTTCGGTCTCTCCACGGCGCCGAGAGTATTCACCAAGGTGATGGTGGAGATGATGGTTCGGGTCAATTAAGGAAGAGAAGGAAATTGGATTCAAGTGGGTGCACTCCGTCCCCTAAATACTATTAATAATTAAAACACACTTTTATTAATTTTAATTTAAAAACAAGTATACACACACAAATACTCCATTTAGCAGCCTGTACGGCTTATAACTTGTGATATCAACTGTTGCAAGAAGTTTTGAGCGAAGTGAAGTAATAAAAAGAGAAAAAGTTGTGAAAGAAATATGAAAATGGTGATTAAAGATTAAAATAATGTCTATAGGGTGTCATGTCTCTTTATAATAATATTTAAATTCCCACACTTTTGTTGCCAGTCAGTTATAAGTACAAATTAAATATAGTGATTGTAACTATGGTAATAAAGGCTGTTGAGTACACTAACAAAGAGATATATGCCTTATTTGGATCAGTTGCAGTTATATAATGATTCTATTAATGATTTAATTTATAGGTTGTTATAGTTCTAACAAATGTTGTATTGAACCTGCAACCTTAACAGTTGCCCTTATCTGAACACAATACAGGCTATGTTTTAAGTGGATATAATTAACAGTGTTTCTTACGGATTAATTTACAGTATCTAACGATGTAACATTCATATATATAATTTAATGGACACTCTTATCTGCTAGAACTTATAACCTTTTATTATAATGCAATACAGACTGTTATTTTGAACAGTCTATATTAAAAGGTCTCAAATGATATTAAGCAATTAATATGTATAGTTGTCAATGTGTTATACACAACACTCTAAATGCAATGCAGATAGAAGGTATAATATGTCTAGCAGGTTCATAAATAACCTGTATTGATGTAACCTTAATACATAAGAATTGATTGTAATTCTTGCAACTAAGACCCATAAATTGCAGCCATAAATTATATAGTTATAATTCTTGTGGTGCCTTTTGTAAATATTATTGCTGCTGGTAATATTTCTAATAAATTACTGTAATACCCCTTTCTCTGACGTCCTAAGTGGATGCTGGGACTCCGTAAGGACCATGGGGAATAGCGGCTCCGCAGGAGACTGGGCACAACTATAAAGAAAGCTTTAGACTACTGGTGTGCACTGGCTCCTCCCACTATGACCCTCCTCCAGACTTCAGTTAGAATCTTGTGCCCGGCTGAGCTGGATGCACAATAGGGGCTCTCCTGAGCTCCTAGAAAGAAAGTATATTTAGGTTTTTTATTTTACAGTGAGATCTGCTGGCAACAGACTCACTGCAGCGAGGGACTAAGGGGAGAAGAAGCGAACCTACCTAACAGGTGGTAGTTTGGGCTTCTTAGGCTACTGGACACCATTAGCTCCAGAGGGATCGACCGCAGGACCCGACCTTGATGTTCATTCCCAGAGCCGCGCCGCCGTCCCCCTTTCAGAGCCAGAAGCATGAAGAGGTCCGGAAAATCGGTGGCAGAAGACTTCGGTCTTCACCAAGGTAGCGCACAGCACTGCAGCTGTGCGCCATTGCTCCTCATGTACACCTCACACTCCGGTCACTGATGGGTGCAGGGCGCTGGGGGGGGCGCCCTGAGGGCAATATTACACACCTTGGCTGGCAAATATACACCATATATAGTCCCAGAGGCTATATAGGTGTAAATTAATACCCCTGCCAGAGTTTCAAAAACGCGGGAGAAGTCCGCTGAAAAAGGGGCGGGGCTAACTCCCTCAGCACACTGGCGCCATTTTTCCCTCACAGCTCCGCTGGAAGGAAGCTCCCTGGCTCTCCCCTGCAGTCTACAAGTACAGAAGGGTAAAAAAGAGAGGGGGGGGGGGGGGGGCACTAAATTTAGGCGCAGTATATATATATATATATATATATATATATATATATATATATATAGCAGCTATAAGGGGATATAATTCAGTTAGTCCCTGTATTATATAGCGCTCTGGTGTGTGCTGGCATACTCTCTCTCTGTCTCCCCAAAGGGCTTTGTGGGGTCCTGTCCTCTGTCAGAGCATTCCCTGTGTGTATGCGGTGTGTCGGTACGGTTGTGTCGACATGTTTGATGAGGAGGCTTATGTGGAGGCGGAGCAAATGCCTGTAAATGTGATGTCACCCCCTGCGGGGTCGACACCTGAGTGGATGGTTCTGTGGAAGGAATTACGCGACAGTGTCGACTCCTTGCATAAAAGGTTTGACGACATACCTACTATGGGACAGCCGGCTTCTCAGCCTGTGCCTGCCCAGGCGTCTCAAAAGCCATCAGGGGCTCTAAAACGCCCGCTACCTCAGATGGCAGACACAGATGTCGACACGGATACTGACTCCAGTATCGACGACGATGAGACTAATGTAACTTCCAATAGGGCCACACGTTACATGATTGAGGCAATGAAAAATGTGTTGCACATTTCTGATGTTACCCCCGGTACCACAAAAAAGGGTATTATGTTTGGAGAGAAAAAACTGCCAGTAGCTTTTTCTCCATCTGAGGAGTTAAATGACGTGTGTGAAGAAGCGTGGGCTTCTCCTGATAAGAAACTGGTAATTTCTAAGAGGTTACTAATGGCGTACCTTTTCCCGCCAGAGGATAGGTCACGCTGGGAAACATCCCCTAGGGTGGATAAAGCGCTCACACGCTTGTCAAAGAAGGTGGCACTACCGTCTCCGGATACGGCCGCCCTGAAGGAATCTGCTGATATAAAGCAGGAGGCTATCCTGAAGTCTAGATATACACACACAGGTGTTATACTGAGACCAGTTATTGCGTCAGCATGGATGTGCAGTGCTGCAGCTGCGTGGTCAGATTCCCTGTTGGAATATATTGATACCCTAGACAGGGACACTATATTGCTAACCGTAGAGCATATTAAAGACGCACTTTTATTCATGAGGGATGCACAGAGGGATATTTGCCGGCTGGCATCCAAAATTAGTGCAATGTCCATTTCTGCCAGGATAGGGTTATGGACTCGGCAGTGGACAGGAGATGCAGATTCCAAAAGGCACATGGAAGTTCTGCCTTATAAGGGTGAGGAGTTGTTCGGGGATGGTCTCTCGGACCTCGTTTCCACAGCAACAGCTGGGAAGTCTACATTTTTACCCCATGTTCCCTCACAACCAAAGAAAGCACCGTATTATCAGGTACAGTCCTTTCGGCCCAATAGGGGCAAGCGGGTTAAGGGCACGTCCTTTCTGCCCAGAGGCAGAGGTAGGGGGAAAAAGCTGCAGCATACAGCCAGTTCCCAGGAGCAAAAGTCCTCCCCCGCTTCCTCTAAGTCCACAGCATGACGCTGGGGCTCCACAGGCGGAGCCAGGTACGGTGGGGGCCCGTCTCAAATATTTCAGCAATCAGTGGGCTCGCTCACGGGTGGATCCCTGGATCTTTCAAATAGTATCTCAGGGGTACACTCTGGAATTCGAGACGTCTCCCCCCCGCCGTTTCCTCAAATCTGCCTTACCAACCACTCCCTCAGGCAGGGAGGCAGTGTTACAGGCAATTCACAAGCTGTATTCACAACAGGTGATAGTAAAGGTGCCCCTACTTCAACAAGGACGGGGTTACTATTCCACAGTGTTTGTGGTACCGAAACCGGACGGTTCGGTGAGACCCATTTTAAATTTGAAATCCTTGAACACATATATAAAAAAAATTCAAGTTCAAGATGGAATCGCTCAGGGCGATTATTGCAAGCCTGGACGAGGGGGATTACATGGTATCACTGGACATCAAGGATGCTTACCTGCATGTCCCCATTTACCATCCTCACCAGGAGTACCTCAGATTTGTGGTACAGGATTGTCATTACCAATTCCAGACGTTGCCGTTCGGTCTATCCACGGCTCCGAGGGTCTTTACCAAGGTAATGGCCGAAATGATGATACTCCTTCGAAAGAAGGGAGTTTTAATTATCCCGTACTTGGACGATCTCCTGATAAAGGCGAGGTCCAGGGAGCAGTTGTTGGTCGGGGTAGCACTATCTCGGGAGGTGCTACAACAGCACGGCTGGATTCTAAATATTCCAAAGTCACAGCTGATCCCTACGACACGTCTACTGTTCCTGGGGATGGTTCTGGACACAGAACAGAAAAAAGTGTTTCTCCCGGAGGAGAAGGCCAAGGAGCTGTCATCTCTAGTCAGAGGCCTCCTAAAACCAAAACAGGTGTCGGTGCATCACTGCACGCGGATCCTGGGAAAGATGGTAGCTTCCTACGAAGCAATTCCATTCGGCAGGTTCCATGCAAGAACCTTTCAGTGGGACCTCTTGGACAAGTGGTCCGGATCGCATCTTCAGATGCATCGGCTGATAACCCTGTCTCTAAGGACCAGGGTGTCTCTGCTGTGGTGGCTGCAGAGTGCTCATCTTCAAGAGGGCCGCAGATTCGGCATACAGGACTGGGTCCTGGTGACCACGGATGCCAGCCTTCGAGGCTGGGGGGCAGTCACACAGGGAAGAAACTTCCAAGGACTATGGTCAAGTCAGGAGACTTCCCTGCACATAAATATTCTGGAACTGAGGGCCATTTACAATGCCCTAAGTTCAGGCAAAACCCCTGCTTCAAAACCAGCCGGTACTGATCCAGTCAGACAACATCACGGCGGTCGCCCATGTAAACCGACAGGGCGGCACGAGAAGCAGGGCGGCGATGGCAGAAGCCACAAGGATTCTCAGATGGGCGGAAAATCACGTGTTAGCACTGTCAGCAGTGTTCATTCCGGGAGTGGACAACTGGGAAGCAGACTTCCTCAGCAGGCACGACCTCCACCCGGGAGAGTGGGGACTTCATCCAGAAGTCTTCCAAATGATTGTAAACCGTTGGGAAAGGCCACAGGTGGACATGATGGCGTCCCGCCTAAACAAAAAGCTAGAAAGATATTGCGCCAGGTCAAGAGACCCTCAGGCGATAGCTGTGGACGCTCTAGTGACACCGTGGGTGTACCGGTCGGTTTATGTGTTCCCTCCTCTTCCTCTCATACCAAAGGTACTGAGGATAAGGAGAAGAGGAGTAAGAACTATACTCATTGTTCCGGATTGGCCAAGAAGAGCTTGGTACCCGGAACTTCAAGAAATGATCTCAGAGGACCCATGGCCTCTGCCGCTCAGACAGCACCTGCTACAGCAGGGGCCCTGTCTGTTCCAAGACTTACCGCGGCTGCGTTTGACGGCATGGCGGTTGAACACCGGATCCTGAAGGAAAAGGGCATTCCGGAGGAAGTCATTCCTACGCTGATTAAAGCTAAGAAAGAAGTTACCGCAAACCATTATCACCGCATTTGGCGAAAATATGTTGCGTGGTGTGAGGCCAGGAAGGCCCCAACGGAGGAATTTCAGCTAGGTCGATTTCTGCACTTCCTGCAGTCAGGGGTGACTATGGGCCTAAAATTGGGTTCCATTAAGGTCCAGATTTCGGCCCTATCGATTTTCTTCCAGAGAGAACTGGCTTCACTACCTGAAGTTCAGACTTTTGTTAAGGGAGTGCTGCATATTCAGCCCCCTTTTGTGCCTCCAGTGGCACCTTGGGATCTCAACGTGGTGTTGGATTTCCTAAAGTCACATTGGTTTAAGCCACTAAAAACCGTGGATTTGAAATATCTCACGTGGAAAGTGGTCATGTTGTTGGCCTTGGCTTCGGCCAGACGTGTATCAGAATTGGCGGCTTTGTCATGTAAAAGCCCTTATCTGATTTTCCATATGGATAGGGCAGAATTGAGGACTCGTCCCCAGTTTCTCCCTAAAGTGGTATCAGCTTTTCATCTGAACAAACCTATCGTGGTGCCTGCGGCTACTAAAGACTTGGAGGCTTCCAAGTTGTTGGACGTAGTCAGGGCCCTGAAAGTCTATGTTTCCAGGACAGCTGGAGTCAGAAAGACTGACTCGCTATTTATCCTGTATGCGCCCAACAAGTTGGGTGCACCTGCTTCAAAGCAGACTATTGCTCGCTGGATCTGTAGTACGATTCAGCTTGCACACTGGACTGCCGCATCCTAAATCAGTGAAAGCCCATTCCACGAGGAAGGTGGGCTCTTCTTGGGCGGCTGCCCGAGGGGTCTCAGCTCTACAACTTTGCCGAGCAGCTACTTGGTCGGGGTCAAACACATTTGCAAAATTCTACAAGTTTGACACCCTGGCTGAGGAGGACCTAGAGTTTGCCCATTCGGTGCTGCAGAGTCATCTGCACTCTCCCGCCCGTTTGGGAGCTTTGGTATAATCCCCATGGTCCTTACGGAGTCCCAGCATCCACTTAGGACGTCAGAGAAAATAAGAATTTACTCACCGGTAATTCTATTTCTCGTAGTCCGTAGTGGATGCTGGGCGCCCATCCCAAGTGCGGATTGTCTGCAATACTTGTATATAGTTATTGTTTAACTAAAGGGTTATTTATGAGCCATCTGTTGAGGCTCAGTTGTTATCATACTGTTAACTGGGTATTGTATCACGAGTTATACGGTGTGATTGGTGTGGCTGGTATGAGTCTTACCCGGGATTCAAAATCCTTCCTTATTGTGTCAGCTCTTCCGGGCACAGTATCCTAACTGAAGTCTGGAGGAGGGTCATAGTGGGAGGAGCCAGTGCACACCAGTAGTCTAAAGCTTTCTTTATAGTTGTGCCCAGTCTCCTGCGGAGCCGCTATTCCCCATGGTCCTTACGGAGTCCCAGCATCCACTACGGACTACGAGAAATAGAATTACCAGTGAGTAAATTCTTATTTTTACACTCGCAGAAAAATCCCGGGATATTGCACGTGAATGCGCATCATCCTGGGATTTTTGTGAGTGTGAATGGGTACAGGGACAATTTCCCGGGACGAGCATCCCGGGATTTCAACCCAGGTCTCGACCTGGGTTGAATCCGGTACCGTCCCAGGATGCGTGCAGTGTTAACGGGTATACCGGGTCAAGGCGACCCGGCACCCGTTCTCTGCATAGGAGGAGGTGGTGCTCAGAGAAGATTATCTCCAAGCACCGCCTCCGGTAGCATCAGCGGTGATGTCACCAACCTGGCAATATGCCGAGTCGGGCTGCGAATGTGTCCCGGAAAATATACCGGGACACATTCCCGGGAATGACCCGAAGCTGCGAATGTAAAAGGGGTATTACTGTCAATATGTGATGGCAGCTTATCATGCAGGCTTTTATTTATTAAGGCACACTATTTAAATTTGTAACCATGCCTAGTGTAGCAATTATGGCATTGGTATACGTTCTTATCAACAACTATAACTATTATGGTATTTCCTTTGTTAGTGCAATATACTATGGCATTTATTAGGTACACATAGCTCTCAGCGGGCGTCCCCGCTGTATAAGGTTGTAACAATGAGACCTATTATGAGCCACTCAGATCCCTTTCAGTAGCCGCCGCTGCTACCTATACAGGGATCGCAACGGATGCTAGTTCAATAGCTTGGGTGTACAATCATATGTTTTGCTGTAATTACAACAGGATCTCTTGTATTAATGCAGCATGATGTCACTTTAATATTAGGTGCACATGATTATTAGCGGGCGTACCCATTGTATAGGGTTCTGGTACTAAAGCCTCACATGCACCACTGGGGTCTCTAATAATCACCGCTGCTGCTGCTACCTATACAGCGACCGCAACAGAATGCCAGTAGAATTACTTAGGTATACATTCATATATTCAGCTGTGACTGAGACACGATTTCTAGTATTGATGCAGCATGATGTCGCATTAGTGTTTGATGCACATGATTATTAGCAGGTGCACCTTCTATGTGAGGTTCCGATGGTAAAGCCTAACATGCACCGCTAGATATGTAACAGCCACCACCGCCGCTATCTTGACAAAGACCGCAGCGGGATAAGTGTTGATAACAGTTGGATAATAAGATTTTAAACCTACCGGTAAATCTTTTTCTCCTAGTCCGTAGAGGATGCTGGGGACTCCGTAAGGACCATGGGGTATAGACGGGCTCCGCAGGAGACATGGGCACTAAAAAGAACTTTTAGTATGGGTGTGCACTGGCTCCTCCCTCTATGCCCCTCCTCCAGACCTCAGTTAGAGAAACTGTGCCCAGAGGAGATGGACAATATGAGGAAAGGATTTTGTAATCTAAGGGCAAGATTCATACCAGCCCACACCAACCACACCATATAACCTGGAATATACGCAACCAGTTAACAGTATGAACAAAAACAGCATCAGTCAACGACCGATCTCAACTGTAACATAACCCTTATGTAAGCAACAACTATATACAAGTCTTGCAGATTTAGTCCGCACTGGGACAGGCGCCCAGCATCCTCTACGGACTAGGAGAAAAAGATTTACCGGTAGGTTTAAAATCTTATTTTCTCTTACGTCCTAGAGGATGCTGGGGACTCCGTAAGGACCATGGGGTTTATACCAAAGCTCCAAACCGGGCGGGAGAGTGCGGATGACTCTGCAGCACCGATTGAGCAAACGCGAGGTCCTCATCAGCCAGGGTATCAAACTTGTAGAATTTAGCAAAAGTGTTTGAACCCGACCAAGTAGCTGCTCGGCACAACTGTAATGCCGAGACGCCTCGGGCAGCCGCCCAAGAAGAACCCACCTTCCTAGTGGAATGGGCCTTTACCGAATTTGGTAACGGCAATCCAGCCGTAGAATGAGCCTGCTGAGTCGTGTGACAGATCCAGCGAGCAATAGTCTGCTTAGAAGCAGGCGCGCCAACCTTGTTGGCTGCATACAGGACAAACAGAGCCTTTGTCTTCCTAACCCTAGCCGTCCTGGCTACATAGATTTTTAAGGCCCTGACTACATCCAGGGACTTGGAGTCCTCCAAATCACTCGTAGCTACAGGTACCACAATAGGTTGGTTCATATGAAATGAAGAAACCACCTTAGGCACAAACTGAGGACGAGTCCTCAATTCCGCTCTATCCACATGAAAAATCAAGTAGGGGCTCTTGTGAGACAAGGCCGCCAACTCTGACACCCGCCTTGCAGATGCCAAGGCTAATAAAATGTCTCACCTGGAAGGTGGTCATGTTAATTCAACCGTTTGAAGGGGTTCAAACCAGTGTGATTTAAGGAACTGTAACACCACGTTAAGGTCCCATGGTGCCACTGGTGGCACAAAAGGAGGCTGGATGTGTAGCACTCCCTTTACAAAAGTCTGGACTTCTGGGAGAGAAGCCAATTCCTTCTGAAAGAATATAGATAGGGCCGAAATCTGTACCTTAATGGAGCCTAACTTTAGGCCCATATCCACACCTGTCTGTAGGAAGTGGAGAAAACGGCCCAGATGGAAATCTTCCGTAGGAGCATTCTTGGTTTCACACCAAGATACATACTTCCTCCAGATACGGTGATAATGCTTTGCCGTCACCTCCTTCCTAGCCTTCATCAGAGTAGGGATAACTTCCTCTGGAATACCTTTCTCAGCTAGGATTCGGTGTTCAACCGCCATGCTGTCAAACGCAACCGCGGTAAGTCTTGGAACATGCAAGGCCCCTGCTGCAACAGGTCTTCCCTGAGAGGAAGAGGCCACGGATCTTCTGTGAGCATCTCCTGAAGATCCGAATACCAGGCCCTTCGAGGCCAATCTGGAACAATGAGTATTGTCTGTACTCTTTTTCGTCTTATGATTCTCAGCACTTTTGAGATGAGAGGCAGAGGAGGGAACACATAGACCGACTGAAACACCCATGGTGTCACTAGGGCGTCTACCGCTACTGCCTGAGGGTCGCTTGACCTGGCACAATACCTCCGAAGCTTTTTGTTGAGGCGTGATGCCATCATGTCTATTTGAGGAAGTCCCCAAAGACTTGTTATCTCTGCAAAGACCTCTTGATGAAGTCCCCACTCTCCTGGATGGAGATCGTGTCTGCTGAGGAAGTCTGCTTCCCAGTTGTCCACTCCCGGTATGAAGACTGCTGACAGAACGCTTACGTGATTTTCCGCCCAGCGCAGCATCCTGGTGGCTTCCGCCATTGCCACTCTGCTCCTTTTCCCGCCTTGGCGGTTTACATGAGCCACGGCTGTGACGTTGTCTGATTGAATCAGAACTGGTAGGTCGCGAAGAAGATACTCCGCTTGTCGTAGGCCGTTGTATATGGCCCTCAATTCCAGCACGTTGATGTGTAGACAAGCCTCCTGGCTTGACCATAGACCCTGAAAATGTCTTCCTTTTGTGACTGCTCCCCATCCTCGGAGGCTCGCGTCTGTGGTCACCAGAACCCAGTCTTGAATGCCGAACCTGCAACCCTCTAGAAGGTGAGCACTCTGCAACCACCACAGGAGAGACACCCTGGCCCTGGGGGACAGGCTTATCTTTTGATGCAATGAGGTGATAGATCAAAGGCGATAAATGAATGAATAAAATAAAACACTTTTTCCTGTCTCAGAGTATAAATACCTGGGTTATCACTGCCTGGATTCACACCTTGAGAAAGACCCAAGAGGTCGAAACGCCGTTGGTGATATCAGGCAGTGAGTTTACTCTATCTCATTTTTGCTACATGTTTTTAGATTAGATTTTGTTGTTACTTTTTAGGGGATAGTCCCTTTTTGTGTTATACTGTGCATGCTAGCACTGGTGTAAAACCGGATTACATCAGTTGCCTTGTCTTAATACATCAGACCTACATGCCTTTATTAACCTGAGAGTGGAAAAGAACCAAGAAAAGTACCCCATTGTTGTTTTAATGGATATTTTTTTGAAAATAAACCGTTTTTGAAGTATCTTGGATTCTGTCTCTGGTCCTGGCATAAAAGAAACCTTTATACGTGGGATCAATCCCCCTTACAAAGTAAGTGGGGTACGTCATCTATTTCTCTAATATTACCCTACATCACGTGGGATAGATCTCCGAAAGATACCTTTATACACCTGTTCTTACTCTATCATAAGTGAGTTTCGGTACGTCTTACCAGTAGAATTGAATGGTGGCGAGAAAACTGTCCTCATCTACTATCAAAATATCTCGGCACATTAGGCTCTCTTTTTCTGGACACTCATGGACTATTTATTTATTTCTTAAACGTTACCACCCATATATGTATATTATTTTCTTTTTTCATGTCCATCATCTGAATTTATGAGACATCTCAAAAAGTGATCAATCAAGAAAGGACACCCAATATGTGACGTATTTAATTTTATTTTATTCATTCATTTATCGCCTTTGATCTATCACCTCATTGCCTTTTTGCATATTACTGTTTAATCTGTTGTTTGGACGGATTGAGGATTGAGATTGGGCTGATAATTAGTTGCGCCAGGAAATTACACTATTATCCTGTTTTCATTCTTATCTTTTGATGCAGCTGCAGATGGGACCCTGACCATTTGTCCAGAAGGTCCCAATGAAACGTCCTCGCATGGAACCTGCCGAAGGGGATGGCCTCGTAGGCTGCCACCATTTTTCCCAGAACTCGAGTGCATTGATGAACAGACACTCTTTTTGGTTTTAGCAGATCCCTGACCATGTTCTGGAGATCCTGGGCTTTTTCCATTGGTAGAAAAACACTCTTCTGTTCCGTGTCCAGAATCATGCCTAGGAATGATAGTCGAGTCGTTGGAATCAACTGTGACTTTGGCAGATTGAGAATCCAACCGTGTTGTTGTAACACTCTCAGGGAGAGCGACACGCTTTTCAGCAATTGATCTCTCGATCTCGCCTTTATCAGGTGATAAAGCTAAATATTTATCGTATATAAAACACTTTAAGAGGTCTAAGAACACTGTACGCTATCTACGTAAGAAGTACCGTAAGGGTACGCAAGTTGTGTAGCGATCGCTCAACCGTAGTCGAGACGCTCAAGCGTCACGTTCACTTACGGCCCAGTGATCACAGGCAGGCACGCTATTGGCTGCCGACTAACGTAATGATTCGCTATAGCGTAGCGTACGCTCGGGACCACGAGGAGATCACCAGCGGTGGAGACGCTTACAACGTTAAACCTTTATATCTATACCTTTAACGATGAGATACACAGTATACCTTAGTGTGGAGACAGAGTGTAAGTGCAACCTGGTGTAACCTGATTAACTACAAAGCTGCTTGAGCGTCACCGACGCTCAGAGAATACTTAACCCTTATAAAGAATACACAGATACCTGGGCTTAGGGTCCAAAACCTATTATATGTATTATAACTATTATACTTGCAAAAGGAATCACAGTACAAATGATACACTACAATATAACATAAACCAACTAACCAGATAAACTACACAGGAAATACAATACAATACAATTAAAGGAAAATACGAGAGAGATAGAGAGAGAGAGAGAGAGAGAGAGAGATGGCTCACAGTAAGACAATATGATTACGGAGAAAACTTACGCACAAGGGGAAACGATCGCATGCGCCTCGATATCCAGCTCCCGATTATCAGCAATGAGAACCGTTGAAGAGAGTGAACTTGGATATGGTCGGCTTGCCTATTTATGCCCCACACACAATACAATTCAATGGTCCCTACAATCTCATTGTTCATTGGACACAGGAATTCGGCTTCGCATTATAACAAAAGGTCATAGGTTGATTCATACAGGTGGGCTGTGACTATTTCCAACTGCTCAGGTGGGAGGGAAACTGGGTTTCCCGCCGCATGGGTAATAAAGTGCAAATAAAGTAAATGTTCACAAACTTCTTATGTCCATAACTATTCGCACGAGCGATTGATCTGCTTCAAACCAACACCGGAATATTTCTAATTAAATATTCTTCCGATGGATACTAAACACCACTGTATTACTCCTGTCTGACCCTTCGTATCAAACAAAGAGGGATTCCTCTGTTCATAAACATTCTATATTAACCAAACTTTCAGAATCTATCAAAGGGACCATGATCTACAAAATACATTATTAGTGAAAATATGTAATGATTGAGTCGCACGCTACGATCGCATAAACTCTACCGTAAATACGCATACCATGCGCCTGCGGGTGCCCGCGACTGTGAGTATGCGCACGTACGGGAGAGCGTACGCATGCGCAGCACGGACCTGTGTGAGGTGCAAATATGGTAGTGTGCATAGAGATATTTTTCTGACTTTGACAGTCCACCCTTTGGCAGTCAATAATAACTGCCACCTTCTAAAACATTTCAAAAGGAGAAAAATATATGTCAGGGGTTAATTCATTTCCATGGTTGGGTAAGGGAGGAGAGAGGAGTAGGTGGGAAGAGGGTATGACCTAGTGAGATAGCAGAAGCATGTGTGTATGAGTCCATGTTTGGGGGGTCATGTATCATCGTGCCGTACGTGTTGTAAATCAAGCTTCGAGGTATTGCGAAGTATACATTTGAATTCCTTCTTATCCCGTGGTACGGGTCTGTGGATGGGCTGTCAAACTTTACCGA
Organism: Pseudophryne corroboree; assembly: GCF_028390025.1. Taxonomy (NCBI): domain Eukaryota; kingdom Metazoa; phylum Chordata; class Amphibia; order Anura; family Myobatrachidae; genus Pseudophryne; species Pseudophryne corroboree. The sequence continues at coordinate 545,388,813 of NC_086445.1, forward strand.
GCTCTTTTCGGATTTTGAACAAAATGGGGAGCACATTTTAGTTGATGATACATGAATGGGGGAATATGTGATTGCTGATATCTGTGCCTGTATTCCCTATACTATGTGTGTCATTACCTGAGGGTTGTAGAAATGAAGAAAAGACATAATTACGGTAAATGCGGTGGTATTCTATGTCAGGTTAATGTACATCTGTCGGTTGAAGTTTTGTTCGGTATCAGTTGAAAGTCGTCTTCTTTGCGCTGTGTTGCCCATTAGGTGTGAGCAAAAAGCTTTGTCAATGCCATTAGATTTACAAAAAAAATGTTGGGCTAGCGTAAGTTTAAGAATTCTAGGGAAACTGGGGATCCATGGCAAAGTTCATCAAATGTCCATATCTCAAGTGGTCAAAACTTCTTCTTTGGTCTATCCGTGGTCTGTATAGCGTCTCGTCAACTTCCTCGTCCAAGTGGGTCTTTTTATCTTGGAGAAAAACCAGAAAAACAGGTGAAAGAAACGGACCGTAGAAATCGCATTTTCATCACATCATTGTTTCTATCATTGGGTCATAAATCAAATCCAGGTTAATTACAGTTTCCTCACTCCTCAAACTCATTACCTTAGTACGACGATTGCACCTCATTAAAGCCTGACCGCATCTAAATATCAAACCGATCGTTATGATAACACCTAAGATACATAGGAGAAACTTCCCAACATCCATTATGACTCCTTGAGCCCAGTCTCCCAAACCGGAGAACCAATTTCGCGGGTTCAACCATGACACCCAACCAGTCAGCTCATTACCTACAGCAGCAAGAGTGAGATTGTGTTTTCGGCGAAATTTTCACTTCAATTGGAGAATATCGTCCATCTTTTGGTCTATGACCTCGACCGGATCCTCGGTGCTATTCGTGATATACGTGCAACACTTCACGCCGTACTGTGTTGCCAATGTAACACAATATCCGCCTGTCACTGCTGTGAGGTAATTAAGAACCATTCTATGCTGCACCAGTTCTGTTTTATAAGCTTGAAGTTCCCTTCCAGTATATCTAAACGTGTCATCATACATTTCAGTGATATTATCTAACAAATTTGCGAGCGCCGATATGTATTTATAATTTAGCACTCCTCTAGCGGTGCGGGTGAAATCTAACGCGATTAAGAATTGAATCCCGGTGGATTCACTTATCAGATCAGAGGCCGGATGCTCTGTCTTCTCTATCAGGTGCCTTTTAACAACGTGCTCGTAATGGGTGTGAGTATAAGGAGCTTGGGCACCACGATGTATGTCTTTCATTTTATCATGTGTTACAGTCATTACTTCAGGCAATACTTTTCCAATATAACACAATCCTTCAGAGTTTGGGGCAAGCCACTTGTACGCCTTTCTCCCGCATATGAAATATGCATCATCGGGGAGAACATATGGGACGGAGAAGGACATAACCATATTACACACCTTCCAGGTGAACTCTCCTAACCCTAATTCTTCCATCTGCTTAATACACGTATCAGATTGTATGATATGTGCACAGTATCCTGGTGATACTTCTCCAACTCTCGTAATCCTATTTCCTAAGGTGTACCTATACCGGAAAGATTTTCCTCTACTGGCTATGTGGCGTACAAGCTCTGTATCTGTAGGCATTCTATCTGCTCTATGCGAAAAGGTCATGGTGTGGTTACTCCATGACACTTCCCAATTTCCCGGCTTTCTGGGATTGGAGATGTTGAAACATAATAGGGACCTATCCACATGGTATTGGTGGAGCTTCAAACTAGGAGGGCTGGAGATATTAAACCTCCTGTCCACCGGTCTCCCACCATTTAACTCAAGTACCTCCCCTATCGTTAAAGGAAATGGTACTAGCCCTGATTTGCTATGACCTTGAGGTACTTGAGAGCATACCCAACAATCTGTTTTGTTTAACACATTACCCACTAAGGAGTGATAGTCACTCAATGGATGCCGGTCCATATGGATATTAAAGCTGGATTGGCATTTCTTAATGCACCCATCTTCAATGACATTGTTACAGAGCCTACAGATACAATTTTCCTCAGCTAACAATCCGTCACAATTCCTTCTATGGTCAATGCTATCGGATCGTTTTCTGATACTCGCCTTTGCTTGTTGGTTAGGTTGATCTTGGAAAACTACGCCTCCATCTTTATCATCAGAACCCATTCCAGAACCTCTATCGACCTCCATGGTACTCTCGCCGGAACAGACCGCCCCGGTCAACATCATGGCCAACAGGAAAATCCGGATCACAGTCTCTTGGGGCAAGTCCATCCTGTAGGAGGAAACGGAGAAGAATGAGAAGGAGGAAAGAGAAATTTGAGGGAGAGGGGATGGGAAGTGGAGGAAAACAACAAAAGGGAGTGGGGAGTCGACAACAGCTCTCGGTCTTCAAGGCTCAGGTGCCGCCTCAGTCCTCCTGGAACAGACACTCTAGTGATACAACCTCTACCGTCTGTTCCTTATCACGGGACTTCTCTGGATCAGCAACCTTCTTGCAGTGGGATGAATGGACCCAAGTCTCTCTCTCAGCAACCTTCAATGCTGTAGTGCTAGTCAATAAGACCTGGTATGGTCCTTCCCATCTGTCAATAAGGCAACCTGAGCGTAGAAAATTCCGTATCATTACATAATCCCCAGGTTCAATGTCATGACAATTACTATCAGGTAGATCAGGAATCACCAACTTCAGACCATCATTCTGATTCCTCAACTGTTTACTCATGTCAATCAAGTACCCTACAGTCACTTCATTGTTACATTTCAAATCATCCTGAGGGTTAATCATAACATGCGGTTGTCGACCAAACAAGATTTCAAAAGGGGACAGATTAAGAGGGGACCTGGGAGTGGTTCTGATGCTGTACAGTACAATGGGTAAAGCTTCTGGCCATGTCAATCCTGTCTCTGCCATCACTTTACTCAATTTATTTTTAATAGTGCTGTTCACTCTTTCGACCTTCGCACTCGCCTGTGGACGGTACGGAGTGTGCAGCTTGCTATCAATTCCCATCAACGTACACATTCCTTGAAAGACATCACCTGTAAAATGGGTACCCCTATCACTTTCGATTATTCTAGGGATACCATATCTACATACAAATTCCTGCACAACTTTCCCAGCAGTAAACATAGCGGTATTTGTAGCCGCAGGAAATGCTTCGACCCAATTTGAGAAAACATCTATACAAACAAGTACATATTTCAAATTCCGACAAGGGGGTAATTGTATAAAGTCAATTTGTATTACCTGGAAAGGGCCGCCGGCAGGTGGGATATGGGATGGTTCTGTAGGTATTGCCTTTCCAATATTCTTTCTCAAACAGGTAAGGCATGACATTGCTCTTTTACTCGCATGAGAGGAGAATCCTGGGGCGCACCAATAGGCTCTTACCAATTTGCACATCCCTTCCTTGCCTAGATGAGTCAGCCCGTGAGCTGCTTCAGCCAGACATGGAAGATATGCTCTGGGGGCCACTGGTTTACCATGTCCATCCGTCCAGAGTCCTGAGGACTCCTGGCCACATCCCTTTGCCTTCCAGACTGCCTTTTCCTGTGTGGAACACAAATTTTGCATTTCACACAACTTCTGTGTGTTAATGGTATTAAATACCATTCATTGTGTGGTGTCTGTCTGTATGGGGGTAGCAGCTGCTAACTTAGCAGCTTCGTCTGCTCGGCTGTTACCAAGTGATACCGGGTCTTGGCTATATGTGTGTGCTTTACATTTGATAACAGCCACTCTGTCGGGTTCCTGTATCGCTGTTAGAAGCCTTTTTATGTGAGCTGCATGCGCTACCGGTGTACCAGCTGCCGTCATGAAATTTCTGAGACGCCATAGGGCTCCGAAATCATGGACTACTCCGAATGCGTATCTAGAATCGGTGTAGATATTGGCTGACTTACCTTTAGCCAATTCACAAGCTCTGGTTAGGGCGACCAGTTCAGCAACCTGGGCTGAGTGAGGTGGGCCTAGTGGTTCCGCTTCTATGGTGTCTTGGTCATCTACGACTGCGTATCCAGTACACAAGTCTCCCGAGTCTGACTGTCTATGACAACTACCGTCCGTGTAGAACGTGAGTTCTGCATCTTCCAGTGGGTTGTCACTGATGTCAGGCCTTGCGGTAAAATTTTGGGTCAAATATTCCATACAATCATGTGTATCTTCCTTTGTATTAAATCCTCCTTCCCCATCACTCTCACCTTCCACCCTTTGTGCCTGACCAGGCACACCTGGGAGATGCGTTGCAGGATTTAATGCACTGCATCTCCTTATGGTGATGTTTACGGGGGCCATTAGTGCCAATTGGGCAGAATTCAATAAGGCTGATACTGCATGTGGCGTATGGATTGTGAGGTTGTGGCCTAGCACGACATCTTCGCTTTTTGTCACTAGCAATGCTATCGCAGCAACGCTTCGCAAGCATGTGGGGAGGGATCGCGCTACCGTGTCTAGCTGAGCGCTGTAGTATGCAACTGGCCTACTGGCATCACCGTGTTTTTGGGTTAGTACACCTGCCGCGCAACCAGCACTTTCTGTTCCATATAGTTCAAAGGGTTTCCCATAGTCTGGCATACCTAGTGCTGGTGCCTGCGTTAGGCACTGTTTGAGTCTCTCAAATGCTGTTTCGGACTCGTCTGTATGCGAAATCCTATCAGGTTTGTTTGAGGAGACCATTTCCTGCAAAGGCAACGTCAAAATGGAAAACCCTGGGATCCAATTACGGCAATACCCACACATTCCTAAAAACGTTCTGATCTGTTGCTGGGTTTGTGGCAGAGTCATGTCTCTAATTGCTTGGATTCTATCAGCGGTCAGGTGTCTCAGTCCTTGTGTTAGACAGTGTCCCAAATATTTTACCTTAGTTTGGCATAATTGTAACTTGTCTTTGGACACCTTGTGTCCGGTGTCTGAAAGATGAAACAGGAGCTGTTTCGTATCCTTCAGAGATGCTTCCAGTGAATCTGAACACAGTAATAAATCGTCCACATACTGTATCAATACTGATCCACTGTCTGGTTGGAAAGACTGTAAACAATCATGCAAAGCCTGAGAAAATATACTTGGACTATCTATGAAACCTTGGGGTAATCGAGTCCACGTGTATTGGACTCCTCTGTATGTGAGTGCAAACAAATATTGGCTGTCAGGGTGCAGAGGTACCGAAAAGAAAGCGGAGCAGAGGTCAATAACAGTGAAAAATTTGGCAGTGGGAGGGATTTGCATTAGGATGACAGCTGGATTTGGCACTATGGGGAACTGACTCTCAACTATTTTGTTAATCCCCCTTAGATCCTGCACTAGTCTGTAACCCCTCCCCCCACTCTTTTTCACAGGGAAGATGGGACTATTAGCAGTGCTGGACGTTCCCACCAGAATGCCCCGTTGTAGCAAGCGCTCTATTACTGGGTAAACTCCTAACTCCACCTCTGGCTTCAGAGGGTACTGTGGGATTTTTGGAGCTATCCTACCATCTTTTACTTGTACAACTACTGGAGCTACGTTTGCCATTAATCCAGTGTCTTGTCCGTCTTTTGTCCAAAGTGACTCTGGTATCTGAGATGTCATCTCTTCTATTTGGGATGGATTCCTATTTGTCATAATGGTATGTGACATTAATTTTGATGGGGAGTCTAACATGTCTCGCACTTCCTGAGCGTGTTTCTCAGGTATGTCCAAGAATACACCTTCAGGAGTACAATAAATGACGCACCCCATTTTACACAGTAAGTCTCTTCCCAGGAGATTGGTTGGTGCCGATGCAGCCAGCAAAAAGGAATGCTTGGTATGCAAAGGCCCTATTGTAATCTCGGCTGGTTTGCTAACAGGGTAGTGCTGGACTACTCCTGTTACTCCCATGGCTGGAATTGTCCTACCAGTGGTTCTCATGCCCACTGTCGAATTTATCACTGACTTGGCCGCCCCTGTGTCTACAAGAAAGTTTAAAGTTTTACCAGCTACATTAATTGCGATCTCGGGTTCACTTCCAAGGTTGGCAATTAATTTTACTGGCTGCAGATTACAGGTATGGCCACACCCCTATTGGGTATGGTGACCTCCCTGAATCCCGCTGGCAGCAACTACTTGTGAGGGAGATAGTTGGGAACTACCAGAGGCATGCCAGTCTCTGTTTGGGGGATATCTTTTTGTTTCCCCTGTATGTGGCTCATAACTCCGTTTCTGCGGACCTTGCTCCCAATGTCGTGTGTCGTGTCGTTGTCTAGGGGGTTGGTATGAGTTTCGTGGATTCTTTACTCTACAATCTCGTGCCATGTGTCCCTGTTTGTGACAAGAATAACAAGTAACCATACTTGACTTACCCACAGGATTTGGTGATACAAACAAAGGCTGCCTTGTGGTCAGAGCCTGTATACTTACTGACATTAATTTATCACCTTGTTGTTCCCTGTGTCTGGTGATGTTTCTATCGTGATCAATAGCAGCCTCTCTCAAAGTAGCCACAGACAGACCTCGCCAACATGGTTGTGTGGTCTGTACCCTAGTCTTCAATGATTCTTTTAAACCATCCATCAGTACCGATACTGCTACTTCCCGATGGTTTGTGTCTGTTTTAATGTCCTCTATGCCTGTGTATTTTGCCATTTCTAATAATGCTCTGTGAAAATACTCTGCAGCTGTCTCTAACTCCTTCTGTTTAATGGAGAATATCTTATTCCATTTAGCTACTGCTGGGAAATACTCTTTTAGCTGCAAGTTTATTCTTTTCACATTATCTTGGTTGTACACATCTGTAAGAGGTACATCATGATCTAGTCCGCAATCAGCTAAAAATTGAGTTGCGTCGACATTTGAGGGTAAACATGCTCTCAGCAATATCTGCCAGTCTTTATTGTTGGGCTCTGCAGTGTTACCTAAGTCTCTGATGTATTTTTAACTGGCAACTAAGTCTTTTCTAGGGTCAGGAAATTCAGACACTATGGTCCTTAATTCCATTCGGGAAAATGGGGTGTACATGGCAATGTTCCTAATGGGAGTGGCTCCTGATGCGTCTGTTTTCCCATTTGGCACTGCTATTACTCTAACAGGTGTAATTCTAACAACCTCATTCTGTGTAGATTCTACAGGCTGTGGTGAAATAGTCTCAGCATAATGCATGGTGCCGTACTTACCAGTTGATACGACCTCACCTATCCCTCCGCTAGGGGCCTTTACTAATCTCGTGGGTGGAGCTGTGCCTACTGTGGTCTCTGCTATGGTGGCTGCTAGAGAGAGCGCTGAAATCGTTGCCGATTCGTCCTCTTGATCACACTCCTGAGGAAAGTTCAAAACAGGGTACAACTTGCACGGGTTAATACTTGCATGGGTTAATGGGTTAACATTATCATTAACATTTACACAGTTACTAAGTGGTTTTGTGTTACACCTCAGTGCGTCTTTCTCCGCAATCAACTTCTCTCCTGATATATATGGTGGCGGTGGGGCCGTGGCAATCAGTTTTCTGTTAGAGCCAGATCCCGCCGCCTGAGCCAAACCTCTCTGTATCTCACCTTCCTGTTGCCACAACTGTAAATAATCATAATGCTGGATTCGTCTCTTTGTTGATTTTATGAGACATATCCTCCTCCTTAAATTTTGTAACACTTCTGAGCTGAAGCTCCCTACTCTTGGGAATTTCTCCCCGTCATGTACAGTCATTCTCTCCCATTCATCACATAAAGTTTCTGTGTGACTTCCATATTTCTCACACATTATATACCTGGCCGACCCAATTGGTCGGACCACTGAATCAACCCGAACCGAGGTTGATCGCCCCCTACCTGAACAAGTGGCCCCCATAGTTCGAAAGTGTTGCTATATTTAGCCAACCCTTTACGCAAAACCAAATGTCAACAATAGGCTGACGGTGGCGGTTTACCGAGTACCCCACTCACTCGCCCACGCCGACCAATACGACCTGATCACACCGATATGGTGCTGGCGTACTCGACCTAGGGCCCCTGCGACCTGAACCTCTATTTACTGGAACCTGCGAGGGTTATCCGAAGAACACTTACTCTTTCCAGTAACTATTGGTTGCTGGATAGTTCCTGAGTGAGCAGCGAACTTCCCTTAAAATAAAAAAAATTACACAAATCACGTTAGAGTGTACAGATAGCGTTTGTGACCCCTTTACTCTAATGGTATTAGGTCAGATTACTAACTACTGCACACACTTACGTGCGGTCCAGTCGTTCAGTACACAAACAACTAAGCTTATGTACGGAAAGACCAATGGAATCGAAACTTACGACTGCGAATTCCTTCAGCCAGAGCTTATATGGCCTATATGGGTGTTGCACCAACCCTTTTCGGTGTTGTGCCTGTGAACTGTATAGCGGACTTCCTTGTCGGCTGTACCTGGACCTCCTGGTCTGTTATGACCTCCTGGTCTTGTTACAGTATGACCTCCTGGTCTTGTTACAGTATGACCTCCTGGTCTGCTATACTCTAATGCTCAAAATTGTATATTTAACCAGAGATGCCTCCCTAGCCACCGTGCACGTCACTTACACGCATGTACCTCACGAGTACTCGACTTTTCTTGTGGTTCAACCTTTAAAAATTTTAAAAACACTTACTCATCACATGTACACTTTTGTTTCTATTTCTATTTCTGCGCAGAAATTTTTCTTCAGATCAGGTGTGTTACCAATTAGGAGCAGGATCTGTTAACTAAATTTCGGACACCCAAAAATAGACTTGCGTTATTTCTCGCCTCGCGTTATTTATCGCTTTGCGTTAAAAATCAACTTATCGTGACTTGAGCTACGTGGGCGTAACCGGACGCTCCGTTGCGTAACGTACGCTGCGTGCGTCGGCCTTTGGATTGCGTACGCAAGTCTTTGTTAGAGACACGTATACGCAAAGCAAAGATCCACCGTAACACAATTTATACTTTTATCAATGTAGATGATCCTTGATCATCTACCACACAACACACTGACTTCGCCTTATCTCCCAGGCAAAACTGTGTGTTTGTCTATCTTTTAACTATATTACCTTTACTCTTAAACTATGAAATAACGGCAAATCTTTTTTTTTTTTAGCACTTCTATCAACTATAAAACTGGCAGACAGGAGAGTGATATACGAAAATGAAAAAAAGAAAGAAATGCAGATATATATATGTGTGCGTGCGTGTGTACGCAAGACAGAAAAATAAACAGTTTTAAAAGACACTAGCGTTTTGTTCTTACCTCCGGTTCCCGGATTCCTTCAGCACTCTTTACCTAAGCGAAGCAGACGCTTATCCTGTCAGCACTACGAGGGATACAACCTCCCGCCCTTTGCTGAGGGATAATGTCTGCTGATCTACCTAGTGCAGATATGTGAAGGACGGGCGAGCCGCCAATTGATAAAGCTAAATATTTATCGTATATAAAACACTTTAAGAGGTCTAAGAACACTGTACGCTATCTACGTAAGAAGTACCGTAAGGGTACGCAAGTTGTGTAGCGATCGCTCAACCGTAGTCGAGACGCTCAAGCGTCACGTTCACTTACGGCCCAGTGATCACAGGCAGGCACGCTATTGGCTGCCGACTAACGTAATGATTCGCTATAGCGTAGCGTACGCTCGGGACCACGAGGAGATCACCAGCGGTGGAGACGCTTACAACGTTAAACCTTTATATCTATACCTTTAACGATGAGATACACAGTATACCTTAGTGTGGAGACAGAGTGTAAGTGCAACCTGGTGTAACCTGATTAACTACAAAGCTGCTTGAGCGTCACCGACGCTCAGAGAATACTTAACCCTTATAAAGAATACACAGATACCTGGGCTTAGGGTCCAAAACCTATTATATGTATTATAACTATTATACTTGCAAAAGGAATCACAGTACAAATGATACACTACAATATAACATAAACCAACTAACCAGATAAACTACACAGGAAATACAATACAATACAATTAAAGGAAAATACGAGAGAGATAGAGAGAGAGAGAGAGAGAGAGATGGCTCACAGTAAGACAATATGATTACGGAGAAAACTTACGCACAAGGGGAAACGATCGCATGCGCCTCGATATCCAGCTCCCGATTATCAGCAATGAGAACCGTTGAAGAGAGTGAACTTGGATATGGTCGGCTTGCCTATTTATGCCCCACACACAATACAATTCAATGGTCCCTACAATCTCATTGTTCATTGGACACAGGAATTCGGCTTCGCATTATAACAAAAGGTCATAGGTTGATTCATACAGGTGGGCTGTGACTATTTCCAACTGCTCAGGTGGGAGGGAAACTGGGTTTCCCGCCGCATGGGTAATAAAGTGCAAATAAAGTAAATGTTCACAAACTTCTTATGTCCATAACTATTCGCACGAGCGATTGATCTGCTTCAAACCAACACCGGAATATTTCTAATTAAATATTCTTCCGATGGATACTAAACACCACTGTATTACTCCTGTCTGACCCTTCGTATCAAACAAAGAGGGATTCCTCTGTTCATAAACATTCTATATTAACCAAACTTTCAGAATCTATCAAAGGGACCATGATCTACAAAATACATTATTAGTGAAAATATGTAATGATTGAGTCGCACGCTACGATCGCATAAACTCTACCGTAAATACGCATACCATGCGCCTGCGGGTGCCCGCGACTGTGAGTATGCGCACGTACGGGAGAGCGTACGCATGCGCAGCACGGACCTGTGTGAGGTGCAAATATGGTAGTGTGCATAGAGATATTTTTCTGACTTTGACACAGGAGATCGTCCAAGTACGGGATAATTGTGACTCCCTGCCTGCGCAGGAGCACCATCATTTCTGCCATCACTTTGGTGAAAATCCTCGGGCCGTTGAAAGCCCAAACGGCAACGTCTGAAACTGTTAATGACAGTCCTGTACCGCGAACCTCAGGTACTTCTGATGAGGAGGAAATATGGGGACATGAAGGTAGGCATCCTTCACGTCCAGCGACACCATAAAATCCCTTCCTTCCAGACTGGATATCACAGGCCGGAGTGATTCCATCTTGAATTTGAACTTTTTCAAGTACAGGTTTAGGGATTTTAGATTTAAAATGGGTCTGACCGAACCATCCGGCTTCGGGACCACGAACAGGGTTGAATAGTACCCGTTTCCCTGTTGGGCCAGGGGAACCTTGACAATCACTTGCTACAGCTTTTGAATTGCATCTAATACTACTTCCCTCTCCGGGGAAGAGGCTGGTAAGGCCGATTTCAAAAATCGGCGAGGGGGCACCTCTTCGAACTCCAGTTTGTAACCTTGGGATACAATTTCCAACGCCCAAGGATCCACGTCTGACAGAACCCAGACCTGGCTGAAGAGTCGAAGACATGCCCCCACCGGCGCAGACTCCCTCACTGGAGCCCCAGCGTCATGCAGTGGATTTAGCAGAAGCCGGGGAGGACTTCTGCTCCTGGGAACTAGCCGAAGCAGGTGCTCTCTTACCCCTACCCTTACCTCTGGCAAGGAAAGTGGAGCCCCGACCTCTTCTGGACTTATGCGAACGAAAGGACTGCATCTGACATTGTGGAGTTTTCTTTTGCTGTGGGGGTACAAAAGGCAAAAATATAGATTTACCCGCGGTAGCTGTGGAAACCAAGTCCGCGAGACCATCCCCAAACAAAACTTCACCCTTGTAAGGTAAAACCTCCATATGCTTTTTCGAGTCGGCATCACCCGACCATTGGTGGGTCCACAGAGCTCATCTCGCCGAAACTGCCATGGTGTTGGCTCTGGAACCAAGCAGCCCCACGTCTCTTTGAGAGTCTCTCATATATAAGACTGCGTCTTTAATGTGACCTAAAGTCAGTAAAATGGTATCCTTGTCCAGGGTATCAATGTCAGCTAATAAGGTATCTGTCCATGCTGCCACTGCGCTACAAACCCATGCCGATGCTATTGCCGGCCTGAGCAAAGCACCCGTATGTGTATAAATAGATTTTCTCTGACGTCCTAAGTGGATGCTGGGAACTCCGTAAGGACCATGGGGAATAGCGGCTCCGCAGGAGACTGGGCACAGCTAAGAAAGATTTAGGGCTACCTGGTGTGCACTGGCTCCTCCCACTATGACCCTCCTCCATCCAGACTTCAGTTAGAATCCTGTGCCCGGCTGAGCTGGATGCACACTAGGGGCTCTCCTGAGCTCCTAGAGAGAAAGTATATTTTAGGTTTTTTATTTTACAGTGAGATCTGCTGGCAACAGACTCACTGCAGCGAGGGACTAAGGGGAGAAGAAGCGAACCTACCTAACTGGTGGTAGCTTGGGCTTCTTAGGCTACTGGACACCATTAGCTCCAGAGGGATCGACCGCATGGAACCGGCCATTGGTGTTCGGTTCCGGAGCCGCGCCGCCGGCCCCCTTACAGAGCCAGAAGCAAGAAGAATCCGGAAAATCGGCGGCAGAAGACATCAGTCTTCACCAAGGTAGCGCACAGCACTGCAGCTGTGCGCCATTGCTCCTCATACACACTTCACACTCCGGTCACTGAGGGTGCAGGGGGGGGGGGGGGCGCCCTGAGAAGCAATAAATACACCTTGGCTGGCAAATATATCACAATATATAGCCCCAGAGGCTATATATGTGATAAATACCTCTGCCAGAATCCATAAAAAAGCGGGAGAAAAGTCAGCGAAAAAGGGGCGGAGCTATCTCCCTCAGCACACTGGCGCCATTTTCTCTTCACAGTGCAGCTGGAAGACAGCTCCCCAGGCTCTCCCCTGTAGTTTTCAGGCTCAAAGGGTTAAAAAGAGAGGGGGGGCACTAAATTTAGGCGCAATATTGTTTATACAAGCAGCTATTGGGGGAAAAATCACTCAGTTATAGTGTTAATCCCTGCATTATATAGCGCTCTGGTGTGTGCTGGCATACTCTCTCTCTGTCTCCCCAAAGGACTTTGTGGGGTCCTGTCCTCAGTCAGAGCATTCCCTGTGTGTGTGCTGTGTGTCGGTACGGCTGTGTCGACATGTGGGATGAGGAAAGTTACGTGGAGGTGGAGCAGAGGCCGATAAATGGGATGTCGTCCCCTGTGGGGCCGACACCAGAGTGGATGGATAGGTGGAAGGTATTAAACGACAATGTCAACTCCTTACAAGGCTGGATGACGTAAAACAGCTGTGGGACAGCCGGCTTCTCAGCCCGCGCCTGCCCAGGCGTCTCAAAGGCCATCAGGGGCTCAAAAAAGCGCCCGTTACCTCAGATGGCAGACACAGATGTCGACACGGAGTCTGACTCCAGTGTCGACGAGGTTGAGACATATACACAATCCACTAGGAACATCCGTTACATGATCTCGGCAATAAAAAATGTGTTACGCATTTCTGACATGAACCCAAGTACCACATAAAAGGGGTTTTATTTTTGGGGAGAAAAAGCAGCCAGTGTTTTGTTCCCCCATCAGATGAATGAATGAAGTGTGTAAAGTAGCGTGGGTTCCCCCAATAAGAAACTGGTAATTTCTAAAAAGTTACTGATGGCGTACCCTTTCCCGCCAGAGGATAGGTCACGTTGGGAGATATCCCTTAGGGCGGATAAGGCGCTCAGCATAAATAGTGCTGCTGCAGCGTGGTCTGATACCCTGTCAGATAATATTAATACTCTAAGACAGGGAAAATAGTTTGCTAACATAGAGCATATTAAAGACGTTGTCTTATATATAAAGGATGCACAGAGGGATATTTGCCGACTGGCATCCAGAATTAATGCAATGTCCATTCTGCCAGGAGGGTATTAGAAACCCGGCAGTGGACAGGCGATGCTGCCTATAAAAGGCACATGGAGATTCTGCCTTATAAGGGTGAGGAATTGTTTGGGGATGGTCTCTGGGACCTCGTATCCACAGCAACAGCTGGGAAGAAATTTTTTTTTACCTCAGGTTTCCTCACAGCCTAAGAAAGCACCGTATTTTCAGGTACAGTCCTTTCGGCTTCAGAAAAGCAAGTGGGTCAAAGGCGCTTCCTTTCTGCACAGAGACAAGGGAAGAAGGAAAAGGCTGCACCAGCAGCCAGTTCCCAGGATCAAAAATCTTCCCCCGCTTCCTCTGAGTCCACCGCTTGACGTTGGGGCTCCACAGGTGGAGACAGGTGCGGTAGGGGTGCGTCTCGGGAACTTCAGGGACCAGTGGGTTTGCCCACAGGTGGATCCCTAGGTTCTGCAAATAGTATCACAGGGATACAGGCTGGAGTTCGAGGCGACTCCCCCTTGCCGTTACCTCACCTCAGCCTTGCCTGCTGCCCTCGGAGAAAGGTAGTACTGGCGGCAATTCACAAGCTGCACTTCCAGCAGGTGAAATCTAGGTACCCCTCCTTCAACAAGGCCGGGGTTACTATTCCAAAATGTTGTGGTACCGAAACCAGACGGTTCGGTGAGACCCATTCTAAAATTGAAAGCCTTGAACACTTACATACGAAGGTTCAAGTTCGAAATGGAATCGCTCAGGGCGATTATTGCAAGCCTGGAGAATTTCATGGTATCACTGGACATCAAGGATGCTTACCTGCATGTCCCTATTTACCCTCTTCACCAGGAGTACCTCAAAATTGTGGTACAGGATTGTCATTACCAATTCCAGACGTTGCCGTTGGTCTGTCCCCGGCATCGAGGTATTTACCAAGGTAATGGCCAAAATAATTATCCCGTACTTGGACGATCTCCTTATAAAGGCGAGGTCCATGGAGCAGTTGTTCGGCGGAGTAGCACTATCTCGGGAAGTGCTACAACAGCACGGCTGAATTCTGAATATTCCAAAGTCGCAGCTGGTTCCTACGACGCGTCTACTGTTCCTGAGTATGGTTCTGGACACAGAACAGGATAAAAAGGGTTTCTCCCGGAGGAGAAGTCCAAGGAGTTGTCGTCTCTAGACAGAGACCTCCTAATACGTATACAGGTGTCGGTGCATCAATGCACACGAGCCCTGGGAAGGATGGTAGCTTCTTACGAAGAAATTCCATTCGCCAGGTCTCATACAAGGATTTTCCAGTGGGATCTGTTGGACATGTGGTCCGGGTCGCATCTTCAGATGCATCGGCGGATAACCCTGTCTCCAAGGGCCAGGGTGTCATTGTTGTGGTGGCTGCAGAGTGCTCATCTTCTAGGGGGCCGCAGATTCGGCATACAGGACTGGGTCCTGGTGACCACGGATGCCAGCCTTCGAGGCTGGGGGGCAGTCACACAGGGAAGAAACTTCCAAGGCTATGGATAAGTCAGGAGACTTCCCTACACATAAATATTCTGGAACTAAGGGCCATTTACAATGCCCTAAGTCAGGCTAGACCCCTTCTTCAACACCGGCCGGTGCTGAACCAGTCAGACAACATCACGGCGGTCGCTCATGTACACGACAGGGCGGCACAAGAAGCAGGATGGCGATGGCAGAAGCCATAAGGATTCTCCGATGGGCGGAAAATCATGTGTTAGCACTGTCAGCAGTGTTCATTCCCGGAGTGGACAACTGAGAAGCAGACTTTCTCAGAAGACACGACCTCCACCCGGGAGAGTGGGGACTTCATCCAGAAGTCTTCCAAATGATTGTACACCGTTGGGAAAGGCCACAGGTGGACATGATGGCGTCCCGCCTCAACTAAAAGTTACAAAGATATTGCGCCAGGTCAAGGACCCTCAGGCGATAGCTGTGGACGCTCTGGTAACACCGTGGGTGTACCAGTCGGTGTATGTGTTCCCTTCTCTGCCTCTCTTACCCAGGGTAATGAGAATAATAAGAAGGAGAGGAGTAAGAACTATACTCATTGTTCCGGGTTGGCCAAGAAGAGCTTGGTAACCAGAACTCCAAGAAATGATCTCAGAGGACCTATGGCTCTGCCGCTCAGACAGGACCTGCTGCAGCAGGGGGCCTGTCTGTTTCAAGACGTACCGCGGCTGCGTTGACGGCATGGCGGTTGAACGCCGGATCCTGAAGGAAAAGGGAATTCCGGAGGAAGTTATCCCTACGCTATTTAAAGCTAGGAAAGAAGTGAACGCTAACCATCATCACCGCATATGGCGAAAATATGTTGCGTACTGTGAGGCCAGGAAGGCCCCAAAAGGAGAAATTTCAGCTAGGTCGATTTCTGCACTTCCTACAGTTAGAGGTGACTATGGGCCTACAATTAGGTTCCATTAAGGTCCAGATTTCGGCTCTATCGATTTTCTTCCAAAATGGAACTGGCTTCACTGCCTGAAGTTCAGACATTTGTCAAGGGAGTGCTGCATATTCAGCCTCCTTTTGTGCCTCCAGTGGCACCGTGGGACCTCAACGTGGTGTTGGGTTTCCTATAGTCACATTGGTTTGAGCCACTCAAAACCGTGGATTTAAAATATCTCACGTGGAAAGTGGTCATGCTTTTGGCCTTGGCTTCGGCAAGGCGGGTGTCAGAATTGGCGGCTTTGTCATGTAAAAGCCCCTATTTGATTTTCCATATGGATAGGGCAGAATTGAGGACTCGTCCCCAGTTTCTTCCTAAGATGGTATCAGCTTTTCACTTGAACCCACCTATCGTGGTGCCTGCGGCTACTAGGGACTTGGAGGACTCCAAGTTACTGGACGTAGTCAGGGCCTTGAAAATTTATGTTTCCAGGACGGCTGGAGTCAGGAAGACTGACTCGCTATTTATCCTGTATGCACCAAACAAGATGGGTGCTCCTGCTTCAAAGCAGACTATTGCTCGCTGGATTTGTAGCACAATTCAGCTTACGCATTCTGTGGCTGGCCTGCCACAGCCTAAATGTGTTAAAGCCCATTCCACGAGGAAAGTGGGCTCTTCTTGGGCGGCTGCCCGAGGGGTCTCGGCTCTACAGCTTTGCCAAGCTGCTACTTGGTCAGGGGCAAACACGTTTGCAAAATTCTACAAATTTGATACCCTGGCTGAGGAGGACCTTGAGTTCTCTCATTCGTTGCTGCAGAGTCATCCGCACTCTCCCGCCCATTTGGGAGCTTTGGTATAATCCCCATGGTCCTTACGGAGTTCCCAGCATCCACTTAGGACGTCAGAGAAAATAAGATTTTACTCACCGGTAAATCTATTTCTCGTAGTCCGTAGTGGATGCTGGGCGCCCATCCCAAGTGCGGATTGTCTGCAATACTTGTATATAGTTATTGTTTAACTAAAGGGTTATTGTTGAGCCATCTGTTGAGAGGCTCAGTTATATTTCATACTGTTAACTGGGTATAGTATCACGAGTTATACGGTGTGATTGGTGTGGCTGGTATGAGTCTTACCCGGGATTCAAAATCCTTCCTTATTGTGTCAGCTCTTCCGGGCACAGTATCCTTACTGAAGTCTGGAGGAGGGTCATAGTGGGAGGAGCCAGTGCACACCAGGTAGTCCTAAATCTTTCTTAGCTGTGCCCAGTCTCCTGCGGAGCCGCTATTCCCCATGGTCCTTACGGAGTTCCCAGCATCCACTACGGACTATGAGAAATAGATTTACCGGTGAGTAAAATCTTATTTTAAGGTAGTTTCCTGTCTACGATCCACAGGATCCTTGAGGGCTGCGGTGTCTGGAGACGGTAGCGCCACCTTCTTGGACAGACGCGTTAAAGCCTTGTCCACCCTGGGCGAGGATTCCCACCGTACCCTGTCCTTTGCAGGGAAAGGATACGCCATAAGGATCCTCTTGGGAATGTGCAGTTTTTTGTCTGGAGTTTCCCAAGCTTTTTCAAACAATTCGTTCAGTTCATGAGATGGAGGAAAAGTTACCTTCGGTTTCTTTTCCCTATACATGCGCACCCTCGTGTCAGGGACAGAGGGTTCATCTGTGATATGCAAAACATCTTTTATTGCCATAATCATATAATGAATACTTTTGGCTACCTTTAGGTGTAACCTTGCCTCATCATAGTCGACACTGGAGTCAGAATCCGTGTCGGTATCAGTGTCTGCTATTTGGGATAGGGGGACGCTTTTGAGACCCTGACGGGCCCTGTGACCCAGTCAAATCTGTGGATTGACTCCCTGCTGTTTCCCTGGCCTCAGCTTTGTCCATTCTCTTATGTAATAAGGTCACATTTGCATTTAAAATATTCCACATATCATACCAATCATGAGTCGGCGTTGCCGACGGAGACACCACAATCATCTGCTCCACCTCCTCCATGGATGAGCCTTCCGCTTCAGACATGCCGACACACGCGTACCGACAGACCCCTCCACACACACACACAGGGATATATCTATAAGGGGACAGTTCCCCAACAAGGCCCTTTGGAGAGAGAGAGAGAGAGAGAGAGAGAGAGTATGCCAGCACACACCCAGCGCCAACTGACACGAACCAATTCCCAGATAAAGCGCTTTTATATATATTAACTGTGATATACACTCACTGCGCCTACATGTGCCCCCCCATATATCTTTTTCAGCCCTGTATCACCGTTCAGCAGGAGAGAGTCCGGGGAGCCAGCTTCTCTGCAAATCACTGTGGAGAAAATGGTGCTGGTTAGTGCTGTGAGACCAAGCTCCGCCCCCTCAGCGGCGGGCTACAGTCCCGCTCAAATGTACAAATAATGGCGGGGAATGTATATATCTACTGTCTCCGTAGCCCATATATTAGAAATGCCAGTGGAGAGGTTTATATTGCTGCCCAGGGCGCCCAATCTGCGCCCTGCACCCATCAGTGCCTGTCAGTATGTGTAATGTGTGGGAGCAATGGCGCGCAGCGTTACCGCTGTGCACTTACCTCAGGGAAGATCTGAAGTCTTCTGCCGCCTTTGAAGTCTTCTTTCTTCTTATACTCACCCGGCTTCTATCTTCCGGCTCTGCGAGGACGGCGGCGCGGCTCTGGGACGAACGGCGGGGGGAGACCTGAGTTCCGATCCCTCTGGAGTTAATGGTGTCCAGTAGCCTAAGAAGCAGAGCCTATCACTTAAGTAGGTCTGCTTCTCTCTCCTCAGTCCCACGATGCAGGGAGCCTGTTGCCAGCAGTGCTCCCTGAAAATAAAAAACCTAACAAAATTCTTTTATCAGAGAAACTCAGTAGAGCTCCCCTGTAGTGCACCCATTTTCCTCTGGGCACATAATTTAAGGTTTGGAGAAGGGGCATAGAGGAAGAAGCCAGTGCACACCCATACTATAAGTTCTTTATAGTGCCCATGTCTCCTGCGGAGCCCGTCTATACCCCATGGTCCTTACGGAGTCCCCAGCATACTCTAGGACGTAAGAGAAAATATGATTATGGGGCATAATTCGACCATTTTTGGATTCGACACAGTTGAATCCCAGCCGTCGGGACCCGAATTCGACATATTCAATAGAAAACGGATTCGACAGTCCCGCTGTCGAAAAACGGACCAATTGACGATAGTGTGCATCCTGGATTCGACTTCATGGATGGCACAAAAAACAGAAACCCTGAAAAAAAAATTGCATGGGGTCCCCCCTCCTAAGCATAACCAGCCTCGGGCTCTTTGAGCCGGTCCTGGTTGTAAAAATATGGGGGGGGGGGGAATGACAGGGGATCCCCCGTATTTTAACAATTAGCACCGGGCTCTGCGTCCGGTCCTGGTGCCAAAAATACGGAGGACAAAGTACGTAGGGGTCCCCAGTATTTTTAACAGCACCGGGGTCCACTAGTCAGAGAGATAATAAGAATTACTCACCGGTAATTCTATTTCTCATAGTCCGTAGTGGATGCTGGGGACTCCGTAAGGACCATGGGGATTAGCGGCTCCGCAGGAGACTGGGCACAACTATAAAGAAAGCTTTTAGACTACTGGTGTGCACTGGCTCCTCCCACTAAGACCCTCCTCCAGACCTCAGTTAGGATACTGTGCCCGGAAGAGCTGACACAATTAGGAAGGATTTTGAATCCCGGGTAAGACTCAAACCAGCCACACCAATCACACCGTATAACTCGTGATACAATACCCAGTTAACAGCATGATAACAACTGAGCCTCTCAACAGATAGCTCAACAATAACCCTTTAGTTAAGCAATAACTATATACAAGTATTGCAGACAATCCGCACTTGGGATGGGCGCCCAGCATCCACTACGGACTATGAGAAATAGAATTACCGGTGAGTAAATTCTTATTTTCTCTAACGTCCTAAGTGGATGCTGGGGACTCCGTAAGGACCATAGGGATTATACCAAAGCTCCCAAACGGGCGGGAGAGTGCGGATGACTCTGCAGCACCGAATGAGAGAACTCAAGGTACTCCTCAGCCAGGGTATCAAATTTGTAGATTTTTGCAAACGTGTTTGCCCCTGACCAAGTAGCAGCTCGGCAAAGTTGAAGAGCCGAGACCCCTCGGGCAGCCGCCCAAGAAGAGCCCACTTTCCTCGTGGAATGGGCTTTCACTGATTTAGGATGCGGCAGTCCAGCCGCAGAATGTGCAAGCTGAATCGTACTACAGATCCAGCGAGCAATAGTCTGCTTAGAAGCAGGTGCACCCAACTTGTTGGGCGCATACAGGATAAAGAGCAAGTCAGTCTTCCTGACTCCAGCTGTCCTGGAAACATAAATTTTTAGGGCCCTGACTACATCCAACAACTTGGAAGCCTCCAAGTCATTTGTAGCCGCAGGCACCACGATAGGTTGGTTCAGATGAAAAGCTGATACCACTTTGGTGAGAAACTGGGGACGAGTCCTCAATTCTGCCCTATCCATATGGAAAATCAGATAAGGGCTTTTACATGACAAAGCCGCCAATTCTGAAATACGCCTGGCCGAAGCCAAGGCCAACAACATGACCACTTTCCACGTGAGATATTTCAAATCCGCGGTTTTCAGTGGCTCAAACCAATGTGACTTTAGGAAATCCAACACCACGTTGAGATCCCAAGGTGCCACTGGAGGCACAAAAGGGGGCTGAATATGCAGCACTCCCTTAACAAAAGTCTGAACTTCAGGTAGTGAAGCCAATTCTCTCTGGAAGAAAAATCGATAGAGCCGAAATCTGGACCTTAATGGAACCCAATTTAAGGCCCATAGTCACCCCTGACTGTAGGAAGTGCAGGAACCGGCCCAGCTGAAATTCTTCCGTTGGGGCCTTCCTGGCCTCACACCACGCAACATATTTTCGCCATATGCGGTGATAATGGTTTGCGGTTACTTCTTTCCTAGCTTTTATCAGTGTAGGAATGACTTCCTCCGGAATGCCCTTTCCTTCAGGATCCGGTGTTCAACCGCCATGCCGTCAAACGCAGCCGCGGTAAGTCTTGGAACAGACAGGGCCCCTGCTGCAGCAGGTCCTGTCTGAGCGGTAGAGGCCATGGGTCCTCTGACATCATTTCTTGAAGTTCCGGATACCACGCTCTTCTTGGCCAATCCGGAACAATGAGTATAGTTCTTACTCCTCTTCTCCTTATTATCCTCAGTACCTTTGGTATGAGAGGAAGAGGAGGGAACACATAAACCGATCGGTACACCCACGGTGTTACCAGAGCGTCCACAGCTATCGCCTGCGGGTCTCTCGACCTGACGCAATATTTTTCTAGCTTTTTGTTTAGGCGGGACGCCATCATGTCGACCTGTGGTTTTTCCCACTGGTTCACAATCATTTGAAAGACTTCTGGATGAAGTCCCCACTCTCCCGGGTGGAGGTCGTGCCTGCTGAGGAAGTCTGCTTCCCAGTTGTCCACTCCCGGAATGAACACTGCTGACAGTGCTAACACGTGATTTTCCACCCATCGGAGAATCCTTGTGGCTTCTGCCATCGCCGTCCTGCTTCTCGTGCCGCCCTGTCGATTTACATGGGCGACCGCCGTGATGTTGTCTGACTGGATCAGTACCGGCTGGTTTTGAAGCAGGGGTTTTGCCTGACTTAGGGCATTGTAAATGGCCCTTAGTTCCAGAATATTTATGTGCAGGGAAGTCTCCTGACTTGACCATAGTCCTTGGAAGTTTCTTCCCTGTGTGACTGCTCCCCAGCCTCGAAGGCTGGCATCCGTGGTCACCAGGACCCAGTCCTGTATGCCGAATCTGCGGCCCTCTTGAAGATGAGCACTCTGCAGCCACCACAGCAGAGACACCCTTGTCCTCGGAGACAGGGTTATCAGACGATGCATCTGAAGATGCGATCCGGACCACTTGTCCAACAGGTCCCACTGAAAGGTTCTTGCATGAAACCTGCCGAATGGAATCGCTTCGTAGGAAGCTACCATTTTTCCCAGGATCCGCGTGCAATGATGCACCGACACCTGTTTTGGTTTTAAGAGGCCTCTGACTAGAGATGACAGCTCCTTGGCCTTTTCCTCCGGGAGAAACACTTTTCTCTGTTCTGTATCCAGAACCATCCCTAGGAACAGCAGGCGTGTCGTAGGGACCAGCTGTGACTTTGGAATGTTTAGAATCCAGCCGTGCTGTTGTAGCACTTCCCGAGATAGTGCTACCCCTACCAACAACTGCTCTCTGGACCTCGCCTTTATCAGGAGATCGTCCAAGTTCGGGATAATTAAAACTCCCTTCCTTTGAAGGAGTATCATCATTTCCGCCATTACCTTGGTAAAGACCCTCAGAGCCGTGGAGAGACTGAACGGCAACGTCTGAAATTGGTAATGACAATCTTGTACCACAAACCTGAGGTACTGCTGGTGAGGATGGTAAATGGGGACTTGTAGGTAAGCATCCTTGATGTCCAGCGATACCATGTAATCTCCCTCGTCCAGGCTTGCAATAACCGCCCTGAGCGATTCCATCTTGAACTTGAATTTTTTTATATATGTGTTCAAGGATTTCAAATTTAAAATGGGTCTCACCGAACCGTCCGGTTTCGGTACCACAAACATTGTGGAATAGTAACCCCTTCCTTGTTGAAGTAGGGGCACCTTTACTATCACTTGTTGTTAATACAGCTTTTGAATTGCCTGTAACACTGCCTCCCTGCCAGAGGGAGTGGTTGGCAAGGCAGATTTGAGGAAACGGCGGGGGGGAAGACATCTCGAATTCCAGTTTGTACCCCTGAGATACTACTTGAAGGATCCAGGGATCCACCCATGAGCGAGCCCACTGATTGCTGAAATTTTTGAGACGGGCCCCCACCGTATCTGGCTCCGCCTGTGGAGCCCCAGCGTCATGCTGTGGACTTAGAGGAAGAGGGGAAGGACTTTTGCTCCTGGGAACTGGCTGTATGCTGCAGCTTTTTCCCTCTACCTCTGCCTCTGGGCAGAAAGGACGCGCCTTTAACCCGCTTGCCCCTATTGGGCCGAAATGACTGTACCTGATAATACGGTGCTTTCTTTGGTTGTGAGGGAACATGGGGTAAAAATGTAGACTTCCCAGCTGTTGCTGTGGAAACGAGGTCCGAGAGACCATCCCCGAACAATTCCTCACCCTTATAAGGCAGAATTTCCATGTGTCGTTTGGAATCTGCATCACCTGTCCACTGCCAAGTCCATAACCCTCTCCTGGCAGAAATGGACATTGCACTAATTTTGGATGCCAGCCGGCAAATATCCCTCTGTGCATCCCTCATGTATAAAAGTGCGTCTTTTATATGCTCTACGTTTAGCAAAATAGTGTCCCTGTCTAGGGTATCTATATTTTCTGACAGGGAATCTGACCACGCAGATGCACATCCAGGCTGAAGCTATAGCCGGTCTCAGTATCACACCTGTGTGTGTATATATAGATTTCAGGATAGCCTCCTGCTTTCTATCAGCAGATTCCTTCAGGGCGGCCGTATCCGGAGACGGTAGTGCCACCTTCTTTGACAAGCGTGTGAGCGCTTTATCCACCCTAGGGGATGTTTCCCAGCGTGACCTATCCTCTGGCGGGAAAGGGTACGCCATTAGTAACCTCTTAGAAATTACCATCTTTTTATCAGGGGAAGCCCACGCTTCTTCACACACTTCATTTAACTCTTCAGATGGAGGAAAAGTTACTGGTAGTTTTTTCTCTCCAAACATTATACCCTTTTTTGTGGTACCGGGGGTAACATCAGAAATGTGAAACACATTTTTTATTGCCTCAATCATGTAACGTGTGGCCCTACTGGAAGTTACATTAGTCTCTTCGTCGTCGACACTGGAGTCAGTATCCATGTCGACATCTGTGTCAACCATCTGAGGTAGCGGGCGTTTTAGAGCCCCTGATGGTTTTTGAGACGCCTGGGCAGGCACAGGCTGAGAAGCCGGCTGTCCCACATTAGGTATGTCGTCAAACCTTTTATGTAAGGAGTCGACACTATCACGTAATTCCTTCCACAGCACCATCCACCCAGGTGTCGACCCCGCAGGGGGTGACATCACATTTACAGGCATCTGCTCCGCCTCCACATAAGCCTTCTCATCAAACATGTCGACACAGCCGTACCGACACACCGCAAACACACAGGGAATGCTCTGACAGAGGACAGGACCCCACAAAGCCCTTTGGGGAGACAGAGAGTATGCCAGCACACACCAGAGCGCTATATAACACTGGGATCCCACTATCAATGAGTGTTTTCCCTATAGCTGCTTTTTTATATATATATTACATATATATATATATATATAATATCTATACTGCGCCTAAATTTAGTGCCCCCCCCCTCTCTTTTTTACCCTTCTGTAGTATTCTTAGACTGCAGGGGAGAGCCAGGGAGCTTCCTTCCAGCGGAACTGTGAGGGAAAAATGGCGCCAGTGTGCTGAGGGAGAAGCCCCGCCCCCTTTTCGGCAGACTTTCTCCCGCTTTTTCTGTAATACTGGCAGGGGTAATTTTACATCTATATAACCTCTGGGACTATATATGATGTATATTTTGCCAGCCAAGGTGTTATTTATTGCCCTCAGGGCGCCGCCCCCCCCCCCCCAGCACCCTGCACCCATCAGTGACCGAAGTGTGAGGTGTACATGAGGAGCAATGGCGCACAGCTGCAGTGCTGTGCGCTACCTTGGTGAAGCCCGAAGTCTTCTGCCGCCGATTTTCCGGACCTTCTTCGTGCTTCTGGCTCTGTAAGGGGGGCGGCGGCGCGGCTCCGGGAACGAACACCAAGGTCCTGCGGTCGATCCCTCTGGAGCTAATGGTGTCCAGTAGCCTAAGACGCCCAAACTACCACCTGTTAAATAGGTTCGCTTCTTCTCCCCTTAGTCCCTCGCAGCAGTGAGTCTGTTGCCAGCAGATCTCACTGAAAATAAAAAACCTAAATATACTATCTTTCTAGGTGCTCAGGACAGCCCCTAGTGTGCATCCAGCTCAGCTGGGCACAAGAATCTAACTGAGGTCTGGAGGAGGGTCTTAGTGGGAGGAGCCAGTGCACACCAGTAGTCTAAAAGCTTTCTTTATAGTTGTGCCCAGTCTCCTGCGGAGCCGCTAATCCCCATGGTCCTTACGGAGTCCCCAGCATCCACTTAGGACGTAGAGAAAATGACACAGCCAGGGGACACTTTTATATCGGTCCCTGTGGCCCTGGCATTTAAATCACTAACTAATCACCCCTGGCCGGGGTACCCTGGAGGAGTGGGGACCCCTTAAATCAAGGGGGTCCCCCCCCCCCCCCCTCCAGCCACCCAAGGGCCAGGGGTGAAGCCCGAGGCTGTCCCCCCCCATCCAAGGGCGGCAAATGGGGGGCTGATAGCCACGTGTCAGAAAAAAGAATATTGTTTTTTGTAGCAGAACTACAAGTCCCAGCAAGCCTTCCCCACAAACTGGTACTTGGAGAACCACAAGTACCAGCATGCAGGGGGGAACAGGCCCGCTGGTACCTGTAGTTCTACTACAAAAAAAATACCCAAATAAAAACAGTACACACACCGTGACAGTATAACTTTATTACATACATGCACACATACTTACCTATGTTGACACGAAGTGTCGGTCCCCTTCTCCACGTAGAATCCACGGGGTACCTGTAAATAAAATTATACTCGCAACAATCCAGTGTAGATCTGTCCTCTTCTTAGTTTGTAATCCACGTACTTGGCAAAATAAAAAACGGAAACCACAGACCACGCACTGAAAGGGGTCCCATGTTTACACATGGGACCCCTTTCCCCGACTGCCGGGACCCCCCTTGACTGCTGTCAAAGAGGGTCCCTTCAGCCAATCAGGGAGTGCCACGTCATGGCACTCTCCTGATTGGCTGTGCGCGTCTGAGCTGTCAGGCGGCGCACTCGAGATACAGTGTATCACATAGGCGCTCCATTGTATCCAATGGTGGGAACTTTGCGGTCAGCGGTTGAGGTTACTCGTGGTCAACCGCTGACCACAAAGTTCCCACCATTGGATACAATGGAGCACCTATGTGATACACTATCTCGAGTGCGCCGCCTGACAGCTCAGACGCGTACAGCCAGTGTATCACATAGGCGCTCCATTGTATCCAATGGTGGGAACTTTGCGGTCAGCGGTTGAGGTTACTCATGGTCAACCGCTGACCACAAAGTTCCCACCATTGGATGCAATGGAGCGCCTATGCCTACGCGTTTTGTCCCCCATATTTTTGGCACCAGGATCAGATGCAGAGCCCGGTGCTGGTTGTTAAAATACGGGGGATCCCATGTCATTTCTCCCCCCCCCCCCGGATTTTTACAACCAGGACCAGCTCAAAGAGCCCGAGGCTGGTTATGCTTGA
Organism: Pseudophryne corroboree; assembly: GCF_028390025.1. Taxonomy (NCBI): domain Eukaryota; kingdom Metazoa; phylum Chordata; class Amphibia; order Anura; family Myobatrachidae; genus Pseudophryne; species Pseudophryne corroboree. The sequence goes on from NC_086445.1 coordinate 545,415,301, forward strand.
GAGCGGGGACCCCATGCAATTTTATTTCAGGGGTTTAACACTTTTGTGCCGTCCATGAAGTCGAATCCAGGACGCACACTATCGTCAATTGGTCCCACCTACACATGCACCAGAAGATAATCCTGTCGTCAAAAGCCAGGATTTCGCTCCTGTGGTGGCTACACAGTTCTCACCTACTAAAGGGACGCAGGGTCGGGATTCAGGACTGGCTCCTGGTAACCACGGATGCAAGTCTCCGAGGCTGAGGAGCTGTCACTCAGGGAGAAAGCTTCCAGGGAAAATGGTCAAGTCAGGAAGCCTGCCTTCACATAAACGTGCTGGAATTGAGAGCCATTTACAACGGCCTTCAACAAGCGGTACATCATCTTCAAGATCATCCCATGCAGATCCAGTTGGACAATGTAACAGCAGTCGCGTACATAAACAGGCAGGGCGGAATGAAAAGCAGAGCGGCAAAGGCAGGGGTGACGAAGATCCTCCTCTGGGCAGAAAGACATGTAAAGGCTCTGTCGGCAATTTTCATTCCGGGAGTAGACAACTGGGAAGCAGACATGATCTCCATCCAGGAGAGTGGGTCCTACACCAAGAAGTCTTCACAGAGGTGACAAGTCTTTGGGGAGTTCCTCAAGTAGACATGATGGCATCTCGTCTCAACAAGAAACTTCAGAAATATTGTTCCAGGTCGAGAGACCCTCAAGCAATAGCAGTGGATGCGCTGGTGGCCCAGTGGGTGTTCCGGTCGGTGTATGTCTTCCCTCCACTTCCGTTCATCCCAAAAGTGCTCAGGATCATAAGAACAAGAGTTCGAGCAATCTTCATTGCCCCAGACTGGCCAAGGAGGGCTTGGTACCCAGATCTTCAGGAGTTGCTCATAGAAGATCCTCAGACTCTTCCTCTTCGCGAGGACCTGCTGCAGCAGGGGCCGTGCATGCATCAAGATTTACTGCGGCTACGTTTGACAGCATGGCTGTTGAGCGCCAGAACCTAGCCCGAAAGGGTGTTTCCAAGGAAGTCATCCCCACCCTTATTCAGGCCAGGAAAGGAGTAACATCAAAACATTATCACCGTATTTGGAGAAAATGTGCATCTTGGTGTGAATCCAAGAAGGCTCCTACGGAAGAGTTTGAGTTGGGACGTTTTCTCCATTTTCTGCATGCTGGTGTGGAGGCGGGCCTACGATTGGGATCAATCAAGGTCCAGATTTCGGCCTTGTCAGTGTTCTTCCAAAAACAATTGGCCTCTCTTCCAAGGTTCAGACCTTAGTGAGAGGGGTTATGCACATCCAGCCTTCATTTGTGCCTCCAGTGGCACCATGGGACCTTAACGTGGTGTTGCAGTTCCTTCAATCAGATTGGTTTGAGCCTCTACAAGAGATAGAGTTGAAGTTTCGCACTTGGAAAGTGGTGATGCTTTTGGCATTGGCATCCACACGGCGGTTGTCTGAATTGGGGGCCTTGTCTCACAAGAGCCCTTACCTGATCTTCCATGAAGCTAGGGCAGAGTTGAGGACTCATCAACATTTTCTTCCGAAGGTGGTTTCAACTTTCCACATAAACCAACCTATTGTGGTGCCAGTAGTTACTGACACTTTCACTGAGTCAAAGTCTCTACATGTGGTAAGGACTTTAAAGATGTCGCTAGAACAGCTCGAATACAGAAAACAGTCTTTGTCCTGTATGCTCCCAACAAGATTGGGTGTCCTGCTTCCAAGCAGACTATTGCGCGTTGGATCAGAAGTACGATTCAGCACGCTCATACTACGGCTGGATTGCCGTTACCGACGTCGGTGAAGGTCCATTCCACTAGGAAGGTGGGCTCATCCTGGGCGGCTGCCCGGGGGGTCCCGGCATTGCAACTTTGTCGAGCAGCTACTTGGTCGGGGTTAAACACATTTGCTAAATTCTACAAGTTTGACACCTTGGCCGATGCAGACCTCAAGTTCGGTAAATCGGTGCTGCAGGGTCATCCGCACTCTCCCACCCCTATTTGAAGCTTTGGTATAAACCCCATGGTCTTGAAGTGGACCCCAGCATCCTCCAGGACGTATGAGAAAACAGGATTTTGATACCTACCGGTAAATCCTTTTCTCCTAGTCCGTAGAGGATGCTGGGCGCCCGTCCCAGTGCGTACTTTACCTGCAGTTTTGTTATTAGAGTTACACAAGTTGTGTTCTATTAGTTTCAGCATGTTGCTGTAATTGGTTCATGCCTGTTGGCGTGTGTTCTGTTGAATGCCATGTTGTGCGGCATGGTTGAGGTGTGAGCTGGTATGTAGCTCACCACTAGTTTAAAGTAAATCCTTTCCTCGAAATGTCCATCTCCCTGGGCACAGTTCCTATAACAGAGGTCTGGAGGAGGGGCATAGAGGGAGGAGCTAGTTCACACCTATTGAAAAGTCTTAAGAGTGCCAATGGCTCCTGCAGAACAGTCTATACCCCATGGTCATGAAGTGGACCCCAGCATCCTCTACGGACTAGGAGAAAATAAGAATTTACTTACCGATAATTCTATTTCTCATAGTCCGTAGTGGATGCTGGGGACTCCGAAAGGACCATGGGGAATAGCGGCTCCGCCGGAGACTGGGCACAAAAGTAAAAGCTTTAAGACTACCTGGTGTGCACTGGCTCCTCCCCCTATGACCCTCCTCCAAGCCTCAGTTAGGATACTGTGCCCGGACGAGCGTACACAATAAGGAAGGATTTTGAATCCCGGTTAAGACTCATACCAATCACACCGTACAACTTGTGATCTGAACCCAGTTAACAGCATGATAACAGAGGAGCCTCTGAAAAGATGGCTCACAACAATAATAACCAGATTTTTTGTAACAATAACTATGTACAAGTATTGCAGACAATCCGCACTTGGGATGGGCGCCCAGCATCCACTACGGACTATGAGAAATAGAATTATCGGTAAGTAAATTCTTATTTTCTCTGACGTCCAAGTGGATGCTGGGGACTCCGAAAGGACCATGGGGATTATACCAAAGCTCCCAAACGGGCGGGAGAGTGCGGATGACTCTGCAGCACCGAATGAGAGAACTCCAGGTCCTCCTCAGCCAGGGTATCAAATTTGTAGAATTTAGCAAACGTGTTTGCCCCTGACCAAGTAGCTGCTCGGCAAAGTTGTAAAGCCGAGACCCCTCGGGCAGCCGCCCAAGATGAGCCCACTTTCCGTGTGGAATGGGCTTTTACAGATTTTGGCTGTGGCAGGCCTGCCACAGAATGTGCAAGCTGAATTGTACTACAAATCCAACGAGCAATAGTCTGCTTAGAAGCAGGAGCACCCAGCTTGTTGGGTGCATACAGGATAAACAGCGAGTCAGATTTTCTGACTCCAGCCGTCCTGGAAACATATTTTCAGGGCCCTGACTACGTCCAGCAACTTAGAATCCTCCAAGTCCCTAGTAGCCGCAGGCACCACAATAGGCTGGTTTAAGTGAAATGCTGAAACCACCTTAGGGAGAAATTGAGGACGAGTCCTCAATTCTGCCCTGTCCGTATGAAAAATTAGGTAAGGGCTTTTATAGGATAAAGCCGCCAATTCTGAGACACGCCTGGCTGAGGCCAGGGCTAACAGCATTACCACTTTCCATGTGAGATATTTTAAGTCCACAGTGGTGAGTGGTTCAAACCAATGTGATTTTAGGAACCCCAAAACTACATTGAGATCCCAAGGTGCCACTGGAGGCACAAAAGGAAGCTGTATATGCAGTACCCCCTTGACAAACGTCTGAACTTCAGGAACTGAAGCTAGTTCTTTTTGGAAGAATATTGACAGGGCCGAAATTTGAACCTTAATGGACCCTAATTTTAGGCCCATAGACAGTCCTGTTTGCAGGAAATGCAGGAAACGACCCAGTTGAAATTCCTCTGTAGGGGCCATCCTGGCCTCACACCACGCAACATATTTACGCCAAATACGGTGATAATGTTGCACAGTTACATCCTTCCTGGCTTTGATCAGGGTAGGGATGACTTCATCCGGAATGCCTTTTTCCTTCAGGATCCGGCGTTTTAACCGCCATGCCGTCAAACGCAGCAAGTCTTGGAACAGACATGGTCCCTGCTGGAGCAGGTCCTTTCTTAGAGGTAGAGGCCACGGGTCTTCCGTGAGCATCTCTTGAAGTTCCGGGTACCAAGTCCTTCTTGGCCAATCCGGAGCCACGAGTATAGTCCTTACTCCTCTCCTTCTTATGATTCTCAGTACCTTGGGTATGAGAGGCCCTCTGCCTCTCATACCCAAGGTACGGAGAATCATAAGAAGGAGAGGAGTAAGGACTATACTCGTGGCTCCGGATTGGCCAAAAAGGACTTGGTACCCGGAACTTCAAGAGATGCTCACGGAACACATACACTGACTTGTACACCCACGGTGTTACCAGAGCGTCCACAGCTATTGCCTGAGGGTCCCTTGACCTGGCGCAATATCTGTCCAGTTTTTTGTTGAGGCGGGACGCCATCATGTCCACCTTTGGTTTTTCCCAACGGTTCACAATCATGTGGAAGACTTCTGGGTGAAGTCCCCACTCCCCCGGGTGAAGATCGTGTCTGCTGAGGAAGTCTGCTTCCCAGTTGTCCACTCCCGGAATGAACACTGCTGACAGTGCTATCACATGATTTTCCGCCCAGCGAAGAATCCTTGCAACTTCCGTCATTGCCCTCCTGCTTCTTGTGCCGCCCTGTCTGTTTACGTGGGCGACTGCCGTGATGTTGTCCGACTGGATCAGCACCGGCTGACCGTGAAGCAGAGGCCTTGCCTGACTTAGGGCATTGTAAATGGCCCTTAGTTCCAGGATATTTATGTGAAGTGACGTTTCCATGCTTGACCACAAGCCCTGGAAATTTCTTCCCTGTGTGACTGCTCCCCAGCCTCTCAGGCTGGCATCCGTGGTCACCAGGACCCAGTCCTGAATGCCGAATCTGCGGCCCTCTAGGAGATGAGCACTCTGCAACCACCACAGGAGAGACACCCTTGTCCTTGGAGACAGGGTTATCCGCTGATGCATTTGAAGATGCGATCCGGACCATTTGTCCAGCAGATCCCACTGAAAAGTTCTTGCGTGGAATCTGCCGAATGGAATCGCTTCGTAAGAAGCCACCATTTTTCCCAGGACCCTTGTGCATTGATGCACTGACACTTGGCCTAGTTTTAGGAGGTTCCTGACTAGGTCGGATAACTCCCTGGCTTTCTCCTCCGGGAGAAACACCTTTTTCTGTACTGTGTCCAGAATCATCCCTAGGAACAGCAGACGTGTCGTCGGAATCAGCTGCGATTTTGGAATATTTAGAATCCATCCGTGCTGTCGTAGTACTACTTGAGATAGTGCTACTCCGACCTCTAACTGTTCTCTGGACCTTGCCCTTATCAGGAGATCGTCCAAGTAAGGGATAATTAAGACGCCTTTTCTTCGAAGAAGAATCATCATTTCGGCCATTACCTTGGTAAAGACCCGGGGTGCCGTGGACAATCCAAACGGCAGCGTCTGAAACTGATAGTGACAGTTCTGTACCACAAACCTGAGGTACCCTTGGTGAGAAGGGCAAATTGGGACATGGAGGTAAGCATCCTTGATGTCCAGAGACACCATATAGTCCCCTTCTTCCAGGTTCGCTATCACTGCTCTGAGTGATTCCATCTTGAATTTGAACCTTTGTATGTAAGTGTTCAAGGATTTCAGATTTAAAATAGGTCTCACCGAGCCGTCCGGCTTCGGTACCACAAACAGCGTGGAATAATACCCCTTTCCCTGTTGTAGGAGGGGTACCTTGATTATCACCTGCTGGGAATACAGCTTGTGAATGGCTTCCAATACCGCCTCCCTGTCGGGGGGAGACGTTGGTAAAGCAGACTTCAGGAACCGTCGAGGGGGAGACGTCTCGAATTCCAATTTGTACCCCTGAGATACTACCTGCAGGATCCAGGGGTCCACTTGCGAGTGAGCCCACTGCGCGCTGAAATTCTTGAGAAGGGCCCCCACCGTGCCTGAGTCCGCTTGTAAGGCCCCAGCGTCATGCCGAGGACTTGGCAGAAGCGGGGGAGGGCTTCTGTTCCTGGGAAGAGGCTGTCTGCTGCAGTCTTTTTCCCCTTCCTCTGCCCCGGGGCAGATACGAGTGGCCTTTTGCCCGCTTGCCCTTATGGGGACGAAAGGACTGAGCCTGAAAAGACGGTGTCTTTTTCTGCTGAGAGGTGACCTGGGGTAAAAAGGTGGATTTCCCAGCCGTTGCCGTGGCCACCAGGTAGACTGACCCCAAATAACTCCTCCCCTTTATACGGCAATACTTCCATATGCCGTTTGGAATCCGCATCACCTGACCACTGTCGCGTCCATAACCCTCTTCTGGCAGAAATGGACAGCGCACTTACTCTTGATGCCAGAGTGCAAATATCCCTCTGTGCATCTCTCATATATAGAAATGCATCCTTTAAATGCTCTATAGTCAATAATATATTGTCCCTGTCCAGGGTATCAATATTTTCAGTCAGGGAATCCGACCAAGCCACCCCAGCACTGCACATCCAGGCTGAGGCGATTGCTGGTCGCAGTATAATACCAGTATGTGTGTATATACTTTTTAGGATATTTTCCAGCTTCCTATCAGCTGGTTCCTTGAGGGCGGCCGTATCAGGAGACGGTAACGCCACTTGTTTTGATAAGCGTGTGAGCGCCTTATCTACCCTAGGGGGTGTTTCCCAACGCGCCCTAACCTCTGGCGTAAAGGGTATAATGCCAATCATTTTTTAGAAATTAGCAGTTTTTTATCGGGGGAAACCCACGCTTCATCACACACCTCATTTAATTCATCTGATTCAGGAAAAACTACGGGTAGTTTTTTCACACCCCACATAATACCCTTTTTTGTGGTACTTGTAGTATCAGAAATGTTCAAAACCTCCTTCATTGCCGTGATCATGTAACGTGTGGCCCTACTGGAAAATACGTTTGTTTCCTCACCGTCGACACTGGAGTCAGTGTCTGGGTCTGTGTCGACCACCTGAGGTAACGGGCGCTTTAGAGCCCCTGACTGTGTTTGAGACGCCTGTACAGGTATTAACTGATTTGCCGGCTGTCTCATGTCGTCAGTCTTTTGTAAAGTGCTGACACTATCACGTAATTCCTTCCATAAGACCATCCAGTCAGGTGTCGACTCCCTAGGGGGTGACATCACTAATACAGGCAATTGCTCCGCCTCCATACCATTTTCCTCCTCATACATGTCGACACAACGTACCGACACACAGTGAATGCTCTGATAGAGGACAGGACCCCACTAGCCCTTTGGGGAGACAGAGGGAGAGTTTGCCAGCACACACCAGAGCGCTATATATATATATATATATATATATATATATATATATATACATATACACACAGGGATAACCTTATATAAGTGTTTTCCCTTATATAGCTGC